>NC_138344.1:124452704-125190204 GCF_046562875.1 Panthera onca | reverse complement strand
AGATTGTGGGGAGGAGAATGAGTCAGAGTAGAATCAGCTCCAAACTGGAAACTTGGAAAAAGGAATTAATTTGGTGGGTATAATGGTTAATTTTATGTGTCAACTTAACTGGACTGGGACATGGGGTGCTCAGATATTTGGTCAAACTTTATTCTAGGTGTTTTCGTGAAGGTTTTTGAATGAGATGAACACTTAAATTGGAAGACTGAATAAAGCAGATTGCCCTCCCCAATGTGGGTGGGCCTCATCCAATCAGTTAAAGACCTGAATAGAACCAAAAGCTCACCTTCCCCCAAGTGAGAGGGAATTCTTCTTGTCTGACTGTCTTTGAACTGGGACACTGGGATTTTTGTGTCTCTTGACTCAAACTGAAGCATCAGTTCTTCCTGAGTCTCAAGCCTGGAACTACAGGAACTATTCAGGCTGGAACTACACCATCAGCTCCTGACCTCCAGTTTGCTGAGTGCAGACCTTAGGACTTTTCAGACTCTATAGTCACATGAGCCAATTCTTTACAATAAATCACACACACACACACACACACACACACACACACACACACACATTATATGTATATATACATATAAAATATAAACACATGTTATAACAAAGAAGTCAGCCACCATCAGTTGGATTTAGTGGAGATTCAAAGACAGGGGAGTAGAAAAGAGAAGGCTTAAAGTATGTCCTCATTGAAGGCTGTCAGCATTGGGAAGTTGAGGGTCCACTAAGGCACCCTACCTAAGTAGTTCAGGGAACATATTTGTCTTTCTCTCATTGATCTGAGTTGGAGCAGGGGCAAAAATTAAGGAAGCTAGCAGTCACTGACCAAGTCCTAACTTTTCTGGGCCAATTGTTGCATAGGTTGTGGGTCAGAGTTCCATTGTCACATATGGTCTGGCTCTTGTCCATTTTTATATTCACTCTCTCACATGTTTAATGAATGCCCTACAATATTGGGTCCCATTTCTTGAATTTTTTCAATGACTTTTTAAAATTCAGTTCAACTTATTCAATACTATTTGGCCACATCCACATTTATACTTATACATTTAGATCTAAGGTCTCCAGACCTTAATCTCATCTGGCTTCTACTTTAGAACAGGGGAAGTATTTGACAACTATCTGTTGGAAAGGCCATCAGATCAAGAAACAACTGACAATGAGAGATAATTAGTTATAATAAATATATGCCACTCCATGAGGGGACTACACAGGAAAGCAAGGGAATTGGTCAAGAGGTAGGGTTGAGGAGCACCTGGGCAAGAGCCTTCATCTTGGTTTCCACAGGAAGAAACAGACAAACAAGGGTAGATGGATTTAAGATTGGCCCATTTGACTAAGTGAAATAAGTCAGTCAGAGAAAGATATCATATGTTTTCAGTCATATGTGGATCTTGAGAAACTTAACAGAAGACCATGGGGGAAGAAAACGTGAAAAAAAAATAGTTACAGAGAGGGAGGGAGGCAAACCATAGGAGACTCTTAAATACAGAGAACAAACTAAGGATTGATGGGGGTGGGGGAGAGGGGAAAATGGATGATGGGCATTGAGGAGGGCACTTGTTGGGATGAGCACTGGGTGTTGTATGTAAGCCAATTTGACAATAAATTATATTTAAAAAAAAAAAAAAAGATTGACTTGTTTGAGCCAGGGCATGGGAGGTGCTAACAGGGGTGGTTCTTGAGAGGCTGGGGAAGGTTCAGAAAGGGTATGTATGGAAGACTCCTGAATCTGTAACAGTGTCAGGATTCTTAGCTACAAGTAACAGAAAGCAACTCCGGCTAGTGGAAGCAAAAAGGACATTTATTAGAAGGATATCAGCATCTCTCAGATTCAAGAGGAGACTCAAGAAGTGGACTTGGAAAATAGGAGAAACAAAGTGAGCTCCTGGTCTGACAGGGACAACAATCTAGTCTGCTTCTTGCTGCTACTTTTGCCATAAAGAATAACTTCTACTGTTCAGACATCTTTACGACGCACCCTCAAGAGTCTACATGCTGGGAGTTAGCCCCCAATTGGCCTAGTGAAGTCACTTGTCCACCTTGGCTTGTGCAGGCATAGGAATGAAGATAATCTAGCTCCTCAGCTTCCCTAGTGGGGCTAGTATCTATGACACACCATAGCCTTATGTGTACTTCTTTCGGGTATACTAGGCAGCGAAGGGCCTGGAATGTGGACAACCAGAAAAATAAAAAAATGTCCACAAGAGTCTTTCCTCTTCACTCAGCTGTTCTTGCTCAGGACGAAACCCAGACATTAAAAGTGTATGGTGTGTAAGATGTGCGATGTTGTGGGTACACACAGAGACTGCTCTGGCCAAGGGTAGTGATCCATCATGGGCCAGGCCTGCATTGTGCCATGCTCTTTCCCCCATAGTTTCCATCCTCCTCTACTGGACATTACTAAATATGCACCACGCCAGGTCACTCTAGCTGGGCATGTAGATGTACCTTGGAAAGACGGCCTTTCCATTTTCCTTTGGTTAGTAAGGACAACAGTGTCCTTGGGCAGGGAATAGAACTGGACATATGTGGTTTTATTATCTGCACTGATACAAACATTGGTTAATCTGAAAATTAAACTCCAATTTACAAATATCCTACTGTCCTATCATTCCTGAGCCTAGAACCTGTCACCTCTTGCTCTAAATTCGTAGGGCCCATGTATTCCCTATCAGACAACTGAGGATGTTGCTTTATACTATTACTTTATGAATGTTAGTCTTACTCACTTTTCTTTCCAGCATTTGAAGAGATCCTGAAGCACAATCTTCTTCCAAAAACTGATTTTCAAAGTGAACATGTTGGGATAAGATCCAGGCCAGTCTTCTGAGTGATGCCACTTCTCAATATATGGCAACACAGGATCATCACCTGTGATTCCAGTGTCCCCTCAATCTGCACACTTGCTGCTGTGTCCCATTAGTCTGAAAATGGAATTTCTTGATTCTGTCTTCGATCTCCACCACTCAATTCTTTTTGATCCTAAATTTGTTTTCCTGCAATTGCTTGTGCTAGTCCAGGTTTTTCTGCTTGATGTGTTTTGAGGTTTACTGGTGTCGGTGTACCATAGCTAAGATGGTATGATCCCACAAAATTGGAACCCAGACTCTTTGTTCAGTATCCAGCGCAGAGCGCAGATGACTTCTGGGTGTGAGTAGGTGTTGATGGTGATGACGATTTGCAGATAAACAGAGAAAGTCTATAGCTCTAGCGGGATCTGAATTAAACAGCTTTTATCGCCTCACAGAGGATGCAGACCACTTATGTCTCTTGTCAAAAACCAGTGTTCCGATATCTGTCACCCCATTCCTGAATACTATGTTTCACACCAGCTAAATCTCTAGGTATCGGGAATACAATTTCCTGCTTCATGCTGGGCTCTGTGTAAAGGTTACTATTTGCTTCTGTTGACTGAGTTTTTGTAATAGGTTAAAGGATTTTTGTATGTGAGGTTTATTGAGCACTTGGGCTGTGTGGGGAAAACAGGTGTAAATTTTCAGCTATTAACCTAGTTACTTCTTGTGCCACTGAAATATTCTATTGAAGGTGCCAGCTGGGGTTAGCCACCACACCAGCAAAGGCAGCAAGGGCATCCACAGACACAAGAAATATCTGGCACGTAAAACACTCCATACCATGCACCCATTAACCTCCTGATACAGCAGGACCAACAGAATAGGATTTGTAAAGGTGCTTAATATTTAAAGAATCTCATCCTGTGATACCGACCAAGAGTTACAGGTGGATACTGAGGTGGAAAGGCTACATGAAGTTTGCATCAGTGTGTAAAACGACAAATATGAGCTCCTTTCTTCAGATTTACATTGCACCGATTTTAAAGAGCCTTAGTTGGCAGGTACAATATTCAGTACTAAATTATGTTTCCATATTTAGGAGGTACAAACATGTTATAAGACTCCCAGGGCCCTGTTTCTACCTCAGGCATTCAGGCTTAGCCTATGACCTTGGCAGAGCCATTCAGATTGCCATGAGCCCCTCTGTTTTCCATCTTGTTAAGTGGAAAGAATAATACTATGCACTTACTTTATGACACTGTGGTAAGGCTGAACCAGGCATTGTTTGCAAGGAAGTTCCTCGCTCAGAGCAAAGCACTAGAGAGGCACAGTCCTCTACCTCAGACCTGCACTGCACTCTTGAAAGATTGTTTTCCTTCTACCTTGCTATTGTCCAGTTTAGGAATGGAAAGAACATTGGGCTAGATAATAATAACAGCAATTCTAGTTGCTCTCATAACTGTTGTGATGTTAGTGTATAGAGAGTGAGGGCTTGCATTTCTATTTCTAATTATGCTTCCTTATTTAACCATACTTCTATTTTTTACATTTTGCTGCTTTGATATCTGGGGGGATATGACCCTGGAGGAACTCCCCTTCCAGAGCCAACCAGTTCCTACACACAGTAAACTTTTCTTCCTCAACTGTACATTTCAAATGCAAACAACCAACCCAGAGCCACACCCAACCTCCTATATCAGACTTTCGGGGTCTGAGCTGCTATTCCCCTGCCCTCATTACTTCAGGACCAGGTTCCACATAACTAGGGACAGCCCCTATGGCCCAGAGACCACTGAAAGTAACCATTGGTCTACCAAACTAATTCCTTTTTCCCCAAGTTTCCAATTTGGGGCTGATTCTACCTTAACTCCTTCCCTTCTCCACAATCTTGAATCTGAGAGACGCTGATAATCCTTCTAATAAATGTCCTTTTTGCTTCCACTAGCCAGAGTTGGTTTCTACAATGAAGACTCTTGACATGATTACAGATTCTGGAATCTCCCACACATACCCTTCCAGAACCTTCCCCAGCCTCTCAAGAACCATTCCTCATAGCAGCTCTCCATGCCCCCCCCCTTCCACTTATTGGAAGGCTATTGGGACCTATGTCACAAAAACAGCATGCTAAGTTCTTCCTGTGAATTTATTTGCCTTCCAATTCCTTTTCTGATATACTTAATGCCTGAGAGATTTCTCTGAAACTCTACCACCTACTGCAAATATTCCAGCAACACAGAAGTCTGAGCTGAATGATCTGCATGCTGTAGGAGACACTCCAGAATCGGCAACCGGGCAAAATGCAAACTTTTCAATACTTTAAATGCAATGCATTCTCATCATGTACCCAGGGCTATTTTATTTAGTTAGGTTTTCAGGGAATCTAACTTCTATTTGTCAGGTTTATGGTGTTGATGCTTCCCTCCCTCACTGAGGTGTTCAGAGTCTTAATTAGATAGAGAATGTGAAGTGCTTTGACAGCATCAGATGAAAAGTGCTAGAGAAATCCCTAGGGAGTTCCTTTTTTTTTTTTTTTTTTTTTTTTGGCTCAAGAGACACAAGAAAATTAGAAAGCTTTAACAATTGAGCTAAGGTTTACAAGTAAACTTTTTGGTTTTTCTTGTGTGTCTTTGTGTGGCATGGTACAAAGTTTGAATTTGTTTTTAATCTCCTAACTGTAAATGAAAGAGCCATGTTGAAACCCCCTGTAGGACACATGAAATTGAAGTTCTCCATGATGTTTCTGTGGGATGTAAGCAATCAAACTATTGTCTGCAGACCTTGAATCTTTTCAGCAAAGGGGAAATCCTGCCCAGACTCATGTATTTAGTTAATACTTCCAAAGGGAAATCTGGGATCCAAATTTTAGCAGAGTTTGCACCCCCTCCCCTAAAATACACATCTCCTGAGTGGATTGGGGGGGGGGTCCCTTCCCTGAGATTGAGACATAATATTCATTTGTTTCTTAGGGTTTGAATTTGGGGTTCATTTAATTATGTCTCAGGAAGCCAAATCCTCTGCTTTGAGGCAGGTAAATGATGGTGAACAGCAGTATGCACGAATCAAAAGCCTTTTCATTTCTAATGAAAGGATGTGGGTAGAGGCAGGAGTCTCCACTGAGCCAGACTCCACAAAAAGGGACTCATGTACCACCCCGGGGAGGGAGGCAGATGCTGATCCTAGAGTTGTGTGCAAGTAGCAGACTGGTGTGTTTGACTGACTCCTCGAGGGTGAGACCAGCGGAGAGCGAGGAGAAACCCAGCAGGCCTGTAGCTCTGCTCCCCCAGAATCTGAGCCTGTGCAAGAGCCACCTTTCCAGGGAAGGTTTTTTAAATGTAAAACTCATCTAATCTCTCTTTACTCCCCAAATTGTTCACAACGTATCCTTTTTCCATTTTATATCTCATAGAAAGGTTGGCTTTAAACAACAACCCAAAAATCTTTGTTTCCGTATTTGAGAACAATTCCAAAGAACTCACCTAGGAGAACTGGAAAAATCTATGTGCAGTATATATATCTGGAAAGGATATGTTGGTTTCCTTTGAATATTCCTATGTATTTTCACAAGAAAAACAAATATTTGTTTGTTAATATGTAATAAAGTATCATTTCAAATGAGTAAAGGAAAGACAGAGCTGGGACAACTGGCTATCCTTTTGGATAAAACAAATCTGGATCCCTAAAGGACTCTATACCAAAATAAATTCCAGATGGATCAAATATTTAAATATAGTTAATAATATATTTTTGTACAAAAAATAAATCAGTGAATTTTGTATATCATCTCTTATGGAAAAATCCTTTCTAGACATGACGTAAGATTCAGAAATATAAAGGAAATGATTAGTAAATTTAACTACATAAAATGTTAAAATTCTTTATGACTAAAATGTCCTAATCGAAGTCAAAAGATAAGTGACAAACTGACAATTTTTAACAATTGTGACAAAAAATTCATGTCATGAATAAATCAAGATTTTTTAATAAATCTATTTTAGAGAGAGGAAGAGAGAGAGAAGCCAATAAGA
The DNA here is from genome assembly GCF_046562875.1 of Panthera onca. Lineage (NCBI taxonomy): Eukaryota > Metazoa > Chordata > Mammalia > Carnivora > Felidae > Panthera > Panthera onca. The sequence continues at coordinate 125,183,378 of NC_138344.1, read as the reverse complement.
AAATCACTAAATAACCTGAACAAGCAGTTCACACAAAATAAAATAGCCCATAAATGTGGAAAGGTTGAAACTTACTCATAATTTTAAAAATACAAATTTGAAAAAAAATTGAGTTCCTCCCATTATCCTGACCAAGATAAAATATTTGCTAATTTTGGGTGTTACCAAGGATGTGAAAAAATGGGCACTCACTCACTACCATCGAGTGTGGATTGGCATAATTTTTAAAAGGCAACTGGCTATGTCTAACAAACTTACACCTCTAGAAATTTATCCCACAGATATACAAATACAAATGTAAATAAATGTTTGCTGCAGCATTATTTGTAATAATTAAGATTCTGGCAATATCCTGTATATCCATTCAGTTGGGAATTGGTTAAGTAAATTATGGAAAATCTATACAGTAGACTGCAGCCATTATAAATATTGAGGTAGATCTGTATGCACTACTATAAAAAGGTGTTCACGATAGATAGTTAATTACACAAGGATAGTTGCAGAAATGCATGAGTGTAGTATGATTTCACTTGTGGAAAAAAATGTGCTTGAGATGCAGACTCACTGGACATTTCTGGAAAGAGACACAGAAAATTTCTAAGAGTCATTTTTCTCTACATAGTGGGAATTTCATTTTCATTTTTACTCTTTTGTACTTTTGAAATTTTTACCATGGACTTGCTTTACCTTTACAGCTTAAAACCTAGTTTAAAAATAGAGGCTCACCTACTACTTACCATTAATGAAATCAAAAGTTTTACTCAACAAATATATACTAAGGGTAGACTATTTCCCAGATGCTGAGGATATCAAGTTGTCTACAGTGCAAGCCCTGCCCTCCAGGAGCTCACCTTATGTCTGGAGAGGTGGGGAGAGACAGGCATATAAATAAACCATTGCCCCCCTAGTTAAGTGCAGCAGAAAGACACCCATCCTTCAGGATACCCAACACTTTCCCAAGCAGGACTCCGAAGAAGCCCACCCTGAGCTCACTCGCACAAACCACAGCCTTTCTTGTCATCTCAGACGCCAGAATAAAAACCCAACCAGGACACAGGGTCTTCACAGGACCCCCCTGGAATTGGAATAGAGCCATCCTCTGAAAGTCTTTTGTCAGTCCATCAATGAAACATTAACCTTTGGAACTCATCTGTCAGAAAGCCTGGGTCAAGGGATCTGGCCGGCTCTCAAACATGAGCCCACTCTCCACAGGAACTGCAGGTCTATTAAGCCTTACATACGGAGCAATTATGAGGAAGAGGGAAAGTGAACGCTTGAGGCTTTCATAATGGGCAGAGGGGTCTCGGCTATGGCTGTGTAACAAGTATTATTGGCAAAGCTTCGTTGCCCCTCCCTCCAAACCCCGCTTTAATGCTAACATCCGGCTTGTTAAAAGAGCTTGTTTGATAGCTGTAAGGAGAGCTCAGAGGTAGAGTGATTTCCCAGCTCTCCACACTTCCAAATGGCAGGACTCCAAAGTCTGCATTCTTCCCACACAGCCCTGCTGTCAGAAGAAGAAAATCGAGGTCAAGAAACAATCCAGCATATAAAGATGAACCGGGCCCTTCAGAGTTCTGGGCCCCACGTGGCCCTTCCACCTGCAGCTCCTAGTGAGCACACACTTTGCTGTGAAGATCAGCAAATGGGACTAATGAGGTGGTATACTGTGATCCCGCTGGGAATATGGCCTTGTGCAGAGATCCTAATCAAAAGATTTCACAAACTCGGGCAGAAATTAAAGATGAGGCAAGTTCCGCTAGGTTGGGCAGGGGAAGATGTCATCACCCCTCATCAGCAGCCCCAAGCGAGTACAACTTTCATGAACAACTTTGGCCTCTTTCCTTCATACTGTGTATTATCTCAACAGGCCTCCAGAGGGGCTCCCTGTACATGAACAGCATGAAATAGCCCCACCATTTTCACAACCACTACTCAGAGAACCAGACAGAAATATTGTGTGGGTGGGAAGGGATAACAGAGAAGTTCCCACCACTTTCCACTGGCAACAAAAGCCCCCTGACAGGCGAGAACTCTCCAGAGGACTGGAGAGAAAGAGTCAGAGGCCTGGTCTTTTGGACCAATGTGGCCAGACCTTAGACAAATCACAACCTCTCTGGACACAGTTGCCTTGTCTGGAAAATACTGCCCGCCTCACAAACTATCAGGGTAAGTAGAGACATTAGTGTGTGAGCTTCATAAATGTAATGTCATATTAGCATGTACCCCTTGTCAGGTAGCTGACATGTACGTTTCCTATCTCTGGGATATCATCCCCTTATAGTCAAGAAGCAGAGAAATGCAGAATATCTATGCAATAGGTGCTCAAACTTCATATACATTTTCGGGACACCTGGGTGGTTCAGCTGGTTAAGCATGCAACTCTTGGTTTCAGCTCAAGTCATGATCTCACAGTTTGTGAGATAGAGCCCTACATCAGGCTCTGTGCTGACAGCAGGGAGACCGCTTGGGATTCTCTCCCTCTCTCTCTCTGCCCTTCCCCCACTTGCGTGCATGAGCACTCTCTCTCTTTCTCTCTCTCCCCCCCAAAAAAAAAATTCCTATACATTTTCAACTTCAGGGGAGGCTCAGCAGATAATAAAAAAAGGGACTTACTTCACATTTGTCCTTCCAAAGAGATTAAATAAATTTCACAAATATTATTTTATTTCTCCACAGAAAATACCAAGGAAAGGGGAAAGAGGAGTGTGGGTGTGATGGGACACTGTAATGATAATAGTGTAATAGTGTGTTGGTCTACTGCTTGGTGCCCAGTTTCCTCACTGGTAACAGTTCCTACTTCATAGACCACTGGAAGCAGGTAGTTCATGCTGAGTACCCAGGAAGCCCTGGATAGCTGTTCTGTTGTCCACAGCCCCATTCTGTGCTGGAGAAAATGAGGCAGAGATGATAACTTCCTCTTTCAGGAACCAGAAAGTGAAGTGCATTCCAGAGAAAGACTGATCCCCAGTCTGTGGCTTTCTCAAACCTGCCCCTTTGTTTTGTTTTCTACAATACAAGGACAAAACTCCTTACTGGCCTCCCTGCCTCCTTGTCCTGCTCCAATCCTTCATTTCTGTTTTTTATCCTGTCTTTCTAATTCCCAAGGGTCAGGTCAAACCTTTCATTCTCCAAAATGCCCTTCATTTCTACTCAACATTTATAAAAAACTTTTTTTAAATGTTTGGTTTTTTTTTTTTTATTTTGAGAGAGAGGCTAGAAAGAGAGGGAGAGAGAATCCCAAGCAGGCTCCTTGCTGTCAGCACCAAGCCTGACACAGGGCTTGATCTCACAAACCGTGAGATCATGACCTGAGCCTAAATCAAGAGTCCACACTTAGCCTACTTAGCCACCCAGGTGCACCCCCCCCCCCCCACTAGGATTTATAAACTCAGTTTGGGCTCCTCCCCCAGGCCTCTTATACTCTCAGGCTCTACCCATTCACAAGCCCCTCCCATTCTTGGGATTTCCATCCCCCACTCATAGGCCCTTCCCACTATGGGGTTCTATGTGAGTAGTTACTCTTCTTTTACCATTCTGAACTAAGATGACTACAAATTTTACCTTAATTTTACACAACATTTTGGAGACTGGGTTGTAATATTTAACATGATTTTATTCCAGGCTCAGAGATAGGAGAAAAAAAATTATATTCAAGGAAGGACTTGTAACTCCTAGATTTGGCTGTTTTGAGGACTCCAAGATTGGCCTTTCTCAGAAACCCCCCATAGGGGGCGCTGTCTCCCTAGGCAGGTCATCTTCCTATACCCTCTAGAGTGTTCACAACACATCTAGGCTAGTCCATGACCAGGTCCAGAAATCAGATCCAAAGGGGCCCCAATCTAAGGCCTACCATCCTGCTACTACCCAGGACAAATGATAATAGGAATGTTGGAACTGTTTACTCTCTCAAAGAGAAACCCATCACTGCCCAACTGGATGGGCTTGACCTCCAGTCACAAACAGGAAGACTGCTCCATATCCAAGTCTGAGTTGTATCAAAGGTACAGTCCAGGGTGTACTCCCCCATTTTGGTCTTGCTCTTTTCTTACAGCCTTGCTCCAGTGCAAGGTGAAGACCACTCTTGCTGTCTTTTCCTGCCCTCCTCCAGTCTTCATACCAACAAAAAAACAAGTGACAATCTTTACCCATAGTTCACTCTAAATCAATACACAAGAAAGCAAGCATTTCTCTAAAAGAAATAGAGTCTTCAGAGATGCAAGAAGCCAACAAAATAAACCTTCACAGTTTAGTTCTTTGAGCCACAGCCTCTCAGACACATCTTCTGATTATAGTGTGCGTCACATTTACCTAATAAAATTGTATATTTGAGTCCTTTCCATAACAAAGAAAAGATCCTCCAGTCTTTATTTCATTCAAGAGAGAAAATTGCTTAGAGTTTGAAATGCAGGTTTATCAGCTTTCATCACTCCCCTCTAGGTCCTGAGAATCTTAGGACCAGGCTTTCACCAAGATTCAGACTCTTGCCAGCCTTCTCTGACGAAAGGAAGGAAACACAGAGCTCAGGAATGGCTACTCACACCTGACATTACTGAAGAATATCGAATTTATTCCCCAACACCATTTCCTTTTCATTGTCTTTTCCCTCTGCAGTGATAATGGAACTTTGCCACAAGCCCACACCCATCCTCTTCAGCTGGGACTTCCTATCTCACCCTACTTGAGAGCCCAAGAAGTGAGTGATGATACACAGCCTTGAGGTTTCCAGACAGCAGGAAGGGCAAAGGCTCCCTACCCCTGAAAGCAAATGTCTTATAGAAATGTCCAATCTCTCTCTACGGGAAGTTCTTGTTTTGACACAAATTATATAGAAGAAGGAGGGGAAGGCCCTGAAAAACAAATGAACAACTTTTTAAAAAGCTTTCAGAAACAAATGTAAAATTCATTAAGAAAAGTAATGGAAATTTTATGGCTGATGCACAGATAAATTCATTGCTGCCTCTTAATTTATCAAGCCTACATACAAGAGTGTATACCAAATTAATTGGAACTAACAGCCTCTCAAAAACTCTAACCAGCTGCACACTCAGGGTAAACTAGTCGGAACAAAATAAAGAACCCCTCCTCCTTCTCGCGAGCCTTGATTGAATTAGAGGCTAAGTTTTCTAAACTCTAAAAATGTCAAGCAACTTTGTTCTTCCATGACTGCCAAGCCATTATCTGCTGTTCAGGACCAACCTGGGTTACAACTAGATACAAATGGGGTTTTCTTGAATATTACGAATTTCAATTCTGGGGCACCTGTATGGCTAAATTGATTAAGCATCGGACTTCAGCTCAGGTCATGATTTCATGGCTTGTGGGTTCAAGCCCCATGTCAGGCTCTGTGCTGACAGCTCAGAGCCTGCAGCTTGCTTCAGATTCTGTGTCTCCGGCTCTATCTGCCCCTCCCCACTCACACTCTGTCTCTCTCTCTCTCAAAAATAAATAAACATTCAAAAAAAATTTTTTTAAAGAATCTTAATTCTGGGTGGCTCAGTCAGTTAAGCATCTAACTCTTGATTTGGGCTCAGGTCATGATCACACAGTTGGTGAGATGGAGCCCCGCATCAGGCTCTGCACTGACAGCACAGAGCCTCCTTGGGATCCTCTCTCTCCTCTATCTCTGCACCTCTCCCTGCTCATTCTCTCTCTCTCTCTCTCTCTCTCTCTCTCTCTCTCTCTTTCTCTCTCTCACTCTCTGTCTCAAAATAAGTAAATAAACATTTAAAAAAAAAAAAGAAGAAGAAGAATCTCACCATAGCTATGAAGTCATGATCAAAAAGTTCTGGAAAAGAGAGATGTTCTAACACTGACCTTAAATGGTGTTCTCATCCAGATGGAGTTGAATATGAATTATTTACTTCCCATTATTTTCTAGGATAGCTTGGAGAGAAGGCTTTTAATCCCTTTTTTAGGTTAACACTCTGGTTCTTAGACACGGTTTCCAAACAGGCTATCCAGTAGATAAAACAAGAAAACCAAAGAGACTCTTTAAGTCATTTCAATTATTTGCTTAAAATAGAATGTGTAGGCCATGTCCCCTTGAAGATAAATCTGCACTATTCACCTTAATCTAAAATAAAGCCTTGTCAGACCATTGTAAATATTATTTTATTAGTAAATATTAATTATTCATTTTGACAATTTAACAATGTTAATTTTATGAATAACAAGTAACATTTATTGAGGGTTTAGGATATGCAAGGCAATGTGCTAAGCATTATATACGTATTATCTCATAGAACCATCACAACAACCTGATGAGATCTATACTACTACAATTCCCATTTTAAAAATGAGGAAACTGATATTCAGAGAAGTTAAGTAACTTATCCAAGGTCAGACAGCTAGCATGTCTGGTCCAACCTTAAGTTTGTTGTGAAAGCTCAACCATCAGTTGATGGCCTGATAGGTAAAAGGTAAAGGCAGAAGCCTTCAGGGCTTTGTCCTCAGAGACACCACAGAGAATTTGGGTGAGCCGACAGGAAAGCCTTATTTTAACAACCACAGATAGAAGGTGGTTTCAGTCAAAAAGGTGTTAAGGCTGGATTTTGATCCTTCTGTTTAGGATGCCAAATCCAAACTCAGAGGCTTTCAAACTCCTACAGAAGATGCCCTGAGATTCACCCACATGGAGAGAGGAGAAAACTTCCACATGATTCTACAAATTACTCATTTGGAGTTACATAGCTAAGAAAGAAGAGATAATCTGGAAACAAACAACTCCTCACTTACAGTTATTAGAAGTGCTGGCCAGTTACTGTAAGAGGGAAAGTCTTCTGAGAAAAACAACTCCCTAATTTGAGTTACCTATTCTTTTTATCTCTTTCACACCACTGGGAGATCTTAGACAACTTCTAGAAGGCATCTTTAGGGTAGCAACAGCCTGAGTCAGTATTGTCCATGGACTGGGGCAGCCTAATAAAGTCTGAGGAGTCTTCTCATAAAGGGGCAAAAAAGAACAACCCCTAAATGGCAAGTTATTTTTCCTTGCAAGGTGTTATCACAATTTATCAATATGATAAACATTTGCTGGTTGCCTTCTGTATACCAGACTCAAAGTAAGATCTGAAGACCCAAAAATGAGTAATCATAAGCGATTTCCCCTTTCCCCTTTAATGAAGAGAGTGGCGATTCAAATGAAAAATTACAGTCATTTTAAATAAGGGGCTTTGGGGCTGGAACACAAAGGTAAATGCTTTGATCAGTCTACACCTTTTCAAAGATATATCTAATTATGTCTCTGGAGAACTGATAACTTCAGACTTGCAGCATTTTGTGTATATGGTTGTTTTAACTGTGTTTTGGGATGACTGCTTAATTAGGCACTTGTAGGAGGTAGTGAGGAAGCAAATACATATAGAATTTGTTTCAGTGGTGGTTTTGGCAAAATCTCTATATCAGATAGAAAGTCACTTTTCTGTGAGTACAAGAAAATCTAATTAATAGCAGCTTAAACGTATAAGGTACTTGTCTCACCTAGCAAGAAGTCTGTAAGTACTTTCAGTGCTGGCAAAGTAGCCCAAAATTGCTACCAGATACTGAATCCTCTTTTTCTCTGCCATCCTTACCATGTTAGCCTTCATTCTCATGCCAGTTGCCTCCTGATTGCCAGTGGCTGCCACATTGCCAGCCATCATGTTTGAGTTCCAGAGAAGAATAAGGAAGAAGGAAAAGAAGAGACAGCAGATTTTGGCTTATATCTCACTGGCCAACACTATCATATGGCCCCTGCTGACTTCAAGGCAGACCAGAAAATCCGTTTTTCTTTGTTTTTTTTGTTTTTGTTTTAACAGCCTTTCTAACAGAGACAGAAAAGGGAGAAAGAGGTTGGAAATGTAAAGTTAGTCAATAAAGACTATCTGTTACTCCTCTCACCTATACAGAGAGGCCTAGACCAGTTTTTAGGGTTCCTAGATGTTTTATTTTTTATTTATTTATTTATTTATTTTTTTTTCAACATTTATTTATTTTTGAGACAAAGAGAGACAGAGCATGAACAGGGGAGGGGCAGAGAGAGAGGGAGACACAGAATCCGAAACAGGCTCCAGGCTCTGAGCGGTCAGCACAGAGCCCGACGCGGGGCTCGAACTCACGGACCATGAGATCATGACCTGAGCTGAAGTCGGACACTTAACCGACCGAGCCACCCAGGCGCCCCTCCTAGATGTTTTAAAAGGAAGAAATAAAAAAAAAAAAAAAAAAAAAAAAAAAAAAAAAGGCAGTTTCAAGAAATGTCGTATTGTTGCAATGTATATATCATGCATTTCTAACAAATGGGCTTTCTTGATGCACTAACTATAGGTAGAACCTCATTTGCCAGTACCAACCTTTGAGAGGCCAGGCCAAATGGTGTTCCTACCTTCCCATTGCTCCCCCACACCTCCATGGTAAGTGTTGGTCATGGGCTCCATCAGCAATGATGATGGGAAAGGCCTGGAGGCCCTCTCAATGAGTGTTCTCAAGAGAAATTTATCATGACCGTCTTCCACATAAACCAGAAGAAGGGAATCTGGAATCAAAAGGAGAGAGAAAGCTCCTGAAAAGAATCTCTATAAATCATAAAGGGATATCACTTAATAATGTTCACAAAATAAGAAAAGAGAAACCTAAAATATGTAGGACTTATGTGTTATTTTGAAGGAAATCACAGATTTTTGCTTTACACTATTCCTAAATGAGTGCTTCCCTTTTTTTTTTAAGTTTATTTATTTATTATTTGAAAGAGAGAAAGAGCACAAGATCATGAATGGCAGAGGGGGTGGGGCAGAGAGAGAGAGAGAGAGAGAGAGAGAGAGAGGATCCCAAGCACGCTCTGTGCTGAAGTGGAGCTCAATCCCACAACCGTGAGATCGTGACTTAGGCTGAAACCAAGAGTTAGACACTTAGAGGACTGAACCACCCAGACGTCCCAAATGAGTATCCTTCTTACATTCATCCAAAACTCCATGTCCAGGTACAGTAGCCACGAGCCACATGTGGCTGTTGAGCACTTAAAATGTGGCTGGTCCAAACTGACATGCACTGTAAGTATTAAATGCATACTAGATTTCAAAGACTTTGTAAGAAAAAAAGAATGTTAAGATACCTCATTCATAACTTTTATGTTGAATATATGTTGGAACAATAATATTTTGGACATAGGAAATCAAGTAAAACATATTATTAAAGTTAAGCTCACCTGTTTATTTTTTTTAACGTAGCTACTAGAAAATGTAAAGTTACATACGTGGCTCATACTTGTGGCTGACATGATATTTCTATTGTACTGAGCTGTTCTAGAAGGATGATACCTTACAAGCGCCTATCTGTAACAGGTGCTGTGGTGCCCCGCCCATGTGCCACTGGCCCATTTCTGAGTTCACCAGCAGCCTCGAGGACCATTACATGCATGCCAACAGCTTCCCCATGCCCTCTGTAAGGCAGGATCTCTCTACTTCTCTGCCTGAAGGCCTTTACTAGTGCCTTAGGAACTTGCTCAGGGCAGCCCACAATTTAATGCTCCCAGGAGCAACTTCCAATCAATAGAGGATGAATAAATGCCCCATCTTCAGCAGGCCTTCGGCAGGACAATTTTTTTAAATTTACTATTGAAGTATAGTTGATATACAATGTTATATTAGTTTCAGGTGTACAACATAGTGGTTTGACAATTCTACACATTAGTCAATGCTCACCACAGTAAATGTTGTCGCTATCTGTCACCATACAACATTATTGCAATATTATTGACTATATTCCCTCTGCTGTACTTTTAATCTCCATGACTTATTTATTTTGTAACTGGGAGTTTGTACCTCTTAATCTCCACCTACCCTTTGACAACCACCAATTTTTTCTCTGTATTTAAGGATCTATTTGGTTTTTTATTTGTTTTTTAGAGTCCACATATAAGTGAAATAGATTGATATTTGTCTTTATCTGACTCATTTCACTCAGCATAATACCTTCTAGGTCCATCTATGTTATCACAAATGGCAAGATTTCTTTCTTCTTTTATAGCTAAATGATATTCCATTGTGTATATGTATATGTTTTCATTATCCATTCATCTATCAATGGATACTTGGGTTTCTTCCATATCTTGGCTACTGTAAATAATGCTGCAATAAACAGGGGTGCATATATCTTTTTTTAAAAAAAACTGATGTTTTCATTTTCAGCTTTGAAGTGTGTTCTACAAGGCCTCTCAGAGGGCCCCCAAACAGAGCTAAGCCCCAGTTGCCCACAGCAAAAGCTTATTCATTAATATAGATTTTATTGACTGTTGTCCCTTTCCAGCTTACCTTACTCATGCCTCCTGGAGGCACCTCACAAATGAACCCCCTGCCCCAGTGTTTTCCTCGCCTCTGCTTCAGGGGGCCCAAACTAGGAGAACAACTCAAACATTTTCACAGCCCCTCTTTATAGGGCCCATGCCAAGTATGCTTTGACTTTACAACTCATGCTGAAGTTTTTTTCCTGGGCTCTTATCAGAGAAGATGTCTTTAATTACTATTGTTTTTCATCAATTCATTTAGGACTCTATTGTCAGTGGCCTTAAAAAAGGACAAAAAAGATCCTGTTCTAATTAAACAAATAGTGTATCATTTGAAAGAGTTTGCATATTTTTTCCTTTCCAAGTAATTTGTTTACATTTAAACTGTGCTTATGTAGTGTTGTCTTAATTATCAAGTCATTAAGGACATTGATGTGGTCCTTTAAACCATTTTGTTTTGCTTCGGGGCAGTGACAGTTTCTTATAGATAGAATCAAACTCCACAAGATTAGTAAACACTTTTCTCATCTGATCTGCAAAGAGGGGCACAACCAGTGGGGTTACAGGGTTGGTGGGGGACAGCCCCCATTCCCTGGGCTCTGCAAACAAGGATCAAACAGTAGGTATATCTATCAGGTATTCTGGATGCCCTGACCTGCAACACAGCCCTCGCCCTCTGATCCCGATGCCTGCTCTAACAGTAATGGTACAGTTAAAAAAAGAAGAAGAAGCAGAAGAAGAGGAGGAAGAGGAAGAAGAGGAAGAAGGAGAAGAAGAAGAAAGCTTTAGCCACCAAGGGATACAGATTTCAATCCTGTCTCCACCACTTGCTAGTATGACCTTCAAATCACTCATTCTTTCTGAGCCTCAGTTTCCCTATCTATTGTATGAGGGTGAGGGCTATTACAGAGTGAGCATGAGGAACATTTGACCCATGTTTATAACAGTCTCATGTTTAGATTTTTTTTTATTTTAAATTTATTTACCTAAATTCAAGTTAGTGAACATACAGTGTAGTATCGGTTTCAAGAGTAGAACCCAAAGATTCATCACTTACATATAACACCCAGTACTCATCCCAACAAGTGTCCTCCTTAATGCCCATCACTCATTTAACCCTTCCTCCCACCCACACCCCCCCACTAACCCTCAGTTTGTTCTCTGTATTTAAGAATCTCTAATGGTTTTCCTCCCTCTCTCTTTTTATCTTATTTTTCCTTCTCTTATGTTCATTTGTTTTGTTTCTTAAATTCCACTTATGAGTGAAATCATATGATATTTATCTTTCTCTGACTGACTTATTTCACTTAGCATAATACACTCTAGTTCCATCCACATTGTTGCAAATGGCAAGATTTCGTTCTTTTTGATTACCGAGTAGTATTCCATTATATGTATAAATCACATCTTCTTTATTCATTCATCTGCTTTTTACACAGTCTTCAAATAAAATCTGTGTATATACATGTGTTTAAATGCACACATAAATATACATATATATTAAGGTTTTAAAAAATCTACATTTTTATATACTTTTCTGGCATTTCTCTAGTTTTTGACACACTAGCAGCCTTAGATGTATCTTGGGCCTCTCTAGACCCAGACCATGAAGAGAATAAGAACTCCTATATGTCCAACAGTGGCTTTCATCAGGGCACAGTGAGAATTAGAAAACAGGAGACTTGTTCCACACAACCTGCCCTTTCTTTCTTCCCTTTCAAGCTTCACATGCAACCCTCCCTGAGCCTTCCCACTATAGCCTTTCTGTAGTCCCTGGAGTCCCCCATACTCTATCTTTCATCTTGTGTCTGGCTGTCAAAACGGGCATTCATGTGGACTGTCATTCCAGGAACAAATACTTGGTGTGGCCTCAGATTGCTCTCCTTCATGAATTATCTCCATAGAAGGCCCTAACACTCTCTTTCCCGATCACTAGACTAGACCCTGGTTCTCTATCCTTGTTGGATAATATATCCAGCAAAATCACTGGCATGCACTACTCAGCCATTGCTGTTTCCCCTTCTTCTGCCTAATATGTTTCTTCTGGTCTCAGATCTCAGGAATCTGGAAGTTTATTCAGTGTTTCGTTTAATTGGAAATAATTAATGTGTGCCTACAAAGTACAGAGAGCACTTGCTAGATTCTAAAATAAGGGAAAAAAAGATGAGAGGTTCAAAGAGATTTAAAATGTGGCCACTTGAGGGGCACCTGGGTGGCTGAGCTGATTGAGCTTCTGACTCTTGGTTTCTGCTCAGGTCATGTTCTCAGAGTTTGTGGGATCAAGCCCCATGTTCAGCTCTCCACTGACAATGCAGAGCCTGCTTGGGATTCTCTCTCTCCCTCTGTCTCTGTTCCTCTCCTGCTCGCTTTCTCTCTCTCTCTCTCTCAAAATACACAAATAAACATTAGATAGATAGATAGATAGATAGATAGATAGATAGATAGATAGATAAAATGCAGCCACTTGACCTTCTGGGAATTTATAATCTAGCTGAATCTAGTATACAAAACCTAATGGATCCTCAACAAAAGCTTGTTAAATGAATAAAAGACATCTACAATACAATGAAAAGTTAAAAAAAATTTATGAGGGTTTTGATGAGGTTTGAGATGCTACTGACAGAGACACCTAGGAATGCCCAAATCCTGCCATAGCCTACCTCCCTTCCACACTGTGAGATCCCTGATACAAGGGAAAAGGACAAATAGGAATTAAAGAACTCTGTTATTTTTAATTTCCTGGAAATACGTGTGATTTAATTTCCTGGAAATACGTGTGATTTAATTTCCTGTGAAAGGTTGGTTGATAACCTGATAGAATCATGTGTTCTGGCAGAAGGCCAAATGCACCTTTGCCATCTTCCTAAACCCAAACCCTAATCTTGGGACTACACCACACTCTGGCTAGAAGCATTGTATAGGGTAGGCACACACTGAGCACCCACAGTGGGGGAGGAGGAAGAGAGAGGGAAGCCGCCAGACCTGCCAAAGACTGCCTATCCAATTGCTGGTTACGTTTCTAAGATCACTGAAGGGAGGCAACACCTATATGTGAAACTAACACACAGTGGCCCTGACTCCTAGCAAACATGGCCCCAGTTTTGCCTCTCTTCCTGCTAGGCTGATGTGAAGCCGTGTCTCCTTACTTGACAAGAAAACGGCAGACAGAAAAATGCTCTAAGATTCAAGGATGAGCAAATTCACTTTGGGCCAGAAGAATAAAAAGGGGAACAGGGTATTATTTGGCAGAGCTGCTCTTGCCTTAAACATGGAAGAGTCTTTCCGTTTCAAGTAAGGTCAGCGATAAATCTGCTCCTCCCCAACTCTCACCCCCCTGAACATCCTAGGTTTTCTTATAAGCGGGCTTGCTGTGTATTGCTTAGTATCTCCTACAATCTCAATAAGATGCTTGCTCCAGGAACAACCCAATTCTAGTCAATTACCAGCAAGCTGATCCCTCTTCCTAGCATACAGAAGAGAGGAAAGCTACTTGGTTGTCTAATGATATTCTTTTCGCAACTTCTTTCTGGGTATTTTCCATAATTGAATTGTCTGCAAACAAAATAAAAATTGTTGCTTCTAATAGTACGTGGCACTTCCTAGACCTTTTGAGTGAAATGTAACAAAGCACTCGAAACAAATGTTCATTAACTGTGTAGTTCTGGGGACAAGACAGTCTACATTTCTTAAATGAAAGAGTGCAAGCAATCTAAAAATGTGTAAGAAATAATGAGTAACTCTTGTTCATGAGGTATTATGGAAAATAGCATTTTGGGACAAAAATTAATTTTATTTTTAAAAAAAAATTTAATGTTTATTTTTTGGGAGAGAGAGAGACAGAGAGCGAGTGAGTGCATGAGTGGGGGAGGTGCTGAGGGAGAGGGAGACAGATTCCGAAGCAGGTTCCAGGCCCCAAGCTGTCAGCACAGAGCCTGACGCAGGGCTCAAACTCCCAAACCACAAGATCATGACCTGAGCCTAAGTCAGACTGAGCCACCCAGGCGCCCCGACAAAAATTAATTTTAAGATGTTCTTTATTTCACTTAGTTAACATATGATAGAGAGAGAAAAGTTATATTTTATGTTAGCTAGAGGAAATAACTTAAATATTTTGTTAACCCAACCCCTTTTATCTATTCTATCCCATTCTGTTACCTGAGTATCTTTCTGCTCCTTGGGCCAAGTCTATGTCCTGAATGTATTTTGCTTTCTCATCTCTGTCTTTATGGACCTGGAAACAGTGATAAATGTAATACAAATTACAAACCTATTTTTTCCACAGTTATTCAGCTTTTTCTTGTATATTGGGTCACACAATCACGAGTCTTGGGTCTTAAAAACTAGGCCAGAATGGTGAAAACAAATCCATGAAATCAAAGATTCTGCATTTGGTTGTGTATTTGTACCTGTCAGTTTTTTGATATCCATTATGTTGTCCCCTGATTTCAAAAAGAATACAGTGTATAGGAAATGGAGAAAAGGGGCATTGGGCCACGGGAATACTCAGATGCTCCAGACTGCTCCAGCTTTCCATTCCTACCTTTAGAATCTCGAAAAATACCCAAAGCCTATTTAATACTCCATATATGTCTGACATGCAAAAGGACCTTGAAGGGTTTTGAAATTTGGATATCTAAAGCACCACACTCTGATGTCCCCCAAAGCTAACAGGAATAGCACACAAACTTTTGCCAGGGATACACTGAACATGATTCTAATCCAGGAAGGCTAGTTAGGCTAGTAATTGACAAATATGAGACGTCTATGCATTTGCTCCAATATTTGACTTATAGGCTGGTACAGTGCACCCCACAGCAGACACTTAAAGTGGGCAGTTTAAATAGCTGTCCACATGATCTAAGGAAAATAATACCGAGCCACAAATTATAGCGGGAAGGCGCCGAGGGGGAGGAAACAAAGTGTTTCGCTGGAATAATCCAGACAATCTATGGATAGAAAATCCACTAGTTGATTACTCAGTTCATTGATTTGGTTATTTCCATGCTACGCCAAACAAATGGACAAGATCAACAGCAGGCGTGCAGCTACATTCCAGGATCTAAGGCAAATGAGTTAAGGCACTTCTTTTCCACAAGCCCAGACTCTAATGGGGATATCTATAAAAGAAAGAAAGGAAGGGAAAAGGGAAGGAGATAAGGAAAGAGCAAGAAAGAAAAAGGGAGACAGAAATAGAAGGGGGAGGGAGGGAGATAGAGTCCACTTGGGTAGTTAAGGAAAGAGGAGATGATTATTTTTAAAAGGTTCTACAAAGATGTGTCAGCCTTCATTCACCCAAAAGACAAGGTGATAGAGGCATCTGGGCCATGGAACACTTGGGCAAGATATTTGCATTGTCTATTCTATGAACTAGAACTTGCTGTCTGAATCTACTTTCTAAGTAATACAAGGAAGGAAGACTGTCAAATTAATATAACTTTCCTTAAAAACAGAAAATACATTTTAGGGGCACCTGGGTGGATAAGTCAGTTGAGTGTCCGACTCTTGATTTTGGCTCAAGTCATGATCTCAGGGTCGTGGGATCAAGCCCCACATCAGGCTCTGTGCTGAGTGTGGGGCCTGCTTAAGATTCTCTCTCTCTCTCTCTCTCTCTCTCTCCCTCTAAAAAGAAAAAGAAAGAAAATACATTTTAATAACCTAGAATATTGGTTCTCAATGTGTGAGCTCCTGACCAGCAGCATGAACACCGCCTGGCAACTTGGTAGAAATACAGATTTCTGTCTCTCAGCCATGGATTCAGAAACTCTGAGGCTGGGGCAGCAACATGTATTTGAAGATGCTTTTCAGGGAATTCTTTTTTTAAATTTTTTTTTTTTAACGTTTATTTATTTTTGAGACAGAGAGAAACAGAGCGTGAACAGGGGAGGGACAGAGAGAGAGGGAGACACAGAATCTGAAACAGGCTCCAGGCTCTGAGCTGTCAGCACAGAGCCCGACGCGGGGCTGGAACTCACAGACCGTGAGATCATGACCTGAGCCGAAGTCGGACGCTTAACCGACTGAGCCACCCAGGCGCCCCAGGGAATTCTGATGCTAAAGTATGAGAACAGCGGCCCCAGAGCAAGCAACTTCAAATCATCCTGTGATATGCTTTCTCCATCTCACCAGCCGAGATAACTAAAACGTTCCTACGCCTAATTCATAGAAATGTATTCTACGGGTGATTCCTACCATATGATCTCACTCATATGCAGAAATTAGGAAACAAAACAGATGAACATAGGGAAAGGAAAGAAAAAAAAGACAGAGAGGGAGGGAGGCAAAGCAGAAGAGACTCTTAATGATAGAGAACAAACAGGGTTGATGGAGGGAGGTGGGGGGGGAATGGGCTGATGGTGATGGGTTAAGGATACTAAGGAGGGCCCTTGTGATGAGCACTGGGTGTTATACGTAAGTGAGGAATCACTGAATTCTACTCCTGAAACGAATACTGTACTGTATATTAACTACCTAGAATTTAAATAAAAAATTGGAGGGAAAAAAAGAGAAATGTATTATACTAGTGATTCCTAAACTTCTGTCCATGCATAGCATTCATACCTGCCTTGACAAAACTTTTCACTGATTCCCAGCAAATGAGATAAATAAAATAGCCTTGAGTTTTTTATGAAGCTAATTCTTTTATTCATTGGATAAATTTAAAGGCCTTTATTGTGAGATTATATTCTTCCTACCTTTTTACTGTTAAATCTTCATTGTTTTTTATGGAATAATGGTATTAAAACAACACTGACTCTTTTTTTTTTTTTTTCCAAATAAACTTAATTCACAAAATAGATTGCAGCCAATGTTGGTCTTCAAAATGTTGCTGTTGTTGTTTTTAATGTATTGGTCCAAAAATCCAAACATCTGTAAACCAATGAAATTTAAAGGATATGCATAGCTTTACCAGAAAAAAATGTCATGTGAGTGTATTTTTCTACCTGAAGTCAATAATGTTTTACTAAGATCTTTATCTATCTGTATTCCAAAAATGTCTAAATTAAGTTTCAGATTCATAAAACCAAGATTCAGTGGTACATAAATTTAATAAATGTCCACCATCTCTAATGATTTTTATTCTAGGATTACCATTTTTTTTATTAACTGTCATTTGGAGGAGTTCTTATTTGTTACATATGTAACAATATCTCCTCTGGATATATGTGTGTGCAGGGGTATGTGGTAGCTTTTTGAGATCCCCCAAGCACCTTGCTGAGAGAATAGAAAGGGTGAGTAGAGAGAGTATCATAAATAAACTATTATTATTTATAATGTACATTCTTCATTCTCATGCACTAATGCACAATGTTATTTATTAGTGTAATCACTGTTGCAAGAATTGTTATTATTATTTCATGACATAAAACTGAAAATGGAAATTGGAAAATAGGAAGAGAAAAATACATTCTATCTTGAGGACATGTGAGATTTACTATACCTAATCTGCACATAGACAAACCATATTTATTTCTATTACAATACCTTATTCATCAATGTATTAAATCGCCTCCTACTCCAGTAGCCATTGAAGAATTAGACCACCAGAACACAAACCTCTTTCCTTCTTGTCATCTCCCACACCCTTCCCCTCATTTCTAGTCTTATAACCTTCCTAGTCCCACATTTCAACCCATCAAGCCTCAGATAACTGCAAGGCAGTGTCGGCTACTTCTGTAGACCCAAATGGTTCAGGGGTTTCTGGGGATTAAAAAATTCTGAATGCATCAGGTCAGATGTTTCCATCCCAAATTTCAGAGTCCTCCTTCCTCCTACTCAGGGTCTGGGTCTTGACCTGGTGAGGGAAACCTGCTGGGCTGTGAATTCAACCTTCTCTGGAGATCCACAGTTCATATAATTAAATACCGAGCCATCTCTTCAACCTTCTTGCCCTCTGGCTGCAATAGTCAAGAATATACCTACAGGGGCACTTGGGTGGTTCAGTTGGTTTGGCATCTGACTTAGGCTCAGGTCATGATCTCACGGTTCATGAGTTACAGCCCTGCATTGGGCTCTGTGCTGACAGCTCAGAGCCTGGAGCCTGCTTCGGATTCTATGTCTCCCTCTCTCTGTGCCTCCCCTGCTCACACTCTGTCTCTCTCAAAAATAAATAAACATTAAAAAAAAGAATATTTATACCTACTAAGGAGGACATCGAGCCTTCACTAGTCAGTGACTTAAACTGGTCATTGATCATCCTCAGTCTTTCACCAGGGCATCAATAGCCCCCCAGCAAGAGCTATTCAAATACAAGACCTTATCATTACCGCTTTCCCCAAACCCTTCCTGTGCCTGAGCTATTGAACCACCAGTGTTCTCTCTTACCCCTGGCCAAGTTCTAATGATTGCACAATTCCAGCAGGCCAAGGGCTAGCATGACTCCATGTGCCATAGGCAATGGGGCTTTCATTGTTCTCAATTTTCTCCGAGTCTGCTTCTTAGAAACATTTGTGTCTCAACTGGCTTAAGTCAGGTCCCCTAGGAAACAGATGCTGAAACAGCAGATTTCCATGCAGAAAGCATACAGGGAGTGCTCTCCTGAAACATACCTGCAAGGGAGTGAGAAGCAGAAGCGGGCAGAAGGAGACGTTGTTGGGGGCGGGGGGGGGGGGGGGGCAGAGACCTTGGCATGTCACACAGGAGCTCTGAAGTTGGGATGGCTTTTAAGAGTTGACCCACCTTTGGGGCAAGGGGACGGGGCCTTTGTACCCCCACATCAACTAGTCATGACAGCGAATGAGGCAGTTCATTTTGGGGGAGAAACTCAACTATGGGCTCTCAGCTGGCAACATTCCTGGCAGCTGGGAGAATGTGTGCCTAGTCCTGAAGGGGGCATATGAGCAGTGCATGTACCCAAGGGTCCACTTCATCCTGGGAATCAAGAACCAGGACGATGCAAATGACAAAGAGGGCCAGCACTTCCCAGCCTGGCATCTGCTGATATCTGCAGCCTCATCTGCCACAGTGCCTCCACTCAGACTTCTTTAGCCAAACCAGTCTACCAGGTACACCAATACTCCAGGTATTATGTGAACTAAAGAATTCACAAACATTACTGCCCCTTAGCCTTGGCTCAAAGCTTACCTCCCGCCTGCTTTTCCTCCTGCCTCCTCACTGATTCTTTTGATCCAAGCCCCGCCTTTTCCAGGAAGTCTTACTGGTGGCTTCAGCCCACACTGCCCTCCTGTGAGTTGATGGCTAACACCCTGTACTCATCATGTGAACACTGACAATACCCTGCATCCACAATTCACTATTTTTATGTGCATTTTCCCTGACCTCAACCAGACCTGAAGTTCTGCTCCTGGCTAGGATACAACCTTGTACAGTGAATGAGTATGTCTCTGAGCCTCAGTTACTCTGTTTGTGTTAAGCCTGAAACTTATTAACTTATTACTTTAGTGAATATCTGAGCACCTACTATGTGTTGAGCCTAACAACAGACTGTTTCTTCAAGAGCTGGGAGGTGACCTTGTTTAAGGAATCTTTAGCTCAGCATGTAAAAGAGTAAACCAATGGACATGCCTCAGCCTTAGGAGGAGGAGAAAACAGGTACAAGGTAAGAGAAAGGTAGATTCTGGGGAAAATGGACCTGGCGGTGAGCAAAGTCTAACCCCTGACTCCATACCCACCTTCTTCCACTGTGACTCTCTCTGAAATTCACTGCTTACACCTGATGTCCACAGTTCCTAATTTTAACCCAATTCTCCTGACTCCCCAAGGACATTCTTCTCCTCTCCAAATATAAAAAAGACTTCAGGAAAAACAGCAAAAATAAAAAATTAAAGTCAGTGGGGAGGAAAAGGTAACTTTGAGAGTTTGTCTTTAAATCTGTGCTAGTTCCTTTAGATTTTAGGACCCCGAGGCAACGACCATTCTTTAGTCTTAACTTACTTTAAGCACCCAGCTCCCCCACAGGTGTTTGTCTCGTTGGCTTTTAGAATTGTGCCCTTAGAATGAACTTCTCCAGGGCTGGGGTAAATAAACATCCCTCTTCTATGAGATCATGTCTCTTTTTCATAAAGTATCTTTGTTCTGTTCTCCTGTTGTGGCTAAATGTGTGTTTTCTCGATTTTGCAAATGGGAAGACCCTAGAGAAAGGAAGAGTGAGGAGAGAGGGGACAGGTAGGAGGTTGAACATAAAAATGCGGCAAAGCACAAATCTTAGCACAGCCCTGTCCAAACGTCTGCCAGAGGCTCCTCTGGAAAGAAGTACATACTTCCAAGATGCAGACTTTCAATCCCCATGTGAGGGAATAAGGTCAGCCAAATCTGCCCACTTCAGGCTAAAGACCTGTGTCTAAGAGGCAGTCACTATAACCCCCACCTGTTCCCAAGTCTCCATGGACCTGTGTCCTCCCTGCATCGCTTCATCACTGAGCCACTCCTTCCTGGGGTCTTGAAGTAAACCCCTCTAGGTGAGACCACAACAACTACATACAGTGCCCTATCTTCATTCCTGACTGCTCTACCCCCAACTCTTTTACTGTCCAGCAGTGCCTGGTCCGTGGTCCCTCGCTTCTGGACCCAGGAGCACTCCAGGGTCTAGCTCCAGCTTCGTTCCTGAACACTGTCTTCTTTGCAGTCCAAGAATGTTCAGGTCTCCTCCATGTACACGTTACCGATAACAGCTATTGATCACTGAGGCTTCTAGAATTAGACAATGTGCTCATCAGCAGATGAACCAAGGAGAGAAGAAAAGATAGCAAGGCTTCTTGATAACATGGAGTGGCCATTTCACCACAAGGACACACAGGTTGCTGGAATTACATCATCCTGATGAATGGCGCATGTGCTCCACCAGGAAAGTTTCAGGGTCAACTCATTTTCCCCAATCTAGGTTCTGAACTTCCATGCTTCTCCATAAGCTAGTCCTTCCATTCAAACTTCCCTGTTAGCCAAAGTAGAGGTATGAGCCTAAGCAAGCCTTCACTTCTCTGAGTCTCAGTGTCTACCTAGAAAGTGAGGATAGTGAATCAGCTCCTCTCTGTGGTCCCTCCAGCTCTTTGTGCATGAGATTAACATATGGGCCTCATACACATGCTTCTCTTTACAGTTTCAGGGTCATCAACTAGAACATCCAAACTATCCCTCTGAATAAAGTTTAGTTCATGTTTTTCTGTTTGTTTGTTTATTTATTTATTTATTTATTTAATTTATGAAAGAGAGAGAGAGAGAGAGAAAGAGAGAGAGGCAGAGAAAGAGGGAAAGAAAGAATCCCAAGCAGGCTCTGTGCTAACAGCAGGGCTCAATCTCTCAAACTGTAAGATCATGACCTGAAATGAAATCAAGAGTCAGATGCTTAACCAACTGAGCCACCCAGGTGCCCCTAAAGTTTAATTCATGTTTAATTCTGCAGTGGACTCCCTGTACAGGTTGGTAATTGGTCCAATTGGAAATAAAGACAGCACTTTTCAAGTAACAGCTAATCGGTGGTCACTCTAGAGAAGAGGAAGAGGTTTGCCCTGTTCATCAACGTGCTTCAATAATAATGACCTCCACTAAATCATTCATGGTGCTTTACACACACATCATCTGAATCAAACCCAACAAAGTCAGCTTTAGTCTCTCCACTTACTGGAGAAGGAAACTATGGGTGGAGGAGCAGGACTTTGACATTAACCTTCATGCTCTTTTGACTCTGCCATGCCTGCCTGTGTAGAGCAACGAGTAAAGGATCAGACCAGCATGGTTAGGACATTATGGACACACAGCTACTTTTTAGCCATAGTAGCTTTGTGTTTTACCTACTGTTTAGGCATCATATCCTCTTCCTATTAATATAACAAAATCTGCTCTTATTTTTGGTATAAAATTTTTATTGTTTCACTGGTTTTCATTGATGTATTTCCCTCTGTGTCGAATGCTTAATAAGTAGAATAAAATTCCATTACAAAGTCAATGAAAAAATTAACACCTATAAGTGTTCCCAGACTTTACAAGGTGTTATGCTTCAAGGGGAAAATTGAGTCATGGCATATTTAAGTACATGCAATGATGAATAGGTCTGACTGTTCTCTTGAAATTTCTTTAATTCTGCTAGTCTCTCAAAAGAGACTCCCAGTACCCAGACATTGTCACTTTTCTCCTAGACCACCCAAGAGTGGCCGTGTACCACACCAGCCTGTCACCCTGCAGCTTATTATGACAGATCCCACAACCCATTCGGGCCAGCCAGTCCTTCTACCAACCTGTCCCTAAATATATTAGGCAGTCCATAAATGAGGCCCGCATGATTGCTATTCAGTTGACATGAAGCAGATATTCTCAACTTATCCTTTTTATTTTTCTCTCTACAAGTCTTTAAAAAACTAAACAAATTCAGAAAAGTACAAAGCAAAAACATAACAATCACCCAATTTCCACCAACCTAGAGTTGGCCACTATTAATGCATTGTGTTGACTTCCAGGCTTCTCCTATGTTTTTTTAATTTAAAAAAAACACTCATTTTCAGAGAAATGCTACAAACCTACTATAAAAATGTAACGAATGTAGGGGCGCCTGGGTGGCTCAGTTGGTTGTGTCCAACTTTGGCTCAGGTCATGATCTCATGGTCTATGGGTTCAAGCCCCGTGTCGGGTTCTGTGCTGACAGCTCAGAGCCTGGAGCCTGCCTTGGATTCTGTGTGTGTGTGTCTCTCTCTCTCTCTCTCTCTGCCCCTCCCCCACTCACCCTCTGTCTCTCTCTCTCAAAAATTAAATAAATAAATAAATAAATAAATAAATGTAAAAAGAATGTGGAAAAAGAAAGTAGAAACAAATATTGTACAACAAAGAATGTAGAAAACATAAAGCCAAAGTTTGAAATAAAATCAAAATCCCACAGCCAGGAATAACTGTTCATATTAAGTTAAAATGATCACACATGTCGGGGTGCCTGGGTGGCTCAGTTGGGTGTCTGACTCTTGATTTCAGCTCAGGTCATGATCTCACATTTCAAGAGTTCAAACCTTGAGTCATGCTCTGCGCTGACAGGGCAGAGCCTACTTGAGATTCTCTCTCCCCCCCTCTCTCTGCCCTCCCCCACTCATGTTCTCTCTCTCTCTCAAAATAAATAAACTTTAAAAAAATCTGAAGATTGCAGGATTTTTTTAAGCTACTTATTTTGATACAAGTTTCTCTTCACTCCCTGCTATTTGCTATGAGAGATGAAGACTTTCATATTCTCACATATCTTCCTATCCTCTCCCCTCTTCCTGATATTTGCTAGTTACATTATAGTTTCTACGCTGTCCATGTTAACAACACTCACATTTTGTTCTTTACACATAATTCTCATAGCTGTTTAACATGAATTCTACATTTATATGAATTTAGTGTTCAACACAGCGTTTTCTAGGGTTTCTACATTCCTGCATTCTGCATTTTGATTCACACATTAAGTGGCTGGTTTTAACTGCATGTAGTTTTTTTCCCCAAGAAGCTCATACAGGTACTGAATTCTTTAAATTCTTCTGTTTCCCTGTCAGAATGGCTAAAATTAACAACACAGGAAAGAACAGATGGTGGTGAGGATGGGGAGAAAGAGGAACCCTCTTAACACTGTTTGTAATAATGAAAACTGGTGCAATCACTCTGGAAAACAGAATGGAGATTCCTCAAAAAGTTAAAAATAGAACTACCCAATGATCCAGCACTTACACTACTAGGTATTTATCCAACGGATACAAAAATACAGATTCAAAGGGGCACATGCACCCCAATGTTTATAGCAGCACTATCAACAATAGCCAAATTATGGAAGGAACCCAAATGTCCATTGACTGATAAATGGATAAAAAAGATGTGGTATGTATACATATATATATATATATATATATATATATATATATATATATATTATAATATATATATGTGTGTGTGTGTATATATATATATATATATATATATATATATATATCACATCTTTTTTATCCATTTCTTCTATTTTATCACACACACACACACACACACACACACACACACACACATATATATAATGGAATAGTACTCAGCCATCAAAAAGAATGAAATCTTACCATTTGTAATGACATGGATGGAACTAGAGTAGATTATGCTAAGTGACATGTCAGTCAGAAAAAGAAAAATAAAAGACCATATGATTTCACTCATATGTGGAATTCGAAAAACAAAACAAATGAACATATGAGAAGTAGGGTGCAGAGAGGAAGGGAAACAAACCATAAGAGACTCTTAATGATAGAGAAAAAACAGAGGGTTGATGGAAGGAGGTGGGTGGGGGATGGACCAAATGGGTGATGGGTATTAAGGAGGGCATTTGTTATGATGAACACTGGGTATTATATGTAAGCGATGAATCACTAAATTCTACTCCTGAAACCAGTATTACACTATATGTTAACTAACTAAAATTTAAATACAAATTTGGAAAAATAAATAAATGAAATACAATAAATTCTTCTGTGTTTCAAATTCCCTTTACACCTGAACATCATCTTAGACAGGTAAGAGGGTTCACAGTCAAACATTTCCCTAGGAATATTTTAAAGCTCTAGTTCCATTGTCTTCTGCCATTAAAAACTGTGGGAAAACCTAAGACCAGCCTAGTTTTTTTTCTCCTTGTGAAGGACTTGCCTTTTCTCCCTAGATTCCTAAAGAATTGTTTCTTATTATTGAGTTTTAGCTTCTTAACTAAAACATCTTAGTGTTGAGCTTTATTCTTCTAATTTTTCTAGAACATAGTATGCCCTTTGGATTTGTATACTCAGTGTTATCTTTAATTGAGAAAACAGGCTCTTCATTATTTCCCTGAATATTTCTTTAGAGCCACCCAATACTTTTATGTTGATTTGTTTTCTTGCATTTTACATCTATTAGTTTCAATTCGATTGCTTTAATTCTTACCCTTTTAATTACTTACCTAGATTGCCTCAAGTCTTTCTTCTATATTAAGAATTCAAATTTCAGCAATGTTTAAATGTTGTTATTTGCTATTCCCAGTTATTAGTTCCATAGTGATATCATTTAGTTCTTGAACTGAATTCCACAGGTTTCCATAACTCCTTGATTGCACGCTATTGTTTTACTATGTTTGAGTTACCAATTTATTATATTTGTTCTCTTCTAAAGTCAAATTGTTCTATAACACAGATTGCAAAGCATTTTCTTCTGTTCCTTATGTTTTTTTCTAAAACAGAATCTGTGTAATATACTTCTTGCTTATTGACTTTGGTTTGTAGTTTGTTGTGTCTTCTGCTGTAGAAGGTTTGCATTCCTGCCATGCCATTTATATTTTGTTCATGCTCGACAGCCCTGAATGGACTTTCTAGCTGGTCTGTTGTAGTGGGCTGACTTCTTGGCACTCTTCCCACTGTAGCTGAGACCAGTTTAGTTTCCTGTCCAAAACACAGATGGGAGAGCTCACCTGAATTGGTGGGTAGAGCAGCTTTGGTTAGAAAACTTAATCCTGCTCTCTTCCACCATCTTGATATCTGTACTGTCCAAAGGGCCACCCTTTGGCAATGTGTGTATCTTGTTCCCATTGCTAGATGACCATGGATGTCAGTGGGTTTCTCTAGTTCCATGCCTAACCAAGGAGCTACCTACCCCTATGCCCCTTTCTTTCAGGATTCATTCCCACTATTTCTCAGTCAGATGAAGAAAAATTGAAGGTCGGTTTACTCAGTTTCCCTCTTTTCAAATTGGGATTATTCATGAGATTTCTCAGAATTTTATTGCCTCTGGCTTATCCAGTCTGGCTTCTAGAGAGTCCAGGGCAGCGTGGGATTCTACTCTGTTCCAGCATCTTCTGAGTGTCTTCACAGTGGCTAGTTTCTTTAACCTTATTGATATATACTATGTCTCTTTCCTCCTTTGGTTACTGTATTTTTGTTTGTTTTTGCTTTTACAGTTTTTCCTTATTTCATTGGGTTTTAGGGAAAAGATGCATTGTGAGTCTACCATGTTAACCCAAAACATGCAAATTTCTCTAGACGTTGTTAAATTGTACAACATACTCCCACATGCACCCAGGGTTGTGAGAAGTTTCTGGCATGCTGGCTGTACCTATTTCCTTTCTGTCCTACTCAAGAATGCATATAAGGAAAGGAAATGAAAGCCACCCACTCATTCAGTAACTACTACTCTGTGAGCAACTACTCTATGGTACACACTGTGCCAGATGCTAAAATATATCAATGAGGAGAAGAGAACACAGTCTGAACCACCATGGAGCTGAGATCCTCGTGAAGCAGGCAAACATTAATCAAAGAATCACACAAAGTTAAAATTATTTTAGGTTTGTAAGATGAAAAAAACACTGTGGATGGATTGGTGGTCACAGTGGTCCACAGTGGACCACACTGGTGGTCACAGTGGATGTGTTTAATGCCACTGAACTATATGCTTAAAAATGACTAAGATGGGGGTGCCTGGGTGGCACAGTCAGTTGAGCATCCAACTCTTAATTTCAGCTCAGGCCATGGTCCCAGGGTCGCAAGATCCAGCCCCATGTCAGGCTCCATGCTGAGCATAGAGCCTATTTAAGGATTTTCTTTCTCTCTCTCTCTCTCTCTTCCCCTCTTCTCTCTCTCTCTCAAAATAAATAAATAAATAAATAATAAGTGGTTAAGATGGCAAATTTTGTTATGTGTACTTTACCACAATTATTAAAAATGAGAGTAAGTGTTATGAGAGGGAGAAAAACAGTGCTATGAAAGCAGAGAAGAGGGTAGGTCAGGAGACCCTTCCCTGAGGAAGAAATGATCAAACTGAAATCCAAATGAACAATAGGATGGAAGTTATTATATGGATAACCTTGAAACCACTCCAATTTATAAAAAAGATAAATCATTCACAAATGTTGGTACTTTATTATTGGTATGGCAGGATAATATATTTGAAATATTAACCAATATTTTTTTCTCTGTATCCCTTTTCACCTTTCTATCCTTCTCCTCCTGCCCACCCCCAAGCATCTAGGTTAGCCTGGACTTGTTTTGTGGGGAAAAGGGAGGCAGAGAGACACAACAAGGAGAAAATCAAACAGGCTTCAAGATTCATCCCAGATTTTGGCTTTCCCAAAAGACCAGACATTAGGTAAAACAAAGAGAATTTGGGGTACAGGTTTTTTCTTTTAATCTTATTTCTTTAATTTACATCCAAATTAGTTAGCATACAGTGCAACAATGATTTCAAGAGTAGATTCCTTAATGTGGGGTATAGGTTTTTAGAGAGAAATCATGAATAAAAGAGCAAGGCTCCCTCCCACTCCTAAATTTGGAAGAATTTCCCAAGCTTGAGGTAGAAAGCCTCAGGGGAAGCAATGAGATCACAGAAGCTGAGGATGCAGAGAAAGGGGGCCTACTTTGGGCCAATCCCAGGGAGGCACTGAAATCCCCAGGCAGGCTTGAGATGAGGCATCAGAGAGCAGGGAAGAGGCTCCCCATTCTTAGGGAAGAACTCTGGGAGGCAGCAAGATTCAGAGAAGGAAGAGATGCCTGGTGTTTCTGGGACAACTAGACAGGGCCACAGCAGCCCCACAGAGTGGGACAAGGCAATCTCTATGCCTCTAAAGGCACAGGAGTTAGGTGAATGAGCTAATGAATCTGAAACTTACAGGAGAGAGGATGGATGTCTCCTTGGTAACCTGAGTGAACTGATAACCAGGGACCAGATGAGTAACGGACTTCTCAACAGGTGTCCACGGCCCAGATGACATCCAGGGCTTACAAGATTGCCTCTGTGGACACACCAGTGTCTTCACGTCACCCTCTGCCCCCGGCTGCACCACCAACCCCAGAATTAGACACACAAAACAACTAAAGGAAGTTTCTGTCATCCTACCAGAAGGAGGGAACAAAATGAAATGAGAGTGACTCAGGAGGATGAAGCGAGCTACAGTTTGGGCTGCCTGATTTCCAGGCTGAGATCCACAGGAATAGCAAATGTTCCCTTATTTACTCCTTACAGTTCCCAGTTTACACCCGTGTGTCATGGCATGAAGATTTAGAATCACTAATGCAAATGTTCGCGGCTGGGACGTTGCGTTAGTCAAGTCCAGGACATCAGCCATGAGCGAGGGCCAGCACTGGGCCACTCCAACAAAGGGATCTGAGAAAGTCAGTTACAAGCCCTGATGCAAGAACCGATCACCCTGCCCCATTGTTTCACACACTGGCTGCTTCTTTCTTGTCACTTTCCATTTAGGAATTTGATAAATCTGATCTATTGCTTAATGATAGTGATAATGACTTCATTTGAGGTTTTTTAATCTCCTGCTGAATAGTGAGCACTGAAAACAGCACCTGGTACCTAGTAGGTCCACAATAAATATATGTTAAATGAAAGACTGCATCTTCAAATGCAGTCTTTGATCTAGAATGTCTCAAAGTAAAGAATTTATACGAATCTCAAATGGCAGCCAGGAGGCCTAAGTTTAACAGCTTGACCAATTCCACGAAATTCTGGATTTAGCCAAAGACAGCCCGATGCTGTTAGATAACTTGGCTTAATTTTTAAGACTTAACAATTCAGATCCAGCTGAGTCCTCATTGCAAGAATATTCTCAACATCTGGAATGCAGAATACTTAATTGATCGTTCCTATCAATACCCAGTTGACTAGAAGCCTGGAGGTTAGAACCTGCCACTTTTAAAATATTATACTAAGCTATTTAGGCCTTTAAATGTTGCGTTAAACTCACAATATGGGAGTAACACTGTGTTGAGTGCTGAGAGCCATCTGTGTGGGGAGAAAGCTGTGTTCCAAATAGTGTGGTTATGCCTCCCTCTCGTGGTGAAATGCCATAGCATCTGAAACATTTCTGGGAAAACCTTCCTACACGGCTAACTAGTACTGCCAGTAATAAATGTGTGCTGACCATCTTCTGTGACTTTGTAAATGTTACAGATGTTTTTTACTTTATATTTAATCTCCGTAACAACCCAACTTTCACGGATAGTACTAATATCCCCATATTACAGATGCAAAAAGTGAGGCTCACATAAAGTTGGTATGCCCCAATTCACTCTAGAGGTCATAAGAGTGTATCCAGGTCCAGGTGAGTCCAATTCCAAAGCCCATACTCTCTCCTATATTATTATTATCAATAATAGTTTGTTCAAAGTTTTATCTCTGGTGTCTTACGTGTAGTGGATACTCACTAAATGTTTGTTCCATGGATAAATGACAGAAGTAGCAGTTGCAAATTTGCAACAGAGTATATATCACCTGTCAAGTGCCTGCCATGCACACATATCATTTGATTGTGCAGGGCAAAGTTAAGACTTGTTCTGATATAGTTTTCAGGTCATTATTGAAAAGCATTTAAGTACTGTCTTTATACAGATATATGCATTCATCACATAATAAGTATTAAGAACCTACTATGTGCTAAACATGGTTCTGGCTGTGGCAAGGCTTCAACAATTTGAGTGATGTCCCTAAAGGCTCATAGCCATTATGCTGCCTTTCCCTTCAATTCTCTAAGAGCTGAAACTGGACTGCAATCCTGCATCTATTTGCTGTATGGTGTTTTGGAGCATGAGTCTTGATTATTAGCATTCTAGATTATCTAAATTACTTAATAGTAGTATGTAATAGTTTTAAAAGAAAAAAAAAAGAAGAGGGTGGAGACTGTGTGTTATGCTTTTGAACTGCACTCATCAAAACAGCCCTGGCAACACTGTCAGTATTTGTAAATCTGACCCTCCCACAGTTTTTGTAACTGTCAAGGGAGCCCAGTTAGGAATGGTAAAATGTAGGATTAAAGCATTAAGACCCCAAAGCTACCACCTGTTTCCCACCTTAATGAGCCACTCCACAACGAAACATTCAGGAAACATGAGCAGCAAATGGGAAATTTGAGGCAAGAGCAATCTGAGTATCTATCCAATATATATTCCATTCAATTCAAAAACGAAAATATTTAAGTGTATGTTATTGAACCAGCAAGAAATGCAAGTCATTAAATTCCTATTTGTAAAACAACAAAGAAACCAAATAATCACTAAGATCCCTTTCATCTCCAGAATATTCTGATTGAAATTAGATGAAAATTGCCTTTCTGTTTTCTTTTCCCTGAGATCAGAGAATCCATGCTAAACATACCCCACCGTGTTCTGAAATCTCAATCTCTTTGTTACTGCCAATGTATTCATTCAATCAGCAAAGATCTGTTGAATAATGCTGTGCGCACTAGCCTAATATAGCTTTGGGGTTGGGTTTGAAATGGAAGGAGAGCTGACATCATTACTTTATATTCTCCCTTCAGCCATCAGCTCTTTGACATCCTGGATGTTTCTTTCTCTCTTACAGTAGGTAAGCACCTTTCCAAAAGGCCTCCTAAAAAGTTAGAGAGGGGGAGAGAGCCAAACCATAAGAGACTCTTAAAAACTGAGAATAAACTGAGGGTTGATGGGGCGTTGGAGGGAGGGGAGGGTGGGTGATGGGCATTGAGGAGGACACCTGTTGGGATGAGCACTGGGTGTTGTATGGAAACCAATGTGACAATAAATTTCATATTAAAAACAAACAAACAAAAGGCCTCCAAAGTATGGCAGAGAGGGACAGAGAAGGAGGTGTTGGTGGGGAGTTAAACCCTGAAGGTGTTCTCCACTAAAAAGTGGCCATGAGAAGGAGACAGGCAGGGAGGTCAGTCTTGTCGACTTAGTTGATCAACTGCAGGATGCAGACCTTCCCCTTCTCAATTCTGATGTCTGAGTCTCCAAAGCTGAATCCTCCCATCCCCAAGTGTCACTGGCCTACATATAAGCTCTCTTCCTCAGAAATTGCTAAGGAGAGAATATTGCACAAAAGCCTCTGCTGTCCTCCTAGCCAGCTGGCCACGGCAGGCCAGCCAGAGGCCAAGTAGTGGCGACGGGAAGCTCATCCATGCAGAAACCGTTCACTTTGGACTCACTGATGGTCCTAGGGGCTCTCCCAAGTCTTCCTGGTGGCTGTCAGGGAAGCCAGAGATTCCCACAAGACTTATGCATGGGGACAAGTGGATTGAGGGACTTGAAGACAGACTCAGGAGAGCCAGCTTGCCATTCATACCCCCAGACATAGACTTCCCATATTCCAGTCTTATCAGAGCACACCTTCAGATTACTGGAATCCTAGTCAACTGCTAGCTAGGTGTTGTAATCTTTAGCAAAACTCTGACCTCTCTGGGTCTGTTATCTTTCCTAAAATGACAGGGTAGGATTAGATAATATCAAAGGGCCAATCTAGCCCTAAACTTCACTTTTAAAGGAGTAAAAGTCAACTGCCATCCTAGGTAACCCCATAGTCTTCAAAACCGATGGCTTTGGAAGCTGCAAATTTGCGAGCTCAGTTCCACCTTCCCACCGACTTGCCCACCAAATTGCACAAAACGTGTAATTTGCTAGATTGCTACCTACATTTTTCAAGGCCACTCTGTCCCTAAGGTTGGATTTATTACATTTCCTACTAGAGTCCTCCTAAACTGGACTCTAAAGTAAAACTAGGTAAATAAATAAGGAATGACTGGGATGCCCATTGTGAACAGAAGGGCTTACTTACCTGCTGCCTGAACTCCACAGGGCTTGCCTTATTTGGGTCATTTGGTTGTGTGTCAAGATGCCCTCCTAAAGTAAACCCTGCTGACTATTTGCTTAAAACTCCACATAACCTTGAACCCGAACCATTGTTTCTTAAGCTTCAAACACATAAAATGCTTTTCTGTGGGCCTAACTGGCAGTTTTTGTTTACATTCCTTCTAACAATGGCTTTTTACTCAACTCCCATTTGAGTACAACAAGCTGTTAGTTTGTTGCACTGACAGCAAGCCTCCAGGGACACAGCTGGATCCCAGCTTCACTTTTACAGGTAACAGCATTTCTGGTTTTTTGTTTTTTTGTTTTTTTTTTTTTTGCCTCTTATCTGTAAGCCAGGCAAGGCCTCTCCCATCTCCCCTCACCTCCTCCCTCTAATTTACCTTCCCCAAATGCGGCTGCAGTCTCACTATAAGCATTAAAATGGCTTTCTTTACTTACTTTCAATCAATATATAAAGTTTCTACTCTCTGAACATTCTTTCTGAGTTCCCCAGATTTATTGCTATCCATTCTCTTCTTACGTCTCCCACTCCATAGCCCCTGGCAACCTTCCACAATCATACAATCTCACTAACTCTCAAGATATCCTTTCAAAAGGAGTGAAAAACTGGGGTCTCTCTTTTCAGCCAGAGATTCTAGGGTGCCTACAGGCTCGAGACTCTGAAATGTTGGGTGATTTTCCCCCTAAATATCCATCTCTGTCACTCCCAGCCCAACATTCTAAGAGGAGCCTCCTTTGCTTGCTGAGAAGCACCCCTATTTACGACACCCATGTAGGTGCAGGCCTATGCACACACTGTCCATTATCTCCCAGCCCCTGCCCTGTTGTTCGGCCAGAGCCCTATGCGCTCTCTCTTGCAATTCCACTCCCAGCCTGCCACATGGCAATTGTTTGCATTAAAAGAGATTGAGGTTAATTTTTTTAATCCCTGGAAATGTTTACAATACCTCCTGAAAGAAGTGGGGAATGGGTGATTGTGAGTAGTGCTTATATCCTGTAAGGACATCGTCCAACTGTAAAAACTAAGGCATCTCTCTTGGAATGAGTCATAAGTGTCAGCAATGAGCAAAGTTGTCAGAGTAGTTTTGTTACCAGTAATAATGCCGATGTTTTACCTCTGACTCCTGTGTCTTATTTCTTAATTGACTCTGAACCCAGAGAAGGAAGAAGGTGAGATTCATTATCTTCCTCAAACCTCATCAAGGAAAACAAATATTAAACAGATAATATGTAAATTAAAAGTTAACTGCAGACTGGGATACGTGCCATGGAGTGTAACCAAGTGAGTGAGAAAAGTCTCAGTCCTCCTGGGTTTCTCCTCTACTCTCACTGAGCTACCACACTTACTACACTTCTGACACCAGGTGGAGGGGGGAGGTCCCCACACCAAGCATTTCTGGGACCCCAGCTGCGTGTTCTACAATTAACTCAGTAATGACACTGTCTACCCAGAGATAGTGTCAGATCCCTCAGGTGAAGGGCTCTGTCCCACAAGAATGCCCCTCCGCCCCCCTTCAGATGCCAGCTGAAAGTCCAGGCTGTCCCCTGGCTTCTAAGCCATCAGCTATAAACCAGGTCCCCACCACAGCCTCCTCCGGTTCTATTGAGGCACATTAACAAATACAGAATCAACCTAGACACCAAAGTGGCCAGGGAGGAAGCTTTCCACTGGCAATGCTGAGGGTCATGCTCGTGTTCCTCCAAACGGTCACACCCGTCCCTAGCATTTCGGGGGCTCAGGCTGTGAGTACAAAGGGAGGTCTATAGGCCACACCTCTAACAAACTAAAAGTTCTAAATTAAGCAAAATATGTTCTACCCTCCTGTCAAAACAAATACACCTTCACAAAAAGCCACAACTGCAAGTGGGCAAATATCAGACAGCTGAATTTAATTATTATTGCACATGCCTGGGTGTTCTGTTACCGGTCAAGTTTGGATGAGTCATAAAGTACAGACACATGTAATTTACAAATTACACACGAATTCCGAAATATTTATTCTTCTTGCCTTAATTTCAGCAATGCCTCTAATTATGTTGTTTAATCACATTTTCCACAAAATTTCTGTTCTATTGATGGTAGTGCCAAATTATGTGATTTTTCTTGAGTCACTGAAGTTCTTACATGATTTTCTAATTCCAACTTTGGGAAGATATTCTGCTGAGTCTATAACAATTTGAATTGCTATGAAGTCTTTAAAGCCTTTTTGACTAATATTTTCTTTTTTTTTTTTTTTTTTTTTTTATTTGTGGGACAGAGAGAGACAGAGCATGAACGGGGGAGGGACAGAGAGAGAGGGAGACACAGAATCGGAAACAGGCTCCAGGCTCTGAGCCATCAGCCCAGAGCCTGACGCGGGGCTCGAACTCACGGACCGTGAGATCGTGACCTGGCTGAAGTCGGACGCTTAACCGACTGCGCCACCCAGGCGCCCCGATTTTTTTAATGTGCCTTGTACCACAAATAATAAATTGCTTATGGAACAACTCTGAAAAACACAGCAACCACTGGAGACACAGGGTCTTCCTCACTGAGATTCGAAAGTGATGGAACAGGACTGTGTAGGGTGATGTCTTTCCTAAGAGTACAGCATGGAAAGGGGGAAAAAGAGAACTTTATTTTAGAGAAAGCTGATGAACACTGCCTCAGCCAAGTGATCAAGGTCAATATCAACAGTGATGAGTTGTATTGACTGCACGTACCCTTGATACGACGTGATGAAGGGGGTCCTTCACCTCTGGTCTTCCTCACAAAACCCATAACCTCAGTCTAGTCAAGTTCCAGTTGAGGGACATTCGACAAAATATTCTGCCAGTATTCCTCAAAAATTGTCAATCTCATCAAAAGCAAAGAGGACCTGAGAAACTGTCACAGGCCAGAGGTCCCTAAGGAGACATGATTCAATGTAATGAGGTACCCTGAGTGGGATCCTAGAACAGGAAAAGGACATTAGGTGTAAAAAAAACAAAAAACAAAAAAACTAGGGAAAGCTGAATAAAGTATGGACTTCAGTTAATAATAGTTTCTCAATACTGCCTCATTTGTTGTGACAAATGTCCCTTAGGAAAGGAATGTAAGATGTTACTAGTAGGAGAAACTGGGTATGGAATATATAGGAACTCTGCTATCTTTGCAACTTTTCTGTAAGTTTAAAACTATTCCAAGGTTAAAGGTATATATATATATATATATATTTTTTTTTTAATGTGATAGAATATGTCAGAAGGACAAAATGACCTCAGATGAGGGCTCCTAGCAGGAAAGGAGAAGCTAAGAAGACACTCACCATAGAGAAGATGGTAACCGTGCAATCATCCCAGGGCCCAGACTGTCCTAGGAGAGACCTGTCTGGGCACAGTAGGCAGTGATTCATCTTGCTTCAGCCATCCTGACGTCTTGGACACACTTTGCAGGAAGTAGCCATGTTTATGTCACCAACAGCCATCCATAAGCCTGGGAACCTCAGGCCATTTTTGCTCTGAGCCACTTTGAATCAGACTGAGTGAAGGAGCTTCCTCCCTCCCACCCAGAGCGGGAGCCATATCAAGCAACGACCACAAGGGGGAGCATGAGGCCACAAAGAGCCCCAGGAGGAGCCCTGGAAGGGGGTGTGGAAAGCAGCCGGCCACAGGAGAACCTCACTTTCGATTTTTCAGGTCAGGGTAAGGATTGTGACTGAGGACATACTAGATGTGCTCATCCATCGTCACAGCAGCAAATAAACTGCATTGCAACTCATTTTATTTTCTGAACTCTTGTGCCAGCCCCTTCACTAATAGCAGACGGTACTTCAGGGAAAGTTTACATCACAAAGTAGCATCCAGGGGGAAGAGAGGCAGTGTTCCTGGTTGCTCATCTCCTCCACTGTTCTCTCCGCCCGGCGATGGCTCTGAACTCCCCCTTCTGACCTGGCCCACAGGTTGGCCCTGTGACACAGAAGATTCTGTGAGACATCAGCCATGTATTTTACGGCTGTCCACCTGCTCTGTTCCCGGCAACCAGCCTGCTGATTGTCATATTCCACCTTCCCTATCCCCAGGTACATGAGAGCATTCAGATCCCGTCCGCACCCCCAACCACATTCTGGGCCCTCCTGTGAATAGATGGGCCAGGTCCCCATTTTCACCACTTCTCCATGCCTAGTGGTATGAGGAGAATCTATGGGGTTTGTGACTTCCCAGAATTCAAATATTAAACCCTCCCCACCTATGTGATGGCATTAGGAGGTGGGGCCGTTAGGATGTGATTAGGTTTGGATGAGGTCAGGAGGATAGAGCCCTGATAAAGGGGATTGGCACCTCATAAGAGTCTTTCTCCCTCTCTGCGCTCCACCATGCGTGGATCTGATGAGAAGGCAGCAGGCAGTCTGCAACTAGGAAGAGAGAACCCAACTGTGCTGGCCCCCTGATCTCAGACTTCCAGCCTCCAGAACTGTGAGCAATAATCAATTTCTATTGTTGATGAGTCTCCCAGTTTATGGTATTTTGTTATGGCCGCCCAGACAGACTAAGACAGTATCTCAAAAGATCTAGGCAGAAAACGAGGCACAAAATGTCTTTATTTGAAACCCTCCAATTCAAGGAAGGAATTTTTCTCCTGTCCCGGACATTCCTCAAGACCACCTGCAGCCTGTCCCCACAAAGACACACCCAACCCCACCACGGGTCTGTGTGGGGAGAGGCAGGGTGGGGTCACACAGAACACTCCTCCTCTCCTCAGGCCAGCTCATTGGCTCTGCTGCGGCAGATAGGGGCTCCTTTTACCTGTCTCTTCCTTCCTATTCCTGGAACAGGAAAGTAAATTCTTTTCTCTGTGCCACATCAAAATCCATCCTGCCTTACATTAGAGTGATATAAATCATGAACTTGGCATCTTTGTCTCACCCTATAAATTGTACCCACAGCTCTGGATGCTCTTTCCTTTAGCTATCAAATGAAGAGGGAGGACAGCTATTCTTGGCAGGTGAAAAGACAGTGCCTCAATTAATACTTTAAAAGACTTTCCCACCACATTGGTTTTCAAGAAAAGAATGCTAGAAAAAGAAAATGGCTTTAGGCTAATGAGGGCAGGTAAGAGCTTAGAGTCACTGTACTTTAAACATTTAAGAAGCTGCCCTTATTTTTTACTTTACATGCTAAAGTCACTCATTCCTGGTTATGTGGACATGGCAGGGTTGAATCCCGCTTTGCCAAATCATGACCTGGGTTGGGGACTGCCATGCGACATCAGGAGGCAGGGTGCGTGGCCATGGAATTGAAGACTGTTTGAAGGCAGCGAGCAGAGGCTCATACATATCCTGTGGGGAGGGGCAAAACTCAGGAGAGATCCAAGCAGCCACCCATCTGCAGGGTGCATTCACCTCAGGTGTGTCATGGGTTTGTGTGTATCTGAGTTCAAAGTAGCAAGACTCGTATTGCTTAGTGTGCCCAAGTCTACAACTCTTGTGGAAAATAAGTTAGCAATTCATCTTAAACCAATACATATCCTGGAGGACCCAAGATGGCAGAACAGCATGGAAGGTTTTTTTGCATCTCACATCGATGAAATACAGCCAGATCAAAACGAAACCATCCTACACAACTAGAAAACTGATTTGAGGATCAACACAACAATCTGCACACCCTGAACCACAGAACTCAGCAGGTACTACGGGCACAGAGAGGTGAACTGGGGGAGAGAGAAGGGAGGAGGGTAGGGAGCTGTTTTTGCATGCAGAGAGAGGATGGAGATGGGGGGAGAGTTCAGGAAAAGCGCCCCCCCCAAAAGCAGCTGGAGAGAAAGTAGAAAAGGGGAAACAGCCACAGGGACAGAACTAAAAAGGGAGAAAGGAGAAATAAGAGGGTTTAAATTCCATTAAGACTCTATAAACAGGGGGAGCGCAGAGTCTGAAACTCCGCAGCTCAATACCTGGTGGTGCTCTGGTGAGAAGGGCGAATCCCCAGGAACAGAGTGGGTCTGGGAGGTTCTTGGGCCACATGGGGAGAAGCGGTTCCACTGCTGGAAGGACATTTGGCAGAGGCTCTGCGACCACCCAGTCCCCGCAGATCGCAGAGAACAACCACATTCCCTGGTGCTGGAAGAAGGTCATTAAAGGTGAAGCCTGGTGCCAGATGGGTGTTGCGATTTTCCATAATCCCCGAAATGCTGCTGCTACACGTTCGCATGAACTTTTGCTGGGGTGGGCTGGCGCCCGGCTGCAGTCTCTGGGCATTGGCAGCAGCATGGACCGGAGAACATTCCTGGGTGGGGCCGGCATCTGGCCACTACTCAGTGAGACCCTCCCGCAGAAGGTCTGAGTGGGTCAAACCTGCAGTCCCTCAGAAGTGAGGGCTTGGGGAAAACAGCCGCACCTGAGATACAACTCAGGAGGGAGGTGCCGTCTAGCAACCTGACAGCTTGTTCACTGACAGTGTAAAAGCGTGGAGTGGACGGAAGCCAGAGACAAAGGACCAGTGTGCGACTGCTGGTCCGGAGAGCACAGAGTTCTGACACCAGAGACTGTGTAGCTGGGGGACGCCATTTTCACTGCTCCCGCGCATGCGCATACACACCTACAAGCTCCGCAGCAGTCCACCCCACTAAGCTAAGCAGCGCCATCTAGTGGAGAATGGAGCTGTTACACTAAGCCCCGCAACTGGGCCAACCTCACTCTCCAGAAACACAAATCTCTCCAACTACTTAGTTTACAGACTATAAAGTGATTCACAGTTTAACTTCTAGGGGAAAACGAAGTAATTTCAATCATATTTCAGTCTGTTCACTGGTCCAGCTATTCAATTTTCTTTTTTTTCTCTTTTTCATTTCTTTTCCTTTCTTGAATATAGAAAGAAAAAAAATTACTTTTACTTTAAATTTTTATTGAAAATATTTTTATTTAATTTTTCTCTACTATATTTCTTTACTTTTGTGTAAGTTTTTTCAAATTCTATTCTATTTCCATCATTTCATTTTATTTCAGTGTATTCATTTTTTCAAATTTTCAAACTATTTCCCTTTTTTTTTCTTTCCCCTTTTTTCCTCTAATCTATCAAGCCCCTTTCAACACCAACACCAAAACACACCTAGGATCTAGCATCATTTATTTGATTTTGTGTGTGTGTGTGTCTTGTTTTTAATTTTTTACTTTTAATTTTTTTTTTACCTCATTAATTCCTTTTCTCCCTTCAAAATGATGAAACGAAGGAATTAGCTCTAAAAGGAAGAGCAGGAAGAAACAACAGCCAGGGACTTTAACTAATACAGATACAAGCAAGATGTCTGAACCAGAATTTAGAATCACGATAATAAGCATACTAGCTGCAGTCGAAAATAGATTAGAACCCCTTTCTGCAGAGATAAAAGAAGTAAAATCTAGTCAGGATGAAATAAAAAATGCTATACTGAGCTGCAATCTCGATGGATGCCATGACAGCAAGGATGGATGAGGCAGCACAGAGAATTGGCGGATATAGAGGACAAACTTATGGAGAATAATGAAGCAGAAAAAAAGAGGGACACTAAGGCAAAAGAGCACACTTTAAGAATTAGAGAAATCAGTGACTCATTAAAAAGGAACAACATCAGAATCATAGAGGTCGCAGAAGATGAAGAGAGATAAAAAGGGGTAGAAGGGTTATGTGAGCAAATCATAGGAGAAAACTTTCCTAACCTGGGGAAAGACACAGACATCAAAATACAGGAAGCACAGAGGACTCCCATTAGATTCTACAAAAACCAACCATCAACAAGACATATCATAGTCAAATTCACAAAATACTCAGGGAAGGAGAGAATCATGAAAGCAGCAAGGGAAAAAAAGTCCCTAACCTACAAAGGAAGACAGATCAGGTTTGCAGCACACCTATCCAAAAACTTGGCAAGCCAGAAAGGAGTGGCAGGATATATTCAGTGTGCTGAATCAGAAAAATATGCAGTCAAGAATTCTTTATTCAAGATAGAAGGAGAGATTAAAAGTTTCCCAGACAAACAAAAAAATTAAAGGAGTTTGTGAACACTAAACTAGCCCTGCAAGAAATTCTAAGGGGGACCCTCTGAGGGGAGAAACGATGAATAAATAAATACCAAAAGCAACAAAGACTAGAAAGGACCAGAGAACACCACCAGAAACTCCAACTCTACAAGCAACATAAGGGCAATAAATTCATATCTTTCAGTACTCACTCTAAATGTCAATGTACTAAATGCTCCAATCGAAAGACACAGGGTAACAGAATGGATAAGGAAACAAGATCCATCTATATGCTGTTTACAGGAGAACTTTAGACCTAAAGACACCTTCTGATTGAAAGTAAGGGGATGGAGAACCATCTATCATGCTAATGGTCAACAAAAGAAAGCTGGAGTAGCCATACTTATATCAGACAAAATAAAGACTTTAAAATAAAGACTGTATCAAGAGATGCAGAAGGGCATTATATCATAATCAAGGGGTTTATCCACCAAGAAGACCTAATACTGTAAACATTTATGCACCAAATGTGCAAGCACCCAAATATATAAATCAATTCATCACAAACATAAAGAAACTCATCGATAGTAATACCATAATAGTAGGGGACTTCAACACCCCACTCACAGCAATGGACAGATTATCTAGTCAAAAAATCAACAAGGAAACAATGGCTTTGAATGACACATTGGATCAGATGGACTTAACAGATATATTCAGAACATTTCATCCTAAAGCAGTGGAATATATATTCTTCTCCAGTGCACATGGAACATTCTCTAGAATAGACCACATACTGGGCCAAATCAACCCTCAACAAGTACAAAAATATTGAGATCATACCATGCAGATTTTCAGACCACAATGCTATGAAACTTGAAATCAACCACAAGAAAAAATTTGGAAAGGTAACAAATACTTCGGAGACTAAAGAACATCCTACTAAAAAATGATTGGGCTAACCAAGAAGTTAAAGAGGAAATTAAAAAGTACATGGAAAATATGAAGATGATAACACCACAGCCCAAAACCTCTGGGATGCTGCAAAGGCGGTCATAAGAGGAAAGTGTATAGCAATCCAGGCCTTGTTAAAGAAGGAAGAAAGGTCTCAGATACACAATCTAACCTTACACCTTAAAGAGCTGGAAAAAGCATAGCAAATAAAACCCAAAATTAGCAGAAGACAGGAAATAATAAATATTAGAGTAGAAATCAATGCTATCAAAACAACAACAACAAAAAAAAAACAGTAGAACAGATCAATGAAACCAGAAGTTGGTTCTTGGAAACAATTAAAAAAATTGATAAACCACTAGCCAGTTTCATCAAGAATAAAAAGGAAAGGACCCAAATAAATAAAATCAAGAATGAAAGAGGACAGATCACAACCAACAAAGCAGAAATAAAAAACAATAATGAGAATATTATGAGCAATTATACACCAATAAAATGGGCAATCTGGAAAAAATGGCCAAATTCCTAGAAACGTATACACTACCAAAACTGAAACAGGAAGAAATAGAAAATTTGAACAGACCCATAACCAGTAAGAATTGAATTAGTAATCAAAAACCTCCCAAAAAACAAGAGACCAGGGCCAGATGGCTCCCAGGGGAATTCTACCAAACATTTAAGGAAGAGTTAATACCTATTCCCTTGAAGCTGTTCCAAAAATAGAAATGGAAGGAAAACTTCCAAACTCTTTCCATGAAGCCAGCATTACCTTGATTCCAAAACCAGACAAAGATCCCACGAAAAAGGTGAACTATAGACCAATTTCCCTGATGAACATGGATGCAAAAATCCTCAACAAGATATTAGCCAACCAGATCCAACAATACGTTAAAACAATTACTCACCACGACCAAGTGGGATTTATACCTGGGATGCAGGGCTGGTTCAATATTTGCAAAGCAATCAGTGTGATTCATCACATCAATAAAAGAAAGGACAAGAACCATATGATCTTCTCAATAGATGCAGAGAAAGCATTTGACAAAATACAGCATCCTTTCTTGATAAAAAAGCTCAAGAAAGTAGGGATAGAAGGGTCATATCTCAAAATCACAAAAGCCATATATGAAAGACCCAATGCTAATATCATCCTCAGTGGGGAAAAACTGAGAGCTTTCCACCTAAGGTCAGGAATAAGACTGGGATGTCCACTCTCACCACTGTTACTCAACATAGTATTGTAAGTCTTAGCCTCTGCAATCAGACAACACAAAGAAATAAAAGGCATCCAAATCAGCCAGGAGGAGGTCAAACTTTCGCTCTTTTCAGATGACATGATACTCTATATGGAAAACCCAAAAGATTCCACCAAAAAACTGCTAGAACTGATTCATGAAGTCAGCAAAGTTGCAGGATATAAAATCAATGCACAGAAATTGTTTGCATTCGTATACACCAACAATGAAGCAATAGAGAAATCAAAGAATAGATACCATTTACAATTGCACCAAAAACCATAAAATACCTAGGAATAAATCTAACCAAAGAGGTGAAAAATCTATACACTGAAAACTATGGAAAGCTTATGAAAGAAATTGAAGAAGACACACAAACAATGGAAAAATATTCCATGTTCCTGGATAGGAAGAACAAATATTGTTAAATTTTTTTTAACATTTATTTATTTTTGAGAGACAGACCATGAGCAGGGGAGGGGCAGAGACAGAGGGAGACACAGAATCCGAAGCAGGCTCCAGGCTCCGAGCTGTCAGCACAGAGCCTGACATGGGGCTTGAACCCACAAACTGCGAGATTATGACATGAACTGAAGTTGGACGCTTAACCGACGGAGCCACCCAGGCACCCCACAAATAATGTTAAAATGTCAATACTACCCAAAGCAATCTACATATTCAATGCAATCCCTATCATAATAACAGCAGCATTCTTCACAGAGCTAGAACAAACAATCCTAAAATGTGTATGGAACCACAAAAGACCCCAAATAGTGAAAACAATCTTGAAAAAGAAAACCAAAGCAGGAGGCATCACAATCCCGGACTTCAAGCTGTATTACAAAGCTGTAATCATCAAGACAGTATGGTACTGGCACAAAAACAGACACTCAGATCAATGGAACACAATAGAGAACCCAGAAATGGACCCACATACGCATGGCCAACTAATCTTTGACAAAGCAGGAAAGAATATCCAATGGAATAAAGACAGTCTCTTCAGCAAGTGGTGCTGGGAAAACTGGACAGTGACATGCAGAAAAATGAACCTGGACCACTTTCTTACACCATACACAAAAATAAACTCAAAATGGATGAAACACCTAACTGTAAGACAGGAAGCCATCAAAATCCTTGAGGAGAAAGCAGGCAAAAATCTCTTTGATCTTGGCCGCAGCAACTTCTTACTCAACACATCTCCAGAGGCAAGGGAAACAAAAGCAAAAATGAACTATTGGGACTTCATCAAAATAAAAAGCTTCTGCACAGTGAAGGAAACAATCAGCAAAACTAAAAGGCAACTGACAGAATGGGAGAAGATATTTGCAAACGACATATCAGACAAAGGGTTAGGATCCAAAATCTATAAAGAACTTATCAAACTCAACTCCCAAAAAACAAGTAATCCAGTGAAGAAATGGGCAAAAGATATGAATAGACACTTCTCCAAGGAAGACATCCAGATGGCCAACTGACACATGAAAAAATGCTCTACATCACTCATCATCAGGGAAATATAAATCAAAACCACAATGAGATACCACCTCACACCTGTCAGAATGGATAACATTAGCAACTCAGGCAACAACAGATGTTGGTGAGGATGCAGAGAAACAGGATCTCTTTTGTGCTGCTGGTGGGAATGCAAACTGGTGCAGCCACTCTGGAAAACAGTATGGAGGTTCCTAAAAAAATTAAAAATACAACTACCCTACAACCCAGCAATTGCACTACTAGGTATTTACCCAAGGGATACAGGTGTGCTGTTTCAAAGGGACACATGCACCCCAGTGTTTATAGCAGCACTACCAACAATAGCGATAGTATGGAAAGAGCCCAAATGCCCATTGATGGATGAATGGATAAAGAAGATGTGGTATATGTATAAAATGGAGTATTA
Organism: Panthera onca; assembly: GCF_046562875.1. Classification (NCBI taxonomy): domain Eukaryota; kingdom Metazoa; phylum Chordata; class Mammalia; order Carnivora; family Felidae; genus Panthera; species Panthera onca. Next base: position 125,139,543 of record NC_138344.1, on the reverse strand, counting down.
CTCAGCAATCAAAAAGAATGAAATCTTGCCATTTGCAACTACGTGGATGGAACTGGAGGGTATTATGCTAAGCGAGATTGGTCAGTCAGAGAAAGACAAATGTCATATGACTTCACTCATATGAGGACTTTAAGACACAAAACAGATGAACATAAGGGAAGGGAAACAAAAATAATATAAAAAGTGGGAGGGGGACAAAACATAAGAGACTCTTAAATATGGAGAACAAACAGAGGGTTACTGGAGGGGTTGTGGGAGGGGTGTGGGCTAAATGGGTAAGGGGCATTAAGGAATGTACTCCTGAAATCATTGTTGCACTATATGCTAACTAACTTGGATATAAATTATAAATAAATAAATACATACATACATATCCTATGGCCCAGTGTAAGGGTGCACAATGCTGAACTCTTTTTCAAAAAGACCTGCTTACAAAGGGTAACCTTAATTCATCATGAATTCAGGTGGATACCATGCTTCTCCCAACCTGATCCCAGCCAATGGCTGAGCACACAGGGGACTTGAGTCAGGCCACTTCTGCCTAAACAAAGACACATCAGCTTTTGCCCTGGGCACCCCATCAGCTGCAACTTCCATCTCTCCCTTCACAGGTGTTGGCTCTGCACCATGGCCAGAGGGCTCCCCCAACCACTCCTGTTCCCTCCCTAATTTATCCTTCTCAAGATTCTCCCACTTCCCACCTACATCTTCTTCTCAGAGACACAAATTGACATACTTAGTAATTTCACTCTTATAAAAATGTAATCCTTAATTCAAAATAAGACCTGAACAAAAAATGATTATCTAAGTATTATTTGTAATGAGAAGGGAGGAGGGTGAAAACAACTTAAATATTCAACCACAAGAGGCTCCTGGGTGGCTCAGTCAGTTAAGTGTCCAACCCTTGATCTCAGCTCAGGTCATGATCTCACAGTTCCTGAGATGTGGCACTGAGCCCCTCATTTGACCTGGCTGACAGTAGGCAGCCTGCTTGGGATTCTCTCTCTCTCTCTCTCTCTCTGCCCCTCCCCTTTCTCTCTTTCTCAAAATAAATAAACTTAAAAAAAAAAATTCAACCACAAGGTAAAGCTAAATGTAGAACAGCCACTCAATAGCAAACCATAGTGCCATTAAAATTGTTTCTGTGTTTATTCATGTGAACAAAATCACAGGTAGTACACCCTACCCATGACCTTTACTTCAGATTTCTTTGACCCCCTCTAACTGTCTACCCTAGTGCAGTGTGAAGCTTCCCACAAGCCCCTTCTTGAGCAGGGGAGGGTGGATCCACATCTCCCTTTGCCTCCTCACCCTCAGTCTCTGTCTGCCTGGTGTTCTGCCTCTGCCCTGCTGTATCAGTCAGGGTTCAATCAAAGAAGCAAATACCAAATATGGGTATTTACATATATCATACATACTTGCTACATAAATCTGATCTTACACAATTGTGGGAGTTGATTAAATACTCCTCCTTTGTGTCTGATATTAGAACTTGAAGTCCACAAGGCAGACAGGCTGGAAGCAAAGGTGAAGTAAGGTACGGAGAGGACATGTGGGAACCCACACAAATGAGCCAGGGTCCACGATGACAGGCTAATAAGCCCACGTCAGTTCCTGTGGCCTCTGACTTTGATAATTGCTCTGGGCTGAATATTGTTACCCCCCAACTCACATGTTGACATCCTCACTCCCACATGATGGTTAATGTTATGTATTAAAGTGACGGGGATGCAGGGTGCCCAGATTAAACATGATTTATGGATGGGTCTGCAGGTTGCTTCTGGATGAGATTAGAGTTTGAATGGGTAGACTCAGCAAAGTAGATGGACCTCCCCCCGACCTCCAGTGTGAGTGAGCATCATCCAATCAGCTGAGGGCCTGAATAGAACAAAAAGTAGAAGAAGGGATGAATTTTCTGCCTGCTTGAGCTAGAACATCAGTCTCCTTCTGCCCTTGAACTGAGATTTACCCCATGTGTTCCCCTAGTTCTCAGGCCTTTAGTGTCAGACTATAATTACACTCTTGTCTTTCCTGGATCTCCAGCTTCCAGGAGGCAGATCCTGGAATTTCTCAGCTTCCATTATTACATGAGCCAATTCCTTACAATAAATCTCCTTTTATACATATAAATTATTATATATATAATATTAATAACATAATATTTTTTATTATATAATTATATTATAATTAATATAGTATAAATAGGATATAGCTATAAGCATATATGTATGTATAGATATGTACCTATATATACATTTATATCTTACTTACACATTTTTGGGGGGTCTTATTGGTTGTTTTTCCAGAGATCCCTAATATACCCCAGTACCTCAGCATGTGACTATATTTGGAGACAGTGTCTTTAATAAGTTAATTAAGTTAAAATTACTCATTAGGGTGGGTCATGACCTAATGTGGCCAGTATCCCTATAAGAAGAGGAAATTAGAATTGAAACACACACACACCAAGGGAATCTGATGTGAAGACACAGAAAGAAGATGCCATCTACAAGCTAAGGAGAGGCTTAGAGGAAACCAACCCAGCCAACACCTTGGTCTCAAACTCATAACCTTCAGAACTGTGGGAAAATACATTCCTGTTGCTTAGCCACCTGGTCTGTGGCTTTTTGTTATAGCAGCCCTGGCAAACTAACACAATGACATAGGCATCCTACAGAAGCCACAGCCCTTCTCCGTGAAATTTCATGCACTGGAATGGGAGATGCTGAAGGAGGGTTCAAGGAGATTAGAACAGTTGCACGTTCAGTTGCTGCTTCACACCAACAGGGTGACCAGAAACCTACCCTGACCAGAAAAATCCACTGGAGAACGCAGTTCAGCCTAGACAAGTTGGCATACTACAAAGCCAACATAATCACCCAACATAAAACGTAGCCACTCCTACCATTTCCATTACAACAGGGGTTCTCAACTGAGTTTTCCCCCATGGGACACTTCGCAATGTCTAGAGATACTTTATAGTTGTCATAAATGGAAGGCGGGCTGTCATCGGCACCTAGTTGGTAGAGGTCAGGGATGCTACTAAACACTCTTCAGTGCACAGGGACTGCACAACAAGGAATTATCCAGCCCCAAAAGGTCAGTGGTCCCCAGGCTGAGAAACCCTGCATTGCATCAACAAATCCTTCACACCAAGAATTCAAAATTCTAGCAGATGCAATGAAAACTGAGCTGGGGAAAGGAACATTGCAGTGTGCAGCAGTGTACCATCACCTCTCTGTCCCTCCTCTCTCCCTCTATCAGCTCTTCACTCCCACCTCCCACACTTCCTGGGAGCTCCAGATTCTGCTCCTCCACCTTGCCGTGTAGCTTTCTCCTTCTCTGACATCTTGACATCATCCAATATCCTGAAACTCAGAGTCCCATCTTATGCCCCAAGGAATTATCAGAGTGTGTTTTTTTTTTTAATACTGTGACATCTTCCCCAAAGGGAAATTTGAATGCCGAGAGGTAAGGTCCAAAAGTTGTCTCCACCTTGAAATATATCTATAGGAGTATACTCAAAATATTCAGACCAAAATAAAAAATCTGAAAGTGTATGACACTCAGGCTGAATTCTGAATATTGCAATTTGATTTATTTTCCCTTTTTGCTTATCTACACTTTCCATTTCTTCCACACTAAAGAGACATGTTTACTAAAGAAAAAATTATGTCTATGGGGATGATATAGAACAACATGTAAAAATTCTTACAAAATAATGCCAAATGAATGAAGTATCAGATTTAGTTATATATAGTATATGACTCTATTTTTAAAGTATGGGGAGAAAAAAAACCCAAAGGGGAATAGGGAAGGGCAACAAGAACAAATGACTAGAAAGAAACACATTATGGTGTTTTATTCAGAAAGCCACACCAGAAATGATTTTGTTTTTCTCTGTTGTTACTTGTCCTAATTTTTAAAAATTAACCCAATATACATACCCAGTATAACCCTCTGGCCTACAGTGTGGGTGAGTGCTTCAAATATGATGGGTGTCCTTTCCATGATTAGGTTACATTATATAACAGAAGTGAGGATATTTTTACAAATACCAGGTCCCTAATCAACCGACTTTGAGTTCATCAAAATGGAGATTATTCTGGGAGGACCTGATCTAATCAGGTAAGCCTTTTAAAATATATATATATATATATACACATACATATATATATGTATATATATGTATGTGTATATATACGTATATATATGTATGTGTATATATACGTATATATATGTGTGTGTATATATATACAAGCTAAGGAGAGCTTAGCTTGTATATATATATGTGTATATATATATATATATGTATATATACATATATATATATATATATATGTATATATTGAGAGAGAGAGAGCATGAGTGGGGGAGGAGCAGAGAGAGAGGGAAAGAGGGAGAATCCCAAGCAGGCTCCACACTGTCAGCACAGAGCCTGACATGGGGCTAGATCTCACAAACTGTGAGATCATGACCTGAGCTGAAGTCAAGAGTTGGACACTTAACTGACTGAACCACCCAGGTGCCCTAGGAAGCCTTTTAAAAGAGGGTTTACAGGCCAGAGATTTGAAGCAACAGACTCTCCTGGTGGCCTCGAAGAAGCAATGAGTTTGTTGTTGCTATGAATTTTACATCCTCAAAGAAATGAATTCTGCCAATACTTACACGGGCTTGGAGGAGGACCCCCAGCTCTCAAATACCTTAGTTGCAGCCTTGTGAGACCCTGAGCAGAGGATTCATTTCCGCTGTGCTGAGACTCCTGAAACATGGAAACTATGGGAATAATAAATGTCTGTTTTAAGCAGCTTCATTTGTCATAATTTGTTAAGCATCAACAGAAAACGAATAGAACCAACTAGGCTTTCAATGGAAAAATACATCTTAATAAATAAACCATAGGGGCACCAGGGTGGCTCAGTCAGTTGAGCGTCCAACTCTTGGTTTTGGCTCAGGTCAGGATCTCACGGTTTGTGTGTTCAAATCCCACATTGGGTTCTGCGCTGACAGTGCAGAGCCTGCTTAGGATTCTCTCTCTCTCAAATAAATAAACTTAAAAATAAATAAATAAACCATAGAATGGGAAGAAAGACATCTGGGTCTCTATCATCACCATTAACTACCTATACGATCTTAAGTCACTTCTTAAGGTGTGAAGTTTTAAAATATGTAATATGAGAGATAGAGGCTTGAAAATCCGATGATTCTAAATCTTGCCACAATCAACTCTCAGTTACTGCACCTTTTTCTCCTCTTGCTTATAATGGAGTCTCATAGTGCTAAAGATAGGTAACCCATTAGTTAGGCTGTCAAAATCTTTTCATAATAGAGAGATGCTCTTTATAGCAGTATTTATTCTTCAAAATATGGCACTTGCCTCACTACAACCCAATTGTAATTTCAGAATAAAAATATATAGCAAAGTGCTTAAAATCAAGTATACACAAACTAAAATGGCACAAAGGAGTGTTTTATGAAATGGGAGAAAGCCCAACAAAAGAAGGATTAAACTGAAAGTGTGCTTCTTAGAATTTAGAATTGGGTTTTGAAAAGGAAGAGAATTAGAAAATAAAAGCAAGCAGCCCAACCCAAAGAAAGGAACAAGTAGGATTAAATAAGCAAGTAAAACTACATCTGAAACAGAATATGTTTCTACAGACTGAATTGTGTCCCTCCTCCCAAATTCACATGTGGAAACCCTACCCGCCCCCTCCATGTGATGGTATTTAGAGATGGTGATCGCCTCCTTTGGGAGGAGATTAGGTTCAGATGGATCATGAGGGTGGAGCCTTCTGCTAGGGTTACTGTCCTTGTAAGAAGAGACACCAGAACCTGAGAGCACGCTCAGTCTCTTTCATAGCCACGTGAGGACACAGGAAAAGGCAAAAAAAGCTCTCGCGGGAGCCTGACCACACCAGCACCCTGATCTCAGACCCCCGGTCTTCAAAACTATGAGAAATACATTTCTCTTCTCGAAGCCACCCAGTCTGTGGTATCTTCTCATGACAGCCTGAGCTGACTAATACACACATGTATAAGGGGGAAAGAAAAAAATAGGATTGGAGATGTAGAGGAGAGGAGGGAAAAAGATGCTTGGCGGCCATGCAGGGGAGTTTAAATTTGTTGCCCAAGGTTATAAGAAGCCCTTATGACTTCTTGAGCCAGAGAGATTGAGGGAAATGAGTCTGATGATAATCTCATCAGCAAGTTTGTGTGACATGAAGTTATGAGGGCTATAACCAGGATGGTGACCGTGGAAAAGAATGGAAGCAGAACTTCCAAGAAACATTAAGTGACATGAATTGCCAGAACTTCAAAATAAATTTAATTATTATTATATAATGAACTCATTCCTTAAGCCTGAAAAATGAGAAATTCTGATAAGGGACATGGTGGGGATCTGGCTAATTAATGAGGAATTGATGAAGGAACCTGGTCCTCTTTAACAGAGGCACCTATCTCCTGGGCTCACCAGCAAACCTCTCAAAGTTTTCTGGAGAATCAATAAGAAATTGAAAATGTTGTTTGACCTTTAGTAGGACTACTGAAGAACAGAATACCCAGGTTGACCTCTTTCTTAGGTGCCAGCTGATCAGTGTTAAAAAATTGCTAGGGGCGCCTGGGTGGCTCAGTTGGTTAGGTGTCTGACTTCGGCTCAGGTCATGATCTCGCAGCACTTGAGTTCAAGCCCTTCATCAGGTCTGTGCTGACAGAGCTCAGAGGCTGGAGCCTGCTTTGGATTCTGTGTCTCCCTCTCTCTGCCCCTCTCCTGCTTGCACTCTGTCTCTCTCTCTGTCTCTGTCTCTCAAAAATAAACATTAAAAAAATTTTTTTAACTGAAAAAAGGCTTTACATTTTTGGTCTTTTGTTATTAGAATGCTTTCTTATTTTATTGCCTTTATTCCTCATGACAGTTCTGAGCGATAAGCCAGGTTTAATAATCGTGGTTTTGTAGACTCAGAAACTGAGCCTTAGAAATGTTACATAACTTTCCAAAGTTTCCACAGCTGAACTGCTGAACTGGCAGATGGCACAATTCAGAGTAGTGTCCAGGTCTGTTCCACAATATGGCTTTATTTTTTTACTTATTTTTTGGTAGCACATGAGACTGCTCACTTAAGTGCATTTTTTATTTTATTTATTTTATTTTGAGAGAAATCACATGCGAGAAAAGGAGGGGCAGAAAGAGAATCCCAAGCAGACTCCATGCCCAGCTCAATCTCATGACCATGAGATCCTGACCTGAGCCAAAATCAAGAGTTGGACACTTAACTGACTGAGGCACCCCACATTCATTTTTTAATACCTTTTTTTTTCAAAATGAAGTACAGACATACCTCAGAGATACTGTAGCTTTGGTTCCGGTACACTGCAATGAAGCCAATATTACAATAAAGCAAACGTTGCAAAAAAGTGAGTCAAATGAATTCTTTCGTTTCCCAGTGCATATAAATTATGTTTATACTATAGCCTATTAAGTGTGCAACAGCATATGTTGTAAAAAATAATGTACATGCCTTAATTTATGCTAACCATCCCTGAGCTTTCGGTGAGATGTAATCACTGACCACAGATCACTGTAACAAATATAATAGGCACATTGTGAGTGCCCAATGAAAAAGTTTAAAATTTTGCAAGAATTACCAAAATGTGACACAAAGATAGGAAGTGAGCAAATGCTGTTGGAAAAATGGTGCCGATAAACTTGATCCATGCTGGTTGCCACAAGCCTTCACCTTATGAAAAAATGCAGTACTTGTGAAACGCAATAAAATGAGGTATGCCTATATATTTTAGCTTCTTTACTACTGTCGCTTATTACTAATTTCCACAAACATAGTGACTTAAAACTACACAAATTTATTATCTTACAGTTCTGAATGTCAGAAGTCCAAAAATGGACCTTCCAAGGCCAAATCACGAAGTTGGCAGGGCTGTGTTCCTTCCAGAGGCTCCAGGGATAATCCATTCTTTGCTGTTTCTAGCTTCTAGAGTCTATCTGCATCCTTTGGTTCATGGTCCTCTTTCAGAAATAGCATCTCCTCTTCTCTGACTTTGGCCCTCCCACCTCCCTCCTGTAAGAAAGTTTATGATTACATTATGATTATCCATTCTCATTGGCTAATCCGGGAGAATCTTCCCATCTCAAGACCCTTAACTCAATTACATAAGCAAAGTCCTATGCTTTCAAAGGTAACAGGAAGTATACACAGGTTTGGGGATTAGGAACATCTTGGTAGGGGGTGCATTAGTCTGCCTGCCACAATGTATCATCTACATACATGAAAATGCATGGATCTTAAGGGCATGGTTCTATGAGTTTTGACAGATGTATCTCTGTAACTTATGTGACCCACAAGCTAATTAGACTATAGATGATTTCTATTAACCAAAAGTTCCCTTCTTCCCCTTTCCAGTTAATTTTCCCCTTCCCACCCTAACCACTAAGCAACCGCTGTTCTGAACTCTATCACTATAGGTTAGCTGTAACTGTTGTCGAGCGCCATAGGAATGGAATCATAAAAGATGAGCTCTTTCATGTCTGTTTTCTTTTGCTCAGCATGTTTTTGAGATTTGTCCATGATATGCACATATCAATAATTCTCTCCTTTCTGTTGCCAAGTAACACTCCATTGTATCAATATACCAGTTTGCTTATCCATTCACAAGGTGAACATTTTAAGTGATTCCAAGATCTTCCCTATTATGAATTTAGCTACCAGGAACATTATTGCGTGAGACATTATATGAACATAGGATCTCATCTCTCTTGAGCAAGCACTTAAGAATGAAAACATTAAGTTACAGGGTCGATATATGTTTCATAGACAAGGACTATGGATAAAAATTTTTTTCAGCAGATGTACCCTTTTACAGCCCTATAAGTTCCAATTGCTCTACATCCTCATCAATACTTGTCATTGTTTAAAAGTTCTGCCATTTTAAGGAGAGTGATATTTTGTTGTGATTTTAATTTACATTTCCTTGAAGACTAAAGATGTTGAACACCTTTTCACGTGCTTATTTTCTACTTACCTATTTTCTTTGCAAGGGCATGTTCAAACTTTTTCCATTTGTGGGATATTTTTATTATTATGTTTTATTCTATTTGTATATTTATTATTGTATTTTGTATTTCTATTTATTACATAAATATATACGTGTGTTATATTTATGTTATTCATATTACTTAATTCACATTTATTTTATGTCTATGTTTATAGCCTGGATAGTTTTAAATAATATATTCATTATGTGTTTATTATCAAGTTCTTAACACATTTTGGACACAAATTCCCTTTAAAAATATGCACTGCAAATATTTTCTCCTGTTTTCTCTGTGGCTCATTCATTCATTCATTTTCCAGAGATTTTAATATATAGAAAGACATAAATAGATATAGAAATGGGAGCACCTGGGTGGCTCAGTTGGTTAAGCGTCCAACTATTGGTTTCGGCTCAGGTCATGACTTCATGGTTTGTGAGTTCGAGCCCCACATTGGGCTCTGTGCTGACAGTGCAGAGCCTGCTTGGGATTCTCTCTCTCCTTCTATCTCTGACCCTCCCCTGCTCTCTGTCTCTCTTTCTCTCTCTCAAAATAAATAAATAAACTTAAAAAATATATGTAGAAGTGGGTATAGATATGTGTAGTTATGTGTATTATGAATGTGTGTATGCATTCATTTATATATACATACATATATGCACACATAAACATACACACATCTATACCTACACACACACACACACACACACACACACACACACACACACACACACAATTCCCAGCTCCATCTGCTAAGATATTTTAGAAACATTAACAACCCAGTAGTAATGAACACTCTTGGAATATAAACACCATTCTCCACTGAAGAAAAGCAGGCCTGCTTGGAGAAATGGCTGATTCCAACACTGGATCAAGGGAAGTAGAAACAAAATACAAATAGTGTAAAAATGTAAGAACGCTCTCAAAAAGATACAGTAGTCAGTTTGAAGAGGCGCCCACTGGCTAAATCTGAGGTAATCTGAACATCAAAATAATGATAGGTAGGATTATAACGTATTGAATAAAAAATGTGTGAGTCTATAACAATGTAAATTAATCAATTAAATGAAGAAATAAATAAGAAAAATCTCTGCCTACGCTAGAAAGCTAATAATAAATGTAGAAGGAATGATAGAATTAGAAAATCACCATTTGGCAGCTGTCATAGTAATTATTGATTCAGGCAAGAATCATGAATATACATGGTAAAACTAGTGGGTGAATGTTTAAGGAATAGTGAGATATTTGCAGAATCTCAGTGTCTTCTTCAAGATACATATTAATTGCAAAAGGTAAATACAATGAAACACCTCCTTAACTAATTGATTAACATTATCATTGCCAGAATTTGGACTAACCAATAGCATTTGGTGCCTGACATGATGCACTAAGAGAATTCAGCATCATTTCTGTGGTGGTCTTCCCAAATGTACATAACCTGAATCTAATCATAACACAAATTGACATTAGGGTAAATTCTATGAAATAACTTATTTGTACACTTAAAAATTATTAGTATCAAGGGGTTCAGAAACACACACACTTTCAAGAACTGTTCCAGGTTAAAGGACACTAATGAGATGTGACAAACTGGATGCAACTGATGATGTTGGATTTTCTATTGTTAGAAAGGACATTATTGTGGCAAGTCAGTACAAGATCAATAAAGTCTGTAGATTAGATGATAGTATTGAATCAGTGTGAAGTTTCTAACTTTGATCATAGTTCTGTGGCTATGTTAGAGAATTCTTTGTTTTCAGGAAATACTAACATATTTAGAGAAGCATCATGCCTGCAACTTATTCTCAATTGTTTTAATTATATACATTTGTGCCAATGTGTACAAACATTTTTCATGCATGTATGAAATATGTATTTATTGTATATCTTAGTATATACATAATACATACATTTCTTTTTTTTTGTCAATGCTGCCCTTCAAGGTGGATTTATGTGAAGTCAACATGGCATAGCTGGGAACCTATTCAAGAATAGGGAATGATCAGGGTTGCCTGGTGGCTCAGTCAGTTAAGCATCAGATTTGAGGTCAGATCATGATCTCATGGTTCATGAGTTCTAGACCTGCATCTGGCTCTCTGCTGTCAGTGTGGAGTGTGCTTCAGATCCTCTGTCTCCTCTGTCTCTGTCTCTCTCTCTCTCAAAAATAAAAATAAAACCTTCAAAAAAAATTTTTAAGGGTAGGAAATGATCAAAGGGTGCCTCGGTGGCTCAATTGGTTAAGCATCTGACTCTTGATTCTGGCTCAGGTCATGACCTCATGGCTTGTGAGTTCAGCCCCTGCATAGGGCACCTGCTTGGGATTCTCTCTCTCTCCCTCTCTGCCCCTCCCCCACTTGCTCAAGCACGAGCTCCTCAAAATAAATACACTTAAAAAAAACTTTATTTTGCATTGTAAATGTTTTCTAAACTTACTTCCATGTGATTTGCATTTACAATAATATTATTTGAATATTTTGGGGATCCTTATTTGAAGATCTTTCTCTTTTACCGTCTCAATTTTGTACTTACCATCTCAGTTTCTAACTCCTGCTGAATCAAACTTTTGAATACAATTGTTTTAATTGGTTACTTTAGCATTATATCCAAACTATTAATAAAAAGGATTATGTAATTATTTGCTTATTTTCATGCAGGAGGGGGAAGCTCCAGGCCACTATCCAAGCCACACTTAAAGAGAGCCAATCTCAGAGTCATAAAAATAGTATTCTGACTACCCCTTAATATTGACCTAAAATCCCTACACCATCTGGCCCGAGTCACTCTCTGACTTCCCCTGCTCCCGTTCTCCTGCCATCTCCTCCTTCACCTGCTTCTACAGCCATAGGATTCCTTGCTATTCTTGGAGCATAAGAGACGTGCTCTTGTCTTAGAACCTTTATTGGGGCTGCTTCTTATTCCTGGAAGGCTCTTCATGTCCACATTTTTAAAATTTTTTTTTATTTTCTATTTGAAGGGTAATTAACATACATTTATTTATGTATTTATTTATTTATTTATAAGGGTATGTATGTATGTATTTATTATGTTCTATTTATTTCAGATGTTACACAAATCAAAACCACAATGAGGTTACTAGGAAGATGGCGGCATAGGAGGATGCTGGGCTCACTGCGCATCCTGTTGATCACTTAGATTCCACTTACACCTGCCTAAATAACCCAGAAAACCGCCAGAGGATTAGCAGAACGGAGTCTCTGGAGCCAAGCGCAGACAAGAGGTCATGGAAGAGGATGACATGATACTATACATGGAAAATCCGATAGACTCCACCAAAAGTCTGCTAGAACTGATACATGAATTCAGCAAAGTTGCAGGATACAAAATCAATGTACAGGAATCAGTTGCATTCTTATACACTAACAATGAAGCAACAGAAAGACAAATAAAGAAACTGATCCCATTCACAATTGCACCAAGAAGCATAAAATACCTAGGGATAAATCTAACCAAAGATGTAAAAGATCTGTATGCTGAAAACTATAGAAAGCTTATGAAGGTAATTGAAGAAGATATAAAGAAATGGAAAGACATTCCCTGCTCATGGATTGGAAGAATAAATATTATCAAAATGTCAATACTACCCAAAGCTATCTACACATTCAATGCAATCCCAATCAAAATTGCAACAGCATTCTTCTTGAAACTAGAACAAGCAATCCTAAAATTCATATGGAACCACAAAAGGCCCCGAATAGCCAAAGTAATTTTGAAGAAGAAGACCAAAGCAAGGAGGCATCACAATCCCAGACTTTAGCCTCTACTACAAAGCTGTCATCATCAAGACAGCATGGTACTGGCACAAAAACAGACACATAGACCAATGGAATAGAATAGAAACCCCAGAACTAGACCCACAAACGTATGGCCAACTCATCTTTGACAAAGCAGGAAAGAACATCCAATGGAAAAAAGACAGTCTCTTTAACAAATGGTGCTGGGAGAACTGGACAGCAACATGCAGAAGATTGAAACTAGACCACTTTCTCACACCATTCACAAAAATAAACTCAAAATGGATAAAGGACCTGAATGTGAGACAGGAAACCATCAAAACCCTAGAGGAGAAAGCAGGAAAAGACCTCTCTGACCTCAGCCGTAGCAATCTCTTACTCGACACATCCCCAAAGGCAAGGGAATTAAAAGCAAAAGTGAATTACTGGGACCTTATGAAGATAAAAAGCTTCTGCACAGCAAAGGAAACAACCAACAAAACTAAAAGGCAACCAACGGAATGGGAAAAGATATTTGCAAATGACACATCGGACAAAGGGCTAGTATCCAAAATCTATAAAGAGCTCACCAAACTCCACACCCGAAAAACAAATAACCCAGTGAAGAAATGGGCAGAAAACATGAAGAGACACTTCTCTAAAGAAGACATCCAGATGGCCAACAGGCACATGAAAAGATGCTCAACGTCGCTCCTTATCAGGGAAATACAAATCAAAACCACACTCAGATATCACCTCACGCCAGTCAGAGTGGCCAAAATGAACAAATCAGGAGACTATAGATGCTGGAGAGGATGTGGAGAAACGGGAACCCTCTTGCACTGTTGGTGGGGATGCAAATTGGTGCAGCCACTCTGGAGAACAGTGTGAAGGTTCCTCAGAAAATTAAAAATAGACCTACCCTATGACCCAGCAATAGCACTGCTAGGAATTTACCCAAGGGATACAGGAGTACTGATGCATAGGGGCACTTGTACCCCGATGTTTATAGCAGCAGTCTCAACAATAGCCAAATTATGGGAAGAGCCTAAATGTCCATCAACTGATGAATGGATAAAGAAATTGTGGTTTATATACACAATGGAGTACTACAGGGCAATGAGAAAGAATGAAATATGGCCCTTTGTAGCAACGTGGATGGAACTGGAGAGTGTGATGCTAAGTGAAATAAGCCATACAGAGAAAGACTGATACCATATGTGTTCACTCTTATGTGGATCCTGAGAAACTTAACAGAAACCCATGGGGGAGGGGAAGGAAAAAAAAAAAAGAGGTTAGAGTGGGAGAGAGCCAAAGCATAAGAGACTCTTAAAAACTGAGAACAAACTGAGGGTTGATGGGGGGTGAGAGGGAGGGGAGGGTGGGTGATGGGTATTGAGGAGGGCACCTTTTGGGATGAGCACTGGGTGTTGTATGGAAACCATTTTGACAATAAATTTCATATATTGAAAAAAAAAAACCACAATGAGATATCACCTTACACCCATCAGAACAGCTAGATCCACTCCATGTCTTCATGGTTCATTCCTCATCACTTTAAGTCTCTGCTCAAATGTGAGCTTTACAGGGAAGTCTTCCCTGACCTTCCTGCTTTAAATGTAAATGGTGGTCCCCACTCATCCCCCGGTACCCTATTCCCCTTCTGTACTATTTATGTTTTTTCCCTGTAGTACTTATCACCTTCTAAATAATTATAATTATTTCTTTTATTCTATTTCTCTAGAATGTACACTCTTATGATTTTTGTCTGTTTTATTAATCACTGAATCCTTAGCACCAAGAACCTGGTGTACCTCAACAGTAGGTGGTGAGAAAGAAAAAGAGGAACGCCTGACAAGCAGAAGCCGGCCTGACACTCACAACCAGGCCATGTTCTTCTCCTATGGGACATAAACAATCACAGAATACCAACAACAGACAGGCTACTCTGCAACTAAGATTAAATGAAGCAAAGCAAACCATTTCACGATTTTATCTAAGCACAGACAGAAACAAGTTCCCTGTGTCATCCACAAAGTACCAAACACTTCATCTCTTGGCTAAAATAAGTAACTACTGTTTCTTCACCAATGATTGCTTCATCCTCATTCTAGTCTCCTCTCCTTTCAGATAAGGTTTACTGCTTGATTTCTACCAAATCATAGAAATCGGGGGTACTGCTAACAGCATCCAATCTAGACCAAACCCAACTTTTCTGGATCCTCCCACCAATTACCCAACCAAAGTCCAAATCCTATAATAGGTTCTTTCTAAAGCCTCCTTACAGAGAGAGATGCCATGCATGTGTTCTCCCTCATTAGTAAGTACTAAACCTAATGTGTTCAACTACAGGGGTGTCCCTAGTGGTCTTTAGCAGAAAGGCATTGACAGTGCCCAGAAAATATTTGTTGAATGAAGGAAGGAAGGAGGGAAGAAAGGAAGGAAGGAAGGAAGGAAGGAAGGAAGGAAGGAAGGAAGGAAGAAAGGAAGCATTATCCTATGTATATAATGTTCTTAACCCAACATTCACTGATTAAATACATTGCCGTCTACTCAGTTAAGTATTCTAAATTTAATGGTAGCTCTAAAGCATTTATCTCCACTTTATAAGGTTCACTTAATCAAGTTCTTATTGAAATTTAGTTTTAATCCAGTCTCTCTCCAGAACTGTAGTTAATAAATCTATGAAAAAATTAGACCAAAAGATGCCTGTCCGTTTCTTCAGGGTATAAAGGTATCTCGGCCTTTCCTTTATCTGGTATGAATCAACACTGCTTAGAAAGGATATACACCTCCAAAGTAAATGTCACTTCAGGATTAAACTTAGTAGAGCCTGAACACACACACATACACACACACACACACACACACACACATGCCACACCCTATTCATTCTATCAGCTTCAGAGCTTAGGTATATTGAACACTGTGCTCTGCAATCAGGATCTACACTCTGATCTTTATGACAATTATAACCTTAGAGAGCTATATGTACATTCAAAGTTTATTTGATGATTATGTGTCTGCTATAAACAATCCTGGAATTACAGTTAATACAATGAAGTAAAGAACCTATTGCCCATTTACTCAAGGAACTGAGAATGTGCATGAGGAGATGTCAGGTTCTAAATCATGATTCGGTGCAAGGATTTCAATTTTCATTGAATTCAATTTCACATCCATGAGAAGTGAACACAAAAATAACGACTTAAATTTACCTCATCTATATCAAAGAAAGTATATTCTCTAAGCTTTAAGGGGAAAATATTCTGCTCCTTGTCTCTCCCTAATCCTGCCCTGGCAGATATGTTGGTTCAAGTGCTGACAGCCTGTGCACACGGTCAACCAAATAGATGCCTAAGAATAGCACAGGAAAGGATATACTTGACTAGAGTTAATGACAATCACTGCATTCTTAGGAAAAGGCTCTGGGGGTTGTCTTATCCATAAACAAAGAGCAAACTGGATTTATGTGCTCAATACTTTCAGGAGGTTCTCAATACATGCTGGTTGTTTGATTCATTTCAACGGAATAAGGTCACATCAGTGTCCTCTGCATGAAAAGGCACTTGTTATCTACCTCCATTGGGTCCTATGCTGTGTTGTAATGCCAAGCAAACAGGTTTTCTGCAACTTGGAAATCTATGACACTGATCCAGAATGTTGATATAGGACAAGTTAAACAGAGTACAGACAGCTGAGCAAATATTAAAGAAGTCTATGAATTAATAAATAATATTAAAATTTTGTACAAGTAGAGTGAGTACATAAGTTTAACTGGGAATGTTGGCAAGAAACCTTGATGAATGTTTGCCTGGACTAGGTAAGGCCATGGAGAATTCACAACCTTTTCACTAATGAATCATCATGCAGTCTAGCAGGCTGTTAAAATAAATCTGGTTTCCCACACCAGTCTTCCCCACTAGACCTGTTTTGGAGACTTGGAATTTCCCCAAAAAGCCAAGGTCCTATGAGCATTCTCAGAAGATGTCAATTATTCGCTGTTGGCTAAAGACAGTACCTCTAGCAGCTCTAAACCTTTTTCAAATTAAGTGAAGAAAACTAGTTCTATTAGTCTTAATAAAAAGTAGTATTTTGGTTTCCTTCTTTGCTTCAACCAAGCAATCAATCAGAAATAATATTTGTAAAACATTCTCTTTTCCTGCATACCTCTTTTGAGGTATTAACCTCACAACAGACCTGGTGAAGATGTTATTAATATACTCATTTTACAGAGCTGAAGAGGAATGAAGTAAATTTCCTGTATCCTAAGGGTGCAAATGCTCCTTAATATTTCCCTGTAAAATATTTTAAGATTAAGCTTATAATAGATAGCAAGGACTTTGAAGATCTTACTATTAAAATAATAATCTATAATTATCTATTATCTATTATCATCTATAATAAGATCTTATTTTTATTAAAATACTTTATGACTAAGGTGTACTATCAATCAACAAAAATTATTTAGTGGCAAGCCCGATGATATATATCTATGCACAGAATTAAATAATTGTCTTTGGCCTCAGAAAGTTTACATCCCATTTAAAAGGCAAGTTTGTGAATGTTCTGTGAACCCTTAGAGACATAAAGAATAATGAGAACTGGCCTGGTCAGAGAAGGCTCAGCCAAGATGAAATCCAAGTGTAAGTGGGAAGGATGCCATGGCTGTGGCTAAGAAGAGGAAGCAAGGGCAGTGGGGAGAGGGTAAAGGAGCCCATGACAAGGCAAGAGTGTGTTCATGTGGAAATCAGGAGATTAGTCAGAGAAGTGGCAAATGTATTCATGCAGCACTTAGCACCGGACCTTGAATATAAGAAGCACATAGGAAAGAAAAAGATGAAAAGTAAAGCTGAGTCTCAAGCAGTGAACAGTCATTCCCTAATCTATCAATCAGATAATCGCTGCTTCTTCCGCAGAAAGCAGAAATGTCTTCCCAGTACTTCCTCAAGAAAATAAAACTGTCACCACAGTTCCTATTTTTTCAGGAGAAGTTCTAATATTTTTTCGATTTTATGACAAAGGCAGTCATTGAAAAATTTCGAGTAGGAATTTCAATTTAATTTTAATTGAATTGAAATTTAATTTTGAAAGGAAAATGAATCTGGCTGTATGAGACTTAGGTAAGAGTCAAGGGAGAATGACGGTGAAAATAGCTAGAACTCAAGTGCACGATGCAGGTAACAGAATATGAGACCCAGGAGGGAACTTTTGAGTGACAAAGAGAAAAATAGTCACATAAAAGAGTAATTACATAGCTCAAAGTATTAGGATGCAATGATCGATAAGATGAAAAAGGGAGGAAAATATACCAGATTTTACTCTATGATTTTAAAAAAAATTTTTAATGTTTATTATTTTTGAGAGAGAGACAGAGAGCAAGCAGGGAAGGGGCAGAGAGAGAGAGGGAGGCACAGAATCAAAGCAGGCTCCAGGCTGTGAGCTGTCAGCACAGAGCCTGATGCGGGACTTAAAGTCACAGACCACGAGATCATGACCTGAGCTGTAGTCGGCCACCCAACCAACTGAGCCACCCAGGCACCCCTACTCTATGATTTCAAATCAGAGGAACTCTGAGGAAACATTGTAGTGACAGAAACAGAGATGAGTGCCAAGGAGGCAGTAGTACAATAATAATAGGACAATATTTTTCCTTCATCCCCTCCCATGTGAATGTGGAACAGCAGTTAGTTTTTTGTTGTTTTCCAGCAGCTAACTTTTTATCCTCGTCCTGGAAAAGAGGACTTTCTATCAAAGAAGACAGAAGAAAATGTCTGGAGGTGTTAAGATATGTGGCCGGTGTCCTGACCAGAACCCTGACCTCAAACTGAGCTCAACTCAGTTCCAGGACTGAGTTGAGAGTGGGTGGATGTTAGGGAAAACAAAATGACACAATTTGATGCAGGGGCAGGAACAACAAGCCACTGCCCTACGACCCAAGTGGGAGCATGCCTGAAGTTGGTAGTTATCATACAAGACTCTTTCCTTTTCTGCAATGCAATCAATCATCATCACATTTATCTTCAAATACATCAACCCAGTCTCCTGAACTTAGTCAACGAAGAGAACAGTGTCACTTACAAAAAGAGAGGGATAAGGACAAGTGTTTGAAAGGGTTTTTGCAAAGGCTGTTGCCACGTCTTCCAGATGATTATTATCTGGTGGTCCTCCTAAAAATAAATACTAGCATTGGAATGATCTGCACTGGACGGGGTTTCTTTCCGTTTGTTTTGTCAGGGAAAGGAAGGCAGGTAGTGAGTTCTATCCTGGTTTCTGTATATATGGCACGGTTTTACCTAAGTTCAAAAAAATACTTCGAACTCAGTCTAGCTGTTGTATTCTTCCTCAGTGTTGATATCACTTTGTCCAATTCAAAATTTCTAAATAAAACAAAGAGGAATAAGAGCTTAATACACATTGCAAACTATTACCCTTACAATGTGTGCTGCTTGATATATATTTTGGCACCACACACACACACACACACACACACACACACACACACACAGGGGCTGTGAGTTCGTGGCCTTGAATTAATGTCTGTCCCAGATGTTACTTAAGTAAGTCCTCTTAACTTCGACAGCCACCTACCTGCATTTTTAAATCTTGCCCCACAATGGACTACGTTTTCCAAGAGCACACGTCGAGAGAAGCCCATGAAGTGCATTGTGGGAATTGTAGTCCTGGGTGACTTTCTTTTCTTCCCGGCCCTGGACCCACGCTCGGATTCCGGGAGGGTTGAACCCAGGATCTACCAATTAGCTGGGGCCATGTCGGTGAGGCCGTGGTCCTACCGGGAAAGCCCGTGTGGGAACCTCGCAAAATGATTGGTCAATGCATGACCCCGGGGGCGGAGCAATAGGGTGGGCGGGAAGACTGCGACGATTGGGCACGGAGCCCGCGGCGGCGGGCGGGGATTGGCTGCGCACTGGGGCAGGGAGGCCTGGGAAGGGGCGGAGGAAGGAGACCAGAGCAGGAAGAGCAGCGGTGAGGCGGTGGCGGTGGCTGAGTTGGTGGTGGCAGAGGCGAAAGCGACAGCTCCAGGGGGTGGCAGCGGCCGCGAGAGCAGGATGCGAGTCCGGGTTGGGCTGACGCTGCTGCTCTGTGCGGTGCTGCTGGGCTCGGCCTCGGCGTCCTCGGGTCAGTATCCGCCCCCTCGGATTGGAGGCCGGGAGCCACCGCCCCCCGGCCTCCATCCCGGGGCAGGGCCGTGGGGGCTCAAGCTGGAGACTGCACTCTCTGGTCACACCTCGCACTAGCCTGTCGCTCGTTGTCTTTCCTTGGACTTTGGCTGGCCTGGACTGGAGCGGGTATTTAGGGAGCTAGAGAGGGGAGGGAAAGAAGGGGCGGTCACCCTGCCCACACCTCTCCTGACTTAACAAACTTTAAGCAACTCCTCGCGAATGAGGAATTGACCCTGGAAATGAATCCCAACAGCTGGCTTAGATCCACAGAGGTACCTGAGCCTTTTGGAACTTCCTCGACTCTCATACAGATTATGTGCTTGAGATTTGTAAGTTAAGTAATTGACACACCTGGATCTATCACTGAGCAGAGCAAGGGCCATCAAAACCAGGATGTTGACAGTGGTTTGGCGGATTTGCTTAATACCTGAGGTGGTCCCTTGTCTGTCTATTTAAAAATGAAGACTTTTGATATAATTGTGCCCACTCTCTATCCCTTTTCAGGAAATATTCCTGAGGAAGTGGTGTTTACCTCTGTCACGGTTTTGGAGTTGCCCCATGTTTGTTGACAGTAACTCTATGATTTTTGAGAAAATTTGGTCCCTATAGATTTAAAATGTATAGCAACTCGTTTTCATTTTTTGGATAGATACAGAAATGTGCCTTTGACTTGATTTTCCAGTTAGCTGATTTATACTGTGGTTTGTTTTTTATTTTTTAATAGTTCAGTATGCCTACATCTGAAAACTTCTATTTTGAAAATGTTGATAAAGAAACAGTGTTTCTAATTGTTGGTAAAGAAACAATTAGTACAATAAAGCTTTTGAATTTTAATCAGTTTAGTTAACAAGACAGCTGTTCTGCGGCTTTAAATTTTTTTGGAACAAGGCAGGGTATAAATGTCAACTCTTTTTTTTTTTCCAACAGAAAATTTCCCAGATGGTTATTTGAATCCCCAAATTATCTGTCCTAGTTGTAAGTCGATGCCATAACGTCATTCTGTTTCTAAAATGAGAGGTCTAAACCTAAAATTCTATCCATAATGTGGTTTGAGATACCATTTCAAAAGCAACAAGCATATGCTAGTTACTTAACTGCCAACATCATCCTTTAAGGTCTGCCTTATCCCCTTTTAGTGATGGTTTGTATTCATAACCAAGTCTTCAAAAACTCTACATAACTCTTGAAGCCCTGCTTGCATTTATTTGACCAAAAGAAGTATGAAATGGAGCTGTTGAGTGTAATGGATAGAGTAACTGATGGACCTCAGACCACTTGCATCAGAATTCCTCTTAGGAGTTTGTTAAACATGCAGTTTTAGGTCTGGAACAGGTCAGCCATCTGTAGTTTAACAAAGTTCACAAGTGATTTCTTCACGCTAAAGTATAAGAACTACTTAAGGAACATGGTAAATATTCCTCCGAGTTCAGTCTGCAAAATTTAAGGAAAATTAAAGCGTAGAAACATTTTCCTGCATCTTCCATTAAGTTATTTCATATACTTAGAGCTTCATGTCAGTGGAGATGATACTTGAAGAAGTCATTTAAGCAACAGTTGGGATTCTCGGGTAGTTAAAATAGTTTATTAAGACTGAAATGTTAAATCTTTGGACTGTGTTGGTGTAAGCAGAGATTTCCATTGTAGTTAAACTGTGCCAAAGCATTTCTCTGGCAAAGGCAAAATCCATGTTTAGCCACAACTAAAACCGTATAGATGTGCGTGCTGACAAACAATAAAGGCAGTACTGTACTCACATGAAGTGCAAATATGGTAAAACACTTGTGTGAGGTAAAGTTTTAGAAATTGAGTACATGGCTTTTTAGTTGACTTTTTTATTCATTAAATTGCTTATTCATACAGGAAGTCCACCTCATTATTAGTTTAGATTTAAAGATTTGCTCCTATTTAAAACTCAAGTGTTGGGTCATAATTTGTGTTGACTTAAAGTTTGAATATTAGTGGTTACCTAGAGCAAGTTGCATTTATTACCAGTTAGAATATAATCGGCCAACAAAGGAAATATCTATCCTGTCACTGTTAGTAGCTATTATTTCATAGTTTGTCTTAGAGGCATATAAAAATATGAAACTTTTATTAGCAATGTTTTCTTTTTCCTGTGAATAAATAAAGGAGGGCATTAAAAAGGCATTTCTCCTTCATTCTCTTGATAATGAAAAATGCTATAATTTTTCTCACTTAGAAATACATGTTTTCTTGGGTTGCCTGGGTGGTTCAGTGAGTTAAGCGTCTGACTTCCTCTCAGGTCATGATCTCACTGTTTGTGGGTTCAAGCCCCGTGTCAGGCTCTGTGTTGACAGCTCAGGGCCCGGAACCTGCTGTGAATTCTGTGTCTCCCTCTCTCTGCCCTTCCCCTACTTGTACTCTGTCTCTCAAAAATAAAAACATTAAAAAAAAAGACATACATATTTTCTTATTTTCAACAGGAAGAGATAGTTTACTTTTTTTTCTTTGTGCCAACAGTGTTACAGAATCTTTTAAATTAGATCCACTGCTAAGTTTTTCAGATAATAGTTCTATTATCATACTCAAAGAGTAAATTTGAGATTGCAGAGGATGTTTAATTTCATTGTTCTTTTGTTCCTTAAAACATTGTGAGTCAACGGGGCAGGTGGTATTACTCTCTCTTGATGCGTTGAGAAAAAGGCTAAGGAAGCTTGCTGTATTGAACCATGTATGTATTAACATGTAATGAAGCCAGGTTTTGAAGCTAGCTCTCCAGGCCTTGATTTGGGAGTAATTAAAATCAGGGGTATTGTAGGATCTGCACAGAATCTATGGCAAATCAGAGAACAGGATGTCTGCTGTCTTTCACCAAACTCTTAATACTTTCTGAGTTTGAAGGTCTATCAGTCTGTTTAGTTTACATAACAAATTGGAAAATGAATCTGTGATGATTACTTTTCCCTGAAAGAATATCTCTGATACTTTTTGCAGTTTGGTTAGCTGATATAATGAAAATTGGTCTTTTTCAGAGGAAGGTGTACAATTATTAAAGTAATGTAAACCATTATATTTTGGATGTGTTGCTATTGAATGAGAAATGTGTAACTCTTCGTTGAATTCTTTTGCATTTTTTTCTTGATGTCTGTGTTCTGATAAAAGCATTATTATTTTCTTTTTATTTATGCATAACTTCAGTGTCTTTAATTGTTACCTGACTGCTATATATGAGAAGTTTCTAGATTATAAGCAACTTCTATAAAAGTGTTATGTGAATGGATATATCAGTTTGAAAGAGAAAATAGCTTATGCCTTAAGACTACCATCTGGAGTAGTCTTTCCCAGTTTAGTAAATGAGAGAGAGTTCTCTTATTTACCAGTAACCTTAGTATATATTCCTAGTTTGAAGAGAGAAGAGAGAGAAGCATGATGCAATTCACGTGAAATAACCCTGATGTCACAAGTTTCCATGTCTCTTGGAGTTCAGAAACACATTTTGCCAGTCAAACGTCTAATAGCTTGTAGTGTCTCAAATGTACATATCTTAAAATTTATTTATAGGTGTCTGTATTATATACCTATTAGCTACGTATGTGACCTGTGTTGAGAAGGTACTAAATTTCATGATTTAGTGATCAGTAATTTAAGAGTTCCAGCTCATCTAAAGTTTCAGTATGTAGGTATATACTATATATATCTGTGCATTTAATGACTGCTCTTGATATATTAGTTAATGTTTGTGATTAAACACATCCATACATACAACCTTTTTTTTTTTTTTAATGTTTATTTTTGAGAGAGAGAGAGAAAGAGACAGAGCATGAGCAGGGAAGGGGCAGAGACAGAGGGAGACACAGAATCCAAAGCAGGCTCCAGGCTCTGACTTGTCAGCCCAGAGCCTGATGTGGGGCTCGAACCCGCAAACCGTGAGATCATGCCCTGAACCAAAGTCAGATGCTTAATCCACTGAGCCACCCAGATGCCCCCATACATACAACTTTGATATATAATGAAGATGATTTTTTTTCCTTTATCCAAGATTTGCTGAGAATGGAATTTGAACTGTATGTTAAACCTTGGGCTTTGGGTAAAACTTGTGAAGAAGTTAGCATGAAGGATGATTGTTCATTAACTGGCATCACTACCTAAATGTTATGGGCACTATGGGACTAATGCATGCTATACCTTCCTCTTCCCCACTCATCAGAAAAAAAACATATTTGGAAGGCAGTCTAAAAGTAGTTAATGTGGAAGTAGCTATGGTTTAAGTATGTGAATTGACAGCACTTTTCTTATATGGCAAAACCTCAGTAGTAGACTAGTTTTCTCAAATATTCAAGAGAAATACTGTGAAATAGTGTTGTGTATTTTGTACATAATGAGTTGCTTATACTTCTTAAAGTTAGCTCACTACTTTGATAATACAAACCCCAAAGCATGTTTTTGTTAGGCTTGAAAGAGTTGCAAGTTATGAATAATATTTAAGGTGTAACCATATGAAGTAAAGATAAATGACAACCAGAACACCAAATTTCCTGGTAAAAAGCACATGGTTTTATAGCATTTTGTCTGCTGGTTAATTTCCCATATAACTTACAGAGCAGGCAATACTGAAGCTCACTCCTGGATAAAATCAGGTAATTTTAAGACTAAGAAGGCAACTTAGAGATCATGTGGCAGTTGTTTTTAAACTGGCCAGGAATACAAAGATCAAACACATGCATATGGACACTGGGTTGTTGAATGTGTTTGTATAAGATCAGAAAAAAGAATGACAAGTTGCCAGAAAAGAAGTTATAGGAAAGCACAAAAGGAGTAATAGAAGGAAGGTTAACATAATTGGACAAAGCCAAAGCAGCAGATAGGAGTTTGGAAGAAAGGTGTAACCAGGGTCTAGATTCATTGTTTATTTAATAAGAGATCTTAATTTCTTAATAAGAAACATGATGGTTTGATGCTACTTTTTATTTGTATCTGGTTATATCCCGAATAGAGTAGAACACAAATCCTAAATATCTTAGTCTGGCAATTGTACACTCACATAATAATAATTCTTAGTGTCCATCTTTAGTAGTCTCAGTGAACAGTAAGATGCTAATCAGTACTAAGATAAGCTATGTAATTCCAGATTCTGATCAGAGGAAAATAATAGGTGGTATCCTGAACCACAAAATCAGAGATTGATTTTTATAAATTTAGTAACACATTCTTAGTAGTAGACTTAATATGTGCAGAAGAATTGGATGGTTATGTGCAGAAGTGTCTGGTTTTGGTGGTGGTAGTGGTAGCTGGTCTTCCTGCCTATATAACAGATGGAGCTGCCGTTGTGCCCGGGGAGAGAAGAAGGACTACTCCAGCCAGCCCCTTGTTTTGCTTTCACCTAGTATTTTCTGAGCAGTTGCTGAACACAAGCAATTTTTAGGTAATTCTAGGTGTATTTATCAAGTGTCTGATTATTATTTGTTGTACTTATTAAGTGCTTTAATAATATCTGCAATTTTCCAGCAAGAAGGATGACTAAAATTGTCTTAAAATTTCTTTACAGATGAGGAAGGCAGTCAAGATGAATCCTTAGATTCCAAGGTGTGTACTAAAATTTGCATGGACCAGTATTTAATGCCCAATTTAAAAGTATGGATTCATGTATCTTAAAAAGGATATGAAATCTGCATCTTTTGAGCATAGAATTGGGTTAAGAAAAACATAGCTGATATTCAGTGTACTAGTTCTTCCGGAGGGGGGGAAGGTAGGAATCACTGACCTGTAGGAAGGAGAATAATAAATACTGTGTTTTCATTCACAGTGTTGGTTATTAGGTTTAATTTTAACTTAAATGTGCTGTGTAAGAGCCTGAAGGCAGTAACATTTTTTTTTTTTAACGTTTATTTATTTTTGAGACAGAGAGAGACAGAGCATGAATGGGGGAAGGTCAGAGAGAGAGGGAGACACAGACTCTGAAACAGGCTCCAGGCTCTGAGCTGTCAGCACAGAGCCCGACGCGGGGCTCGAACTCACGGACCTCAAGATCATGACCAGAGCCGAAGTCGAACGCTTAATCGACTGAGCCACCCAGGCGCCCCAAGGCAGTAACACTTTTCCTGCCTAATGAGAGATTGATTTTATTTCTGTTTTTTTTTTTTAAGTATTTTTAATTTTGAAGGCTTAACCTCTGCCATTTGTTTCCACTTATATATCAATTTTTATACATCTGTTGAGCTAAATTGGTTGATTGAGTGAATAAGGCTGATTATTATGCATCCAAGGAAACCATTCAGTTATGATCTCTGATCTCTAGATTTGAGGAAACACAGATAAGAATCAGAAAGTTGTAGTACGGGGCTAGCATAAGGGGAAGTATAAGAGATGTTGGGAACTTATAGGGAAAGACCCTAATCCAGACTTCAGGAATTAAGGAAGGCTTCCTGGGGGAAGTAACATTTAAGTTGAAATTGGAAGAGTCAGGTTAGGCAAGTGATGAAGGCATGTGATGAATACATACCACAGTGGTATGTATTCAGAGTTTAGAGAGACGACCAGCTCCTTCACAGCTGAAGGAGATGTATCTGGATTAATAAAAGTAGTGGTCAAATTAGGTTGGAAACTAAAAATACTTTACATTCTCAGACCCCTTTGCCATCAGATGAGTCGTCGGTAAAGGATCACAGCACAGCAGGCAGAGTAGTCGCTGGTCAGATCTTTCTTGATTCAGAAGAATCAGAATTAGAATCACCTATTCAAGAAGAGGAAGACAGCCTCAGGAGTCAAGAAGCGGAAAGTGTCACAGAAGAAATCAGCTTTCTAGAATCTCCAAATCCAGAAAACCAGGACTACGAAGAACCATCGAAAGTACGGAAACAAGGTAGTCTGGGCATTTTCTTTGCTTTTGCCTGATTTAGAAAGGAGACAACTAAAATTTAAACCAGTGTAGAAAGATGCAAATGTCTAGTTTCTAATTTTGAACCATATATAATATATGAAGTGTGGTAGTATAGGATTTTCTAGATTTTTATATGTCATAGTTATTCATTTAATGGATTTGACCCGTTACATAAGCTGAATTTGATGATGAGAATTGCATTTGTATTACAGTAATATCCTAACATTTCTTTTTGCACTCCAGTATATAATTATCTGTCTGCATGGTACACAAAATAGAAACTCAAGAAAGATTGTCTAATATGCTGTTCTGGTTATTTTCAGAATTGTGTTAAGATTTTTGCTACAATAACCTTCCCTGTCACTCTAGGAAATTGATGTAGGTGTTTATTCCTCTAACTGAAGCTCACATACACTTTAATTCTTTTCTAACTTTAACCTTCTTGATACCCTCTGTTTTTAAATTTACAACTTGCTCTTTCTCACAATAGAGTGTGCTAAATACCTATCCTTCTAAAATTAATTGTTAATGAATCCACTCTGCCCTGTCCCATCAGCCTCCTGTCATTTAGTTTATTATTTCAGATATCACTACCATACCCACTTATTATTTCCATTACTAACTACTTTTAGAAATTGATCCAGATTTGACCTTTCAAAAATACAATTTCTTTATTATAAATACCCATACTTGCAAATAGAAAAACTGTGTAAAAAAATTAAAAGCATCTTAATTCCACCAACTAGACATAACAGCTGTTAACATTATGGAGAAAACTCAGGATCTTTTCTAAATACATAGTTTTCAGAAGACTAAAATGGGACAAAATGTATATTCTATTTTATAGCCTATATTTTGTGCCTTAACAGTTTATCTTGAACAATTTCCTTTATCATTTAGTATTCTTTTACAATGTGATGGTTAATGACTATAAAAAATTTTACACGTAGGGGTGCCTGGCTGGCTCAGTCAGAAGCGCACGCGTCTCTTGATCTTGGGATCCTGAATCTGAGCCCCGCGCTGGGTATTTACTTAAATAAGTAAAACTTAAAAAAAAAATTGACATGTCATAAGTTGGAAATAGGTTGTTTACAATGCTTTTTGTTGGGTGACCATTTTAGATGTATCCTTGCGCACATCTATGAAAATTTTCAGAGAATTAGTTTTTTAAATATGCTGGACTAAATATAAAATTTTAAAAGACATTCGATACATACTGTTAAGTTGTTCTTAGGAAAAGTAATTGTTTACTTCCTTTGAAACTGCTCCTTTTCCTGCACCTCAGCCAGTGTGTATTACCATTTTTAAGTTTTTGCCAAATACTATAGCTTAATTCATTCTTTTTTATGTTTTATAAGGGAGACTTTGAAACATGCACAAAAGTAGAGGATGTAATGGGCCCCTGTACCCATCTCCCGGAGTCAGTGGCCCTCTACAATCCCATTCTTGTTGCGTCTCTGCCACCCCACACACATTAACTCTTTTCTTTCCTAGAGTATTTACAGCAAATTCCACATGTTATTTCACCTATGTATGTATCTCTCAAAGTATGACTTTTTTTTTCCAACAAAACCACAAAAGTATTAGAACACCCACAAAATTAGCTGTTGTTCCTTAATCACTCAATCCCCAGGCTCTCTGTTTTCCCAGATGTTTCAAATATCTTCTTAGAAGTGATTTGTTTGAATGAGTATCCAAACTAAGATCATAGGTTTCTCTTAATCTATAACAATTCTCTCTCCCTTGTTTTTTATTTCATTTTACTTGTTAGAGAAATAATGTCCTTTGTGCTATACAGTTTCCCACATTCTGGGTCTAGTTGGTCATATCCTTGTAATATAATTTAACGTGTTCCACTGTCTGTTGTCTAGTCTGTAAACTGGGAGTTAGCTCTACAGGCTTGGGTAGATTCAGCTCTGGTTTTTTATTGAGAATATCTCATAGCGTATTGTGTACTTCCTTTTACATTGCATTGCATATAGTATCTGATTGTCCCACTTCTGGTGATGAATCAATGAAGCTGGGTGGTGTCAGCCTGATCCAGCCATGCGAAAATTCCTCACAGATATTTCACCTAGAGGTTTTGGCAACCATTTTGTTTGTTGTCTGGATTTCACTAAGAATTGCAAAGTGATGGCTTTCTAACATGCAATTCCACCTGCATTTGTTATCTGGGATTCTTTTATAAAGAAAAACTTTCCCTCATCAACTATTTGGTTACCCTGAAATATAGTCCTTATAAGCAGGATAAATGCTCAAGTTTTTCCCTTGAAGTATTTTCAAATAATAACTTGGTGCCCTAGCAACCTCCAAAGGAGGCCAATGAGTACATTTTTTTGTTTGTTTGTTTTTATTTGCTTTGCTTTTCCTTTGCTTCTGAGCATCATTACAGATTTGTGGGTTTCACATGTTGGTGCTTCACGCTATTGCAGTCACCCTTCTTCATTGCTCACATGACCCCAGTTGTGCCTGTTTAGAGTTCCTTTAAGTTCATTCCTTTGTTCTTTTGACTAATTGTAGGTAACTTTTAAACATTTTTTCTTTTCAGGCAGGGTAGGATGTCTTAAATTATCTTTTACATTTCCTAACCCAGAAATGAATCAGCCATCCCCCCCCCCCCCACACACACACACACACAAACCAGATTCCTGTTAGTGGAAATTGTATTTAGACACTACAATCTAGGCAGCAGGGACATGCACTGCAACTTAGTTGTCAGTACTGATAGCCCTTTTTGGTGGGTATGTTTAGGAAATACATCATTCATCCTGATGCTTCCTTTTCAAGTTAAATATCGTGAGAAAACCCAATGGGTCAGATTGGTATATTGGACTCCAACGAATGAGAGATCTTACCCAGCACCAAACCTGACTAATATGTTCAAAGATACAATTATCACAAGACACAGGTGAAGTGTCTAGAAGTCTGTGACTGCCAGGGCTGCTGCCAGCTACTGCTTGCCTCAACTAGGATGCACTCTGGCCTGGATTTTAACGTACGAAGCCTCTGAGTGATGCATATGGAATGTTACGTCCATGAATGGGGCTATTTCCATTATGAAACATCTCCAGTTTATTCTGTGATAACTGCATAGCTTGTGTGACATTTTCTAGGAAGTCATTCCTCATAAATATATACATCCCAGGTTTATGTACAGTGAGCAGTGTAGACATACCACATGCATACTGCTAAAGCATTCCATAGGTAGGAAGGACCCGCCTGGTAGGAAATACCTTTAGTGTGCTTGCCGGAAGTCTTTTGTCAGCATGTTTCTAACATGATTTGATCATGTCACCTCTCTGTTTATGTATAACATAAATTATATATGCATGGTTTTGTGTGCAGTCCCAACTACATTAGAACTGGGTACTATGATATTTACTTTTAGACTTGCTTCCTTTGTTCTCTCATCCACATCTCTGCCATATTGATCTTCCTAAAACCCAAATTTGATCCGTAACTCCCCT
This sequence comes from Panthera onca, assembly GCF_046562875.1. Classification (NCBI taxonomy): domain Eukaryota; kingdom Metazoa; phylum Chordata; class Mammalia; order Carnivora; family Felidae; genus Panthera; species Panthera onca. The sequence goes on along the minus strand of NC_138344.1, from coordinate 125,109,277 downwards.
GTTTACAACCCTGCAGTATCTCCCCGTTTGCCCGTGAGATGACACATAAGCCCCTTGGCATGATTCCCAAAATCTTCCACATGCAGCATGCCTGCTGGCTTCTGTGACTTCATCTTTGTGGCTCTGCCCCAGACCCTCTTTCAGTGATATCAAACCCATTACCATTCTTCAGATACACCGTGCAGTTTATGCCTCTAGGTCTTTGTACAAGTTCTTCCTGCTGCTTGGACTACCTTCCTCACCCTCTTGCCCAAATTTATCCTATTTCTACTCATCCTTAAAGAAGAACTTAAGTTTCTCTTTTCTGAAGTGGATCTGAACCACCCAAGGATAGTTGAAGAGTCTTATGTCTGTAAGAACTTCCTGCCTCGTGTCCCTGCTTTCCCCCTTATGTCAGTTCTCTAACAGCAACCAGACCAGTTTTCCTTCCTGTTCAGAGCCTCCAGTGGCTTCCTATCACATTCAGAATAAAGTCCAAATAAGGCCTTCCATGATCAAGCCCCTACTATCTCTCTGACTTTATCTTCTGCCACTTCCCTTCACTCACATGATTCCAGCCACACTTGCCTTCTTGTTGAATATTTTACACTTAGTTCCAACTGTCTCTGGGATCCCCAGGACCACACCTCCAGGCTCGATGATTTTCCATGAGACTCATAGGACTGAGCATGTAGTCATATTTATAGCTATGGTTTATCACAGCAAAAGAACACAAAACACAATAAAGAGAAATATGCATAGGTGAAGCCTGGGGAAAAACCGGATGCAAGCTTCCTATGGTCCTCTCCCTGGGGAGTCACACAAAACGTGTTTAATTTCTCCAGCAACAAGTTGTGGCAATATGGGTGACATGCTGTCTACCAGGGACACTCATTAGAGACCTATACCTAGAGTTGTTTTAGGAGGGTGGTCATGTGGGCACTCTGTACCTAGCACATACCAAAACTGCAGACTCGTGGAAGGAAAGCAGGTGTTCACCATAAACCATATTGTTTGTACAGTTGGGATGAGTCACTCCTAACAGGGTAGCGGGAACCCTTCCAAAATCTTAAGTTCCCAGACACCAGCCAAGGGCTGACCTTATAAGCAGGTCTTTTCAAGGACAGAAGTTAAAACCTGCTGTGTGAACTCTTCTCTGCATAGTCTACCCCCTTGGTCATTAGCTGTCTTGGCTTTACAGCAAAGTTACTCTCAGTGAGACCCAGACAACAGAGTGAGAACAGTCTGCAGTATTGGTTTCAATTATGCCCTTCATGGGTCCTGGACTCAGCCAGTCAACAAATCCCATTAATCATAAAGGCCTGCCTTAGTCAGGTGGCTTCCCCCTTAAATATCTGTATTAACCCTTTTTACCTGGCCTTAAGCATCAATTCAGGCCCAGCACAACTGGCCAGTAAGTTTTAGCTGAGGCAGTGTTGTGATAGTCAGGGTGCACATACAGAAATATAGTCCCAGAGGGCACGTGTAGTAACCCTGCAAACAAAGAGTTTACCATCATTGGGGCACCCCAAGCAGGGCATATGTTAGGCACTATGATGTGGCCTCCTACCATGGGCATCTTGTCCTGGGGTTTCCAGCAGTCCAAGTCATTTAGCTCAGTCTTTAGTTTCAGAGGCACTACCAGTCAGCTCCAAACAGTTTTGTTGTCCATGAGAGTGAGACCAGTGCATCCACCTCATGAGTGGGGACAACAGCTGGAAGTTTTCTGCATGGCAGGTGCAAGGGCCCGGCCACCTCCTGCTACCTCATGGTCAACCCTGTCAGATAGGAGCACAGGCTCAGCACTCTGAATGCAAAGCACTCTAAACAGCTTGGAATGGTGCAAGGAGGGGGAAGAAGCTTCCATAAATAGTTTCAAAAAACAAACATCATCATGCCTTCTCCCCTCACTCATGCCTCTCCAAGTGCAGGAGTTTCAGTTGATTTTCCTTGTTGTTTCAAAATCAGTGTTTCCATTCAGCAATCATAATTTTGTATTTTCTTAGTCATCCCCTAGTCTCATCCATACCTTTCACTTGGAGGGGTTCTGTGTAAGAGGGGCAGAACATCTTCTCAGAAGAGCATTTTTATAGAGCTGAGCCAGAAAACCACCATGTTCAAAAATCAGTCAGGACAAAATCTTGAATTTTCAAAAAATTTCATAATTTTCACAAGTTTTAGAGGTTTACATAATTTCCCACCCCTTTTGCCCTGATCACATAACCAGTAAGCAGCCTAGAAAAGATCAACCCTTCTCTGAGGACAGCTGCAATGAATAATCAGATTGCACTAAGGTGTGTGCACAGGAGAGGTGAGGGAAGCGGTCACGTAATCAGTCCTTGTTGGAGATGGCAGCTTATCAGGAGAGCCAGACACAATTAGGACATGCCTGGAGTCCACTCAACCTGTAAGGAGTGAATAGAGGGTCATAGTTCCTGCGATGTACCCTCTCACAAATTACAGCTTGGGGCAATAGTCACAAGTTAAATATGCAGCCAGTCAGCAGCTTGATTTCAGGTAGTCCCATCGAAGAACAATTCCTTTCCTGTGAGCATTTGTACGTGACCCAAGCATTCACGATTTTCTCACAATGTGGGGACCCACAGAAAGGTGGCCTAAGGTACAGAGGTCACAGAATCCGAGCTCTGTTTATTGAGCCTATTCCTGTTTTCAGTTCAGTCCAGCTCACACTGAAGCTGGAAGCCTGTCCCAGGTAGCATCAGGTTTGAGCTTAGAATCAAGTCCAGGCAACTAGGATCTGTGAATTCAGGATTTTTTAAAAGCCAAAGGCTTTTTTTTCTGCAGCAAAGGCTAGATGCTGCAGGGCCAGAAATTCTAAGTGACATGCAAAGTGACTGCTACACCTTTTGTGTTGTCACCCTTTGAGTTCCCTCCCTTTCTCTCTCTCCCTCTCCCCTCTCTCCCCCACCCCCATCCCCACAGGCACGCATTTCAGGCTCTAAGGTCTGACCTCTGCTTTCACAAGCCCTCAGTAGCCAGCTAAAACCTGTTCTTTAGAACTTTAAAAGTGTGTATCTGTAGATCACCTCTTTCTTACTGTCTCCCTGTTTATAGGGGCTTCACTAAGCAAACATCCTAATCTTCCATAGCAAAACCCAGCAATTACAGAGACTTGTTCCGTTTCCAATACTCAAAGGAGTTTAAATTCCAACCCGCCCACTGGTGGCAAAAAGCAAGGAAGTTGTGTCCCACTAACACATTTCTTTTTTGCAGCTTCTCCTGATCAAGATGATTCCTCAGGCATGTATGGAATTATAAGTATTAAACATTATATGTCAATTTATATCATGCATCCAGCTGTGATAGCCACGAAATACAAAGCTACCAAAGAAATTCCTTTTCTTTTTTTTACCTTGTTGCAAATTTACTTGAACTGCCAAGAAATAAATTCGGCATTTACATGTTAACATCACAGCTGCCAGGGAAGATCCTGGCTGGAGGCTGGAACGCAGGGGAGGAAGGGGAGTAGGGGAGGCTACTGCAGCAGCAGCTAGACTGAAAAAAAACAAACAAAAAAAAACTGCTTGGGCTCTCCCTCCCTCCCTTTTCTTTCTGGTTTCTCTGAAGTTTTGCTCCGGCCCTAGGACCTGGTTTTATTCCCTCTTGCCCCCCACCCCCCCATCCTGCCCCTCCACCCCACCTGGAGGAGAGAGCACTGTAAACTTTTAACATTATTGGCCCGTTCACCTTTGGGAATTTGGGAGCCCTTTCTCCTATTTGGAGGAGAGCATAAAACCCAAAGGCATCACTTTAGCCACTGTGGCCAGAAGCAGTGAGCTCACTCCCCTGGAGTTGGATCTATCATTTTCAGATTCCACAGGTAACGTTTATGTCTCATAACAGAGAGCAGCTCAGCTGCTGCACCCCACGGATGACCCTGTAGCCACCTGGCCACCAAAGATTCATCACAGCCTGTCCGCTGTCCTTCCTTTCCCAAACAGTGCTTTCACTGTATTTCAGTGGGTCGGGGTCATCATAGCGAATCCTACTTCTGATGCCAGCTGACTTGGGTCTCCAAGACTTCCCCGGGTTCCATGATTTGCTGGGAGGACTCAGCAAGTAGTTGTACTCACTGCTTTGGGTGATTATAGCAGAAGGGATACAAACCAAAATCAGCATGAGACGAAACCCAAATGAAACAAGGTGCAAGTTTCCAGCAGTCTTCCAGGGGACTCCTCAGAGAATGTACTTAATTCCCTGAGCATGTGTGGCAACACAGGTGAAATATTACCTTCCAGGGAAGGTGGTTAGAGACCCAGTGCTTGGAATTTTTAATGCAGACTAGTCATGTAATCACTCTCGGCCTAGCCTGTACCAAAATTGTAGGTTCCCAGAAGGAAAACAGATGTTGAGCATAAACCACATTGTACAGTTTAGGCCCAGTGAGTCACTTTTATCAGTTAGGGTAGTGGGAACCCTCCCAAAATGTAAGTTCCCTGATTCTAGCCAAGGGTCCACCTTTCAGAGGAAAACAGCCATCCCTGTGGTGACTGTTTTTTGCACATTATCCCAGTAAACGTTTTTTGTAAACAAATAAATAAATGGCCATCAAGAGGGGAAGTGATTACATTGTGGTGTTTCCTATTATAGAATATTTGCAGTTTTTAAAAAGAACATTTTTATTGCAAATGACAAAATCTGTTCAAAAGTGGCAAAAGCAGAGGGTTTTTTGGTTCCATAGGCTGTTCAGGGCTCATGCCATTGAGGACTCCAGCTCCTCTCTCTCCTATTCAATCTCCTTAGTAAATTAGCTTCATCTTCATGTTGGTTCCATGTGATCACAACTGATGGTGGCTGTACCTCAGGAGGCTACAGAAGGCTGTACCTTCCTTGGTCCTCAGGAGGAAGTGATACCTGCATCAGAAGGGCAGGAACCTCCCCTAGGAGTCACTAGTAAAACTACCAAGACAATCATTTGACCATCCCTAGCTCTGCAGAAGGTGAGGAAAGGGTTAAGAGTGAGCCAATCCGCAGTCTGCCACCTGCAAGAATAGTAGTGTAAAGTGAAAATGCCACATTGCAAATAATTCACTTAGTATGATCCTTGTATTGATCAGGGTTCTCCAGAGAAATGGAACCAAAGGCTGCCTGCTGGCAGAATTCCCTCTTGCTTGCTCAAGGGAGGTCAGTATTCTGTTAGGCCTTCAACTAATTGAATGAGACCCACCCACTTATGGAGGGTAATCTGCTTTACTCAGAGTCCACTGATTTAAATGTTACTCTCCACAAACACCTTCATAGAAACATCCAGAATAATTTTTGACCAAATACCTGGGCACTGTGGCCCAGTGAGCTGACACAGTTAACCATCACAGGTCCCTTTTGTAAAGAAAAGACTTTTTTCCCCCCTATATATTTGCAAGTGAAAGAGAAAAGTGAACTACTTTTCTAGTAACCGTGGTTTGTTTACCTGGGGAGAAAAAAGGGAATTTGCAGTGGTAGCTAAAGATGACTGTGATTTTTCTTTAATTTTGTATTCTTTCCTATCGCTGTGATTGTCTCTGCAACAATAAACATGTTATCCGGATAGTCTTAAAAAAGAAAAAATTAAGTCAAATGTTGAGCATCTTGCTTTATTTCAAATGGCACAGAAGGAACCGAGTTTAAACTTGATAAATCATGCTTAAGTTGGGCTATGAAATAAGCAAGTTGGTTGAGTAATAGGATGGCATTTCTACCTCATTGTCACTCACATGGGGGTGGCTGGGAATAAAACCTTGATTTAGTGATCAGACGTAACAGAAGATAGATGGCTTAGGAAACATAGTTCATTCCCTACAGCAGGTTGTGACTTTAATGAAAAGATTTTATTGTTTTATTTTGTTTTGTTGGGGTGTGCAAGAAATTAGTTGTGCAAGAAAACTCCTTTAGGAGACCATCGTTGTGGAAAAGCACTCCACCGGGTGCTGTTCAAACTCTAAGAACTGTCTTTAAAGCCATTATTCAGAGAAGCTCACTCTTAAATAGCTCACTCTTCTTAAATTGCTTCTCCTGAGCAAGTTTCACTCTGTATGGTTTCTGATTGTGCCTGTCACTTTCTTCTGGGCACATGAGCCAGTGCTTGTTTGTCTTTCTCCTTTAAAATTAGTTCTCACAGAGAGAAGTGAGCTCGTGAATTCTTAATGTTTTTTCATTTTCCATATTACTACCTTTCATTCTTGTTCTGAAAATTGTTTTAATCCTTAAAGCAAGGCCTTCCTGCATAGTCTGCTTCTCTTTCCTTCCTTCCTCCCTCCCTTTCTTCATTAACATGTCATTTCTCAGCTGTAGTTAGAATTCTCAGCACTGGGTGAAAACAATCTCTATAATAAATTATATAACATTGGGAATTTCCCTAAGAGATTGTTGTACCGTATTTCCACAGTAAATACCTCTTTATTTTGCCTATACCATTTGCTCTATCTCAAGTAGGGTTTACTTTGAATCATCTGTAGTTGGGTTTGATTTTAGTAATTTGGGGATTTTCGATGATGGTTGGTTGAGTTTTTTGGGTTTTTTTTTAATATGAGATTTATTGTCAAATTGGTTTCCATACAACACCCAGTGCTCATCCCAAAAGGTGCCCTCCTCAATACCCATCACCCACCCTCCCCTCCCTCCCACGCCCCATCAACCCTCAGTTTGTTGGTTGGTTGAGTTTTTACCTTGGTGTTTACTAAAATTGAACACTATATGGTTCAACACTATATGGTTGATAGCTTTTTAAGATTAAGTGATTGCATTTCAACTATTTTCTACTACAAATATATTTGACTAAAATTCTACTTACTGTTGTATGCTTGGAAGTGCAAGATAGCTTCAAACAAGCAGCATGATTAAGTAGTTTTCTTATTAATAGAGCACTTATCTAAACTTATAGATACAGTATCAGTCTTTACTGGCAGTGTAAAAGCTCCTAAGATGAGAAATTTGCAAAACTAAATCCTTTGCTTTTATCTTTATGGATCAAGAAGTTGACTTTTTTGGGTTTCATTTTGATTTTACCATTAGAAATGAGGGAAAGCTATTGGGTGTTGCTATTCCCAGGACATTTAATTCAGTTCATACAGCATCATTCTAGCCGAACTTTCATTGCTCCCTCTCTCTTGGGTTCTTTCCATCAGCATTCAGACATGCTGTAATAGCTTATATTTTAAAAACCAAAACCCCTTCTAGCAACCTCCCTCCTTCCCTACTCCCCTTTGTAACGTTCTTCTTTGGAAGAGTTGTCTTTATTCTCTTCCTGTCTTCCCATTCTCTCATCTGACTCCAGGAATGCTCTAATCCCCTCAAGAACTGTCTGTCAATCCACTGTGCTCTAGTCACATTCTCATTGCTGGATACTTGGTCAGTTCTTGGTCCTCATTTTACTGACCCCTCACATATTTTTTCATACTCTGAAGATAGTTTCTTCACTTGGCTGCTGGTTCCCTGGAATCTGCCTGACCTTCAGATACAAGATTGCCCTGACACCCAGACTTGGATCCTCTGCTCCATCTACACTCCTCTCCAGTGACCTTCCATCTGTATTGCTGCCCAGGTTTTCGTGTAGTGGCCACACTGTTGCTGATTTAACCAATCTCCTGTTGATAGACCTTTGAGTTCTTGTTGGTTTTATATCTTTATATACAAACACTCTCTTACACATATCTCTTTGCATCCTTATTGGGAGCATTTTTACAAGTAAACATCCTAGAAGTGGAAAAATGGGATCCAAACGTATGGACCGTTTAAATGCTAATAGGTATTTCTAAAGGTCCCTCATGAAAAGCTTGTACTAATTTATACTCCTGCCAGCAGTATGAAGGTTCCCATATACCCAGACTCTGGCCAGTGCTGAATGATTTCAGGCTTGGGGTTGTTGTTTTGGATTGTCTTTTTATTTATTTTTTTTTTTTTTAACTTTTAACTTTTTCTAGCTATCTTGAATGATTTTTACTGACTTTGCAAGAGCAAATCCTTACTAGTTTAAATATAAAGCAGTCTGTTAATTATCATAAGTTTTCATATAACATAAATCATAAATATCTTACTGTCAGGGTTTTTTGTTTTTTTTTGTTTGTTTTTTTTTTTTATTTTTTAATATATGAAATTTACTGTCAAATTGGTTTCCATACAACACCCAGTGCTCATCCCAAAAGGTGCCCTCCTCAATACCCATCACCCACCCTGCCCTCCCTCCCACCCCCCATCAACCCTCAATTTGTTCTCAGTTTTTAACAGTCTCTTATGCTTTGGCTCTCTCCCACTCTAACCTCTTTTTTTTTTTTTTTTTTTTTTTTTTTTCCTTCCCCTCCCCCATGGGTTTCTGTTATGTTTCTCAGGATCCACATAAGAGTGAAACCATATGGTATCTGTCTTTCTCTGTATGGCTTATTTCACTTAGCATCACACTCTCCAGTTCCATCCATGTTGCTACAAAAGGCCATATTTCATTTTTTCTCATTGCCACGTAGTATTCCATTGTGTATATAAACCACAATTTCTTTATCCATTCATCAGTTGATGGACATTTAGGCTCTTTCCATAATTTGGCTATTGTTGAGAGTGCCGCTATAAACATTGGGGTACAGGTGCCCCTATGCATCAGTACTCCTGTATCCCTTGGATAAATTCCTAGCAGTGCTATTGCTGGGTCATAGGGTAGGTCTATTTTTAATTTTCTGAGGAACCTCCACACTGCTTTCCAGAGCGGCTGCACCAATTTGCATTCCCACCAACAGTGCAAGAGGGTTCCCGTTTCTCCACATCCTCTCCAGCATCTATAGTCTCCTGATTTCTTCATTTTGGCCACTCTGACTGGCGTGAGGTGATATCTGAGTGTGGTTTTGATTTGTATTTCCCTGATGAGGAGCGACGTTGAACATCTTTTCATGTGCCTGTTGGCCATCCGGATGTCTTCTTTAGAGAAGTGTCTATTCATGTTTTCTGCCCATTTCTTCACTGGGTTATTTGTTTTTCGGGTGTGGAGTTTGGTGAGCTCTCTATAGATTTTGGATACTAGCCCTTTGTCCGATGTGTCATTTGCAAATATCTTTTCCCATTCCGTTGGTTGCCTTTTAGTTTTGTTGGTTGTTTCCTTTGCTGTGCAGAAGCTTTTTATCTTCATAAGGTCCCAGTAATTCACTTTTGCTTTTAATTCCCTTGCCTTTGGGGATGTGCCGAGTAAGAGATTGCTACGGCTGAGGTCAGAGAGGTCTTTTCCTGCTTTCTCCTCTAAGGTTTTGATGGTTTCCTACTGTCAGGGTTTAAATAGATAGTGGTACTGTGTCGTCATTGTAGAGTCAAAATATGAATCCTCTAAAAATGTGATTTTTCACAGGAAGGTGCAGAATTGACTTAAGGACACATTTTTCCCCCTTTCATTTTGTCAGGTTTGACTACTGGTATCATTAACTTAAATTGCATAATCAGTCTGCTTCATTGCACCAGAGCAGTGATTACCATTGTTTTTAAAGCTGGTACTGTTTTTGTGGCAGTTTTTTAAATGACAGCTTTGAAACTCTTGCAGAATTTCTTCATGGAAAGAAAATTAACTGAATAATAATGCTATTGTAAGAATATCTACTTGAGATAATTGACTTACAACTAGCAAGTCCCGGTCAGGAACTTTTAGAAGACTTTACAACCAGTTTAAAAGGTAGTAGCAATTCCCTGTTGTGATTTGGCTTAGTGAATGTAGCTGAGACATACAAATTTTCTTTCTAGTTACTTACTAATAAACACATTATTTAGACCGAGATTCACTTTAACTAAATTGGTGATGTACATGCACCCTGGGGTTTCTTTCTACTTAAGTTAGTGCTGAATCAGCCTTGGGTTAAAACACTTTGTTGCCAAAAACCTTTGGGTTCTTTCCAGTTTCTTTGCTGGCGTATAGTTTCATCACATGAAAGAGAATTCTTTCATATATTTGCACCCCTTAGAAAGCTTTGACAAATTAGAATTCTTAGGACAAGCTATTTTTTTTTTAATTTCTATTATCATAGCAAAAATTCAGTATTCTTTTAACCTATTACATTATTTAATTTGAAATTCAAGTTTACAAACTACTGTTTTACAGATACTATTTTTCTCAAGCAAATTTGAATCTAGTAGCAGTGCATAGGAGTGCCTTTTTCAAACTCTGTAGTTAAAGTTACCCCTATAGGGCTGTTACTAAAGGACACTTTAGCACAGCTTATATGCTGTACTAAAGATCATTTCTTATAAACATGGACAGGTCAAAGTATTTGTCCCTGGTAGTAATTACCAGGATAGTGAATGACATTTACCTGTCGGTAAACCATTTGAAATTTATTTTGAACTTTTTTAATGTTTTTATTTTTGAGACAGAGACAGAGCATGAGCAGGGGAGGGGCAGAGAGAGAGGGAGACACAGAATCGGAAGCAGGCTCCAGGCTCTGAGCTGTCAGCACAGAGCCCGACGCGGGGCTCAAACTCACGGACCGTGAGATCATGACCTGAGCCGAAGTCAGATGCTCAACCCACTGAGCCACCCAGGCACCCCTTATTTTGCCTTTTATAACTTACTGAAAATAGTTTTCAAATTAGTATCTTCATATGTACTCTTCTTTGCCCTGGAAAGAAGGAGAGCACATTTCTAGCCTTTCAGAGCAGGCGTGCCTGTAATAATAGCAGTTGCCATCTCTTGAATGCTTATTACCTTAAGTAGCAGGCACCATGATGGGTCCTTTACATGTATTATTTCAGTTCATCTTTGTGAATAACTCTATGCAGCAAGGACTATTATCTCTATTTGTAGATAAGGCAGTTATCTGCAAATAATTTTACAGATAAATGAAGAAATTAAATAGTTTGCTCAAAGTGCACATCTAATAAGCAGTAGAATTTGAATCAGGCATTCTAACTCCAGAATCTGTACTCTTAATCACTAAGCTCTGCTGCCTAATTAAATTCTCCATGTAAAATCAACCAGTGGAAGTTGACATGTACTCACACTTAACCATGTATGCTTCTAGGCTCAACCCTGGCCCTCTGGTCTTCTCCTGTACTTCTCATTTGGCATTCTTATGCATACTCTTGGCCTCCAGTATATCTGGAAACTGGAGAACTTTCTCCAGTTGTCTTAAGACATCTTGTTTTTGTTTTTTGTAGTCACTTTGAATGTAACAGGATCAAAACTTAACTTGCCCCTGATCCGTTTCATCCCTACCCAATAACCTCCTCCTTTAGTGTTCTCTTAGTGAAGACAGCCATCTCCTCACTTCCTGAAGCCTAATACCTAGGAGTGTTCCATGACTCCTCTCCCCTCTCATCTACCTAGTCAGTAAGTGATACTGTTTCTACTTCCTTGGATCACTTGAGTACATCCACTTCTTACATTCCATTGTCCTCTTCAGATTACCATTACCTCTCAATTAGACTGCTGTCACAACCTTTAAACTGGTCACCTTGCATCCAGCCTTGTTTCTCTCTATTCCATTTTCCACTCTCTTAATAAAAATGCAAATATGAGCGTGTCACTCCTGTTTAAAACTCTTAAGTGAATTTCCATTGTTCTCAGGATGAAGTCCAGGCTCCTTAATTAGATTTGTCAGGGCCTTCCTACTCTGGCTTCTTCAGGCCACTTTAGCTTTTAGCCTCTTCTCTCATCCACCTTGGCACTCACACTGCATGTTCTGACATACTGAACTTGTTGTAATTTTTCTACTGTACCATGCTGTCTTTCATTTGATTCTCAGTGCACAAGGTTCTCTCTGTCTATAATACTTCTCCCACCCCACCCTGAAGCAGTTCATCCACCCTCGTCTCCTACATATCCATGAAGTTCAGTATAAACCTCAGTTCCTGACAGGGGAGGCTTTCCTTTTCATAACATAGATCATACTTTTGTTTAATGTCTCTCTTCCTTGCTAGGCGGTAAGTTGTGTATAGCAGAGGCCTCTGCTCCACCTCGTTTCCAGCACCTGGCATAATTTCCAGCACCTAGAAGATACTCAGAGCTTAAGAACAAATTAGAGATATGGTCTTTACTTTTAACAAGCTCGGGGTCTAGTGGAAGCTAGAATATGGAAAGAAAGAACCTCAGCACATATGATAAGTACTCTGATAAAATGCTGTCGGATCACAGAGGTGTACATGAGTGATTAACTTTACCTGTATAACTTTATACTACTAAAGAAATTGAATTACAACATTCAGATAGAAAAAAGAGTTGTGCTGAACAGTGGAATTAATTTGGTTGCATTTGCCTTGTTTTTTGCTCACTAGTTAGTTGGGAGTTTTGCAGTAGACTCTTAACATTCCAAGGTTATCATCTCTCAAGACCTTCAGAGATTCTAAGCTAGATACAGAGCTGAGTAGTCAATCAGCCATGTCCACTAAGTTGACCCACCCTTAAATCGTCCTTACAGAAAATTGATGCTGACCCTTTCATGTTCCCCATTTATTTCAAATCGTGTATTTTTGTCTTCAGATTCTAATCATTAGAATGCACAGTATTAAATCCATGAATACCAGAGGTGCTCTTCATGTTTAGAGTTCTTTCTTATCTTTTCAGCTTTGACCGCCATCGAAGGCACAGCACATGGGGAGCCCTGCCACTTCCCTTTCCTGTTCCTGGATAAGGAATACGACGAATGTACATCAGATGGGAGGGAAGATGGCAGATTATGGTGTGCTACAACCTATGACTACAAGGCAGATGAAAAGTGGGGCTTTTGTGAAAGTAAGTAGTGTTCAGTAGGAGGCGTGTCCACATTGCTCTAGGTCTTGCATAACATTTTTAAGGCTTTTTTCTAGCCATCCTTTTCCCACCTTGATCAGAAGTGGTCAGTGCTGATGACATAGTTATGGTCCTAAAGACTAGACTTATGAGTAGGAAGCTTGCGGTGTACTTACTTCCAGGCTGTCACTGGGCGGTGTATCCCACTCGTGTTTTATTTAGAGGTGATTTTCCGTTGGTGTGCACAGGTTGTCCCGTAAACCCTCGGGCAGGCTGCTAAATTAATTAATGTAAAACATTTTTTGGCAATGACGGAAACAGAACATTATGTTGAAGGTTAATTAATAGCGCTTAGAAGAAAAATAATACTTTTTTAAAATAACTTTGAGTGGAATGTGCTGTGCTAAGGGAATATTTGGTAGATAAAGTGTATTTAACTGCCTGAAACGTTAATGTCAGTATTGCCTCTAAAGGCAAGCCATGTTTTCAGGTAAAACTTTCTAACTGTCAAAGAACAACAGAAAACCTTGAACATACCTCCTTTGTTACCAGGTAACATTTTCAAAGTACTGGTTCTGATAGAATATTTAGGCATTCCTTAGAGATATCACCAAATATAGTCTACCTTCAGATGTGGGCCAGTATGATTTAGGTATTCCTGTTTAATACATCAAATTTTGTTGTTATATTACAAGAAGTAGTCTCTTCTATTTCTATAAATATTCCTAACAAAATATTCAAATGTCTCTTGATGAGTTCTAGATTTCTGCTAAAATGCTCCAGTATAGTAGCAAAATAATTTGGGGGACATCTATACCAATGCTATGATTTCCAGTGTTATATCACTACACTGGGAAGTACAGAGAACTTGAATATTAAATCAAGATCTCTGTTTAATAAAAATCCTTTTTATTTTTTGTTATGTAATTCGTCAGCTATCTTCTTGTAAAGATGCAACCTTTCAGGTAAGGCTAAAGAGTACTTTGACTACAACAGTATTTTTCTGACTATTGTTTTTTACTCTTCTTCTGTCCTGGTTTTAGCTCACCTTGGTATATAATCATAAGGTCCTCCTGGAATTTTAGTTTGAATTATATAAAAATTTTTATAATTACTAGCAGGAAAGCACCTTCCAAAAACAGGTTGATAATTGTTTTCTTTACAAGAAAGTGATTTCAATGAGTTGTTTTTTTTTTTTTTAAGTCCTCTTTTGTCAGATAAAGGCCACACACAAAAACCATGTGTCTTTAAAGTCAGATTTGGAAATAGTGAAATATTGTGTTTGTATGACTACCCAAAAGAAAATATATACTGATGTTTGATACATAAGCGGTATAAAATTAAAATACATTTAAAAGCATCTGACATTTTGTTTTTAGCTGAAGAAGAGGCTGCTAAAAGACGGCAAATGCAGGAAGCAGAAGTGATGTACCAGACTGGGATGAAAATCCTCAATGGAAGCAATAAGAAAAGCCAAAAACGAGAGTAGGTAGCACTACCAAGTCCATTCCTCCCCTAACACAGGCCATTACTGAGATAAAAAGCTAAAGTGTGGTATTTTTTTTCTTTTTGAAGTCTACTCCCAAAGACAGGATTTCTTAAGTTATACTATAAGAAAACCTATGAAATATGGATAGTAGGGCCATTACTTTTATCAGATTTCAGCTTGTTGGGATTAAAACATTATAAATACTCGTCACAAGAATGAACAATAAACAAAAGGGAACTGATTAAAGCTGTAATAGTTTCTGAGAGCCAAGAATACCTACACTGTTCAGATTTCAAAATGACGTAAAACAAAAGGAATTGTTGTCAGGTGTTTCGTTTTTTTGTTTTTGCTTTGTAATTGTCTTGCAGACAAAGACTAGAATTTAGGAATTTGGAAAGAATATGAAATGAGTTGACTGTCTTCCAACGTTTTATGTGCCTTACTTTTAGTTTTAGCTGACTTTTGTTACAGTCTGTGCAAAGATTTTAAAAGAAAATTGCCATGGTTATCATTGGATTATTTATTGGATACCACATTATTATAATTCTGTCATTGCAAATCTAGATAACTTTCTTAATAGAAATTTTTAAAATTAGACTGTTCTAAAATATTGGAATAACAGAACTGGTACTTTATATAAAAACAAAAGTAGCCAGAATGCTTTCTACATATATAAGTAACACAATTTAGTAGAAATCAAATATCAGAAGGATTCTATAGAACAGGGAAATTAATTTTTCTGCATTTTAGCTTTTGTAAAAAAAAAAAAAAGAAAGAAAACTTTTTCAAGTTTTTTTTATTTCAGTAATCTCTACAGCCAATGTGGAGCTCGAACTCAGAACCCCAAGATCAAGAGTTACATGCTTTTCTGACTGAGCCAGACAGGCGCCCCAGATTTTGTCAAAGTGTATATATATATATATTTTAATAGTAGTTCCAAAATATTGCTAATTTGTTTTGTTTTTTAATTGCTTATGTTTAAAGAGCCTATCGGTATCTTCAAAAGGCAGCAGGCATGAACCATACCAAGGCCCTGGAGAGAGTGTCGTATGCTCTTTTGTTTGGTGATTACCTGACACAGAATATCCAGGCAGCTAAAGAGATGTTTGAGAAACTGACTGAGGAAGGCTCTCCTAAGGGACAAACTGTAAGTGCACTTCCACGGCAGAATCTCTTGGCACACAGCACTTGTTTATTTTCACAGCAGTTTACTCTCGATGGTCTGCCTTCCTTTAGTAAGGATGGCTGCGAGGTAGAATATCTTTAAATACTAATTTTGCAGCAGATCATTTTACCAATCTTCTCAGACAGTCTTTTTCCTTAGTCTGAGAACACTTGTGGTCATCTACAGCGTTCTTGAGGTTGCATCTTACCACAATTATATTTGTAGTTTTCCAGATTCAATCTGTAAAGAGTGAAACATGAAGGTGATTATTTTTTTTTTATCTGCAGTCACTCCCCACTGCCCTTTTTCCAAACTTCAGATACTGTAGCTTTTGGTAATCTTGGTGGTTTTTTAAATGTTCATTATAGTACGTGTCCATTATAGGAAACTAGAAATACAAATTAAAAAATACTAAGAAAGTAAGCATCCTTCTGTACCACCCAGACCTGAACATTGGTAACATGTTACTGCATGCACACCCTTCTTGACCTTTCTCTTTGTGTATTTATACTGTGAATTTTTTATTAAAATGAGACGCACAGTCTTCTGTTCCGTTACTTGCTCATCCAGTAAATAGCCCTCACTGCTTCACTCTGGTAAATGTAATACCCACACAGTATTCATAGGGTGTTGAACCAAAACATTTTCTTTATACTTGTTTTGTCCAAAGCAGCATCCAGCCTAGGACTACACCTTATATTTGGTCTTTATTGCTAGCACAGTTCCCGCTTTTCTTTCTTATCTGTGTTAGAAACAGGACCCATTTTTCATTTCTGTTTCCTACAGGGGATGTCACAGCTAAAGGCTGATGAACACAAGGAAAATACTTTTGGCCCAGACTGCCTTATGGGGGGTGCTCTGTATCCCAGACTGCATCACACCAGTTGGTACATGATACCTGCTTAATTCCCCTTGGTAATAGTAAGATTGACAGCTGGATTTAGGGGGCCACCCCATTTCTTTTAAATGCTCTCCATAATTCAGGTTTATTGAAGGTATGGGATATGCTTAAATATAAAATTTCTAGTCACAGAGGAGGACTGTTTTCAGACTGTGTAAACAATAACAGGAATTGTGACCATAGTTTTCTGTAGGACCGAATACCTAACCAGTCTGCAGCTCTAACATGGTCGTGGTTTAATTTATAAACAGGTTATATCTTAACTGTTCCTCCTTTGTTTTCAAAGCTTTTTTCCCCTTCTTTGTGTAAGTCATTTTATATAAAATTCACACATACATTCTTTTTCTGCAGACACATTTGGCTCTGAAGTATGGTTTTTCTTCTAAGGCATCTTTTCCCTCTAATAATAGCACCTTACCGTGCCACGGTGCTTTATGTTGTACATTGCAAAACACTCTCTCTGTGGTAATTAATTCTAGCTGATGTAACAGACACAGCCCCCAAATCACAGTGGCTCAGCACTACAGAGAGTTATTCCTTGTGCATGCCAGGGTCGGTGCAGTTCCCCTGCCTGCGTCCTGTCTTCCAGATGGTGACTCAGTCAAGGGCTGCTTCTGCCACATAGCTGCAACCGTCTGAAACGTAGGGCTTTGGGGCCATCATGAAAGGAGAAGTGGGGGCTGGAGGATTCTCTGGAAAGTTTTTAATGGCCACACCTAAAAATGGTTCACATCTCTTTGCCGCATCCTAGACATGTGACCCCAAGTACAAGGGAGGCTGGGAAATAAAACAGAGCTCATGATTTTGATGAGCACTGGCACGTGATATATCTGCCTTTCTAATCCTCAGAAGACAAAGATCATGCTTTGGTTGGTTGGGGTTTTTTGTTTTGGGTTTTTTGTTGCTGTTGTTATTTTTTAATGAAAAAGTATGTGTGCTTTAGCATTGTAAAGTGACCTTTCTCTGTTGACCCCTTCAACTTGACCCTTGCTGCCCCTTTTTATTGCTAGGATAGTTTATCTTGGTAGTCTCTTACCATTTTCATTGTGTTTTCTCCTTTGCTAGGTAATGTGTTGATCATTATATCATTATAGGGGTTGTTCTCAAAATAGCTATCGATCAAGATAAAATAAAAGCCACGTTTGTGTTCAGCTTTGTTTTTCTAGTTAACATTTTACTAAGTTGTCTTTAATCTTCAAGGTAGACGATTTGTTTAAAGTTGTATTTCATTGTGTAAAACCTTGAATGCATTTCTGAGTCTCTTTAATTCCACAGTTGTACATACTTGGAGATTCAAGTCTTTCAGCATCTAAAGATTGTTGCGTCTTTTCGTAGTTCATAAAACCATGTCTCTGCTGGATACACTTCCACTAGGGAAGAATTCTTACTTTTATCATTTTATTTCAGGCCCTTGGCTTTCTCTATGCCTCTGGACTTGGTGTCAATTCAAGTCAGGCAAAGGTAATAATATGAAAACTTTATCATGTGCAACAATTTGAATTGGGTCAGTGTGTGCCTATGATCAGTTAAGTGTCTTTTGTTCTTTCTCAGGCCCTCGTGTATTACACTTTTGGAGCTCTTGGGGGCAACCTGATAGCACACATGGTTTTGGTAAGTAAGATTTCAGGGGAAGACTTAGAAACATTGAGTAGCAGAATGTTTGGGTTTTGAGGAGCCATAACTTTTCTAGCTTTCATGAACAAGATCTGCTTGTATTCATTCAGATCAAATATTCAGTTGAACGTTAAATTCTTATTAACAGATATAACACTTGAATCTACATGTGGATGAAAATTTGTAGAGTCCACAGTTTTTCTTTAAAATGATTAGTTTGGCTGATTGCCCTTAAAATAGAGATCTGATAAATGGCTTTTTTTTTTTTTTCTGTAAATTGGAAGCTTGTTTGTCAGAATCATTTCCTAGGTTGAGTTTTCACAGATTTTACATTTAAGTTGATTTTACATTGAACATTGATTTGTTTTACATTTATATTCACACGAGTAAGGAGATCATTACAGTACAAGAATCACCTAGAAAGGTCCTTAATTCACACTGGTGTCAGAAGGAGAGGTTAAAGGAAAGAGGTTAAAAAGAGGTTAAAAGAAAGTTTCTTTCTGAGGAAAGAAACAAAGTAACTTTTGAGGGATAAACAGTAGTGAATAGAAGTGGAAGGGCATCCAGACAGCAGAAGCAATATATACAGAGGGACAGCAACAAGGAAACATGGTGCTTGCAAGAAAATACAAGCTTTTTAGTGGCTGGAGAGGAGAATGCCAGGAAGTGCATCAGGAATCACGTAAGTGAACTCTACATCCTGCCAAGGAGCTTGGACCTTGTCTGTGACAGACACAAACTGCTGAAGTAGTTAAAGCCACTGAAAAACAAGAATGTTGCTCTAGCTTTCTGAAACATTCCTCACTAGTTCTGAAGCTTTTTTTCCCATTGGTTTTTTCATCTGTGGTCACATTTATTCCTCAAACAGTAATTGAAAAGTTGCTTTTAGATGAATTTTCCAGAAATTTGAAGCATTTATTTTTGTGTGGCAAAAGTATGTTAAATATTTTTACAGATAACTTTTTTTAATTTACCAATCTTCTTAAATAATGGCTACAGGATAAAAACATGAAATATTATACACGTAATTATACGATAACACCCTAAGGATTGTGACAGTTTGTAAAGTTGAGTCTGTTGCTAAACGACTCAAGAGGCTCTACTTTGCATCTAATGTTCTTTATAATTCACTATCTTCCCCCTCATTCTGAAATCATTTTTTGCTGGTGTCTTTGCCTGCATCCAGTAATCGTTTGTTTTCCCTGTTTTGCTAATTGTTGCTTCTTTGCTGGTTTGGTAAATCAACCCTGTTTTGGTTAAAATCCTGTCTAAAATAAGATTAGAATGTGTTCTTAGCAAGAGCCCAAGTAATTTTCTTTTACACATTAGATACACAGAGTTCATGCATAAGGTTCATAGCATCTGTTTTGATTTCTGTGGGAACTTCACTATTTCCTAGTGCTTAGCTATAGTCTGGTTGTTGGAGTTGCCGAACTTAAAACTCAGGATAAATGAGGTGGTGATGTACTGGGATCAAGGAACCATAGAATTACATCCTGAATGCAGGTGGCTTTCTTTGTTACAACGAGAGCTCCAGTGAAACCGCAGGCTTCTCACCAGAGATTGTCTCACAGGGTTACCGGTACTGGGCCGGCATCGGAGTCCTCCAGAGCTGTGAATCGGCACTGACTCACTATCGTCTTGTTGCCAATCATGGTATCTATTTTTTTTTTTTTTTTTTGCCTTTCACCGTATCAAAAGAAACAAAAACCAAAATGGATTTAACTTTAAATACATCTATTTTTGTTGTATTACTTGAAATAACCGTGACTGACTCTCTTAAGTGGAATGGTCTTTACCCTAGTTGACTAAGAACTTGTGTGTGTATGTGCACATGTGCTTTGGATTCCACTTCTTAAATAGTTTGTCGAAAAAACTGGGCTTCTGTAATTACTATTTTATAATCTGTAGATTACTGTTTGCATAAGGTCTGTCAGCATTTGGCAGCTGAAATGATACTTTTTTCTGTGGAACAATGCTTCTGACCTTCCTCCATGCTATTACTTCGTCCCCTTGTTTCAGTTGCTAGTGACATCTCACTGACAGGAGGCTCAGTAGTACAGAGAATACGGCTGCCTGACGAGGTGGAAAATCCAGGAATGAATAGTGGAATGCTGGAAGAAGATTTGATTCAGTATTATCAGTTCCTAGCTGAAAAAGGTGATGTACAGGCACAGGTATGTATTTAAACATCTCACGGTATATCTTACTGCATTTTATATTATAGTCTCGGGCAAGCACTTACATCTATTAGAAACATTTTTATTGCTCTGAGCGATTATTAACTATATATTAGAATCACCGGAGGAGCTTTTTTTGTTTTTTTTAGAGTGTAGGACTCTTGGTACTTTAAAAAAAGTTCCATTTGGGGGGTGCCTGGGTGGCGCAGTCAGTTAAGCATCGACTCTTGATCTCAGCTCAGATCATGATCTCACGGTTCGTAAGTTCAAGCCCCTCATGGGGCTGTGTGCTGATGACGTGGAGCCTGCTAGGGATTCTCTCTCTCCTTCTCTCTAATCCTGCCTGGTTTATGTGCTCACTCTCTCTCTCAAATAAACTTTAAAAAAAAAAAAAAAGACATTTCCATTTCCGTTAGGATTCATCTGGGATGTAGACTAGGCATGTGTTCCTAGAAGCTGGCCCTGTGATTGCACCACAGTTGAAAACCATTGCTTGAAAAGAGCAGAGTTTTACAGATGATGAGGCTCTTATTAGAGTCCTCAAGGATGAAAACTGCTACTTTTTTTAAACAGAAAGTCTCTGGAACATTTGTAATTTCAGATGCCCTTCAGAGCCATTTACTGTTCATGTTTCCTTTGCTTGTTTTAGACCATAATTTCCTCAAGGGCATCAACTTAAGTAGCCCAGTTCAATGTAAATTGTACAGTATATCAATCAAAACACCATGTATAATTTGTTATTTCATGGATTATTTGATAATCCTAAAAAAGGAGAACTTCAACACCTGCCTGTTTTTTTCTATGAAATTTAACAGATCTTTTCTGATTTAGAAATTTAGAGATAAGCATTAGATACTTTTTGAGAACAATTAATTTTGAGACTTAACAGAAGGGAATCTTAGGTTTAAGAAACAAAACAAACAGAAAAACGGGCCACCTGGGTGGTTCAGTCGGTTAAGCGTCCAACTTCGGCTCCGGTCGTGATCTCACAGTTCGTAAGTTCAAGCCCCGCATCCAGCTCTCTGCTGTCAGCACAGAGCCCACTTCAGATCCTCTCTCCCCCTCTCTTTCTGCCCTTCCTCTGCTCTTTTTCTCTCTCTTTCAAAAATAAATAAACATTAAAATTTCTTTAAATTTAAAAGAAAACCTGCAGTGGAATATCTAAATCTTAGCTTATGGAAATTATAATAGTTATCTTGTCTAATTAAACATCTTTCTTTTATATGAGAAACCAGTTAAAATTCAAAACCATCTAAATGCCTCAAAATAGGGAACTACTTATTTCAAATATGACACTTCCATGTGATGGAATTTTATGCAACCATTAAAAAACTATGTAGAGGGGCGCCTGGGTGGCGCAGTCGGTTAAGCATCCGACTTCGGCCAGGTCACGATCTCGCGGTCCGTGAGTTCGAGCCCCGCGTCGGGCTCTGGGCTGATGGCTCGGAGCCTGGAGCCTGTTTCAGATTCTGTGTCTCCCTCTCTCTCTGCCCCTCCCCCGTTCATGCTCTGTCTCTCTCTGTCGCAAAAATAAATAAAAAACGTTGAAAAAAAACTATGTAGAATATAGAATACTTCAGTGTATTCAGTGGAAAACTCAAGTGAAAAAAAATCCGTATGTGGTATTATGTATCATTTACTTCTTTTTACTACTTGAATTATGACCTTAATATAGAAAAGTACATAAATCTGAAGCATACAGCCCCCTGAATTATCACCAAGTGAGCATCCTGTGTAGCACAGCTAGCACCCTGGAGCCCCCTCTTCCCCAGGGGTAACCCACTGAACTGACTTCTAACACTATGGATTGGTTTGGCCTGGTTTTGAATTTTATGTAAAAAAAAAAAAAAAAAAAAAAAATCCTACACATTTTTTGGAATCAGGTTGTTTTGCTCAGCATTGTTTATGAAATCAATCCATGTGTTTTCATGTAGCTGTAATTCATTCATTTACATTACCCTGTGGTTATTTCATTGTATAAAATCCCACAGCTTACCTGCCCACTTTACTCTCCCCAGATTTGGGCTATTGCAAATAATGCTCTGTGCATATTCTCTTGCATGTCTTATGCCAGTACTGTCTTAAATTTCTGTAGCTTTAATGGATCTTGATATCTGGTAGAATACATTCTCCCACTGTCATATTCTCAATATTCTCTCATATATTCATATGTGACCCATGTGTAAATTTAGAAGTGAATTGCTTAGTTTTCATATAAATGGGGATTTTCTACTTTTTTGTTGAGTTCTAGCTTAATCCACCATGGTCAGAATGTACTCTGCATGATTTCAGTTTTTTGAGATGTCCTGACACTTGATTCATGATCCATCACTTGGTCAGTTTAGGCAAATATTGTATGCTGAAGAGAATATGAATTTTCCAGTCTTTGGGTATAGTGTTCTTTGTGTGTCAGTTGAGTCATGTTTCTTAATGCTATTGTTCACATCTTGTGAATCCTTACTGAATTTGTCTGCTTTTTCTGTCCAGTGCTGAGACAGTATTGTTTAAATTTCCCATTGTGGTGTGGATTTGTCTCTGTCTTCTTGTAGTTCTGTCAATTTTGATTTATGTATTTTAAGCCAGGTGGAGTGCACTTAGACTTAATATTGTTATCTTTTTGTTAAACTAGCTTGCATATCATGAAATGTTCTCTTTTTATGTCAAGAAATATTTTTTGCTTTTGTGCTCTGCCTGCTTCTAGCTATGCCACTTTCTTTTGGTTAGTATTTACATGGAGTATCTTCTGTATTCTTTTGTATTCAACTTCTTGTGCTTAAGATACATCTCTTGGAAGCATCAGAAGACTACTTTTATATCTTTATCCATTCTGACAGTCTTTTAGTTGAAAGTAGTTTGTGATATATTCAAGTTTAAATTTTCTATCTTGCTTGCCTTCTTTCCTTATGCTTTTCCATGCTTCTTTATCTCTCCTCTCTTACCTTCTTTTGGTTTGAGTGTTTTTGCTGTTGCTTCTCCTCCCTTCTACTAATGTGATAGTTGGACTTTGTTTTACTACTCTTTTATCAAAGTTTAGTATGAATGAGCACTTTTTACCGTTTCTTGGACAGTGCAAACTTTAGAGTACTCTGTATGTCTTAATTCTGTCAATTTTTGAATTCCACAAGATATTATTTTATACAGTCCATATAATTTAGATTACTCACAAATTTAACTTTCCATTGCTCTTTATTTCTTACTGCATCTTTAGGCTTCCCAGGATAAATTTCCTACCTCCTAAAGCACATCCTTTAGTGTTTCCTTTAGAGTAGGTTCCCTGGTGACAAGTTCAGTTTTAGTTTGCCTGCAATAAATGTTTTATTTCAGAAAGATGCCTTGTAATTAAAAGCAGGCATTTTCAGTTCTTAGAAAATGTACGTTAAAGTAGAGTAATATCTTCAGGAGTTAAGACTAAGTCTTTAAATTTTTGAATGATAAACAGAAACCTTTTTGTAATTGTAATTACACACCAGATGCTACCATTTACTTCTGCTCATTTTTGTTAATTTTCAGGTTGGTCTGGGACAACTGCATCTGCACGGAGGCCGTGGAGTAGAACAAAATCATCAGGTAACTTTCCTATTTCCGGGGCTTTGCACTTCATGTCGTAGATGGAAATGATACCCCAGATGTATTTCTTGTCAGTCAATGACAATATCAAGTTTGTGTTATTTAGATAATCTTCACAAACGATCTTTTAAGATCCAGCTAACCCCTGAGAAAGCTGAAGACTAAAAATGTGATTATACCTTATAGTGGTGGGAAAGGCTTTTTTAATTCTGAAACCTAGTTCTCAGTACTGCCAAAAATACATACACAGTGTCTTAGTTTCCTATAGGTATGTGATAGAAGTATGTCTTAAAACTCCCATTAGAAAATAGTTTAGGGGTGCCTGGGTGGCTCAGTTGGTTCAGCATCCAGCTTCAGCTCAGGTCCTGATCTCGCAGTTCATGAGTTCAAGCCCCACATCGGGCTGTGTGCTGGCAGCTCAGAGCCTGGCTCCTGCTTCGGATTCTGTGTCTCCCTCTCTCTCTGCCCCTTCCCGGTTGCACTCTATCACTGTCTCTCAAAAATAAATAAACATTAAAGAAATAAAAGAAAATATTTCATAGAACTTGGGAACAGTCATTGTTGAGGTTGTGAGCAGTAAGGAATATACAACTATAGCAGTCAGGTCTATATCCAGTCACCAGCTTTTGTCTGCCTTATGCCCGAAATCTCTCTCATCTCTTCCCTTCTATCAGTATACCTACCACTTGTGTGAATCATCTCCTGCTTGCATTTGCTAAGCAGTAGCCTGTATTTGTAAGCCACACACCTGATACTGTGTTCCCTTGCTTAAAACTCTTGAGTGGTCCATAATTTCCAGTCACTTAAAGACCAAAACCTGGCCTTTTGAGTCACAGGCACATGGACCTTTTCTCAGGTCTTTGAAAATATCAAGAACCTCCCTATCCCCGGATTTCTGGAATACTAGTCCCTCTGTCTAGAGTGAGTATTATTCTACTTCCTTTCTTTATGTAACTAATTCCTACTTATCCTGAAGAATTCAATTCCAGTATCTCTTACCCCAGAATATCTCCCTGCACCCCTAACCCCACTCCAGGAATAGGTCATGTACCACAGTTACAGTTTCTGAAAATCTGTATTTATGGCCCTTTCCCATTATAAATGTGTTAATTATATAATTAAGTTGTTTCCTCTGCTAGAACTAAGTTGCAAAAGAGCATGGACTTTGCTACTTTATTCTCAGCATCTGACAATATCTAGTACATAGTGAGTGCTTGATAAATGTTTGTCAGACTAATAAAGCTGTTATTCTGCCATAACAGTTAAATATTCTAATTAAGGGTATTTCATTCCCATATCCCATCAACTTTAAGAATTAGGTAACAGAGTACGCTTAAAACTATACCAGATACCCATGCTTTATTATTATTTATTTTTTAAATTTTTTTTCCAGACAGCATTTTGACAGCTTTCATTGCTGTAGGTCTTTAAAATGTATATCATTAGGCCAGATGAATCGGTTAATAAAAATGTCAGGTACAGAATTCTGGATGGTGAGTTTGCTGCATACCTTTTATACAAGTTTTGGGATATTCTTGGTGTATGGTGCCGACTTGTGAAACATTCACACAGTGATCAATTTTTTCAGTACCTTCACAGAAGAAATAAACTGAGTTCCCAATATATAACTGCATTAACTCAACAAATATCTGTTGCTTTAGGTGACCCAAGAAAAAAAGGAAGGGAGTGATCCATAAGTTCAGGGCAAGATAGTGTAGCTTAGCCTAGAATGGTGGTAGTGGGGGATGGTAGGTGGATTCAAGAGGAATTTGGTAGTGAAAGTTACAGGACTCAGTGATGGATTGGATATGAGATTCGGCGGGGGGGGGGGGGGGGGGGGGGGGGGTTACCTTAAGCAGCCAAGAGATGTCATGTTGCTCTTTACTTAAACTGAGATAACTGCAATATTACAAGATTTTTTAAATGTTCCTGAAATAATTATTTTGGTTAAAAGCCAAAGGCAGATAGATTCTATAAAAACTAATTATCTTAATAAATTCTTTTCTCACAGAGAGCATTTGACTACTTCAATTTAGCAGCCAATGCTGGCAATTCACATGCTATGGCCTTCTTGGGAAAGGTACTGTATGTCCTGTGAACATATTATGTAACAGCAAGAGGTGTTTGCATAATAAGCACATGTTGTATTTAGGATCTACGGTTTACCAAAAATAAAGTGGAAATGAAGTTTCCAATACAAGGATGTTGTGTCTTGTGGCAAAGTAAGAAAAACTTCCTTTTTCATTATTTTGAAAACAAATACAGTATAAACCAATGGGTATTTTCATCTATAACAAATCCTAAGGTTAGGATGCTCAGAATAAATATGTCACAGAAATTCTTGCAAATAGAAAAATCTCAGCAGTGTTTGCCACATAATTGCAGCAAGTTATTTGGGGCCTGAGAACTTTACATTCAGACATCCCATCTATTGTAGCATAGAAATTGGTATTCCTCATATATTTTTGTTTAAGCATTAATTTTCTATTCTTCTTTCTTTTGGCCCTTTCCTGGTACTCTGATCATTCAGTGTTTGAAACCTTTTAGTTCTTTCTTTTCCTGAACTTAAGACCTACCCTTTATCTTACCCTGGAGACAATAGTGGTGGAAGAGAAATGGAAGCAGATATTGGTAATAACACTCCTTTTTTTCTCATTTAATCACTGATCCCAAGCAATTTATCAACCACTTGACTGCCTTGGGATAGAGTGAGAGAAAAGATTCACCTTGAGTTAAAGATTTCCCCTCTTGAGATTGATCCGTGAGCTGATTTTAATGTATTCATATTTATAGAGAAGTCATAATGTGATATGACAAAGAATATATAATAATGCTAAAATGTTTACTTTTAATGCTTTGCTTTTAATTCTAAAATATCCTGTGGGGAATTTTAAACTTTGTTGGAGGATTTCATGATCTCTCACAAACACCAGAATGAGATGAGCTAGAAATACATTATAGGAGAGACGGTTATAGCTCGTAATAAAATCAGGCTTTGTTTTGTAGATGTATTCAGAAGGAAGTGATATTGTCCCACAGAGTAATGAGACAGCTCTTCACTACTTTAAGAAAGCTGCTGACATGGTAAGATCTCATGACTTAACATATTGAAGTGTGTGCCATATTATTATTTTAGTAAGTTTATTATACTGAAGGATTAGTCATAACCAACTCATGCCTCAAATTATTGAAAGCACCTGTGATTTGTGTGAATGGATTGGCTAGAAAAAAAACCTTCCCAATAAAAGGCATTTTATTGGTTGGGCAGGGGGTGGATAGAGAAGACCACATTATTGAATATTAAGCCTCTGTTTCAATTTCATTGAGAAGTTTCCTGATTAAGGAAATACTGATTTTAGTAATGCAATTGAAAGTCATATAATCTACCCTATTTGTATTGCAATTTGAGGCTTAAAACTTACACAACTAGGTACTTTCAATAATCTTAAATACATAATTTAGACTTTCTTTGGCCCAGAGAAAACTACATATGAATTTTTAAGACCCCATATGCCTCCAGTGTGTGTACTTATCTCCTTGCCAACTACATGTTACTTGAGTTCTAAATGTCAGTTGAGTATTTCCCAAAGGAGTGCTGTGACACTTTTTAAAAGATGCCTCTGTCCCTATTAGTTTAGATTGAATTTTAGATTTTTCTCTTGCAGGTCTCAAAACAGTGATTGTCTTTGCTCTGTGAGACTCCAGTAACCTTTAGCATATCTTTGCCACCTGATCCCAGTGTTGCTTTTTACCTGGTTGTTGACTTGACACCATAGCATCTTCCTTCTTTATCGGGGAGGGTGATTACCAATGAAAAACTACAAAAAAAGTGATATACTTTTTGGGATGCCTGGGTGGTTCATTTGGTTA
The DNA here is from genome assembly GCF_046562875.1 of Panthera onca. Lineage (NCBI taxonomy): Eukaryota > Metazoa > Chordata > Mammalia > Carnivora > Felidae > Panthera > Panthera onca. The sequence goes on along the minus strand of NC_138344.1, from coordinate 125,081,824 downwards.
AGCGTCCAACTTGTGCTCAGGTTGTGATCTCACAGTTCATGAGTTCAAGCCCTGCATCAGACTCTGTGCTGACAGATCAGAGCCTGGAGCCTGCTTCGGATTCTGTGTCTCCCTCTCTCTCTGCCTCTCCCCCACTTGCGCTCTGTCTCTCAAAAATTAATAAACATTTAAAAAAACAAAATAAAATACTACCTATTAAAAAAAGTGTTTAAAGGGGCGCCTGGGTGGCGCAGTCGGTTAAGCGTCCGACTTCAGCCAGGTCACGATCTCGCGGTCCGTGAGTTCGAGCCCCGCGTCGGGCTCTGGGCTGATGACTCAGAGCCTGGAGCCTGCTTCCGATTCTGTGTCTCCCTCTCTCTCTGCCCCTCCCCCGTTCATGCTCTGTCTCTCTCTGTCCCAAAAATGAATAAAAAACGTTGAAAAAAAAAAAAAAATTTAAAAAAGTGTTTAAAAAAGTGACCTACTTTTAGTTTAATAAAAAAGAAACACATTAGTCATGTTTTCTATCATAACTCATGGAACAGATGGTCATAAGTCACCAAAATTTAATTCTAGATAAATTTACTATTTGCTCTTTTTCCGCAAATTATTGACCCCCAAATCTCTAAAAGTCAGCATTACATTTAGCCTGATGGGAAGGAGAATTTTGAATTGAAAAATGCAGTGACATTTTTTGAATGTGTTTGTAAATTATTTCTTTTGCAGTCATTTATTCTTGCCTAGTTTCTTAATGAATCCATTCACTCTTTTTTCTCGGTTTGCAGGGCAACCCAGTCGGTCAGAGTGGACTCGGAATGGCTTACCTCTACGGGAGAGGAGTTCAAGTTGTAAGTTTTCAGTGTAACATTCTGACTTAAACAAGCAGTCAGCTGGTGAGTTGGAGAAATATAACTAGCTTCCAGCCTGGGTGAAATCCTTTCTTTATAACCAGAGCTGAACCTTTTCCTATTCTCTGACTTTGGCTGCTTACCACCCTTCACCCCGCACCTGCCATATGACTGCCTTCTTCGAATAGCTCTGTCTCTGGCACCTTTTCTAAAGGTGTGAAGCTGCTTCTCATTCTTCTGTCTATGCTGTCTACTCTCCAAGACTTAAGCTTCTCCCTCTCTACTTCTTCACTCAAGGCTAAGAAAATGCTTGTCCCTCCCATTTAGGAGAAAAGCTTTCTGTTCTATTCTTTGCTCTTCTCTTCTCTCCAGTCCTTCACTGCAAAGCCAGGTTTCTCCAAAAAATGAACGGTATTAGTGGCTACCACTCACTCATTAGCTCTTAGGCTTCTGCCTCACGTAACTGCTCTATGCAGATCACCAGTAACCTCCTAAGGGTCAACACCTGTTGACTTTTTGGCTCTACATCACTTGAACTCTTTCCTCCCTGGAATTCTGCAAGTTCTCTTGCTTTTCCTAAGCCATTGCTTCTTATTCTTCTCTACTACTTCCTCATGGTTGCCCCTGGATTCTCAATGCTGTCCTCTTCTCTTCACTTTATGAACCCTCCAAGTAGTATGTTTTTAATTGGGCCTGAAACTAAGCATTAGGTTTAAGATTCTAATCTGTAGGTGTTCCCTAGCACAGAAACCAGTATAGCGTGGTCTCATTTTGATTCTTTTTAGTCATTTTAGGACACTAAAGTTCAGTAGTGATCTTTTAGTTTCTCTCTGTGGATACGTAGGGTATTTGAAATCTAATAATCATATAGTGCTTGATAAGTTACACAGGAAAAGAATGAATAAAGAGAATAATTTTCCTTATTTAAGGAAATTAGAAAAATTAAGGTTTGGAAAAGATTTGTTGGTTAATAGGAAAGATTGTTTCTTAAGTCCTGATCTTGTGTTTCACTGGTGATGTGTATGCTTTCTGAGAGTGAACACAGCAAATCGTTTCACAAAAACTCTTACTTGCTTTTCTTTAGTCTTAAATATTTAAGTCCCTCTGTGACTTAAAGTAGACTACCCTCTGTACGTTATGAAAACTTAGAAGGTAGTCTTTTTAATGGCTCTTTGAGAATATCCTGTATGTGTTTTGTTGACTCTTTTTAATAAATGAATCTCCTAACTTCTAAGTATATCAGCCTTTTGAGCTTTCTTATCATGTGATCATGTGACCTCTTTTCCTACAGAATTATGATCTGGCACTAAAGTATTTCCAGAAAGCTGCTGAACAAGGCTGGGTGGACGGGCAGCTGCAGCTTGGCTCTATGTACTACAGTAAGTAATACTGGAATTAAATGCTTCATCCACCAACATCGAAATTGCCTATTTTCCATCAGATACCACTTTGATGTGGAAACGAGAGCTGTCGCATTCGGGCTGATTAATGTTCTCCCATTTCAGTAATTTGTGCATCTTGTTTTTCATGGTAAATTAGGTTCATCTGTATTAATATACAAATCTGTATTGCTAAGGTTCCCATCTTTCCTGAGTAAGAATTCTGAGTTTCATTTGATTTTACTCTTTATATAAGGCTGCTCTCATGCTTCAGTTAAATCTTATTTAAAACTATTTCTGACCTTTCATGTGATTTTCCTTACAGATGGCATTGGCGTCAAGAGGGATTATAAACAGGCCTTGAAGTATTTTAACTTAGCTTCTCAGGGAGGCCACATCTTGGCTTTCTATAACCTAGCACAGATGCATGCCAGCGGCACAGGTGTGATGCGATCGTGTCACACGGCAGTGGAGGTAAGGGCTGTTCTACCAGCTCGTACACAGGAACTTCATTTTCCCAGGAGGAAAGTCTATCGTTTTAATTCTCGTTTTCTTTGCATGATTTCTTCTACAGTAGAAAGAGATTCGACCTAATAGCTTGGGTACACTGAGGGAAGACACTGAGGGCCTGTGTGTCACCCTCATGCTTATTTGTTTCATTTGGGTCTCCACGTTTGTAAGGACAGTGGGTGTTGTCTGCAGTCTCTCTAGCACCTCCTAGACAGTATCTGAGCACCACGAGGTCTGTGTCGAATGAATGTTGCAAAAGGCAACGCTGATGTCTTCTAAATGGAACTTTCCCTCTTTAGCTCTCTCATAACTGGCACTGCAGAGTGGCATTTGCTAAATGCTTAGCACAGTTTCTAAACCTCTCTGTGTTTCAGTTCCCTCGGTTGTAAAATGGGCCTATTAATAAGACTTATTTCATAGAGTGTCCCCCATGAACCTCGTGGGAGCTGTAAGGGAGTTTCTGTACGTACTGTACATAAAGCACAAGAACAGTGCCTGGTGGGGGTAATGGTATATAATTGTTTACTATTATTTTTATAAACCTGCTGTAAAGACTAACTGAAATCTTCAAGTAAATATCCCAGACTTTTATATATATTTAATAAAGTTGCCAGAGATTCAAAGAGGTAGCTTAATAATCACTTGTAGCCAAAGTGCAAAAATGATATTCTGGCATATGTTCCTTGTTTTGTTACTGGTTTGGTTTTTTTTTTCCTGTTCTCACAGTTGTTTAAGAATGTGTGTGAACGAGGCCGGTGGTCGGAGAGGCTAATGACTGCCTATAACAGCTATAAAGATGGCGACTACAACGCCGCGGTGATCCAGTACCTCCTGCTGGCCGAACAAGGCTATGAAGTGGCACAGAGCAATGCAGCCTTCATTCTAGATCAGAGTAAGGTTCACTTTCATTCTGCCTTGGGTTTAGACTCTGAAGGCTCACATCAGGTAGCTCGTTTTTGTTTTAAAGAGAAAAGCCACAAAGAAACTTCTTTATTGTTGTAAGTAGACCTTAACAACGCACGTGCTGGAGTACTTTACCTCAGCTCCCTAAGCCATCAAAGTTAGTTTTGCAATTAGCATTAACTGCTTTCAGTAAACACATTTTTCAAAATACAGCAGATAGAAGAACCTCATTTTTCCAGTGGTCTGTAGATCCCTAGAAGTGGCTCCATGGTTACTCTCCGATTAGTTCTGTGGATAAAACACGTTGCAGAAAGTAGTGTTGTCCTGCTTACAGTGATTCTTTTGAACTCGGTATTTCCTTCTAATACTTGTTTAATTTCAATACAATACTTTGGTCATTTAATACTTGTTATATCCCAGTTATGCCCCACATATCCACCCTAGCTTGTAAATGAAGCCTAAAAGTCTAGTGCCTTTCCTTAAATGCCTAAGTTGTATTTATTTCATCTTCCCTGTAGGAGAAGCAACCATTGTAGGTGAGAATGAAACTTACCCCAGAGCTTTGCTGCACTGGAACAGGGCTGCCTCCCAAGGTGAGTAGCCCACTCATTCTAGGGTAAGAGTTTCACCCAGGGTTCTTTCTGTACTGTTTTTGTTTTGTTTTTGAATCTCCCATAAAAACTAAATAATGTCATTCATCAACATACTAACTGTTGCTTAAGTTGCATCGTGATTTATCTATTCTTAAAACGGAAGTTCTAGTCACAGGGTTTCTAAATTATTGAATTGTGATTGGTCATTTATATCACGTTATGGTTTACTCTTTGATTTTTTGTTTGAAGCCAGTTATATTGCATAAAATGAGAATCACATGGAATAGATAATAAAATATTAGTCTAAAACCCAAAAAGATTTTAACCTTTCCCCATCTTTTTTTGTTTGACTATTTTATTCTCACACATACTCCTCTCAACAGTGCCTGGCTATCCCTTCTTCAAACCTAAACAATGGTCCAATTGAACTACTTTAAAATGTAAATGGCAGAATATTACTCAGCCATCAAAAAGAATGAAATCTGGCCATTTGCAGTGACATAGATGGAGCTAGAATGTATTAAGCTAAGCAAAATAAGCCAACCAGAGAAAGATAAATACCATATGATTTCACTCGTATGTGGAATTTAAGAAATAAAACAGATGAATTTATGGGAAGAGGGGGACAAAGAGAAGAGAAGGAAGCAAGCCACAAGAGACTCTTGGCAATAGAGAACAAACTGAGGGTTGATGGAGGCAGGTAGGTGGGAGATGGGCTAGATGGGTGATGGGCATTAAGGAGGGCACTTGTTATGATGAGCACTGGGTGTTGTATATGATGAATCACTGAATTCTACTCCTGAAACCAACATTGTACTGTATGTTAACTAAGTAGAATTTAAATTTAAAAACAAAAAAGGAAAAGAAAGTATAAATGGCATGATAGACTAGAACATGCTCATTTGAAGAGTACTGTTGTGACATGGGGAGTACCACCCACCTTGTTATACCTCTCCCTGTTGCAAAACCTGCTTCAGAAGAGCAATACCTCTAGTTTCAATCTTTATTGAATTTATAGCTTGGCTGAAGGATTTGTTATAAAGTTTACATACTGCCAATTAAAATTGTGTTTTATGTAAGCATGTTAACAGGAGGAGAAACAACAATTTGGTCCGTTTTAAACGCACTTTATTTACTGGCAGTTTTGCATTTAATTTTTGTTTAAGGCTATACGGTGGCTAGAATTAAGCTTGGAGACTATCATTTCTATGGATTTGGCACTGACGTAGACTACGAGACTGCGTTCATTCATTATCGTCTGGCATCCGAGCAGCAACACAGCGCACAAGCCATGTTTAATCTGGGGTATATGCACGAGAAAGGACTGGGCATTAAACAGGTGAGGCTGGCTTCAAAACAAATGTTAGAATGATGTAATTGTGATTTGGGGGAAACGTCTGCATTTATTTCTAGAAAATAGGCTTTCTTTCGGAATGTGCTCCGATTTTAGGTACTAAGTTATGAGGCAGTTTTGTAATATTTCAGAAGCCCGCCCTTGCACCTCTCCCGTCGTCAGACATACGCATGTTGCTGTCACATGCACACTGCTTTATGTACAATAAGCCAAAAGCAGAGTCGTGGAAATGGAAATATGGTGCTGCCTCGATCAGCAACTCCTTGTTTGAGAAACTATCTGTCCATCTTCAGCCAAATTCTGTTCTTTGTAAAGTATTTTGAAATGAAGTAAGATGTTTGCTACTGACAAACGTATTTCTGACTCTTATACCTTCCTAATGGAGTCTAACATTCTTCAGAGCCGTGGTCTTAACTTTTTGCCTATATGCCCTTAAGAGAATTTTGAACAACTGTGTTTTGTCCTGCACATTTTTATTTTAATTTTTTTTGTTTTTAAATTAGGGTGAGCTCAAACAGGGGTAGAGGGGCAGAGGGAGAGAGAGAGAAAATCCCAACCAGGCTCCACACTGAGTGTGGAGACCAACGCAGGGCTCGATCCCATGACCCTGGGATCATGATCTGAACCAAAATCAAGAGTAGGACACTCAACTGACTGAGCCGCCCAGGCACCCCTCTCCTGCACGTATTTAATTTGACATTTAAAATTTTTCATCATAAGCTTCAGGTCTGAGTTCTACCTATTTTAAGCATCAACCCTTTTTTTTAAATAAAATGACTAAGTTACTCCAAATACCAAAATGTTGATACCCTCATCATTAATTTTTTTAAAAACACAGCAAATTTATTAAATGAAAATTGTGTCTTTTCCTTTTCTTCCTGAATTCATATTTTCAAGTCATTGTTTTCGTAGATTTGCATGTAAATGTAATGTTTTTAATGCTTAGATATTTTACTGATCAATCATACTTACCTGAAACAAAGTATGTAAATTCAAATTTTGAATTTTATTTCCTATGATTATAGGCTCTAAGTGTTAAGAAAATTTCATAAGATACTAGCCATAGTTGGTTAATTATCAATACAATATTGAACAAATCAACATAATACTATGAATTTCACTAAAATTTTACTTTCTGTGATAATTATTAAAAATGTATTTTTTAATGAGTTGAATGGAGCATCTTTTAAAAATTAGTTTAAGTATCATTGAGTAAATTTAGCATTAATTTCCTTTTTTTTTTTTTTTTTTTTAAAGTTTATTTTGAGAGTGTGAGAGAGTGTGAATGGGGTAGGGGCAGAGAGAGAGAACCCCAAGCAGGCTCCATGCCATCAGCACAAAGCCCAACACAGGGCTCGATCTCAAGAGTTGGACACTTAATCAACTGAGCCATCCAGGCGCCCCTCATTTTATAAATGTATGGCTGGAACCTTGTTCACATAAACAAGTATATGGAATTGGGGAGAATTTTATTATAGCAAGGTCACTTAGTTCTTTAAACTGCTTTCGAGTTGCTTGCTGTTTTCCTTCAGGCTGCTACACAAAATACCATAGGGTGGCTTAAATAATAGAATTTCTCACAGTTCTGGAGGCTGAGAAGTTGAAGTTCAGGGTGGCAGCAGGTTTGGTGTCTGGCGAGGAGGCCCTGTTTCCTGGTCAGAGACACCGTCCTCTGGCTTTTGTCCTCATCTGAGCAACGAGCAGGAGAGAAGCAGCAAGTACTTAGGGATTCTTTAAGGATGCTCATCTCATTCATGAAAGCTCTACCCCTTTAACCTCATCTAATCCTAATAACCTCTCAAAGACCTCACTTCCTAATCCCAACCATCACATGAGGGAGAATAGAGTTTCCACATAGAAATTTAGCAGGAGGATGGGACACATTTAGTCTATAACATATGCCAAAAATCAGAGTGATCTGTCACTGACACTTTGGTTAGGTCCCCCTTCAATCTTGTTGGAAACTGGAGACTTGGAAAGGATACATTTATTTATTCCCTTGTCACTGGAGTCATTCATTTTCTAGTTTCTGTAGAGAATGCTGAAAGGCTTTACCTAGGTTTATCAGATAACTAATTATATTCCTCTTCATCACTTAGAGACACTTTGTTGACCTGATGTGCTTAAGGGCAAGTTACTCATTTTCATTTTGCTAATGCACCATTTTTTGTCAAAGTGCCTTTTATTTTACCACATTTGAATATGTATTTTAAACCCAATATGTAAATGTTCATATTTTACATTCATGTTACTATTAGATACTTGAATATAGTTTTATCAAGACTCTGGAACTGCAGGTGGAGTACATTCAGTTTGTGGAAGATCTCTGCCATGTTGACCAAGCTACCAGAGCCTCTCTTAATTGGCAGACCACTCAGCTAGGTCAGACTTTGCCTCCATCAGCAAGACTGACTTCATTTTTTTTAATTCAAATAAAATTAATGTGTGTTTGATGACTAATAAAGATTACACATAGTTGTGGTTGTTTTGGGATACACTTCATAATAATTTACTGAAAGCAATCAAAATTAAAGTGATAGAACTCTGACAGTCTGCTTTTATAATAGATTAGAAACCAAGAAAATTAATTAGTGTGCATTCTCATAATGTAATTTGCAATATAATGTTATATGTAGCTTATATAAATTCTTGTCAATAAAGACAATGGTAAAGAGCATAGTATTCCTTTGATAAGAATGGGGAGGACAGAACTCAGGGATGCAGCTTTTAGGAATAATTAATCATGTGTAAAAAAAATGATTCCATTAGTTTCATTCCATGATTATCCATGATCATCTTTTCTTATTTTTTCCCAATTTTAAAAGCAGGAAACTTAAATACTACTAAAAACTATCAATCCAGCATGTAGTACAGCTAGAAAAATATTAAGGATTAAATGAGGATTGGTGTTACACAGAGTAAATAATTCAGGATGTGATTGATAAAATTTAGTTACCCCTTTGAATCATCCACACAAAAGTCTATGTTGTCACATAAAGTTTGATCCATGATCTTGAAGAATGTGGCAGTCCAGAAAAAAACTTGTTACCTTTTTTTTTTTTTTTTGAACCAAAGACACTGACTCTACCAGTACTGTTGTTGGTTGGAAGGTGCCCTTCTTCACTAACGACACCCCCTAGGGACAGTATAGGGAAGAGCTGACAGTAACTGCTTACATTGAACTATGTGGGAAGGTCCTTTTTAATGTTTAGCCTTTCTTTCCCATGTCTCATGGAATTCTTGCCTTGGAGTTTGGTATCCTTTGACAGTAGTCAGGGCATGGAGAAAGGGACGTTGTTAAATGAAAATTTCACTGTGTCTCCCCATGCCATTCAACATTTATCTGAATGCAGAGCACTCGGTCTGGGCCCGGATTCGTAATGACTCGTTTCACCCCTTATGGAAATATGTCTAAGGCAGGAAACCCAGCATGCAGGTCCCTTAACACTATCCATGCAAGTACCATTTGAAACGTCTTGAGCATATTACCAGTTTGAGGATCACTGCTCCAAACTGAAACCTGAATTGCTTACACTGAGTGAAGTTTTAAGAAACTTACTTAACTTGACCCAGAACTTGAGACTTCTAGGTTGCCCCCGGGAGTCTTCAGAGTGACAGTGTTATGCATACACAGCAAGTAGGATGTCAGACAGGAGGAGCAGGAGTTAAACCTTAACATTGTTCAGTTAGATTTTTCAAAATTAAGCCATTAGATGATTAAAGAAATATTACCCAATTAAAGGTGGGGTTTATCCTTTTAGGTAAGGGAAATTTTAAAATGAAAACTTGAAAGGTAAAGTCAATGCTCTGAATGCACAAACTGATATGACTATATAAACTAAATAATATTATTTTACTTATTTTACCAAGAGATGAATTTTGGTTTATTTCCTGTATTATAGGATATTCACCTTGCAAAACGTTTTTATGACATGGCGGCCGAAGCCAGCCCAGACGCACAGGTACCAGTCTTCCTAGCACTATGCAAACTGGCTGTGGTGTATTTCTTGCAGTACATCCGGGAGACAAACGTAAGTGTTCCGTGCCTCTTTTAATTAAAATATAAGTGATATAAGCTGCTCGGTCCAGAAGTTTTTATTGGAAAAGTTCAGGGAGTAGGGAGGAGTGTCCTTCAGGGGTCTGGTGCTTTCCCTTCTGCCCCAGATGAAGGACCAGGAGATCGCATCAGCTGTGGGGTGAACATAGCCACAGAGCAGCATGTTTTCAGGAACCATTTGACAGTAGCTCCAGGTGCTAAAGCAGTTTCCACTGATGCAGGTGTTTTCTGGCTCAGAGAAAACCGAGACCAACCCTTGGCGATTTGAAGGAGTGGTTAACTAAATTCAGTAAACATTAAATCAGGTGACTGCCTGGCAGTGGCTCAGACCAGACCCTTCAAAAGGGAGAAGGAGAACCTGAGAACTTGCCCAGGCTGTTGTACTTCAGATTGTGCTATTAGCAAGAAACATGTTAAAAACACGTCTCGAACTTTGTTCTCTAAAAATACCTTGAACTACTTTAAATAAGCTCATGGTGGAACCTAGACGAGAGGTGGGTTCCCCATTCCTTTCAAAACTGCTGACCTTATTTACCAGTATTTCTGTGTAGGTGCTCTTGGGTTCTCCAGTTTTACATTTTGTTAACTGTACTTCCTTATAATGGATTAACTGGAACAGGATTTAACTCCGAAAGTCCTGAAATGTGTGCAGAAACAAGGGCTACAAAACTTGAATTTACTCCAGACCAGAACAGGATGATGTTTCAGTCTTTAATTAACATCTTTCAGAACAGGTTGATACACCGTTTCGCATTAGATTCCAGAAAGGGCTTTTCCTCCTGTGTGATACAGGTGGAAAGGGTGATGTTCCTTTTCGCAGCCCTGTCTCGTGTACTGAGGTCCTCCCCGCATAGGGCTCCGAAGGACTGGAGGTGTTGGACTCCGTCCTCCTGGTTGCTTACACACTTGTAATGGCACCTTTAGAACTGCTTGGTGGCCTGAGCCAGACGCACCGTACCCTCCACCAGTGGAAACAGTCTTTGTTCCTTTCACTGAAAAGCTAACAGTGTGGCAGCCTGCTGTTTTCCTCTCTCGGGGCTGTTTCAGACCCTTGTCTCTCACAGTTTGTAAGACTAAGAACTGTTAGTTACAGACTAGGATTTAGTCACGCCTTATACCATACTAAGTGTATCCTATCTTTGTTGTTTTTTTAATACAGAAGTATAAAGAAGACAATAAATGCTCCATAAGCCTACCACCTAGATATTCCAACCAAAAGAAAAGAGTTACCAAGTATGGATGGTGAGAAAGTCAGTGCAGAAAAGACAAAAATCCCCTATCACAGGTCCCACCCCAGGAAACACAGTTAATAGTTTCTTAGAATCTTTTTTGAGGAAAATTTAGCACCTGCATCTACAAATCTATATTATGGGGACCTTTTAAATATAATTTTAGTTAAATATAAAGGATTATACCACATGTTTACTTCCTTCGTAGGTAAGTAGCAGTCAGGAAATTTCAGGAGTAACTTCTCTTAAGTGACACCCAAACAAAGTATTATGGACTAAGAACATAACTTTAAAGTTCAAGTTCAAAAGTGTTAAATATTTAGTGAAATCCTAGTTGAAAAGCATTAGTCATTCAGCTATTAAACGCTTGAATTCCTGCCATCTCCAGCTAGATGAGGGAGGAAGTGAAATAACCCTGCTGTCATGAGAACAGGGCTGCCATCACTACAGATAGGTGACAGGTGCTGAGAGACTGATTGCCTCCCTGTGGCCTTCCATTGTCCCCAGTATTCCTTGCAAATCTTTTCTGTGAAAAGTGGTTGGAAATGCATGCATTCGATTACTGATGGAAAGGAAAGGAACCCGGCTAGACATTCTGTATCATCTACTGTCATGAAATAATAACTCAGTTCCTGAGACACATTATTTTTTGAATTCTTAAAGCCTTTTTATTTAAGCCATTGCAAAACATTCCTAAAACCAATTATTTTAATAAGTTCTGTATTCGTCTCTGATTAGTGATACAACTTTTTCCTGCTTCCTTCTCTGACATTTTAGTGATTGTAATGATTTTTATATTATTCTCATTAAGATTCGAGATCTGTTCACCCAGCTTGACATGGACCAGCTTTTGGGGCCTGAGTGGGACCTTTACCTCATGACCATCATCGCATTGCTGTTGGGAACAGTTATAGCTTACCGGCAGAGGCAGCACCAGGACATGCCTCTACCCAGGCCCCCAGGGCCACGGCCAGCGCCACCGCAGCAGGAGGGGCCACCAGAGCAGCAGCCACCACAGTAACAGCCACCGTGTCCAGCCTTGATCAGTGACAACCAAGGAAATTGTTTGCTGAGAACACTTGCATTTGATTTAGGACTTCGGATCAGTGGTCACCTCCTGGAAGAGGCACAAGGAAACATTGAATTCCTAAAGCTGCTTAGAATCTGATGCCTTTATTTTCAGGGATAAGTAACTCTTACCTAAACTGAGTTGAATGTTTGTTTCAGTGCCGTTTGGAGTAACAACTCTCAGTGGCTTTCCCCCTCCCACCCCCCCCCATTTTTTTTTTCCTGGAAACATGTGAGACGCAATGTCTGCTGTACCCAGCTGTCTTTCTTGGGTCCTTTTGGTCATTCTCTCAATGTGCATAAGTTCTTCTATCAGCCACCTTTAAGGTCTTGTGCATCAACACTAAAAACTGATCACTGTAAAAAGGAAAAACCAGTTAGTTGCAAGTTTAACCTTAACATGTTTGAAAGTCTGAAAATAGAACTTGCCTTTTAAGTAAAAAAAAAAAAAAAAAAAAAAAAAAAAAAAAAAAAAGTCTTCAAAGTGTTTCAGAACTGCAATAACTGAGAAATTTTACCAATCCACATGCAAGTATACGTATTCAACATATTATTTTAAAAGGGAAGGCTGGGAGGTTTCTTCTTACTGGTGATTGTCACACTTGATACCGTACTTGTGTCCTTCAAAGACTGAAAGTCCTGTTAAAGAGTTTTACGTGACCTTCACTTCTCTGGAATGGAATAGATGAAACATTGTGAACTGACTCCTTGAGCTAACATGTGAATCTGCCCCACCTACTCGATGTAATTTGCTTGTTTGTTTTGAGTATACAGAGCCTTGATCCGGAAGCCAGAGGATGGACTAAGTGGGAGAAATTAGAACAATACTAAAGAACTCTGGGTGGGGTACCAAAATGATAGACACACTTGCCCGAAAGATGAAGTATTTGTTCCCAGGGTCTATTTTACTTTGCATTTTTTTATTGCAAAAGAACAGTTTGCACCCTCCTGAATTCTTTAAATTTGAAATATTATTGCCAAGATGTGGCATACAGTGACTACCATTATAAAACTAAAACTCTGAGAATCTAAGATGTATTAAACTCAGTGGTTGAGGAAAGCCAAAGCCTGTTTATACTGTTCAGGTAGATTTTTACTTCTGCAGTTTTATATTACAGTAGAAAGTCAACCACTTTGTTAGCTGTCCTATTCACCACCCTCCCACTGTTGACGTTAGGAAAATCAAGGCCATTATACTTCAGAGTCTGGTTAAATAGCGTGAAACACAACAACAAAGAAAACCGAGGATTTCACATACCATACAAATGAAGAAATTTAAACCGAATTTGTATTTCTTTTTACTATCAGATGGTGGTATTCACCAGCCTATGTCTAGTCTGAGACTACATTAGTATCTGAGCAGGCTTTCTATGCCTACTGACCTCAGTCTGTTTATATTAACCTTTATACTCTTTCCGTAGTCCCTCATCTGCCAGAAAACTTGAAGAGTTTATTACCTGTAGAGTTGTAAGACTTTGGGTTTTGAAATTGGGATTGTATTTAGAACTAGATTTAAGTAGTCTGTAATGAACACGAAGGCTTTAAATGTGAAGTTGTATGCTTTTCATGTGTGTTTAGAGTATTCTGAGAAACCTGGTAAGCAAATTTTACACCCACGTAGTTGCTTCCAGATTTGAAGAGGTGGCGACAGAGGGAACCATATGTATAAATGCATATCTGAAAGGTAGGAAATGCCACCCTCAAAAACATCCCCTTGCTTTGGGCAGCTCTTAAATATTAAGACTTCTTTGATCTCTTACACAGAGAGAGAGAGATCTGAGTGCAGTTGGTACAATATGTTGGTGTCTTCACCACTGCGTCTTCTCCTCACCCTTCAAAACTGTAATTCACGGTAGCAGCCACATTTCTTTTCGAAAGAACTGTTGTAATTTATTTAAATGTTTAAAAACCCCTCTAAGATGAGTAAACAACCGTTTGTTTCCTCTACCACCCACCTGATTTCTCCTTTAGCAGCATTTTTATCTCTAGCTTTACTTCCCTCCATTAGTACTCTGAGAAGACATTTCATAAAACAGTGTGCACTACCTAAATAAAGCCAGATGGGAAAGCGCAGTCTTGTTCTTCATGCAATAACAAACTTCCTGTTAGTTTACAACTACTTGCCATTTCCTCTTTATTACTAATATTCTAACCCTTTTCTTGGCCTTTTCCCCCCGTCCTGCCAAACCCTTGAGTCATTTGCTACTGGAAATTTGAACGGTCTATTTAAAATAACTTAGTTCCTAGACGGCTTTGTGACTTCAGTCCTTACGACTGTCTCAAAATACTCTGCTCCCTTTTTCTTTTCTGTTCACGGGACATAATACCTAGGCAAGTAGGAACTGGGTTTGGTGTTTCTCCTAAAATAATGCTCAATACTTACCTAATCAAATGGCATCCATTTGAATAAAATGACAGTAACTAAAGCTAGTTAATGTCAGTGACATTAAACTAACTCCAGAATTCAGGAGTTTTAATGTTAGAACTTAGAGTTAGCAGATTGAGCACAGCTTCATTTCTCCATGGTAGCCTGTCTCCTGACCCCTTTAATAGCCTGTCTTCCTGCCATCAAAGGTGACGACAGTAGTACTCCACTTAGCTTATATTCTCCTGTGCGTGTGCTTTGTGATTAGCCAACTGTTCCAGAGTTTTGAGACCATTCTTCTTCTTTTTTATGTCACAGAGGTAGCATTGGTGTTTGGGGTTGTTTTGTTTTGTTTCTTTCTGTGGTTGAATTTTTTTGTTTCTGTTCTCTGAGTAAGGCTTATCTTATTTTTGGTTAATATTCAGTGTCACAGAAAAAGTAACTACCCCCCCCTTTTTTTTTTTCAAAATTCATTATTTAGCACTGAAATGAGATTAACTTGGGAATCGTTTATCTTGATACTCTTGAGGATTTGTTACCCTTGTGCATATAAGGTTAATTTGTGAAAGTTTTACTGCTAAGCTGTTCTGTCTCTGTACCATTGGAAAGTTGTAGAAACTCTACCATGATCTGACCATGATCTGATGCTTTATTTAAGGAGCTGCTGTTGCCTCCGGGAAACTTAAGTATTTTGTATAGGGTTTTTTTTTTTTTTTCTTGCTTCGTTTTTCCCTCTTTTCTTTGCTGCTCATATTTGTTCTTCAAACCGGTGTTTTGGAAGTATGCATGCAAGCCTGTAAATGGAGACCACAGCTCTTCATGTGTATAGCATGTGTATTACTGTCTAGCCCCGTCTGCAAAAAAACTTCCCTCACAGAGGTTTGGACTAACATTTCACATGCACATTTCAAAACAGTGTCAGATAAACAGCCCCTTCACCTGCCAAGAAGAGCAGAATGGGCTACTTTTGCCCCGAGGACAGCCAGTATTTGTTCTGGAAGTGAGTTTAATACGTGTTGCACCACATTATGACGAGGAGAATGCAAGAAATAAAGCAAAAGAAAACGATTTTCATGAAAATCTTTTTCCTCAGTCATTGTCCTCCACTATAAATGAAAATGGAAGATTTTTGAACACCACACTGTCTGAGGCACTACCTGATTTTTAAATGTGTGGCAGTCATTGAAAAGCAGGTAAATTTCTCCTGCCACTAGGTAGTTCAAGAAAACCTAAAATACCCCAACTAAAAATGATTTGTGTTTTAAAATGACTGTTTGCACCAGCAAAACTCTGATTTTGTGTGCATGGGAAGGATGTCTTGGCTACGTGCAGGCAGTCCTCTTTACACGCACTGTTTTTCCTGTTTGCAATGACAAACACGCTGACACTAGTCTCTTTTATTTAAAAAAAAAAAAATCATAGTGTCGATTCGATCAAGGTATAACCACTGTCAATACTTAGGAGAAGCTTAAAAAGACCATAAGCTGGCATTGGAAGGAACACCATGGTAGACTTTTTTGTAAATTTATTTTGTATTTAATTAAATACGGTATAAAGGCTGGTGAAGTGTAATATAATTGTGTAAACAAATCCTGTTAATAGAGAGATGTACAGATTCGTTTTGTACTGTATCTTGAAACTTGTGAAATAAAGACTCCACCTCTGGTTATCCTGTATGCTGTAATATGCCGTGACCACCTTTCCAGTCAGACTCTTTGTTTTTTGTTTTTTTTTAACCTGAATGATTCAGTTTTTAATGGCCCTTTCTGGAATTTTAGAAGCTTCTGGGAACATTGATTTGGAGTAGTTTGAATCCATCTTTCATTTACTTTTAACTCCCTAAATTCAGAGTTTTATAAGTTGAATTTTGCCCTAGGGACAATATGAATATGTTAAGAAATGTTACTTTTTTTTTTTTTTTTTTTTTTACATTATAAAATCGCCACCATAAGTCTAGTTACCATCTGGCATTATATGAAGTTATTACAGTGTTATTGACTATGTCCCCTGTGCTGGAGGTTACATCCTCATGACTTATTTATAACTGGAAGTTTTACCTATTTTGCCCTATTACCACTTTTTAAGTAACCTCTACTCCCATCATGGGGCTTGAACTCACTACCCTGAGATCAAGAGTCACATGCTCTACTGACACAGCCAGGTGCCCCCTCCATTACCACTTTTTAAATCTCTGAGATCTTTGACCTGAACCAGCCTGTGATACATAGTGAAATGTATCTAAAGTGTATTTTATGCATTGCCCTGTCCCAGAAAGTTTTTGAGAGCTTACAGAGCCTCACACAATGATAAAATTTACATAGATTAAGGTTATCTGAGTAAAGAGGAAGTAAAGAGGAGTCACTTGGTACCCAAAATGCATGTTAGAAATGAACTATGCAAATCTGGCCCTAATTTTGTAGCAGCCACCTCAAACAGTAAATTGAGCCAAAATGTACCAGTTTAGGGGCATCAGATCCTTGGGTAAAATGTCTGGATGATGCAAATTGTGGCAAGTGAGAAATTGGATCTCCAATTTTGCTTCTGGGAATGCAATCAGCCACCCCACATGACCTTGACTGACCTTGGCTATAATTAACGTGGGGATGTTGGACGTCAGAGCTGTAACATCAGGGGTTTGACCATGCAACTTGGGGGGTGATGCTTATTTAGTGCTTAGTCTCTCTCACAAGTCGTTAAAATGGGTCCTTGGTCTGCAACTGGGTGAAAACAGCCTCGCTCCTTTAACTTCCTTTATGATACTATACTAATTTTGATTGGTTATACTAGCCCTGACATTTGCCAATACTATGTAACAGCATATACATGAATATATGCAAGTAAATAGAAACAACTTCTTTAGTAGAAACTCAAAAAAACATGATTTTTTTACTTTTTGGATATTTTTAGGCAAGTAACAAAGGGGTTTAGAATCTGTCCGTTCAAAAGGAGGTGCTGTGGTGTTACGGGTTTCCTATTTTTCTTCCTGCGTCATTTCTGCCACTACTTGGAAAGTCATCGGGTTAACCTTATGATTGAATCCTGAAAATTCTACCAACCTTATAACTTACTGTTAGTATTACATTTTGAGCAAAACTCTTGATCTTCCTAGTGTCCACATATTTTTTTGGGGGGGGGGGGGTCTGGATTAATTTTTTAAACATGATCTAGTGTTAATGCTGAATTGTGTATTAAACTCTTAAAACCCCACATACTTTTTTCTCATATAATGTGAGTGGAATGTGGCCAGTTACTTGACTTCAGAACGTTCGTATAAATTTCTTCTGTTGCTGCTGAATGCATTTTCCCTTTGCCTTCTTCCTACCTCTCATTAGAACTCTGTTAATTAGCCTGACAGGATTGAAAAGAATGTCTCAGAAGTAAGTGCTAGGTATGAAGTTCAAGTATCCTAAATAAGGAATCTTAACTTTGAACATAAAGCCGTCATTGATGTTTTGCATGATTCAAGATTTAAATGTGAACAGAAACTTCCGTTCTTGGAAGCAGATTTATTTCAAGATCTGACAGCACAGCTGTGGGTTTCAGAGTCGGCACATCTGGGTTTCCCCACTTGCCTCCCATGCCCTTGCCTGTAATCTTTTTTCCTTAGAAAAATTTCATTCGTTAGTTTTTTTTTTTCTAAATGAAATCTTTTGAAACGAGTAGAAACTAATCTTGCTTGTGCAAGGGAAGAGAGGTTCCCTTAAGGTTGGTAGAAGCGAGGTTCCCTCGCTTCCCTTAGGTCCTCATAAAGAATTTACTTGAATTTTTCCAACCTATACAAATAAGTTATTTTCTTTTCCATACTATTTGGAAAATGTTCTTTGGTGACATCTTAGATGATGCCCAGAAATTTGCTGCCAGAACACAGAGGTGAAAACAGTGCACTATTTGTCTACGGTCCCTATTTTGACTCTAGATGGAATAAGTGTGGTAAGTGGAACTGTCTACACTGGAGCAGTGAGCCGTAGCCTCTAGTATTTCAAAGGCAAAGGGGAAAAAAAGTAATTGAAGAAGCCTTAAGTTTGTTTAGTTGGTATCTGTATCTCCTCACTCATTTGAAACGTAAAAGCAATTAAAACTACATAACTAATTTACCTGATGCTTTGTGTCCTCAGGTTTGCTGAACCAAAGATGAATCTAATAGGTCTCACAGACACAGGAAAGCAGGTTAGAAACGGGACGTTTATGCCGTAAAGCAGTGAAATAATAGAAGGAAGGCCTAAGAGCTAGGATGAAACCCCAATCTTAATTACAGAAAAATTAAGTTGCATCCCAGAAGACTTATTACTATTACTAATAAAGGGACTTCTTACTTGTGAGTCATTGTTCTGGTGCGAGTCATGATGATGAGTGGGGACAGATGCAGAAAGGAAGGGTTCCCCACACAACCTGCATGGCCTGCAGGTGGGGCCTTGCATTCCTGACAGGTTCTCCCATTGGGTCTCCCCAGGTACCCAATCCCTTCAAAGAAGAGATTAGTGATCAGTCCTGACCGCACTGAATGGCCCTGAAATGCCAGGGAAGAGGGTAAGGATGCCATCACCATCACCAGCATAAGGGCGAAGGAGACTACAGGGAGCTCTTGCGTCCACAGCTAGTGGGTGGCCTGAGGCAAGCCACTCACTTTACATATGCACCGTGAGAGGGGGCACCAGGGATGGTCCTTAAGGTCCCATCCAGGCTTTGGAGGTCTTAAATGCCAAAAGTAATTGAATTGACTTATTTTTCCACTGACACCCAGCTCTTACAGGACTTCTCAGTAGAAATGACATATTTCACTGACCTAAAGGGTTTGGCTCCAGAGAATTTATGGGCAAAGTTATCCTTTATGTTAAAAAGATCAGTCTTCCCTCCCCGCTCGCACTCTCTCTCTCTCTCTCAAAAATAAACATTAACAAAATTTATTTTAAAAAGATCAATCTCAAAGTTTATAACATAGGATTTCGTTTTGTCATTCATGCAACACCCTTTATTAACCACTATTTCAGGCACTGAAATGTACATTGAATTTAAAGATGAGTAAGAGAAGGGGCACCTGGGTGGCTCAGTTGTTTGAGCGACGACTCTTGATTTAGGCTCAGGTCATGATCTCATGGTCATGGGATCAAGCTCTGTGTCAGGCTCTGCGCTGACAACACAGAGCCTAGTTGGGATTTCTCTCCCTTTTTCTCTGCCTGTCTCTCTCTTTCTCTCTCTCTCAATGAATAAACAAACTTACAAAAAAGCAGTAAGATCAGGCTCTTGTGCTCTGGGGATCACTCCCAATCACCATTTGATTAACTGACCACAAAATGTGACTACATAACAGGCCCTGAGTGCTTTACATGCATTATTAATCTCAAATACTCCACGATGTTGCTACTATTTGTATCATTCCCATTTAACAGATGAGGAAACTGAAGTCCAGGCTAAGCAGTTTGCTCAAGGCTGCTGAGCTAGTGTAAGTTATAAAACTGGAATTCAAATAAGAGACTGTCTTAGCTATCAAATTCAAGCTCTTGAGTAGTGTGCTATGCTGTCTCCTCAGCGCAGCATGGGGAGGTGTGTAGTGGAGATGTGAACACGCTGCTGGGTGGGGGGTGGGGGGACAGGAAAAAGTAACAACAAGACGCACAACGTTCTTCAGTGCGCCTCAGCCTTGTTCTGGTTCCTGCTAACATGCTGTTCTATTTTCAGCATGTGTTGCTAAAGCAGTGTTTGCAGGCATCTACTGCTGCTTTACAAATGTAAAGGCACAAAAAAACATCTAGAGCACATGGAGGTTGGTTCATGCCTGTTCCACCTGTCTGGGGCTTCTGCTGGGGTGGCTTGAATAGCTTCTGTTTGACATATTCCAGAGCCAGCACATCCAAGACTGCTCCTTCACTCACACCTGGTACCTGGGCTAGGATGGCCAGAACAGCTGGGCTCTGGCTGGCCTCACCCGCTCCGTGTGGGGGGGCCTCAGGGTCACGAGCATCCCAAGAGCCCGGGTGGAACTGTAAGGCTTCTTAGGACCTGGCCTTGGAAGTCCCAGACAGCATTTCCACTGCATCCTATGGGTCAGTGAGTCACCCGGGCCAGCCCAGATCTATCGGGTGTGGCGCAGAGGAGAAGATGCCACCTCCTAGTGGAGAATCAGCTGGGCGGAGAGAGAGGGAAGGCAATGATGACAGCCATCTTGGAGACTGGAGTCCACAGTCACACATTTGTTCTTCACAGCATCAGCAGCCTTTGAATTTAATAAATAGTCTGTTATGGAAATACCAGCAGTTGACCTGCTTCTAGATAACTTCTCTGTATAAAACTCCTGCTATTAATTATGGGAAAACAAGGGGACACGATGAATCAGACATCAGGCCCATCCTCAAGGACTGCATTTAAAAATGGCCTCCAAGGGGCACCTGGGTAGCTCAGTCAGTTAAGCATCTGACTTCTCTCAGGTCATGATCTCACGGTTTGTGAGTTCAAGCCTGGCGTCTGGCTCTGTGCTGACAGCTTGGAGCCTGGAGCCTGCTTTGGATTCTGTGTCTCCTTCTCTCTCTGTCCCTCCCCCACTTGTGCTCTGTCTCTCTCTCAAAAATAAATGAACGTGATTTTAAAAAAATGGCACCTGGATGACTCCATCCGTTGAGTCTCTGGCTCTTGATTTCAGCCCAGGCCATGATCTCATGGTTCATGAGTTCAAGCCCTATGTCCGGCTCTGTGCTGAGAGCACAAAGACTGCTTGGGATTCTCTCTCTCTCCCTCTCTCTCTGCCCCCCGACCCGCGCTGCCTCCCAAAATAAATTTAAAACCAATATTTTAATGGCCTCCAAGAGCTTCTCACAACCAAAGCTTCTTTCCCCAATTCCAATTTTTAAGATCTTCTAATGTAATTGTAGATGCTCCCACCTGATTTGTCTACAAATTTAGCACAAGACCTCCCACATCTACTTTCCTGAAACAGCTGAACTGGTGAAAACAATTAACAGAGCCAGTGTGGATGAGTGTGTTCCTGTGCAGCGTTCAGACCAGGCTTGGTTCAATTCCTTGCCTATCCCCCCGTTAATTTGGGTACGCCTGTTATGCATCCCCCCGTATTTTCCCTTTACAGCACTTCTTATCATTGATTATTCGCAGAGGTTGTCCATTCTAGGTCTCCCTGCTGGTAAATTCGAGGAAGACAGACACCATTTCCCTCGTATTCACCAATGTGTGCCCAGAGCGTGGCATGATGCCAGACACACAAATCAATTCAGTTAATGTTGGAATTCGTGGATGGACTTAAAAATAACATTGTAAAAGATGATGAAGATCCAGAGTCGGCTCTTGAGAACACTTGCTTAAATGCAGATGTACTTGAAGGGTTTATTAGTGTGTGATTTACTCACTTGGAATAAGATTCCCCTGTTGCCCCTGCTCTGTTCTCCCAATTGCCACCCAAAGAGGAGAAATCCCTACTAGAAAGCCGCCCTTAGGGGAGGGAAAGCAGTGGGTGCTTTCACGGGCTGTGGAGGCCCCACAGAGGGGTGGCTGTGCTCCAGACAGAGGGCTGGAGGACGCTGCACTGAAGGCAGCCCTTTGAAGTGATGGAGCCCTTTGCGAATTGAAAAGCAGAAAACATTAGTACAAAAGCCACAGCGCAGTCCGTGTCCTCTGCCCGGGACCGGTGCTCCGAGGGTGTACAGTAAGTTGTGTTGGGTTATAATGTAACAGCTCCAAGTCCCTTCCGCTGTGGTTTAATTGGTATTCTACGGCTCTCACAGCTAATCATTTAAAATCTGATTCTTTTCCTTGGAAAATTAAGACTTCGTTGTTACCACAAGCTCCACTAGAGGGCGCCCAAGGGCCACACCAGAGGAAAAGGGGCAGAAGTCTTTTCTGGGGAAAGTCTGAGGGGTCTATCCTCCTGGCTTCCCCCAATAAAATCAGAACTTTAATAATCGCACCAGACCAGCACTGTGAAGTGTTCACAAAGCTTTCTTGCTTCTGCCACCTAAAATATTTTACTGTAGCAGGTTCAGTGGTGCTTCCCAAAAAGACATTTTCATATCTTCACCCTGGCACCTGTCAATACAGCCTTTTCTGGAAAAAGTTAAGAATCTCGAGATGAGATTATGGATTATCAGGGTGGGCCCTGAGTCCAGTGACAGGTGTCCTTCTGAGAGAAAGACAGGAGATTTGACGCAGATAGAAGAGGGGAAGACAGAGGAGTGAGTCCATGGGAAGTCAAGGCAGAGATTGGAGTAATGCAGATACAAGCCAGCAAGCGCCTGGAGCCACCAGAAGCTAGAAGAAGCCACAGAAGAATTCTCCCCTAGAGCCTTGGCGGGAGCACAGCCCTGCTGACATCTTGATTTTGGACCCCTGGGCTCCAGAACAGTCAGACAATAGATTTCTGCTGTCTTAAGCCGCCATGTTTGTGGCAATTTGTTACAACAGTCCAAAGAAACCATTACAATCACTCTATACCATGTATTCTCAGTGAGGATGACATGGCCCCCAAAGGGGAGAAATTTTTTTTTTAAGTTTATTTATTTATTTTTGAAAGCACATGAGAGGTGGAGAGAGAGAATCCGAGGTGGGTTCTCCACTGACAGTTGGAGCCCAATGCAGAGCTCGAACTCGCAAACCATGAGGTCATGACCTGAGCAGAAATCTAGAGTCGAGAGCTTAACTGACTGAGCCACTCAAGTGCCCCCAATTTTTTTTTTAATTGGGGGAGGGAGTATGTGAAAAAAATCTTAGATATTACAATGGGTTGTCACCTCCATAGGACCACAGTGCATACACAGAGTGTGTGTGTGGCATTAAGATTGTATTCATGGGGAGCTGGGAGGAAGACGATTAGGAGAAAAATAACCTAAAAAAAGTTCTATTGGGGAATGATAGTTTTTGAAAAGTTGAGAATCCTACCCTAACCCCTATGCTGCATATACATCAGTACTACTTTTACTTGCTAAGATGACGTCTGGAAAAATTAAAATATAACAAAACAAAAAGAAAGAAAATTAAAAAAAAAAACAAAACTAGAACCTATGAGGTTTTTCCCCCCCTCAGAAAAAAGGATTTTATTGTATTTTTTCAAATGTTTATTTATTTATTTCGAGGAGAGAAGGGCACTGAGAAAGGGAGAGAGAGAGTCCCAAGCAGGCTCCACACTCAGCATGGAGCCCCATGTGGGGCTTGGTCCACGACTGTGAGATCATGACCTGAGCTGATATCAAGAGTTGGACACTTAACTGACTGAGTCACCCAGGCACCCCTATTTTATTTTTTTAAAGTAGGCTCCACACCCAATGTGGGGCTTGAACTCATGACTCTGAGATAAGAGTTGTGTGCTCTTAGAATCTCCTGCTAACTAGAGTAATGTCTCCCGTCTTCTCCAATGGATAATATTTCTTTTGTATGAGCCAGGCAGCCATCCCATAAAAAGTGTTTTAGACTCTTCCCTCTTTTCTAGCTCCCTAAGTACACATAATCTGCAGGTTAGGCACCCAACGTAACACTGAAAAATCAAGCTCACTGTCCTTGAGAGAGACACACAGTCCAGAGAAGGGACAGACCAGGCCATACTTCCAACTCAGTGGGTAAGGGGGGTGATGGAGGTGTGGCCTCGCCGCTCCTGGTTGGCGGAGGGAGGTGGTAGTTGGGGGGCTTTCTGAAAGAAGAGCTGGCGTGTAGAGGACAATTTGGAGTCAGCCAGGAAAGGGGGAGCTAGGGGCTGCAGGCAGAGGAGACACTCCCGTCTGAAAACAGATGCTTCCTCCGCCACCCTCTTCATTCCTGCTGTTACCATGTTGGTTAAGACCTTCCAATCTACCATTTAGCATCTCCATGCCATCTCTGCTCCTCTCCCCTTCGATCTCCGCTGTATACCAGACTAATTCCTCAAACAATTTACAACACACATTTTATCTGCTCAAGAACCCTCCATGGCTCCCCATTACAGGCTAAAGCCCTCCCCGCACTTGCTGCCAGAATCCCAACAATTTGGCCCTTCTTACCTCACCTGTCTCCCATCTAACCAATCCTGTGTTTTCGCAGACACTGGCACGCTAGAGGTAAAAATAGTTTCATATTGGGGCGCCTGGGTGGCGCAGTCGGTTAAGCGTCCGACTTCAGCCGGGTCACGATCTCGCGGGCCGTGAGTTCGAGCCCCGCGTCAGGCTCTGGGCTGATGGCTCGGAGCCTGGAGCCTGTTTCCGATTCTGTGTCTCCCTCTCTCTCTGCCCCTCCCCCGTTCATGCTCTGTCTCTCTCTGTCCCAAAAATAAATAAAAAATGTTGAAAAAAAAATTAAAAAAAAAAAAATAGTTTCATATTGACACTATTTCTTTGGCTCCAGCTCCCCCCTCGCTGTGAGAACCCTGGACCCATCGCAAATTCCTTCCATTTAGTCTTAAGAGTCTCCAGGCAGGCTCAGACATGGTCTTGGAATCTCCCGCTAACTAGAGTGATGACTCCTGTCTTCTCCAGTGGGTGCTACTTCTTTTGTATGATGTGGGCCCCTGCCCCCAGGTGCTCTGAGTTAGTCCCCGGGGAGAATGTGTCCCTCAGCCCCATCCATTCACTGGCTCCAAAGCAGCTTCACAGTGTGCTCCCACCGTGAAGAGAGATGTTCAAGAAGCAGTTCAGGCAGTTTTATAGTCAGCCTTCAGACTCTCGCAGGAAGCTGGGACACAGAGACACAGACTAAGGTCCAGACCCTAGGCTGTACTTAGATTTGTCTTCTCCTCCATCGCTAGTCCATTGTCCTTGGTACATATGTTTATTTTTCCAATGTTTATTTATTTTAGAAAGAGAGAGAGAGCGGGGAAGGGGCAGACAGAGAAGGAGACATAGAATCTGAAGCAGGCTCCAGGCTCCAAAATGTCAGCACAGACTCCGATGCAGGGCTCGAACTCACGAACCGGGAGATCATGACGTGAGCCAAAGTCGGGTGCTTAACCGACTGAGCCACCAGATGCCCCTCCCTGGTACATAGCTTCATGCTTCAACTGCTCTCAGTGAGTTCTTTCCCATGAAGATCCTGACACAAGGCAGGATCCTCAGCAAACACAGCTTAGATTCTCAATCTGAGGCCCCCCCTGCCTCTGCACATCTGGCTCTCAAGGCACGCAGGTTGAAGAGTTCCTTTACCTCCACCCACAGGTATTTTTCTGTCCTCCAAATTCCTTGTATTTATCGTCTGGGCCTCTCTTTGTCATCAGTGCTGTCTCCTTGCCCCACTTGTGTCATTTTCTTTTGTTTTTTAAATGAATTTTTTTTAGCATTTATTCATTTTTGAGAGAGAGACAGAGGACGAGCAGGGGAGGGGCAGAGAGAGAGAGGGAGACACAGAATCCAAAGCAGGCTCCAGGCTCAGAGCTGTCAGCACAGAGCCCGACCCCGATGCGGAGCTTGAACTCACAAGCCATGAGATCATGACCTGAGCCGAAGTTGGACGTCTAATTGACCAAGCCACCCAGGCGCCCCTGTTGTGTTTTGTTTTAAAAAACACTGAGGTAGCAGAGGACAGAGGCTGTCTGACAGCAACCGGACAAGTCGTCCTGTCTACCTGGCTTTGAATACAAGGACACAGGACACAAAGACCAGCTCCCAGGGGCCCAAACATTATGCCACTTCCTGAGACCTCCTTGTCCTCTGTCTTTCGTTCAGTCTTGTTCCTTCCACGCCCTCGAGAAGCTGAGAAGCAGATAGAAGCAGGCACTTGTGGGTGTAAAAGAATTTCGATCTAAAATAGAACCGGAAGAAACAAAATGGAAAAAGGTCCCACGTGTGGCCTCAGGAAGACAAAACTTGAGGACTAAGAGACAGATTTCCCAGAGGTGCCCGATTTACAGAAAAGTGATAGTGTTGGAATTTTCTTGGATGATAAGTTGATCAGGGGTTGTCTCCCATCAACCCTGGCAAGCTTTGCCAGACGTGTGAGCAAGAGCTGACCAGGTCGGGTTGCTCCCACAAAGCATGCTGACTTGAGCCTTGTTTGTGTGACTGGGCTAGTTTTGTCTGCTCAGGAAGCTTTCAAAGCTGGTTTCCATTTTTTTTTTTGTTGTTGTTACTTGAACTGAGCTCTCCTTTCTTTCCATACCCTTCCCACAAACATGGCTAGCCCAAACCCTCAGCAGACTCGCTCACAGTTCACTTGTCCCAAATTGCAATTCCTCTGCTCTTCCTGAATAAACTCATCTTTCTAAGGTTGCCTCAGTTTACCTCTTTGGGCACAGGAAGTGAGTCTCGCTACAGGTAACTCACAATGGGCGGGGAGAATGTCTGCCATATAAGATGTTCTCATTTTCCCAGTAAGAATCTCCAGAGCCTCCCAGAGCCTCTCAGTGTTGTTTTAGCTTGCATTCCTGTTATTTTTTTTTTTTTAATGTTTATTCATTTTTGAAAGAGAGAGGGAGGGAGGGAGGGGAGGGGCAGAGAGAGGGGGAGACACAGAATCTGAAGCAGGCTCCAGGCTCCAAGCTGTCAGCACAGAGCCCAATGCAAGGCTCGAACCTACGAACCTTGAAATCATGACCTGAGCTGAAGTCGGACGCTTAACCGACCTTTTATGAGTGAGACTGACCATCTCCATGTACCGTAACTCTCTGTGAACCATGCAACTCTCCATGCAACTCTCTGTGAACCATTACTCATTTCATTTGCTTGCTTTTTCTAGTGGGATTGTTGATCCTCATTGATTTCTATGAGCTTTCTATATATTAAGCAAGTTAACCTCTTGCTGTAAAATGAATTCATTTAGAGAATAGGCTGGATGGTGGAGAGAGCGAAGGTGGGAGGCAGCTCAGCCTCCCCATACTGTCCTGAGCAGTTCTACTCACCCTGAATGTGCATACCTCACTCAGGAAACATGCTCTATGTCAATGAGACCCTCCTCCCTGGAAGGCAGCTGGCGGCCACCAGGTCTCCTGGAGCAGGTGTCATGGGCAAGGTAGGGGTCCTCCCCCTCCCTCCAGATGTACCCTCCCTGAGAGGAATTCTTCATCTGGTTGCATTTCATGGATGTTTTTAGCATTTTGGTGACATTTACTTGCCCTTTGTGACCTGAGGGATTCCTCCCCCCCCATCCCCCCGCCACCCTCTGGCCAACCCTCCAACCTGGCTCTGCTCCTGATGAACAAAAAGAATAGACACAGGTCAGAAGCAGGAAGCTGGTTCAGCTCCAGGAAGGCTGGGCAAGGGTTGGCAATCATTTGTGAGGAGAAAAACAAGTGTGATGGACTGAGAAAGGAAACAGCTGGGTGTGGTGAGGGAAATGCCCCCTCCCCACCATATGTGCCACAGAAAGGGAATCCAAAACAAACAAGGAGGCTCACATATGTGTGAGCCCCGTATGTCTTCAGGGGATAAATGCTGTGTTAACCAGCCCTGAGGTGGAAAAGGACTCACAAGATATTTTTTTTCAATTTGAGCTTTGTTGAGGTAAATTGTCATATAAAATTCTAAGATATTTAGGGGCTCCTGGGTGGCTCAAAGGGTCGAGCATCCGACTCTTGATTTTGGCTCAGGTCATGATCCCAGGGTCGTGGGATAGATCCCTACATCGAGGTCTGTGCTGAGTGTGGGGCCTGCTTAAGATTCTCTCTCTCCCTCTACCCCTCCCCTGCTCATGCTTTCTCTCTCTCTCTCTCTAAAATAAATAAAATGGAAAAAAAAGTTAAAAATCTGAATGCAACAGCATTTATACTTTTTGGTGGATCTTCTTTAAACATTAGTGCTTGCAAAATTAGTAGGGTTCCACTTTTGCATCACCAAATGAAGGATTCTCTCAGTAGCTACATTTAAGGACCCAGCAGAACAGCAAGTGGCTTTTGTCTCCATTTTCTATTCCTACAATGTAGGAGTAAGATTTTATCATCGCAGGGTTTTCCATCACACGTCCACACCACAGAGAAAACTCTGTGTGGAGCCGCAAATGGAGCTCCCAGACTTCCATTTTCATCTCTTTGCCCAAGCACACAGGTAACTCCCAATGGCCAGATGTGGCTTGTCCCCATTGTTGTTGACACAATGACTTTTCACACTTGCCACAGTAAACTCTGGGTAAAGAGTCCCTGCGTGATTTGGTGAATATTCTGCAGTCAAAATTCCCCCCAAACATTCCTGCCTTCAATGACTCGCTTTCTAGGCATGGAAAATCATAAGCCAATGAGGAGTTCCTCACACGTTCAGTTTGCTGGATCCTTCCCCTTTCTGTCATTAAGGTTGTCACCCATCTGGATGAAGCTTCACTAAGCTCTTCTCTAAATTTAGTCACCAGGTTGCCATCAACAGGTATTGAGTATTAAGTATGGATTCATGAACTGAGTACTGGTTCCACTCTTAAGAGAACCCATGGCTTAGTCAAAAAGCCACTACTAGAGCATTTTGTTGACAATTATATAAAATCATGAGCAAAATCCAAAAAACCCATGGAGATCGCTGACATTCTTTTCAGAGGGCATGGAAGCACTATGAATATGGTAGCTTGTCTACAGCTATTAGCAGTCAGCAGTGGTGACATCATTGTGTTGGTATTGTTGTCATACCACCTTGAATTTGTCAATGTTCGATTTTTTTTTTAATACTTAAGAATATGGTCTTCAACAATATCTCAGAGCTGCCACCTTAGCTTTGGTGGAAGGACCCAGATCTTTCTCTGGTCAATGGAGCCTGGCCAAAAGTGGAGACAGAATCTGAGGATCTGTGGGTGGAGGTCAGGATGTGGTCCTTCCTGTTGAGGTGTTGAGGTTAGTGGAGGTTGTGGTGGGTCAGGAGCATGGGTCCAGTAGGGAGGGAGAGGTCATAAGGGGTGGGTGGGACCCATAGGGTTAGCAGAGAAGCTGACCTCGATGGATCTCTTTTGAGTGATGGAGGACCTAGTTCCCCAAGTCAGCCTGCTGCAATCATGGTTAATGAAAAAAGGGGGTGCAATGTGGCTCCGTCACCAGGAGCCTAAACTTCTAGTCTTCCAACTTCAATAGGTACCAGTCTGAAGCCATACCACTTTCTTCACAAGGGGTCTCTCATTTTCGTCATCCAATAGGTCTGGCTGGTGCCCCAAACCCTTAGAGACTATCAAACTGTAGTCTAACAATTTTATTTTTTTTTAATTTTTTAATGTTTTTATTCATTTTTGAGAGAGAGAGAGAGCACAAGCAGGGATGTGGCAGAGAGAGAGGGAGACACAGAATACGAAGCAGGCTCCAGACTCTGAGCTGTCAGCACAGAGACCGACATGGGGCTCAAACCCACGAACCATGAGATCATGCCCTGAGCCGAAGTCATACACTCAACCGACTGAGCCACCCAGGCGCCCCTAACATTTTTTTTTAAAGTAGGCTTCATACCCAGTGCAGAACCCAACACAGGTCTTGAAGTCACAACCCTGAGATCAGGACCTGAGCTGAGATCAAGAGCTGGACGCTGAACCAACTGAGCCACCCCGGCGCCCCTAAAAGACAATTCTTATCAAATTAGTTGTCAGTTGTCATTTTGATCTCGAGAGAAAAATAGCTAGCTGTATACTTGACAACTGGAAATCTTCCATTCCTTTGCCGCTTATGAGAACTTGCTCAAATCCCCAAATGGAAGCGGAATTAGATTGAAATGTAATATATTATATTTTAGATTTATTCTGGAAATAATGAAAAATAAATTTATCATTAGGCTGTGGAGTAGGTCTCAGAATCCTACTACAAAAAACTGACCCATCAGACAGCTCTAAAAGTCTAGCTAATTGAAATAGTTAGCCCAGCTGTTGAATATGAAGTATTGCCCCTGTCACTCTGTAAAGATCAAAGCTCTAGGCCCACCTGTCAACTAGGAGAAGCAGGGTATTGATTGACAGCCTCACTAGGGGCTGTGCAGTTGTGGGGGGATTGCGGGGGAGGTAAGGAAAGGATTTTCAGCGGGAGAAATCAATAGATTCCATTACAAATGCCATATTTATTTTGTGCTCTTAAACCATCTTTTCCCCAGGCAATCTACAATATTTTTTCAAGTGCCCAGAGTGTCCAGAGCCATAAACTAAGACTTCATGTCTTTCCCCTAAGGAGTTGAAAGCCTAGCTGGAGTATAGGCACATTAACACACCCATTAGTGAACTTAAAAACTGATAAATGACCAAGTACAATCATACACACTTTAAAAATTAAAAAAGAAGACATATCTGAGGCAAAACCTGCAACTATTCACTGTGACCATCCCTCTGATAGTCTGAGACAAAAAGAATCTATTTCAATGATTCCCAACTTCTCCCAGTATGAGGAATAATTTTTTTTTAATTTCCATGACCTTTATGTAATAGTCATATTTTTGTATTTTCGGTTCATGAACTAGGAAGGCCCTCAAAGGCATTTCTAGCGGCTTGCAATAACTCTGACTTCCACCAGGAGGCATCAGCACACATGTTTTTAAACACCAGTCTACCGAATGGCTTACTGTTCAGATTCCATTGAGGATGCGACTTCTAATAATTCACTTAATTTGTTACCAGGTCTCTCTTCACCATTAATGTAAGAATGGACTTTGAATAACTGTCATCGAGATATCTGTGGGATTAAAAAAAACATAGGCCCTGAAGTCTGAAGACACGATTCTCGTTCCACCCCTGTGTTGGTGGTGGCTCTGTGATCTACACAAGTTATCGACCTCAAGATGAAACACTGGGCATCATAGTAACCATGCCCTGCCTTCTTCATAGGGTTGTTATGAAGAGACAATGTCTTTAAATTGTTCTTTTAAATGTTTATTCATTTCCTGAAAAGGAGAGAAAAATAGAGCAGGGGAGGGGTAGAGACAGGGATACACAGAATCCAAAGCAGGATCCAGGCACTGAGCTGTCAGCACAGAGCCTGATGCCGGGCTCGAACTCACGAGCTCAGAGATCATGACCTGAGCCAAAGTTGGATGCTTAACCAACTGAGCCACCCAGGCACCCCTGAAGAGACAATGTCTCTAACTGGAGATATTATTCAGCTTACTCTTCTGCAGAAACCTCCCCCCTCAGTTAACAATAATGAATGTTAAGTGCCCCTTCATGGATAAGTAGATTGTGGCTGCTATACAATTGTTTGTTTCTTGTCCCCTGTAATTATCTCCCCAGTAATATAAAAGATCTAGATCTGCACTTTCCAATACAATAGCCATTTGCCCATGTGACTGCTGAACACTTGAAATGTGACTAGTTTGAGGTGAGGTGTGTTGTCAAGTGGAAAATTCAGACCAATTTTCAAAGATTTAACATGAAAAAGAGATGTAAAATATTTTATTAGTAATTTTAATTTGATTATATGTTGAGATAATATTTTTGATGTATCAGCTTAAATAAAAGATATTATTAAAATGAGCGTGGGTACTGAAAATTTTATTTTATTTATTTAATATAATTTATTGTCAAATTGGCTTCCCTACAATACCCAGTGCTCATTCCAACAAGTGCCCTCCTCCATGTCCATCACTCACTTTCCCCTCTCTCCCAACCCCCCACGTTACTGAAAATTTTAAATGATATATGTAACTCACATTATATTTTCATTAGACAGTGCTGGTCTTGACTATGCAGGTTTTCAGTTTCTCTCCTGCTATGAGGTTCCATGTTTCAAACATAAACACTCTGAGATGGGAAGAGAAGTTCCAGGGAAGCTTGGTACTTAGGTATTCTGCTCCTGGGAAACTATCCTTCAGAAACACATGCGTAGGTGCCTGTACAATATGCAGATGTTTGTAGTATTGTGTATAGCTTGAAGAAAATACTGGAAACAACCTAAATGTTCAATGATTGAGGATTGGCAAATAAACAATGGTACATCCTTATGTCAGACATGTGCAACTATTAGAAAAACAAGACATTTTGAACCATAAGAACCACCTGAAATGTTGCACCTAAAACCAATACAATGTTATGTATCAATTATATCTCAACATAAAAAATTTAAAAATGAAGTAATCTCTATACCCAACAGGGGGCTCAAACTCATGACCCTGAGATCAAGAGTCGCATGGTCTTCCAACTGAGCCAGCCAGGCACCTCTAAAATTTTAAAAATTAAAAAAAAAAAAAAAAAAAAAAAAAGTCCGCCTTGGTGGCTCAGTCAGTTAAGCATCCGACTCTTGGTTTTCGGCTCAGGTCATGATGTCACAGCTCGTGATTCCGAGCCCTGCATCAGGCTCCATGCTGTCACTGCAGAGCCTGCTTGGGATTCTCTCGCTCGCTCGTTCTCTGGCCTTCCCCTGCTCGTGCTCTCTCTCTCTCTCTCTCTCTTTCAAAATAAAAAAATAAACTTAAAAAAATTTTTTTTAAAGAACCACCTGAGACACTTATTAAAACTACAAATCTGTAAGAACTTCTCAGGCCTCTCTCTGAGAAATTCTGGCTCAGCAAGTCTGGGGTGAGACTCTGTGTTTAAAAAGTGTCCCCAAGACATTCTGATTTCCAGACAAGTTGGAGACGCACTAAAATAATTTGTGTGTGTATATGTGTATGTATGGAAAATATAACCCAAGATAGTGTTGGAAAAATATCACATGATGATTTCTGTTTATAAAACAATATTACGTGTGTGTGTAAACATACATATTTTATGCACAGCAAAAGGTCTGGATGGATATGAGCTCAATGGCTACCTGTGGTCGCCTTTGGGAAGCATAAAGGGGAGAGGAGAGGACTTTCCATTTCCATTTGTGTGCTCCAACTTTGGTTTGTTTATACATCATTTAAAGGGAGGAGGAGAACTTGTGATTTCATCAATTCCCAAGTGTTGAGGAGGGAGGCAAGGGCGAGGCTGCCAGCTGTGCTCACAGACGGGCCAGCTGGGGTCCCGGTGCAGCAGAATCCTTCCCAGGAGCCGCAGCCCCCGCTCCACCCGCCCCAGCCCTACGGCTCCCGCCTCGTGGGGGCTCTTCTCCCTCCGCTGCCCGGCCGCAAGGGGGAGCCCGAAGCCGACTCGAAGGAACGACTGGGGGAGGAGGGCTTCCCAGATCGCAGCTCCGCCAGAAGCAGAGCCAGGGTGGTGAGGTCACCAGCACAGCTGCGAACTATTTCAAGGAAACAGGTGGCGGCTCAGGGCTGGTTCTAGGCTGGGAGTTTGCTGAGAGAGGCCTCTGGAAGGGCGACCTCAAAGCCCAGCCATAGAGCCTCTGTTGCTGGGAAAGGGGAGCACCGGGTGATCCGGGAGCCTCAGGACCCTGCAGCTATCCCCCACCCCAGGGAAGGGCTGTCTCAGCCCTGGTGGCACACGCAGTCACTAGGGAGTTTTGGCAGTCCTGTGTGGAGTTGTACCCCATCAAATTGGAATCTCTAGGACCGGGCCTTGGCATCAGCATTTCAAGAGCTCCCAGGCGATCCCAATATGTGCAGCCGAGGTGAGAGACCACTGGCCTTACCCTTGCAGTTAAAGTCCCTGGATATGCAGCCTCCCCAGGAAGTCTGTTAGAGATGCAAAGTCTCGGACCCTGTTCTGGACCTAGTGATTCAGAACTTTGCACTTCCCCAAGATCCCAGGAGATCTGTGCGCTCTCTAGGGTTTGGTGAGGCTAGGAGATCGAACACACGGGCTCTGGGGGTCTTGCAAAAAGGTGTGGAATGCTACCAAAGCCCTTGACTCCCGTGTGCCCCTCTCTGAGCCTCATTCTCCTCACAGATACAATGACAATAAACACTCTTAGATCCTTGTAATGATTAAGCTTGACAATGCCTGTAAAGTGCCTGATCCTTAGCACTGGGTAAATATGAGCTCCTAGTTAGGATCGTACCGTTTTTCATCCTGAAACAGAACCCGTTCAGTTGGCCAGCCTGGGGTGAGCATGTTCTGGCCATGCTTCTTGTCCAGTTCATCCCCCCTCCCACCCCAGCATCAGATGTCTTTTCTCTCTAGGGACTCAGACTCGGAGACCAGAAAGTCTGTGGCTCAATCCAGACGGTTGGTCTCTGATTCCAGAGTTGTTTTTCTTGTTGAAACCATGTGATTGCTCCATCATTAGAAAAAGAAAAACAATAAAAGGGAGTAGGTTCTTGTAATTGCCATGGAAGCTGCAAATGTGAAGCTTTTCTGGGCCAGCCGGAGAGGGGAAGGGTTTGGGGAAGGTGTTTGCCAAATGTCCGCCTGCCTGGGCTTCTTGATTGCAGATTAACCCCAGACTGAGAGTCTGAGAAGCTGTGTGAAGGCCTCCCTGATGGTTTGGGGAACGACATGCTGATAAGGACAAGTCGTGGACAATATCAAGCAATGCTGTGCTTTCGGGAGTAACACAGTGTCATCCAACGATGGTACTGATGTTTTGGGTTTGTTTTTTGGTTTTTTTTTAAGAACTGTTCGTTCACTTAACAAACATTAATTAAGCACTTTCTGTTTGCCAGGCATTGCACTGTCTCATTTTATCATCGAAATTACCCCCTCGAGGCTGGTATTACTCTAATTTCATAGGTAAGAAAACAGGCTCAGATGTTTTGCTTGAAGGCCAACCAGCCGCTGAATGACAGATCGTGGATTCAGACGAAAGCTCTCCTGGGTCCACAGCCCACTCAGGTTCACTTTAGGTGACAGTTGCGGCTCTGGGAGCTGGAGCTCCTTCCAGTTCAAGGTGGGATTGTTTGTTATTCTTAGCATGTTTCCCTCCGGGTGTTTAGAGGCACCGTCTCCTGCAGTCCTCCGCCAGTCCCTTTACCGCTGAGAGGAAGGGGGTCCATTCCACTCTGAACCACAATTCTGTATTTGTCTGCAAAATACAAGAGTTTCTAAAGCATTCCCCTTAGTCTCTTTCACCTTTCCACTGAAGAAACACTTACCGAGAGCATCAGGAAATACACAGATGACTGAAAAGAAGACATGAGTCCTGTTTGAGAGACGGGAGCAGGAGGGAATGAGCTCTGGCCTGGGGGCAGTGGAGACCGAGCAGCAGTTTC
This sequence comes from Panthera onca, assembly GCF_046562875.1. Classification (NCBI taxonomy): domain Eukaryota; kingdom Metazoa; phylum Chordata; class Mammalia; order Carnivora; family Felidae; genus Panthera; species Panthera onca. Next base: position 125,046,684 of record NC_138344.1, on the reverse strand, counting down.
ATGGGGCCAGAGGAGACACTTCAAGGGGGACGGCACAGTAATGGCACAAAGACAGGGCGTGTGTCTCTGTCCTTTTTTTTTTTTTTTTCCTCAGTCACCAAAATGCAGGCCCCTTGAAATAAAAGCCAGTTGGGATTTTTAAGAACATACTTTATTTTGAATTTTAGGTGGATTCAAAATTACAATGTTTTACAATGTTAATAGCATTGAATAACTTCTAACACATGTGCCAGCCACGATCCTAAACACTTGATGTACCTTAACTCATTCACTCCTCACGAGGACTCATTTTACAGATGAAGAAATGCAGGCACAGTGAGCGGCTAAGCAACTTGCCAAGCATGACAACTTGTATCTGTGACACGAGTGAGCCAGGATTCCAACCCAAGCCTCCTGGCTCCCAGCTCTGTGCTCCTACCCACCTGCTGCTATCTTGTCTCTCAAATGCCAGATACCCTAACATATTGGTGCAGTCCCTGTCAGTCTCCTTTTGAAAATGCCTTCTTGTAACTTATTCCTCGTGCAGAGCAGGGCCGTCATCCAGGAGATCTGTAGCTCTGCGACAAATATCTGTGTAGTAAAATAGGAATAATAGTTACTATTTATCCGGTACCCACTATGCGTCAGGAACAATGTTAAGTATCTCCTCATTTAATGCTTACCCAAATCCTCTGATGTAGGTATATTATTACCCCACTTTATAAATGTGGAACGGAGGCCCAGAAACCAAACTAGCATCCCACAGCTGGGAGAAGGCAGAGCTGAATGTCAATACCAGGTCATCTAAAATCAGAATACTCCCTCTCAAAAATACTCCCACGGTGCCTCTTCATCTTGGTGGAGGTGGTGGGGGGTGGGGGGAGTGTCACTGAGCTTTCTTCCTTTTTAGTTTTCTTATATTTCAAGTGAAAGTATTAAAAATAACTAATATCTGTGTGCGCTTGTATAGGCCACAAAGGAGTCTCAGGGGCTCAGTTTCATTTGACCCTCCCAGCAACCATATCAAGGTAGAAAACATCTTCCAGCCAGGTCTTCCCTTGAACCCCACAGAATTCCTAGAATGTGATCGCCTTCAGTGTGCACCGCACTCCTACCTGCACACACTGCCCCCCAATGGGGAGGAGGGGGTGGATGAGAAGAGCACAAGGAACATCCATCGCCTGCTACATGGCTGAAGACTGGCCAGGGAGGGCATGATGTCACCACACTGGTCAGAGGCAAGACAGGACCCCACCCAGAAGGGTGTGCTGGCGTCGTGGAGCAACGGGCTGGAAATCTCCAGGAGGACATAGGTGTGAGCACTCCTGGAAACCTGGCGGGAAGCCCATGGAGAGGCTGGGGTAACTGCCCTGGGTGCCAGCACAGAGTGAAGAACGCCTGCCCCCGCCCCAGCTGCCCTCGGGTAGAGCAGAGGCAGCACTGCAGTTGGAATATGGCCAGTCAAGACCAGCGCGTGGGCCCACATACACAGCTCAAGCCAACATGTGCAGCCCAGCGCCCTAAACTCATCTTGTGTATGATGTGAGAGTCGCCCCAAATCGGCAGGCCAGCACCATTCTGGCAGCCCAATCTTGTGCGATCCTGCAAATTAAGTGACACACAGGCCAGTGAGGCAATCTGTGCTACAGGTCACCCTCCAGCCACGTGCAACTAAAAAGATCCCATGGGTGTGAATCTAAGTAGATCTTCAGGGTCTCTGGTCAAGTCCATGTGCAGAACAGAGGGTCTAGGAGTGCCCACACCAAGAAGTGGTAATGAGGGGAAGAGGCACATCCGGGTCCCAGCCTTGGCTCAGAAAACCCCACCTAGATAGCACTGTTAGCCCCAGCCAGTCTGGGGCACAGAGAAGAAAACTGTGGGGACGGCCAGGGCCCTGGTTGCCTGCCTAAGGGTGTCACTGCCAGCAGTGGTACGTGGCAATGTCCTCCTCACGGTTATGGCTGGCAGAGTCCCAGACTGTGCTAGTTCCTCCAGCCTCTCTTGCAGCCAGGGATGGTCACGAGCTCATTTCCAGCCAATGGGATATAAAGAGAACTTCACCAGATGGGGAGGAATGGCTGTTTGAGAAAGGTTTTCCTCCCCGATAAAGGAAAATTTCTTTCCCAGCTCAGTCCACTTCCTTTTTTCCTTGTACATGCTTTCCTAAAGATGAGAAACCTGGAGTTGTGGCAACCATGTTGCGTTTACAAGACAGCCAGCCTAAGATAAAGCCAAAAAGCCAAGGATGGAGGAGCAGAAAGAGCCTAGGTCCTTTAGATGTCATGGAACACTCTACCTTGGGGCTGCCAGCATCCAGAATGTTCATGTCCAATAATTACGTGTCTTTACTGCTTGAACCATTATAACTGGTTATTCTGATACTTGCAAGCTGGGAAGCATTCCTAACTTAAATACAGACTATAAGCATCAAAGTTCAACTCGAGACTGGGCTAGATGCTGATGCCCAGCATGCCAAGATTGAAAAAATCTCTTTTGAAAAGGAGCTTCCAGTCCAGAAATGAGATAAATATACAGATATGACCCCAGGCTGCCTCTTAACACTTGAAAGAGTGCGTAGGCCCAATCAACTACCTACAAGAAGTTAATCTTATTTAGCCAAATATGATCACAGATGGAAGTTCATGGATGGTGGAAACCATTTCTTTATGGGGCTGCCTTTTCATTCACAGAGATTCAGTGACAAATGGGACTCCTAAGGTTCCTTCTTTCCCAGACCTCCCTTTTTCATCTGACCCTCCCCTCCATGTGTTCCTCAGTCCTTCCTGCTGCATATCCAGATGCCACCTCCCCCTCGGTGGTTGTTATTTATGGAGTGTATTTCTAGTCCCATCCTGGTGGGGCAGCAGAGGAGTGGAGCGTTCTTGTAGTTGGCACATTTTTAAAGTTCTTCTTAGGATTAAATTTGGTTAAAAAAAATCTTCATAGTGGAGCAGCTAAAACTTAAGAGATTTTTCCCCCTCAATATTGACTTTACTTCTGGCACAATGTCAATAGATTGCTATGTTCTAAGTTTCCCTTCCCATCAGGTGGTAAATGGAATAATCAAAACTGGCAAAGAGGACAGAACACACTATTTCTCACACCAAAATGTCAAGATTACAAAGATACTTGCTGGTCATGGGTCCAGTGTTACAAGATGCAGGAAGGTATAAGAGAAGAGGCACCTTTGTAGGCCTGGAAGAGTCAGGGAGGGCTTCACAAAGGAATATATTTGTGCTAAGGCTTCAAGGGTGATTAGGACTCTATTAGGAAGCTTGGTTGTAAGTAATAAACTCAACTCAGAGTAGCTTAGGAAAAAGAGACTTAACTGGGTCTCTTTCACAAAATAAAAGGAAAAGGTGAATGACCTTAAAGAAGGAGGGACAAGGAAATGGCTGGTCTGCTGCACAAATGGAGTGGAGACTCTGACTCATACTTTGCTTGCCTCTGTGTCTCTCTGCATCTTAAAATAGAGAAAGAGTGACTCCAACTTTTTGCTCCTGGTAGGAAATTATCAGCTGGGACTTCACCTTCGTTCTATTGCTCACCTATAGGCCAATCGGTTGTAATAAGGGGTGCAGAGTGGTTTGAGAACTTGTCGGTGCCTTGTAGAGACACATGGGTGAGGCAGTGGAGGAAGATCCCCCAGAAGAAAGAGGCAGGTGGTTTTGGAAGGAATCCTGTTATAGTGTGTGTGTGTGTGTGTGTGTGTGTGTGTGTGTGTGTGTGCAGAGCACTAAGCAGATAAGTAGAAATGAGCAGAGAAGGGAAATGGAAGATAAGGTGCATGTAGTAGGGGAACAGCATACCTGGCAGAGGGAACAGCACAGAGGCATGAGAATATATGGTACATTCTGAGAACTACAAAGAGTTCAGCGTTGGTGGCATAAAGAGTAAGATGACAAAAGTTGAAGGTGGAGAGGTAGGCTAAGCCTGATCCAGGAGGACCTTGTATCCCATGGTAAGGAACTCAGATTTCTTCCCTTAGGTAATGAAGAGCTATTGAAGGATTTTGAATAGGAGGGAGAAAGTTAGATCATTCTGATAGGGATGGATCAGATCAGTGTTTACAAGTGTGTGGTACCCAGGATGAGCACAGACTTTTTTTGGTGCTGAAGCTGGTTTTAAGAGGAATGCAAGAGGGACATTAAATTTCATTGGCTCATGTGAAGAGAGAGTTATTCTTTTTTCTTTTTTTTAAATTTTTTAAAAGTTGATTTACTTTGAGAGAGAGATAGAGAGAGTGAATGGGGGAGGGGAAGAGAGAGAGGGAGAGACAGAATCCCAAGCAGGCTCCACATGTCAGTATGGAGCCTGATGCAGGGTTCGAACCCACACACTGTGAAATCATGACCTGAGCCCAAACCAGAATCAGACACTTAACCGAATGAGACACTCAAACGCCTTGGGAGTTATTCTTTTTTCAATTCTCTTTCAGTCAATTTGATTGGACCAAGGAGAAATGTTTGGTTCTGATATGTCTTTAATACTCTTTAAGTCTTGATAATCTTTTTCTTTATGAAAGAAATTGCAGGGCCTCAAACTCAGAACTTTTGGCAGCCAACAGTATCCAGCTAAGATGAGATAATGTGGTTTTACTTTCATTGTATTATTTTTGTGGTTAACATTCTATTTATGGCAAGTGATACTAGTTTTTCACTGATGATAACGAGATACAAATTCCTTTTCAATGAAGTTGAGCAAGATGAGAGCCAATGTAAAGAAACAAGTACATGATGGTGCAGATTATACATGGATATGGAAAAGCTGGTGACAGTAGGGCACAAATGCCTGATATTTGGGATAACTGGAAAAGAAGAAAATAAGATTAAACACAAGAGACTACTAAGAAGGATATTGCAATAGTAGAGGTGAGATATTTTAAATTCCTTGAGATCAGAGAGCCATATATATATATATGTATATATATATATATATATATACACATATATTCACTCAGGAATAAGCCTTGAGAGCAGTAGGAATAACTGTCCAGTTAGTACCCTTGTTAGCAATGCAAAACGTTGTCACAGATATTGAGCTGGATCTTGTTGCTAATTTATTCTTTCAAACACTGTTCTCTAAAACTTCTAACATACTACCTCAAATCCAATTTTGGAAAGTGAACAGTATAATGAATTAAATTTAAAAAAATGTTTTAAAAACTCTTACTCATCCTTCAAGTTCCTTTAGCTTAAATGTCACCTCCACTGAGAAGCCTTCCCTGATTTCTCTGTGTAAACCCACCTGCTGCTTGTCCTGTGCTTTCAGTGAACTTCCTACACACTTAGGCCAAACTTCACAGAACAATTTCTTTGTGTGCCTCTGCATAAGGCTCTAAACTTCCCAGAGACCCTGTCTTTGTTTTTATCCACAGCTCCTAGGACTGTTCTGGTACAAAAAGAAGCAGGAGCTCAATAAACATTTGTGCAACAAATGAATCTTGCTGCGGGTACACCACATTAAGGAAAAACACTTAGAAAGTCATTACATTCTATCGATTTCAAATTCAGTGAAAGTTCAAAGAAGGGAAAGATCAACATAAAGTGAAAGGGGTATTGAAGGAGTTAAGGATGTTACAAGGCTTAAATTGGAAACAGGAAATCTAAATAAAGATTCTTCAACATCACTTCAGCATCTTAATAGCAAGATTTCCCACTTGAAAGAGTATGTGTATGTGTTAACGGGGGATGTTGGAGGGAAGGAAGTAAGGAGTCAGGTCCCTATAATGGATTTATCTTGTCCCTTCTCCCTGTCTGCCTTCTCAAGACCAACCCTTTGGAATTTGTCTGACCTTGTCTACAATCCTTCCTCTTCTCAGACTTCCATATAGTGCTTGTTCCATAAATATTTTTGGAATGGAAGTTTTGCCATAAAGACAAAACTAAATGCTGTATTATTGACTGAAGTTCATTAAAAGTTCATAGAAGGGAGAAGGGTGGGAGCAGTGAGATCCTATTGAAGGATTTCTAGTGGATACAGGCTTGAGTCAGGCTATGGAACATATAGACATTGACTCTCCCACTCTCCAGTATTATCCCAAACTGTCAGTTAAGATGGCTCCAGTCCTCTAAACCAGCAAAAGCTACACTGCCAGTAGAGTAGCCTCTAGCCACATGTGGCAGTTTAAATTTAAACACAATTAAAATTCAGTTCTTCAGTTGCGCTAACCATATTAGTGGCTTCCATATTGAATAGCTCAGATAAAGATTTCCATTATCATAGAATATTCAATTGGACAATGCAGATCTAAGGAGTAAATCCCCTCTAAGTTACTGAAGGTGGGAGCATGAGGGAGAGACAAGCCAACTTTTTAACTATGTTTTACTGGCTTTTCTGTTCCTCTACACTTTTACACTGTTAGCTACTAAACACTCTATGATTTAACTAACATTTCCTTCATTGATGGTTTCTAAACTTTCTGAATGCCTGCTGTGTGTATTTTGTTTTGTTTTTAATAACTCAATGGTTTTTAGTATATTCACCAAGTTGTGTGCCCATAACCACCATTCAATTCCAGAACATTTTCATCAACCCAAAAGGAAACCCAATATCCACTAAGCAATCACTCTCCATTCCTCCTTCCCCTGACCCCTTGGCAACCACTAATCTACTTTCAGTCTATATATATTTGCCTACTCTGGATATTTCATCTAAATGGAATCCTACAATATGTGGCTTTTTGTGTCTGGCTTCCTTCATTTAGCATTATGTTTCCCAGGTCCCCCCATGTTGTAGCATGTATCAGTATTCATTCCTTCTTATGGCTGAATAATAATATTCCACTGTATGGATGTACCACATTTTGTTTATCTATTCACCAGTTAATGGATATTTGGGTTGTTTACATTTTTCAGCTATTATAAATAATGTTTCTATGAATATTCATGGGCAAGTTTCTGTATGGGTATATGTTTTAAATTCTCTTGAGTATGTACCTAGGAATAGAATTACTGGGTCTTATGGTAACTCTGTGTTTAACTCTTTGAGGAATTGTCAAACTATTTTCTAAACCAGCTGCATCATTTCATCTTGTGTACATTTAAGAGAGACCTTATTCTTCTTTTTACCTGACAGTGCCTCACATACAGAAACTACCTATTCCCTATTCGAGTGGATAGATGATCACTTTGACTCACATAAAATATCCATCCAGCCTGGAACTGGAGGATGCCCTGTTGAATAGCAGAGTGGTGTGGCCCCAGTCTCCTTAATGCCACCCTATTAGTTGGTAAGGGATTTTAGTCAATCAGTTCAAGTTTATTGAGTACTTACTACTGAGTTCTATGAACTAGGCCAGGCATTGGTAATAATTAGTTGGAGGGATGGCCATGTAAATGGATCACTAGAATACTGTTGCTTTGTGCCGTACTGAGAATATAACATGGGCACAGGGATCACTATTGTTGCCTGGGAGAGTTAGCGAAAGCCTCACAGAGGAAAGGACATTTTAGTTGAATTTTGAGTGATAAATAGGATTTGCCACAGAAGACATGCAACACAGGAGGCACAACTAAGCAAAGCATTTTTGGGGGGATGAAATGGGGATAGGAGCACCTGGGGGGCTCGGTTAAGAGCCCAACTCATGGTTTGTGAGTTCAAGCCCCACACCCCACTCTCTGCTGTCAACACAGAGCTCGCTTGGGACCCTCTGTCTCCCTCTCTCTCTGCCCCTCTCCTGCTCTGTCTCTCTTTCTCTTTCAAAAACAAATATACATTAAAAAGGTTTAAAAAGAAATAAATTAGGCATAGACAGATACATAACTAGTTCCTGCCCACAAGACCATTCCAGAGTGGACATGGTGGAATCCAGATTCTTCTTTCACTTCTCATCCCTCAGAAGGCTGAGTTTAGTGTGATCCAACCAGGGCTATGAATTTAAGAAATCATCTTGGGTCAACCTAGTTCTCCAGCTAAAATAACCTTTCTTCTTTGGAGAGAGAGGGTGACCAATCCAAATGGAACTTCTGCTTTGGCAAAAGCCACCACAATGGAAAGTGAGCGACTGGAAAGATGGGCTGATGTCTTCATGTGTTTCTGAAGCTTGGAGATGGATGCTGGTATAGGAACCATTCTCACAGTCTATTTTTCTGTGGTGTTCCTACCAGATAAGGCTCTACTCATGCTAGGCCATCTTTTCAATACAGAATGAACTACTTGCTTGTCCATTGATATAAATTGGGAACAGTGAGCTAATTTCCTCCAAGGGTCTTGGGATCCTCAAAGTAAGTGACGTTAAGCTCACGCGAAGGTAAAAATCAGGCTGTTCAGAGTAGGTCAAGCTGGTTTTCACTCAGGTGTTTATTTCTCTACCAACCCAAATTTCTCCCTCTAGGGTTCTGTCAACACAAGAGAATAGAACGAGGGGAGATACTTGTGAAAAATGGCTCCATACTTACTTTCAAGGTATGAATACCACTGGAGTCATAAGTGCTAGAATATAACCTGTGCTGATTATTTCTACTCACTGTTACCTGAATGCTTAGAGAGGGCTCCTTTTATGAGTGGTAAAACAAAGTTCTGGTGGCACCCTGATTTATAGTGATTGTTTTTATTCTTTAGAAAGGCCCAGTGCAGTTGAGACAAAATGTTCGGAGGGCTACAGAACTATGGGAGAAGAAATCGAAGATGGAACAATTTTATTCATTTTATTTTCTTTTATTTTAAATATGAAATTTATTGTCAAATTAGTTTCCATACAACACACAGTACTCATCCCAACAGGTGTCCTCTTCAATACCCATCATCCACCTTCCCCTCCCTCCCACCCCCCATCAACCTTCAGTTTGTTCTCAGTTTTTAAGAGTCTCTTGTGTTTTGGCTCCCTCCCTCTCTAACCTCTTTTTTTTTTTCTTCCCCTCCCCCATGGTCTTCTGTTAAGTTTCTCAGGATCCACATAAGAGTGAAAACATATGGTATCTGTCTTTCTCTGTAAGACTTATTTCACTTAGCATAACACTCTCCAGCTCCGAAGATGGAACAATTTTAAATCCCAATGCTCTCTTTCCGTTCTAATTTGTGCCTTTTCACTGTGGTGTGGAATGACTGCTGGGGTGTCTTCCGGATAAAAACCTCTCACACTCAGAACTTATGTCACTTGTCCACACGTTTCACAGGACATGTGGACATCCTTATGTCAGCTGTTTCCTGTATTTCTGTATTAATATATGTAAAGCACTTAGAAAAGTGCCCGGCAAATAATAAGAGCCATGAAAACGTTAGGGTCATCATTATTATTATAATTACTATTACCATTATTATTCAGCCCCATCTCCTTAGTTAGGTATTAAGTTCCTTGTAAGTGAAGATCTGTGTCACCATTTTTCTCGCTCTTACTAATTTGTTGACAAGACGAGGACCTCGCACAAGTTGCTTCCCTTTCGCGAACTCTAGTTGGACCGCATAAAGATTATGCATCAAGCCCAACCTAAGACCACAAACACATTTTGGCGCCCACTGTTTACAAGCCACTGTCTTGCGTCCTATGGCCTTTTTATAGTAAAAACTGTAAGAGTAAACACGTGGTCAAAACCGCATGTAGGAGTCCAGCCTTGGCAGGGGGTGTAGGAGAGACTCCAAGGCGATACCCGCTCCCCGTCACCCCCCCCGTCACCCCCCTGCTACTTGTGCCACTTTCCGCTCCGCCCGGTGCCTGGACAACCGACACCCCTCGGCGCAGAGGGCAGGACCCCGGGTTTGGCGTCTGGATCGCGGCCGCGAGGTGCAGCGGGGACGCGAAGCAGTGGCGCCGGGGGCACCCAGAGCAGGTCCAGGCGGCGCCGGGTCCGTCCCCCCGCCTCGGCTCCCGGCTGCCCAATCAGGGCGCGGCTCGGGCGCGCGCCGCGGCCAATCAGGAGCTGCGGGAGAGGAGCCAGGAGCCGGCGGGCGCGGAGCGAGCCTAGAGAGTCGGGAGCCGGCGGCGGCGCTGCGGCCGCGAGGGAGGGCAGCGGGAGCAGTGGGGCCGGGCGAGGATCCCCGGGCCAGCCCAGCGGGCTCTGCCGTGGCGACATTCCGGCCGACACTTGGGACCCTGCGGGCGACGTCGCAGGTAACCGCGCCCGCGCCCCGCCGTGGAGGGCCAGCGTGCCCTGCCGGAGGGGCTCCGCAGGTGGAGCCGGCGAGGGGTGGGGGTGGGGGCGGGCCGGCCGCGAGGTCCTAGCGCCGCGGGGGCTGCCCCTCGCCCCGCGTGTCCCTACGCCTCCGCGCGTGCCTCGGCCGGAGCCCCGCGGAGGCGCGACATTTCCACTGGCTGCCGGCGTCCAGGGGTGGGAGGGGGTGAGGTGAGCCCGCCTAAGGCGGAGAAGGGGCGGTGGGGGTGGGGGAAGACACTTGCGACCCCCGCTCCCGTACGCGGACACTGCAGACGGGTGTCCTCCCTGAGATGTGAGTCCCCGCGACGTCTTCGTTGGCCCAAGGCGACAACAGGTGTCCCTGGGGACGGTGACTTTCCCACCCCTCCCCCCCACCGCTCGAAATCCCGGCCTTGGCGTTCCGCCCCACCTTCGGGGTGTCGGAGACAGGACCCCAGCCTGGTCACTCAGGCGCGCTGCCCGCTGGACAGCGCCCAGAGGCGGCCTGGACCCAGCAGACCCGGGCTTTGGATGGAGTTTCCTCTGTGTATTGCCAAGCAATTTGCTGGACACCCGCCTCTCGCTGGGTGAGGAAGAGTTGAAGATGAGAGATAGAGATAGAGACAGAGACAGAGACACCGAGAGAATGTGCCTATGTTGCCCTTACTGAAAGGAGCTCCCCGAGGGCTGTGGGTGAATCATTAACTGTCGTCTTGTGCAGCTACTGACCTCTGAAAGGGAAAGACACCCTTTCTCTCAGGCAGGTCCTTCATGCTCTTATGTGCCTCACTCTCTTAATCTGTAAAGTGGCCATAAATGGTTGCACCTGCTTGATAGCCTTGTTTTGAGGATTAAATAAACCAGTGCCCAAAAAACACTGAGCACAACACTAAGTACCCAGTAAATGCTGGCTCTTATTATTTGTTATACGGAGTGGATGGTTTTTTAAAGAGTAAGGCAGACGTGTTCTCACTGGCCCAGTGACCATTTGGAGCTCTGAACAGCTTTCTAAACTCGAAGGGGAAAAATGCTATTATTAATGTTACCGATGGTATCATTTAAATGTAATAATGTCCTTTGAAGGAATTAAAAAAAACACAAAACTCCATTGGAATGGTGAGAGAGATAAATGGATTCCAACAAGTAACTGAGAAAAGCTTTGCAAACCCTGAAAAAGTTGTTATGAATGTTGTGTGAGAAGAATATCTTGGTGTTTTGTTGAATGCTTATCTTTCACTAATATGGCTGATGGGGGAGGACTTGAAGGTTCTTATACTTTCCAAACTCCTCCCTGAAACAACTTTAAAGAGAGGGGGAAGATGAGAAAAACAAATAAAAAGCTCAACCACACAACAAAATGCCAGCAGCTCACAGAAACCTAAAATTGCAGTTCCTACTTCAGGCAGTTATTTTGGTGTCTGACTTGGGTGGTCTGGTTCAATTCTTTGCCATTGTGTCACTTTATTATCCTCGTTTTCTTTTCCTTGTTCATTTACTTAAAATATCTATATGTAGCCAACTTGCTTGGAATTCTGAACCCTCTGCTACTTAACCTCCTACCTTGTGGCAAACCCAAAAGGACCTTCCCACAGGTTCCCAAGGGCAATGTCAGTGGGAATCTACCTGTCTTAACACACCACACTACCTGGGAAAGGTACAGACAGAATGCCCCAGTTCTCCAAAGGCTCCAGTGCATTTACTTGCCAGGAGCCTTCGAATAAATCCATCCACTTAGAGAAAGTGATTATCTTCTCAGGGGGTAAGAAGCCCACTTCCAGATGCAAGTCTTTCAAGTGTCAAATTAATTCCACAACCTTTTAGTTGTGGATAAGGAGACTTTTACTCTCACCACCACAGTGGGAGGATATGAAAGCTTGCTGATAGAGGAGGGAGGGAGGTGAGTGGGGCACAGGAAAGATTGCTACAATCAGAGCCATACCCACACTTGGTAAAAACTCTGTCTCTGTGGCCGATGGCTGGGAAACCTGGACAAGTCGCTTTGCTTTTCTGTGCCAGAGTCTCCCACTCTGTAAAATGAGGGCTTATTTATTTATTTATTTATTTATTTATTTTTTTTAGAGAGGAGTTGTTGTAAGGATAGTGCTAATAAATGGAAAGTCCCCAGCAAAGTTCCAAGGACATAGTTACTGGTCTGTAGCATTCAAAAGGGATCCTACAGGTGAGAGTCGATCGGTTATATCTGGGAATAAAAAAGACTTGATTGAGGAGATGACACCTGAGCTGAGTGAAGAATGATGAGCAGGTCTCTTATGCAGATAGGACTGAGGTGGGATTGGAAGGAAAGGTAGAGCAGAGGAAAGAGACATTCCAGGCAGAGGGGATATGGGAGATCCAATGTGCTATAATGGTCAGCTTAGGCAAAATAACAAATAATTCCCAAATCTCAGTGGCTTACAACAACTGAGGTGTATTTGTCACGATTGCTGCATGTCCAGTGTAGGTTAGTTGTGGTTCTGCTCCTTATCTGGTTCCTTCTGAGATCCCCAGAGGCTTAAGAAACAGCCTCTTCCTGGGGCAATACTGATCTCATTTATGGGAAGGGGAAAAAAGAGAATGTGATAAAACAAAAATATGGCACTTAATACCTGCTCAGAGATAGCAGACATCACTTCAACTCTCCTGCTGTTGGCCAAGGTAAGTCACACAGGCAGACCCAACGTCAGTGGTAAGGGGGAGTCTAAGCCTCCTGCAGACAGTGAAGAATGGCTGAGTAGGAGGGAAAGTGCAGAAGGAAACAGGGCAAGGGAGGTGGCCCGGAGGCAGGTGATGAAGGGCCCTGGGTCATGTGCTGGGACTTTATCCTATGGGCAGGGAGCAGCCATTGAGGGTTTTAAGTTGGGGTTTGACATGGTCAGATTTTTCAGGCCAAACACATGTCTCTAGTGGCAATGTGGGGAAAAGACCAAAATAGGTGGGATTAAAAGGTAAAGATGGTAAGTGCCCCAACGAATTCAGCAGCCTCAAATCTCCCTCACTATCTTTCACATGACTCGAGATTCAACTGTTAGAAAATTATTCCCTGGGCACTTGAATGATTCTCCTTTGTCCTCTCTTAAAATGTATATGCTCCTTCATCCTGAAGTATTTTATGGTATCATCTAAAGCAGCAGTTTTCAAACTTTAGTGTGCCTCAGAATCACCTAGAGCCCTTGAGAAAACACAGATTTGTGGGTCACACCGCCAGAGTTTCTTAATAGATCTGGGGTGGCACCTGGGAGTTAGCATTTCTGACAAGTGCTCAGGTGATGCTGATGCTGCCAGTCCAAAAACCACTGAACTAAAGGGAGAAATTAAGATGTGGTTGAGGAGGGCACCTTGTGGCTCAGTTGTTAAGCATCTGACTTTTGCTCAGGTCATGATCTCACAGTTTGTGAGTTCGAGTCCCATAGTGGGTGAGCTCACCCACTTCGGGGGAGCACGAGCCCCACTACTCTCTCTCTTTCTCTCTCTGCCCCTTGTGGGATTCTCTCTCTGCTCCTTGCTCACTTGAGCACCCCCCACCCCCAAATGTGGTTGAGGGAAAGGCCTGAATAGAAGGGCCTAATGGAACGGGGAAGAAGTCTGGAAGGTCTCAGCATTCTCCATTTGGCAGATTTGCTGAAGGCTGGCAGTGGCATTGGGGTCTGTAAGAGTGACTGAGTCTCTAGGTTTATATTAAATTGCAGATATAATTCTCATAGTAAGGACATGAAAGGAGCTTGGATTCATAGAAGAAACATACAAGTGCTACTTTATCCCCTCCTTTTGTAATTCTGCCCCACCCCCCCACCATCCGGCATGTCATTGAGCACACACCCTTTTGTCTGGCTCCAGCCCTCTCACTTAAGTTTGTCAGCTCAGCGTATTCCAGTCTCTGATCCATCACACTTCTTGTCCTCCCAGTTTTAATTTCTTTTGGAACTGGGGTTTGCCCACTGGGTGGATGTTTGGCTGACTTGTAAAATAGTCAGACCGAGAAATTTCTTGCTTCACTTGAGGTCATCTTCATGAATACACATCTGTACCATATGATCATGCAAATTGTGATCAACCCTCCCAAGATAACTAACCCCCTGAGAACTCAAGATGTCCATAGTTTAGCTTATGCTAATGGGTGGAGCGAGTCCCATCAATTCCTTTCACTGTGACTCACCACTCCTGTAATGAGAGAACATTCCAAGAAGGACGTTAAGGAGAAAATATGTTGGCATGTACAACATGACACAAGAAATAGAACATAGTGAGCGTTTGTTTTCTTTTTACTATTTTTTTCTCAATTCTAGATGTGGAAAAAGTTTCGACTCTACCGGGTACAGATAATCAGTGATATACCTGCCCACACTGTGTGAATAAATGAAATACTTTCAGAGTCAACATTTTGAGTGCTGGCCAGCAGGTTATAGTATTTGTTTCAAGGTGGTGTGAGTCTAAAATGATCCATTGAGACGTGGATACACTATCTTAGAAATACGCATAGGAAATTTGTATAAAACAAGAAATGTCATGGTAGGCCCGAGCTATAAAATGAAATGAGTAATATTTGAAAAGACCCTTTTTCCTAATTGAGATTTGACAATTCATACCTAAAAGGTGTGCTTTTTGAAACAAGAGAATTCCCTAGGGTTCTGCATACCTCCAGAGGTGGATGAGAAAATTTGGAACCATGACCTCTGGCCAGGAGGCCTGAGGCCATCTTTGTTGGTCTGATTCCCTCTCCAGGTAATTTTGGAAAATCAACTGTTTCACTTCCTCCTGCAGACGTGGCCTTCCCTTGGTCAGCTCTGTAGTGGAACCCTGTAGCTCCCTCGGTCTCAGGTCTCCAGGAAACTTGATCTAAAGTTGTGGGGCACCTGGATAGCTGTCAGTTAGGTGTCTGACTTCGACTTAGGTCATGATCTCATGGTTCTTGAGCCCTACATCAGGCTCGCTGCTGTCAGCGATCCCCGTTGGATCCTTTGTCACCCCCTCTCTCTGCCCCTCCCCTGCTCTCTCTCTCTCTCTCAAAAATAAATAAAACATTAAAAAAAATAAAGTTGCAAAAGATGTAGCAGATAAAACCCTAGGCCTGAGTGAGAGCCAGTGAGGGAAGGGACTTAAACTAGCCAGGAGGGATCTAAAATGCTGAATATATTCACTAGAAAGTGTTACTCTTCCCCATTGGATAGCATTTATCCAGGAATTTGATATTTAAAAAAAATACACATTAAACCACTACATAAATAGTATCTTCTCTATATGTTTGTATTTAATAAATGTTAAATGTAATATATATATATGTATATTTTCACATCTCTAGCAGTTTCAAGAGGTAGGTTTCTTGCACTGTCATTTTTCTGAATCGTGATTACTGAGAAACAGTTGGCCAAAATTCTATAGACAGATGGTGGAAGGGCAGGATTGAAAACTTAAAGTCCTTTGAATTTTCTGTTCGTTGTGTCCACTCCCATCATCCCAGCTGGCCTCAAACTAACCCAGACTTATGCTCTGAGGTAGCCTCACTAACAGGTAACAGCTAAGAGAAGCTTATTGTTCTTTGTGCAGTGTGATCATGAGTGTGAAGCTACTTTGCAGATTGCTAATGGCCCAGTAAAATCTTTGGAAGGTGGTTTCACAGGAATGGCATTGGGTATCTTCTGGGTGCAAGGTTCTGAGGAAGATGTGAGGAATTCAGAGAAGTGTAATGCTTATTCTTTGGACACAGCCTCTAATCTGGGAGTGAAAGGGCATAATATTTATACAGAATTAATAGTAGTCAAATAATAGTGGGGCCAGCCATATAATTAAAGGGGGCACTGCAAGCTGTGAATTCAGAGACAGAATCTTTCTGAGGTGTTGCTAGGCTGGGAAGGTTCACGGAGGAGCAGTTGCGTTGGATTGGAAGTAGAAATGGAGTTTAGGTGGGCACATCAGGATTTAGGGAATGGACCTCAGCGAACCATGGCTCTGACGGTCCACACAAGCTTGTTCCAGGCCTGTGGCTAGACTTCTAGAGCAAAGGAGTCAAGTAGAAGAGGACAGAGAAGTCTGAGGTAGACAGCTTCTTAAAGTCTTCCTTTCTTGACTGCCATCTGATTGTCTAATTCCAATATTCTGATGGCTTGTGTCACCTCCTGAAAAATGAAGCCATCTGGTGATTTGTTAGCAAATGAGTACTCTGGACTCTAATTTGTCCTCTTAACGTGTTCACTTTATTAATAGGAGAGCACTTTGGAGCTAAGAATGTCAAACCTCTTTATAAATAAAATTTAATCCTATCATAAACTCTGTCAAACTGGCAGGCGGTTGGTCTCACTCCGCTTGCAAGGTGACCTGGGAAGGTCAAGCAGCTTGTTTAAAGTCGTGCAGGTATCCCCTGGCACTTCTGTGCTCATTGGTCCCACCTCCCCTGGTGTCCAGCTTAAGTTGCTTTACAGATATTCACTAAGCACTTGGGGACCCTTCCATCCAATTAGGACTTTCTCCATCACTCTTTTATCCCGTAGAGACCCTCAGCCTTAATCCCAATGACCCTCATTAATTTTAATTTGGAGGTGGGATGATTACACCCTTCTCTTTCAGGCTTAACAGGGGCTCTCATTGAAAGAGGTACCGTTTTAGTGCTGTGGGTCTGTGCACACACACCATCTGAATGAATTGGTATTCTCAGCACTTTTCATGCCAGATGCCAGCCAGTATAGCAGGTCTATCAGTGGCTTTCAATCTGCCTGAACTTTGAAGTGAGACACCAGACCCTTGCCAGCTTGATAGAATCACTGCATTGGTTGCCCTTTGAAGTTAGCTAATTGCTTAAAAAAAAAAAAAAAAGTGAGATGCTTTAAATGAAAACAGATTTTATTCCTCTGTTTGCTTTAGAAACAACATATTTGTCTGTCTTTTTCGACTTAAGTTTTTAAAGAAGAAAGAATATAATACCATAGTGAAGTGGGTAAGGTTAGGGTGATCCCTAGTCAGTGAGCTTACTCAGTTAAATGTTATTTAAATGTGTGAACTGTCACACATTAAAAAAAAAACAAAACATAGCTGTCACAAATATAGTTTTCCTATTGTATTTTCCCACCCTTGCCAAA
This sequence comes from Panthera onca, assembly GCF_046562875.1. Lineage (NCBI taxonomy): Eukaryota > Metazoa > Chordata > Mammalia > Carnivora > Felidae > Panthera > Panthera onca. The sequence continues at coordinate 125,029,568 of NC_138344.1, read as the reverse complement.
CATAAAGTATTAATTTTTCTCTGCGTCATTCCTTGTCCCTACATTTCCCTTCACTTAACCCTCTAAACACTTGAAGGGTGTGAACAACTTTTATTATTGAGATTATCAAAATTACCATAAGTAGCCATCATTCATGGGGTCTTACTGTGTCCCAGGTCTTCTGCTAGCATTTTACTCCACATTATTTGAATTTCCGCCTCAACTCTGTGAGGTGGGGCATTAGTAGTATCTGCAAGGGTAAGTAATCTGTCGGAGGTTGTGGTGGAGATAGGGCTTTGACCCCACCTCTTAATCTCTCAGTTCTAGAAGCTGTGCCCTTAGTCACTATTCTATCTGGAAACAGAAGGAAAAGTCCTCTAAAGAGTTAAGGGGTGGGGGGCCGTCTGTGCACTCCGGGCACACCCACAGAGATCCTGCCAGAAGAACTGTCCTTGTTTTTGCTCCGTGGCTTCACTGCCAACAGGGCTGTTGAAGCACGCTTGCTTCTCTTATCTATTTCTTTCTGCTTAATATTTTTGGTATTAAAGTAACATCTAAAAGGGGGGTCTTTGGGGGGCATCTATTTGAGTACATTCAGCACATCCCAGTCACTCACCAACAGCCTAATTGGCCCAGGTGGGCAGTATCCTCTGAAGCAGCCCCTCCAGCCACACCATCCATCACATTCAGAGGCCCTGGAGCTCTCATGCTCTGCTGTTGGTTGGTGTTCAGTTCCTGATCCCCGAGCAGGCCTTGGGGAGGCAGTTCCAAGGAGGCAGGGTCATGTGCTGTCATATCTCAGATTCAGCTAGATGACTTGGCTGGTCACAGCCCAGTGCTCATGGGACAAGGGGCTTTGGTCTCTTGTCATTTAGTTGCCACTTTCCTGTGAAGAGGACAGAGAAAGTGCAGTCAGTCCTGGCCAGGAACTTGGCAGAGGTGGGCCCCGGCCATAAGAAAGCAAGATAAGAGTATAGGTTCCTTTCTGTACTTAGAGGAAAAAGTATGTTTCATGGATGGAGCATGGTGAAGTGGTTAAGAGCATGCACACCAGAGCTAGGCTGTCCACGTTTGAATCGTGTGGTGTTGGGCAAGCTGGTTAATCTCCCTGTATCTTAGTTTCCTTATCTACTGAAAGAGAATAGTGGTGTCTACTTCAGAGAGTTCTTATGAGGATTACATGAATTCTCTAGTGCTAATTAGCTGTAAAGCACTTTGAGACCACTGTCTGGGAGACAGGAAGTGTTACATAATAGCACGTAAAAAAAAAAAACAAAACGGTAGGTGGACATCGCTATACGCGGGTAGGCAGTGCTATGGTGGATGAAGCTCACCTAACTGCTTTGGGAAAGGTGCTCCTGCTGAGTTGTATGCAAATGAAGTCTTACTATGTGTACTAGGGGAACTTGCTGTTTTAAAGAAGCATAGGAGAAATCTATTTGTCCGCTGCCTAAAATGAACATGAGAGAAACCATGTAGGAAGAAGAGAGGAGTCTAGGATGACTTGATGTTGTGACCAACGCCACTGCCAAGATAAACTGCCATCACGTTGGATGCAGAAGGCTTCTGGTAGAGCAGCTTTGGAGGGAGCGTCGCTATCCAGTCATGGATATGTGACCTTTGAGAGGCCTATTAAACGCTGTCGTGAAGGCACTCAGTGGGCATCAGGTGAGAGGTCAGGGCTGGACACATCGATGTAGGGGTCCTTGGCTATAGATGAGAGTTAAATTCGTGAAGGGATTAAATTAGACCAAGAAGAGAAGGGGCTCTGGAGCTGAACCTGGGGGCCTTCCAGCTCTAGTGGAAAAGTCAAGCCGGCTCTACTTTTCCGGTTTGCTTTCTTGCCTTGCTAGAGGGAAATGAAGTGTGGACCCATTTGATGCTGGCATTCGCTTTGGATAGTTTATCATTCGAGCTCTATAATGCTTGGACTTCTGAGTCAATAAACTAGGGTTAGATACCACTTGACCTCTTCCTACCTTTGTGCCCTTGGGCAAGCTACTTACCATCAGAGTCTCAGTTTCCTTATCTGGAGATGGGAACTGGTAGTAAAAACTCCCATCTCGGGGGTTTGAGGGGTTCAGTGAGTGCAGCTGTATCAGTGCTATGAAGCTGTTTATCGTTTGATCATTGTAAAATTCTCACTGTTCGTGCCAGAGTGTTTGGAAGTAAGGAGCGGTAACAGCTCACACATTTTTAAAGCTCTTTGAATTTCCCCTGAATTGCAAGCCACATTTTAATTTAACCCATACTGCTACTATTTTTTTTGTTCTTATTAAAAGTAAAAGAGGTCAAGAAGATACTACAATAAATTCCACACACATATGTCAGCCATTTATGCTTTCCCTGAAAGCATAACTGAAACACTGCATCCAGAAATCAAGACTGGCCTGTGTATATGGCAGTTGGTACATGAATCCCAGATACACAAGCATTCAGAGAAAAGCGAAACACAGAAGAAAATGGATATCCTAGCAATGACGGTATTTCAACATCACATACGCTAACCTCATATGTGCTCTTTACTACTGTGAGGCAGGTGAGAAGGTTCTCACTTCTCTAGTAAACTAACTGATCCTCCCTTACGTTTTTTTTTTTTATTTTTAATGTTTATTTATTTTTGAGAGGAAGAGACAGAGCACAAGCTGGGGAGGGGCAGAGAGAAAGGGAGACACAGAATCCGAAGCAGGCTCCAGGCTCTGAGCTGTCAGCACAGAGCCCAACGGAGGGCTCAAACCCACGAACCACAAGATCATGACCTGAGCCAAAGTCAGATGCTTAACCAACAGAGCCACCCAGGTTCCCCTCTCCCTTACTGTTTTAAATTCCAGTTTTACACTTGGTTGGAGAAAGTATTCGAGACACTTGATTTCTCTCAGCAAATAATATGATTCTGAATCTATTTTTTAAAAAGTCTCCCTCTCAAAGCTACATAAGAATCCAGAGGCAGGGGAAATCAAATTCTGAAGTCTCTTCTCTGGATTCTTTAATTAGCATGTCTGCTGTGTTTGCATTTGTGGTTTATATGCTTTGAACTTGTGGCTTTTCTGTTTTGCAAGAGTTACTGTCAGTGAGACATTCACCAAAAGAAATACAGCTATTAGTGGTGGCAGGACCAAATACATGTAACGGTGTGGTTGGTTTCTAAATCCCTGCTAGAATTTTTGAGAAAACCTCTCCAGATGGCGGTGGGTGGTGTGAGGGCTGAAAGAAAACATTCGAAATACCGAAGCAGAAAAAATAATAGGAAAGAGCTCCAGTGATTAAATTTTTCTTTCTGGTCTTTCAGGTTGAGGAAGTGAAGAGAATAGGCATAAATGGTGGGAAATTTCCATCAACTTGGAAAACACAATAGAATAAATAATTCTTGGCCACGAGGTGAGAGCCCAGAGAGTCACAAGGTCAAAGGATCCTGTCCCATTTGTCTGTGGTGACAGCCCCCCTCCCCCCAAAAAGGAACGCCTCACCCTTGAACAATGCAAGTGTCCCTGGGAAGCTGAAAAGGTACATGCAAATGATGAAATAAATCACATCATTTCAGAAGTAAGTGGTGGTTATACTTTTCTATATTTCCCAAATTTTCTTTAGTGAGAGTGTGTTCCTTTTATAATAAAATATATATAAATAATGCAAAAAATAGATGCAAAAGAGGGAAATTTACTGGGAGTGTGGAGATGGGTTTAAAGGTGCCATTTAAAGGTGCTGAGTTCCTTGCATTTTATAACAGGATTATTTTGCCCTATAAGTCGTAACACTTCCTAACTTACCTGCTGTCTAAATTTACAATCTTCAAGAATGTACTGGGTGTCAGCCATACCTGTCACCCATCAAAACCCAAGACCCTGCTCTAGGAGAGCAGAGCCAGCACTCAGGCAACAGATATTTATTTGACTCTCACACTGTGCCAAGCCCACCCAGTGTGGCTATATTCCTGGCCACTATCCCCAGCGGTTGGAGACCCCCTCTTGCCCCTGTCTCAGCAGACATGAACTAGGGATGTTTCTTGTTTACAGGGGGATGGCTGCATGAGGATAATGTCACAGTCAGCCTGGGGCCCTTGGAGCTGCTCCTCACGAGGCCCACTGCGGAGGCCTGAGTTTTTGCATTCAGCTGCGTTGTTTTGGTTTCTGTGCCTGAGGTCTATTTTGTTGGGGCAAGGACAGGGATTCTTAGAAAAGGGAAGGAGATATCCTCTGCCTTACTGAAAACGGAAGTAAGGAATTATCAGTTCAGGGTCAGTGGAAGCCACAGTGCCTGGCTTCCTTTTGCTGTGCTCTTCTGGAATGAGTTGGTTTTGTTTTGAACATTCTGAAAGTGACATGAGCTAGATAAATTGTTCTAGGGTGGAGCTTTCAACAGGGAGTCCAGAGAGCCCTAGGGGATTCATGGAGGGACTTTGGCAAAGGTGTCTGTGAAGCACCTGAAATTTTAAATATGTTGCATGTATGTGTATTTACTCGGAGATGAGGGTCTCTGGCTTAAATTGTACCTCAGATCCAGAGAGCCATGCTTAAAAAAAAGAAAAAAAAGGCTAAGACCCAGTTCTAGGGGGAGATGTTCAAGTTTGAGTTACACATCTTGGCCTTGACTCTAACTAGAGAACTCTTCCTAATGGATGATGTGTTTGTAGTTGAAGTATTAGTGTAAATAGGCACATCTCAGGTGCACCCACAGAAGCCTGTGCTGCAAGAAAGGTGAGGAAGGTTTCACTTCTTCAAGTGCTGGAAAGCTGGAAATCCAGAAGTGCACAATCCCTGCAGTTCTAATGCTTCCTATTCTCCTCTTTCTGTTGTCCTTGAGCCCACACAGAGTTCCCTTAACTCTGTATTACCTGAAGAGTTAGCTTGTTGAAATGAACACTAATACCTCTTTTACCTGGTTTTTCTCTGGGCTCTAAGCAAATCAGGTTGATTTTTCCTGCAATGGAAGGCTGGATTCGGTGCAGGCCTTCATGATGATGATGAGAGCAGACATGTACAGTGAGTGAACTGCCACGTGGCCGTTTATCCAGTGCCCCACACATGAGTGTTGACCTTCCCACCCTTGCTTCTTGTTTCTCCTCACATTGCACATTTTCTCTAGGTGACCTCCAAACCCTTGGCTGCCAATACCTTTTAATCTGTATAATCAATACCTCTCTTCTTCTGACTTCTTGACCTGTTTAGTAGGCCCTAAGACGTCTCTGTGGTTGTCCAACAGGTGCATCAAACTCACTGGGTTTAAAACTGAACTCATCATATCCCTACCACCCCTCAATCATTCTTCCCTATGAAGCCCTTCTGAAGACCGGTGAATGGCCAGAAATCTATCCAGTCTTCCAAAGATCTTTTTCATCCGCTGACCACATCACTGCCTCCCTCAATCTAAATGAGCTTCAAATAGACTTTATCCCCATGTCTTGATGATCTTTCATTTTAAATGGCTCATAAAAAACATCCCTCCTGTTTATCCCTCATCTTGCAATGCCTGATCACTATAATTACTAGGTGATCTTCCCACCCTCCAGTCCATCTTCCTCATTGCTTCCAGAATGATTTTCCTAAAATATGATTGAATCGTATTATTTCTTCATTTAAAATTGTTTAATTGATCTCCATTGCCCTCCAAAACCCAACCTTGGCATGGCTTACAAGACCCTTCTGACTCCTCATCTTTCCAGCCTCTTCTCTTCTCTTCTCTTCTCTTCTCTTCTCTTCTCTTCTCTTCTCTCTTCTCTCTTCTCTCTTCTCTCTTCTCTCTTCTCTCTTCTCTGAGCTGCTTGTAGTTCAGAAAGCACAACATGCTTTCATTCATCTCCTACACTTTGTATGAATGTATCACATTTTATTATAGCTGTTTTTAAGTGGGGGAACTTATAAAAAAAACTGTCACACTTCAAGGTTCTAAGTCATGTACAAAACAGTCTAGCTCTGCATCACCCCCATCCTTGCCTCCTCCCCATTCCTAATACCACCCCTAAATCTCAGGTCGTCCTTGAACTTGAACCTCTTTTCTTAGCCTCATCTTCACCTCACGCCATGCCTTACTTGTATCTCCAGATCCTACCCCATCACTGATTCATATGTACTCCAGGGGTTGAGGTCAGTGATGAGTGATGTTCAAGAATGGGTTAGGTAGGCAGGAGGTCTGGGGATGATGTGAGAGACAGGGATGTCTATTGCACATACTTTTTGGTACCAAACTGGTTTTGCGTGTTAACACAACTGTTTAAACATGGCTAAGTAAAATGGCACCCTCTAATTAAGTTGCATTGTCCTGTTTTATTCTTATAGATGCTATGCTGCCAGCTTGGAATCTCCCTTTTCCCTGCCCCCAACTAATTTCTGTTCGTCTTTCAAGCCCCTTCCCAGGTATCACCTTCCCTCAGTTATTCTTTACTGACCCCAAGATTGGACTGGGTGCCACTCCTCTGTGTGCTAATGGCACTGTTGGGTTTACTGTATTGTGATTGTCTGTTTATTTGCCTGTCTCCTTCTCTCTCTCTTAGTCTTCTCTCTCTCTAGAATTTCACTAGGACATGCCTAGCAATAGGAGATGCTGAAGAAATGCTTACTGAATGACTGTAGAATGGATGATGTCCTGTGACAGTCAGAATTCTAAGAACCTGCAGAAGATCGAGGAGCACAAATAACCCACAGTCCAAGGAGATTTATTAGATCATCTCTTCCACTTTCTGTGAATGTGAAATTGCACACCAGTACTGGTTCGTCTCTAGGTTTAACCTTCCTCTGTTGGCTGCCTCTTACACACCATCTGAAATTCTCTTAGCCCCACTTCCTTCTCAGTTGCCTTGGTGACCAGCTCTGCTGGACTGTACCATTCTACCATCCAACGCCATGTTGGGCTTACTCCCACCACTTCTGGACTCAGATGAAGCACCACCCTGTAGGTATGGGATCTAGCTTCCTCATTTGCTGCTGAAGGAGCAAGACAATACACCCCAAAAGTGTGGGGGATGTTGGGTCACCATGGAATGAACCTTGGCCCAGTGGGGAATAAGAGAGAGTCAAGTGATGGCAGACATTTTCCCTCTCAGAGTATCGCTCCATTTGATGGAAACTTTTGGGAGGCTGTAATCTCTACCAGCCTCTTTGGGGGTGTCCCATATGACTGAGTGAGAAGTTTTGTTTATTGTGAAGCCATGGTTGGTCCTGCCCCATTTGTTATTTGATTTTGCTGTCTCACTTCTTTTTCTAAACTCAAGCTTCCTGGGATTGCTAAAATGGCCTAGAAGTTTGGTCTCAGGCTCTCATTTCTAAGCCACACAGCCTAAGACACATTCACACTTACCACTTTTTCCCTAGAGAAACGGGGGCCAGTGAAGGTAGAAGAAGAGGGAGGAACACTACAGATCAGGTGGTCTCTAGGGTATGGATCCGACAGGGCATGACTGGGAGTCTGAGCCTTCAATCCTCCATCCCTGTTCTCTCTTTTTCTGTAACACTGGCTGCCCTCATTTTGGGGAACTGGGAAGATGGGTCTATCAGTAGTAAAAGATCCATCATTTGTAACCTGTGGATCTGGTCCCTGTGTAGGCTAGCCATCTGTTCCATGGTTTCCTATTTTTAAAAATACTTCTAATTAAAAAAAAAAAAAACACATCAGACATCTATCTTTGAATGTCAGCAATACAGCTGTGAAAATTGATCCCATGAGGATGTGTGATACATTCTGGGTTTAAAGCTTACCTTCACCACTTCCAATGTGTGTAGCTTTGAGAAAGTTAGCTGATCCAAGCTTTAGTTTCCTCATCTGGAAATAGGCATTAACAATAACATTCCCCTAGAGTGGTTGTAGAGATCAGGTAAGACGATGCCTGTAAGACCCTTAGCACAGTGCCTTACAGAGTAAGCTGTTAGAAGGTAGTTGCTATGGTTGTTATTCTGTCTTCACAGTACAATTTGAGAATGAGAGAGAGTTAATCTCTGGATAGGAGACAAATGTAAGGTGATATATTTTAGCCCTTAAACGTTTTATTGGGTTTTCGGGAGGGGCTTTTTTGGTAAACCTCAGGCCAGTTTTATACTTGTTGAAACAGGTGGAAAGGCATGCTAAAACCCTTGCATGGAAGCAGCGGTTACCTGCTAGGTATTTTATTTTGTGCAACGTGTGAGAATCACATACGGTTGAGACTAGTTAAATATGTTTCCCGTCTTTTAAGTATTTTCAAGGTTGCAAATAAGTTTATATTAATCCCAAATTAATACATTTGTGGAAACAAAAGCGGAAAGGTTTTGCAACTTTGCCGTGGTCATTCAAAGAATTTGTGGCAGCGGAGATCCCAGGAAATCTCTTGCTTCTTATCTGAGGTGAGTTTCAATTCATGCCAGGTAAAAAAGAAAAGTACTTCCTCCATAGAAGTTTGTAATGGGGATTAACAGAGTGTACACTGTTAAAAAAAAAAAGGTAATTTTTTGCCTTCCTTTACAAAGTTGTATTAAGAGTCATTAAACTTTAAACTGTAATTATGGTATATTATTAACTCTTTACAATAGGCCTTCTAGTCCAGCTGCTTTACTCTGTTCCACAAATACTTGCTGCTTTCCTTCTGCGTAGCTGGTCCTGAGCATTGGGAATACAGTGAGAAAGGGCACAGACCATCCTTCAAGGAGCTGTCACTTTAGTGAACCTTCTGAAGGGTCAGACAGTGACCGTCCAAGCGCCTGTAATGTCTCTCTACAACATTTGACACTAGAGAAACCCACCTTCTTGAGACTTTTCTTTCTCTCATGACCCCAGTGGCCTCTGGTTCTTCTCTTCTCTCACATTTGGCTCTGTCACTTTGGGCGCCCCCTTTTTTCCTTCTCACCTCCCCATTTTCCTATATATAAAGACACGCTGCAGGACTCAGCCATCTTCTTTTGTCTTCTTCTTCCTCGGTTGGTAACCTGTTCCTTTCCTTGGCTTCATGTATCCTCTTTTTTGGGTTGTGTGTATGTGTGTCTCTTATCTAACTTTCTACCTCTTACTTCTCTAGGCCCCAGACCTCCATTTTCTATATCTACCCTTTTGTTTCACAATCCTTGAATCTCAGCATACCCCCAATTAAAATTCTCTGCCCACCTCCACTGCCAATTAATCCCACCCTCCTCCTTTCCTTAGGATACTTAGCAGGCCCTTCTCTGCCCTCTGTTCAGCTGTCATCCTCCTGATCACCCAGGTGGGATTGTATTTCCTATCACTGTGGTTTCTTTTGTTCTGTTGAACGAAGAATAATCACAGGGATCCCTATGGCTGTAGATATTTACTTCCATCTTCTTTCCCAGTCAGGGTTTTCTCCCAAACATTTATCATCTCCCTGCTGTTTCTTAAGCGTGGGTGAGTGGTGAATGAGTACGGGCTGCTGGATTGCACAGCTCTGGGAAGGCATTGGGGCAGCATTCCCCAGGCACCGTTCACCTTAGGGAACACCGTTCCCCTTAGGGAAGGCATTGGGGCAGCATCCCCTTAGGCACCGTTCCCTTCACATCGTGTGTACATGAATGGTGCCTCCCAGAGTTGTGCAGCGCAGTGTTGTGGGGGTGTTAGGGTGCCAGGGGATGGAGTGCTGGTGAGGGCTTCTGGGGGGAAGGGATGCTGAAGACTACAGTGGCCAGGACAGAGTTAAGAGGGACTGGCAGTGCAGCCCAGGAGGAAAGTCCTATTTCTGTGAAAGAGGGAAATATGGGGAAATAGTTTTTCTCTTTGCCCTCTAGCTCTGTGAGAATAAAGCTCTGTGTTTTTCTAGACAAATCTGCACTGAGCTAACCTCATTTAGAGCCACCCACCAAGCTTGAGATCTGTGGCCGGGAGCTTGATTTTCCTCTAATTTTTGTCATTCTTGATACAGGGAGCATTGGCAGGAGTTTCTAAAATGAAGGTCCCACGTTGCTGCCACTGTACTGATAGATTGGGATAATCCCAGATACTCTTGTCACAACTGGACCCTTTTAGATATGGTTTCCGTGTGGCCCAAAGGGGTTGGTGGCAGTGCTGGTTGTGCTACTGCTCTGTTTACAGAAGCAGCCCAGATGATTTGGACACACCAACAGTGGGAGGAGCTATGTGGCAGCGGTGACCAAGGTGCAGGACCCTTGGAGCACCTGCCCAGGCCAGTTGCTGTCTTCAGCCACATGGGTTGTGCCACGCATCCTCCATGGACATTGCTCACGTAGAAGATCTGCAAATGGAGTCCCAGAGTTGTCCTGTGTAATGTCCCTGCGAAGCATTTCCAGGCCAACTAATAATACCTCCCATCCTGCTGGCCGGGCCATTTCCTGCATCATGCTGAAGCTCACACCACTACTTCCTTTTTTCCCCAAATTTCTAAGGTCTCTCCTTTCCTTCCACTTTCACTTCCTGAATGCCATGACCACAGGAATGAAATCAGCAAGTTGTTGCCTGGTCTCCTTGCCAGGCTAACTCCTACTCATCCTTAGTAGAAATAGTAATATAGTAAACTACACTTTATTCAGTGTGTTGAAAATCTTACATACAGCATCTCTTTCTATCCCTATAGGACTCTCTGAAACTGTTAGGTAAAATTCAGGTTTGGAGAGTTTGAGATATTCCCATGATTACAGTTAACAGTGACGGGCTTGGCCTGCATGACTGCACACAGAGATTGTGCTCTGAATCCGTGTGTAATTCAGCTTCCTAAGACCCAAGATAGGCCTCTTCTAGGAAGCCTGCCTGAGCTCCTCCACCCCTGTGACCTTTGGTCATCCTCCATAGTTACCCATGCTGTCATTCAAGTTCAGTGCCTCTTAGAGGTAGTAGAGAGAGACCTATGTTCCTTCCTTTTTCTGAGGTTCCCAATACATTAAGGATTGAAAGAGTTCCAAGACAGGGTTAGAAAAATATTATGACCTTTCTTGTGTATTTGCATTTAACCAAATTAAAACCTTTGATGCATATTCTTACACAGAAAAACACAGAAACCCATACAGAAACACAGAAAATATAATTTTGCTGCATGCAAGATAACTATAGGAGTTATAAATGATATTCGTTGAACTCTCTAGGCAGAGTGGTTTGGTAATGGGGCATGAATTGAAGGTTGTAGGAGGCACCTCTTTCAATCCTTTCAGTGTATTCCTGTGACTAAATGTGTGCTTCCATTTTTTTTTAATGTTTATTTATTTTTGAGAGAGAGAGACAAGTGGAGGAGGGGCTGGGGGAGGGGGGTGTAGACAGACAGAGGATCCAAAGTGGGCTCTGCGCTGACAGCAGTGAGAATGATGTGGAGCTCGGTCTCATGAGCCATGAGATCGTGACCAGAGCCCAAGTTGGATGCCCAGCCAACTGAGCCACCCAGGTGCCCCTGTATCCATTTTTAATAATATTAAAGTCCTTCATGAGTATGAGGCGGTTGGCTAATTATAGCCTTTCTGGATTCTGTCATCTATTTCTCTATCCCTAAAACTAGCACAGTCAGGGCTTGGCACATCATAGGCTCTCAGTGCTTGTTGGTTGGCAGAATGAATGAGTCAATGATTGTTAGAGAACAGTCTCAGAACTTAGAATGATTTTGGTTAGAATCCCAGCACTACCATTTACTAGTGCTCTGACATGAAGAAGTTACTTAATCTCTCTGTTCTCAGCTTTTGTCATCTCGAAAATGGTGATATCACTAATAGTACCTACCTTAGAATGTTGGTTGGAGGAACAAAGGGGATAATGTGCCTCATCTATGGGATGACAGAAGTGAGCTTGTACATGAAGGGTGCTTGGGTATAGACTGGGAGAGGTAGGAGATAGGTCTGTGGGCATCATTGTTGATAAAGGGAGAGCCACTCCAGCTGCTGCCCTTCCCTGAGCCTGTGCCTCCCCAACCAGCCGTGAGGAAGAATGATTGGTGGCTCCAGGAGAGTTGCCAAAGCACCTGACTTTGTTTTCAGGGTGCTGTTTCCTCATTCTGCTGCTTGATTGATAACGATGTGCAGACCTTACTTTTGGAATAACGCTGCAATCTACTGACTACTCTCACCCACTTTGTTTCACTTAATAATTATTCAGAATTGTAAAATTGCCTGTGGTTTCAGGAAATTCCTGCCTGTGTTATAACATGCCTGGTACCTGCCCCTCTCCTGCTGACAGGGTTAGCACTGAAGATATTTGGATTTACTGAGTTCTTTAGAAGCATTTTCAAGTTTTTTTTCTCCAAGACTGGGATTCAAAGCATTTCATGGAGAAAGCCCCACTTCAAACTCTTTTTCTATTTCCACATGGTCGGGTATAGAATGGCCTGGTTGGTTTAGGACCTCTGTCTCCCACATGCCCATGTATTGAAGAGCAGAGTATGGCAGCACCCCCTAACTTGGGCTCCCTCCTCTTTTCTTTCCAGTTGGAGTCACTGGGCCCTGGGACTTGAGTCTTGTGGTGTACCTCCACACTGGCCATGCATGTAAGAACTTTAGCCACCCTTCCTACAGTCTCTCTCTAGTAGACTTGATCCATTCTGTGTAGTGATAACTTTTCAATGTATATCTCCAGCACTGAGCTCCAGACTTGCATGTTCAAGTTCACAGTTGACATGTCTCTTGGATGTCTAATAAGCATCCCAAATGCATCATGTTTAAAAAGAAATATTTACTTTGCCCCGAAATTCTGACTCTTTCCCTCAACTCAGTCAATGGCAGTGCCATCCACCCAGTCCTCGACCATAATCCAGGAGTTACTGTTCCACCCTTCCTCTCCCTACGTATGGCATCCATCAGAAAGTTTTATAGACCCTACCTCCAACATCTATCTCAGATATGCTTCATTCTGTCCATCTTCATTGCTCCCATCCTGATTCTGGCCACTATATATTTTTTTTCTTGATAAAAGAAATCACTTTAATTTTTCAATGACAGTGTACTAAGTGATGTTAGTTTTGTGATTGTTTTTATTACCCTATACATTTATAATCAGTAAGAGAGTTCTTAATGTTTTGACAAAAGGTTTTAAAGACCACAAAACGGTCAAATTTTTCTCTTTGATTATGAAAATTGCTTTGCATAGTTTCAGCTTACATGGTCATTTTTTATAAAAAATTTTATTTTAAAAATTGTGTTGAAATACATATGAAATTTGCCATCTTAACCATTTTTAAGTGATGGTTCAGTGGGATTAAATACATTCACATTGTTGGGCAACCATCCCTACCATCTATTTCCATAACTGTTTTCATCTTTGAGAACTGAAATTCTGTACTTATTAAATACTAACTCCCCAGCCATTTCAGCCACTGGTTACCATCGTTCTACTTTCTGTTTCTGTGAATGTGACCACTTCAGGGACATTCTGTGGAATCAAATGGTATTTGTCCTTTTGTGACAGGCTTATTTCCCTTAGTGTGTGTCCTCAAGGTTCATCCATGTTGTATGTAGCAGAATTTCCTTCCCCCCCCCCTTTTTTTAATGTTTATTTATTTTTAAGAGAGACATGTGAGCAGGGGAGGGGCAGAGAGAGGCGGGAGACAGAGGATCCAAAGTGGGCTCTGTGCTGACAGCAGTAAGCCTGATGTGGAGCTTGAACTCATGAACTGTGAGATCATGACCTGAGCCAAAGTTGGACGCTCAACCGACTGAGCCACCCAGGCGCCCCAGAATTTCCTTCCTTTTGAAGGCTAAATAATATTCTGTCCTATGTAGATACCACATTTTGTTTATCCATTCTTCCATGGAAGGACACTTGAGTTGTTTCAGGCCGCCATCATCTTTCATCTCAGCTATGTGACAGCCTCTTAATTGTTCTCTCCACTTCCACTCTTAACCCTCCCAATCTGTTCTCCACTCAGCTTCTGAAAAGGCAAATTAAATTTTATTGTTCTTTAAATCCTTCGTTGACTTCTCATTGTACTTAGAATAAAATCTAAATATCTAAATTTGGCTGATAAGACCCATATTCCTAAAAAGGAAACACCTTTATAACCGTATCTTAGGCTTCTGTCCTCCTGGCTCATTCTACTGTCAGTTTTTTCTTTTTTGTTTCTATCTCAGACTCTGCCTTTGGTTCCCTCCACCTTGAATGCTTTGTACTTCTTGCTGGTCATAGTTGGCTTCTTCTTACCCTTGAAGTAGTAATTAAATGTCAGCTTTTCAGAGAGATCTATCACCCTAATAATTAAGATCCCTTGTTATTCCTGGTCTTAACCTTGTATTGATTTGCAGATATTGTACATGTTTACAGTTGATTTGTTTCATCCTTGTTTTCCCCTCTTGGATGTAAGCCCCTTGAAGGCAGGGTCTATATTTATCTTGGTCTATATTTATCTTGATTACTTTTGTATCCTGAACATCTAGCAGATGTTTGCTAACAATTTGGTGGATGAATTAGTAAATATCCTATTTTTTAAAAAAAGTTTGAGAGGAGATTCCACAATCTGTTCTACTTCTCCTTTCCTTCCTTTTTGCTCACTCTCCCCTCGGCTGACTTTTAATACATTCCAAAATGTTGACATCCCTATTGTTAGGAAGAGGCATTGGTATGGTATCATCATTACTGCACCAGTAAACTGGTTGAATGTTCATTAGCCTCATGATGTTCAAAGGAAAGATACCCAAAATTGTAATTTAACTTTTTGTTTTAAAAACAATCACCCTTCCAGCCTTGCCCCATGTCTCTGGAAAGGCAGGCTAATTTTGCAGTAGTCTAAGTAAGCAAGGCAGAAAAAGACAAACTTTTTGGAGAGAGATCCTATGTAATATGTTCCAGAATGCTACATGTATAATTTTGTGTTCTTTTGCTATTTTGTATTATTTTTTTAATTTGTTTCCTACTAGGAGTAGTAGTTGATGTCAGTTGAGGTCCAGTCCCTTATCCACACTGGGAGGTTATTTTAGAAAGTCTTTGTTCCTCAAGATTTTGAACTCTCAAATAAATTTTCCTCCCATTTCTAAACTATGATGCTAGCATAGGATGGTTGGGTTCTCTATCCAACAGGGTTGAAATTAAGGATTGGCCCACTGTGTGCTCACTTGGAACTCAGAGACTTCTCCAAACTTATGCTTGTTGTTGGCAGGATTCAGTTCCTTGTGGTTTTAGGATTGTAGTCCCCCTGTGGTCATCTCCATCTGAGCAATGGAGAACCTTCCTTTCCTGCTTTGAACTTCTCTGAACTACCTCTTTTGCTACCAGCCAGAGAAAATTCTCTGATTTTAGTCACCCTATCTTAATGGCAACTGGCTATCATCTGAAAATCCCTTTTACCATTCAATATGACATAATTATGGAAGTTGCACCAGGACATGGAGATCATAGGGGTCATCTTAGAATTCTGATTGCCACAGTTAACCTAGAATTGCATTCATCTGCCTGTATCAGAAAAACTGATCATAATAGTTTAAACAAAAACATTTTTTTTCATCTAACAATAAATAGAGTTAAATGATTATTGATACAGGATCAGTGGCTCAGTGACATCAGGGCCAATGACTGTGATTCGCTTGCCTTTTCATTTGTGGTTGCAGTGTGATTATCACAATGCAGCCATCATGACCATATTCAAGACAGGAAAAAAGAGAAAAGGAAAGGATCAGGCCTGCATGAGCATTATCCGTGTCCTTCATTGAGACATGCAATACAAAGCAAGACAAAGCAAAGACAGAAACCACTTCTCAGAGCTTAGGATCTCACCATACCTTCATCTATGTCTCATTTGCCAGAACTTGGTCAGGTGGCCACCCCTAGGTGCAAGGGAGGCTGGGAAAGCAGGAATAGAAATTTTTGTGATTGGCTTATTAACCAGTAACAGTCCATCCCCTGGTGCTGGATGAGGAGAAGAAATGAATGTTGGGGATTCAGCCAACATACCTGTTATACCTATTTTCTGAAAAGCACAATGTGGTGGAGGAGAGAATATAGAAGTTAGAGTCAGAAGACTTGTGATCCTGACCCAACTCTGTCGTGGTTGTCTGCGTGACCTTAGCCTAGTCAAGCAACCTCCCTGAGCCAGTTCACATATCTATCAAATGAGAGAAATATTTGCTTTACTTATCTCAGGGTTATTGTAAAAATGAATTGAAATACTTAATGAAGTTATTTGCATCCTGGAAATACATACTAATTACAATTTTTGGTCAGTACTAAAAGTACATTTCATTGATGCAAAGAAATGTGTGTATATATATGTATGTGTCTATATATATACACGTATAAGTATACATATTTAAAAATATTTTATAATATCTAAAATTAGATGCATTTTATAACCCATGGGGCCTTAGTTTCAGTGAAACATGATAATAATATTTTGCTTAGCTTCTTGGAAAGTCTTAGGGTTACGCCTAGGAAATATGGCCACCATTGGGATCTGTAGGATTCCTATAGACGCCTAGGCAACGGACATCAATGCCTTATGATGGAACATCTAAAGTGATAGATTCATGGCTCTAAAATGTAGATGGAAAGAAATTATCCACACCAACGTCCTACTTTCATACAGGCAAAATAGTAGTATTCCTATTCCAAATATGAAACTAAAGTGAGCAAGATGAGTTTACCAAGATAGAGGAAACCAGATCCTTCTAAGAGTTGGAGGTACTAGAAAGTGTTCTGCAAACTTTAAAGGGTGACCTGTCAGGGTTATTCATTACATTCTGGATGTAACACACTGTTCAAGCACCTGGGGATGTCCTTCAGGGTCACTGCCTCAGGAATGCACCAAAGATCAGAGACAACCTGTTTTTCAGGCCAAGTGTGACTTAGATCCTTGACTCTGAATGTGGAGTCATAGAGTTCTTTAATTAACACAGCTATCAGGATTGTTTATTTTGAAGAGAAATCACACAATAGAATATTTGTAATTATAACATTGGGATATACATATACGCATGCATGTAAATATATACGTATATATATTTGTGTACATGTATGTGTATACACACACATATAATGTGACTTTCGAGAGGACAAAAACATATCTAGAGATAGGGAATTAGGATGTATGTGATTGAAAGAAAAATAGTGGAGAATCATCGATACATACTGACATTAGTTGAAATATGACATATATTCCTTTTGGAGTTCTTATGTATGTTTGACTTGAGGCTTGGGTATTCATTTTATTCACCAATTTTCAGTGGAAGAGGAGTGATCAGTCTTTTTAAAAAATTTTATTTATTTTTATTTTTAAAAATGTATTTTGAGAGAGCAAGTGAGGGAGGGGCAGAGAGAGAGAAAGAGAGACAGAAAGAGAGAGAGAGAGAGAGAGAGAGAGAGAATCCCAAGCAGACTCCTTGCTGACAATGTGGAGCCTGATGTGGTGTTTGAACTCACAAACTGTGAGATCATGACCTGAGCCAAAACCAAGAGATGGACAACTAACCATCTTAGCCACCCAGATGCCCCATTTAAAAAAAATTTTTAAAGAATATTATATTTAGGGGCGCCTGGGTGGCGCAGTCGGTTAAGCGTCCGACTTCAGCCAGGTCACGATCTCACGGTCCGTGAGTTCGAGCCCCGCGTCAGGCTCTGGGCTGATGGCTCGGAGCCTGGAGCCTGTTTCCGATTCTGTGTCTCCCTCTCTCTCTGCCCCTCCCCCGTTCATGCTCTGTCTCTCTCTGTCGCAAAAAAAAAAAAAAAAAAAAAAAAAAAAAAAAAAAAAATATTATATTTAAATGAAAGAACGAAAGAAAAAAATGGTGAAAAGATAAGAGCATATAACCAAAGCCCCTTACCTTTTCCCTTGGGGAACATCAAAGCATCTGTTAATTAAAGGGCGTGTGTGTGTGTGTGTGTGTGTGTGTGTGTGTGTTTTCCAGTGTTCAGATTCTGTTAAAATGAACTCTGTTCTCTCCTAAAGGAAAAGACTTTAGAAGAAGGAAGAAAAGCAGTGTTCCAAGTCCTGAATCTGATATAGGTCTTTGCCATAGGGTAATTGTGCCTTCTGGGCTTCTGTTTATTCTAAGAAGTTATGAAACAAGTGGCAGGGTTACTTTAACTTTGTGATTAAATCGTTGTGGTTTCTTTAGCCCACTGTGACAGAGGTCTTGGAGTATAAAACCATGCTTGGTATTATTTTGTATTCTACATTGCAAATGCTGAGTTCATAGTAGACGTTCAGTACGTTGGTTGAATGTCTTGCTTTGGAAGAAAGCTTTACAGAAATACATATAATCTATGCAGTCTTAGTTTTTTTTCATCCTTTCTTTCTTCCCAGTTTTCTTTTTGACCTTTAGATGCTTGTCTTTGATCAGAAAAAAGCCGAGGCCTGCTTTGGGGTTTGGAATGGGCACTAGGATCTAGTTTGAGATGTTTCTGCATAAACCCCAGACAGATGGCTGGATAGCGTTGCCAGTAGCCTCAAAACCCAACAAGTGGGTGCAAAGATTTCCAAAGTAGCCATCTTGTTGAATATATATGGCAGAGAGATACAAGAGGGAGATGGTTAAGTTCTCAGATTTAAATTACCTTTTTGGATCACTAACCGAATAAGAATTATGTTACAGTAGTATAAACCATGGCTCCTCTAACAAAATAAAAACATTTTCTCAGCTCTGAAGGGATGGAATTAATCCATATAGCTACATGAAACTCTCCTTTCCTTTTCATATGATGTATGAAAGTTTTCTAAAACTTCTAATTAACATTTCCAAGACATCACTATAAAATCACCCTAATGTAGATTATCTGAACTGGACTTCTTTTTTCTTATTAAAAATGATTACAAGTCAGAAGGGAATGTTTCAGGGGAGGACTTTCAATTTGGGCTATAACTGGTAACATACTAGTCCTTGTGCAGTGAACAACCGTGAAACTACTGGACCACTGTATGAGGCAACTGTTTTTAAGTATTGGTCAACAGAAAGCACAGTATTTCAATCATGAGAGAAAGCAAGCTCGTGAGGTGAACCTGATGATCACCTTGGCTCTCTTCCAGGGGAAAGTTTTCTGACTGCAGCATTGTATGCTGGAGTCTGCACTGAGCACAGCAGTCCTGCTGAGCTAAGGAAACAGAGATCAGAGTCTGGGACAGCGAAGCAGCTGGAATCTGCTGGGCAGGGCATTAGAGAAGAGAGAATTGCATGGGGAATGGGGGAACAGAAGTGTGTCTGGGTGTACCCAGGGAATCCTTGGCCTGGCTGGAGTGCAAATATACAGACTGAAACCATACGAGATTTCTCAGAAGTGGTGGCTCCAGGGTTGAGAATGGGACAGAAATACTAGAGGTCAAGCAATATTGGGAGATAGTGGCAGTCCAGCCTAGCCACATTGAAAAGACCTCCTTAACACATTCTAAGCATCCAGGAAAGATAGAAAGTCTGTGTCTTAGGGGTAAGAGACATGCTTTCAACCAAGGTTGGTAATTTTTTAAATAGATTTAGGTAGTAATTATTCTAGATCTTATGAGCTATACAGCATCTGTTATAACTACTCAATTTTGCTATTAATAGGACAAAAGAAGCCATAGACGGTATGTAAATGAATGGGCATGGTTTTGTCTCAATATAATTTTATTCATAAGGAAAGGCAGAGGGCCAGACTTGGGTCATGGCTGTAGTTTGCCAGCTGCTGCTCTACAGTAAGACCTACTCTAAACCCACCCTAACAAAGCCAGAGCTGTCAAAATCTGCCATGGAGATTGACTTTGAAAGTTGAGATCTGCAGTCAGAGGAGCTTAGGAGACATCTTCGGCTTTTCACAAATTCATCCAACAAAGTGGAAGGCCAAGCCCAGACAAGATGAATGTGAGCAAGCAGTTTGACTTCTGGCAAAAATCAACTCTGCAGAGTTGATTGTCTTCAAATTCAGAAATCTTCTGTGTATCATCAACAATTAGTAGGCATGCAAAAAAATAGGTAACTATTACCCCTAGTCAAAAACAAAACAAAACAAACAGTCAATAGAAACTAATCTCCAAATGGCCCAGATGTTGGGTTTGGCAGACAAAATCTGTAAAGGAGGTATTATAAATATGTTCAAAGAACTAAAGGAAATATTGTTGTAATGAGAGAATATATAGGGCATCTTAGCAGAGAAATAGAAACTATAAAAGTATCTAATGAATCTATTCTAAAATAGAAAAGTTGAGTAACTGAGATGAAAAATTCACAGGATAAGCTAACAGGAAATGAAGATGATAGAAGAACCGATAAACTTGAAAACAGATCAGTAGGAGAGGAGATAGAGAAAGGGGGCAGAAAAACGTATTAGAGGAAATAGTGACTGAATTTTTCCAAATATAACAAAAAAATGACATACAGATTCAAAATAGTACACAAACTTTAAATAGGGTAAGTTCTAAGAAAACCACATCTACACATATCATAGATAATTGCTGACAACCAAAGAGAAAGGGGAAAAATTAACAACAACATAAGAATCAAAGTCAACTCCTCATCAGAAACAATAGAGACCAGGGGCTCCTGGGTGACTTAGTTAAGTGTCCAACTTCAGCTCAGGTCATGATCTCGCAGCTCCTGAGTTCGAGTCCAGTGTCAGGCTCTGTGCTGACAGCTCAGAGCCTGGAGCCTGCCTTGGATTCTGTGTTTCTCTCTTTCTTTGCCCCTCCTCTACTTGCACTCTGTCTCTCTGTCTCTCAAAAATAAATACACATTAAAAAAAAACTGAGAGCAAAAGATAAAATACTGAAGAAAAGTCAACCTCAAATTCTCAAATTCTCAAATTCTTCTATGTCTACTGAAAAATGTTCTTGAAAAAAAAAGATAAAGAATGGATTATTTTAGAGCCATGCTGTTCAATAGAAATATAGTCCAAACTTTTCTAGTTGCCTTCATTTAAAAAATGTTAAAAGAAACAGGTGAAATTAATTTTAAAAATATGTTCTTTTGGACCTGGTATATCTAATATATTTTTAACATGTAGTCAATATAAACATTATTAAATAGGTATTTTACACATTTTTGTATGCTTTGAAATCTGATATATATTTTATACATAAAGAACAAAATTTATTATTTTATTTTATTTTTTTATTTTTAAAAATTTAAATCCAAGTTAACATATAGTGTAATAATGATTTCAGGAATATAATTTAGCGATTCATCACTTACATATAACACCCAGTGCTCATCCCACGAAGTGCCCTCCTTAATGCCCATCACCCATTTAGCCCACCCAGCCAACACCCCACCAGCAACCCTCAGTTCTCTGTATTTAAGAGTCTCTTATGGTTTGTCTTCCTCTCATTTTTGCTTCCCTTCACTTATGTTCATCTGTTTTGTTTCTTAAATTCTACATATAAGTGAAATCATATTTGTCTTCCTCTGACATTTCACTTAGCATTGTACACTCTAGTTCTATCCGTGTTGTTGCAGATGGCAAGATTTCAAAATTTTTTTTTTTTTTTTTACGTTTTATTTATTTTTGAGACAGAGAGAGACAGAGCATGAATGGGGGAGGGGCAGAGAGAGAGGGAGACACAGGCAAGATTTCATTCTTTTTGATCACCAAGTAATACCACATCTTCTTTATCCATTCATCAGTTGATGGACATCTGGGCTCTTTCCATACTTTGGCTATTGTTGATAGTGCTGTTGTAAACATTGGGGTGCATGTGTCCCTTTGAGTCAGCGCTCCTGTATCCTTTGAATAAATACCTAGTAGTGAAATTGCTGGGTTGTAGAGTAGTTCTATTTTTAATTTTTTGAGGAACCTCCATACTGTTTTCCAGAGTGGCTGCACTAGTTTGCATTCCCATCAGCAATGCAAAAGGGTTCCTCTTTCTCTGCATCCTCGCCAACATATGTTGTTGCCTGAGTTGTTAATTTTAGCCATTCTGACGGGTGTGAGGTGGTATCTCATTGTGGTTTTCATTTGTATTTCCCTGATGATGCGTGCTTTTGAGCATTTTTTCATGTGTGGGTTGGCCATCTGGATGTCTTCTTTGGAGAAGTGTCTATTCATGTCTTTTACCCATTTCTTCACTGGATTATTTGGTTTTTTGGGTGTTGAGTTTGATAAGTTCTTTGGATACTAACCCTTTATCTGATAAGTCATTTGCAAATATCTTCTCCCATTCCATCGGTTGCCTTTTAGTTTTGCTGATTGTTTCCTTCATTGTGCAGAAGCTTTTTATCTTGATGAGGTCCCAACCGTTCATTTTTGCTTTTGTTTCCCTTGCCTCCAGAGACTTGTTGAGTAAGAAGTTGCTGTGGCCAAGATCAAAGAGGTTTTTGCCTGCTTTCTCCTGGAGAATTTTGATGGCTTCCTGTCTTACATTTGGGTCTTTCATCCATTTTGAGTTTCTTTTTGCGTATGGTGTCAGAAAGTGGTCCAGGTTCATTTTCTGCATGTTGCTGTCCAGTTTTCCCAGCACCACTTGCTGAAGAGACTGTCTTCATTCCATTGGATATTCTTTCCTGCTTTGTCAAAAATTAGTTTGGCCATACGTTTGTGTGTCCATTTCTGGGTTCTCTGCTCTGTTCCATTGATCTGAGTGTCTGTTTTTTGTGCTAGCACCATATTGTCTTGATGATTACAGCTTTATAGTACCGCTTGAAGTCTGGAATTGTGATGCCTCCAGCTTTGGTTTTCTTTTTCAGGATTGTTTTGGCTATTCAGGGTCTTTTCTGGTTCCATACAAATTTTAAGATTGTTTGTTCTGGCTCTGTGAAGAATGCTGGTGTTATTTTGATAGGGATTGCATTGAATATGTAGATTGCTTTGGGTAGCATTGACATTTTAACAGTATTTGTTCTTCCAATCCATGAACATGGAATGTTTTTCCATTTTTTTGTGTGTGTCTTCTTCAGTTTCTTTCATAAGCTTTCTATAGTTTTCAGTGTATAGATTTTTCACCTCCTTGGTTAGGTTTATTCCTAGGTATTTTATGCTTTTGGTGCAATTGTAAATGGGATCAATTCCTTGATTTCTCTTTCTGCTGCTTCATTATTGTGTATGGAAATACAGCCGATTTCTGTACATTGATTTTATTTCCTGCAACTTTGCTGAATTCATGGATCAGTTCTAGCAATTTTTTGGTGGAGTCTTTTGGGTTTTCCACATAGAGTATCACGTCATCTGCGAAGAGTGAAAGTTTGACTTCCTCCTTGCCAATTTGGATGCCTTTCATTTCTTTGTGTTGTCTGATTGCTGAGGCTAGGACTTCCAATGCTATGTTGAGTAATGATGCTGAAAGTGGACCTCCTTGTCAAAGAACAACTCAATTTAGACTGGCCACATGTCAGTACTTACTTTGTGTCAAGTGGCTACTGTATTGAAATTGGATAGCACAGTTTTATCTATCTATCTACCTATTTATTTATTTAATGTTTATTCTTTTGAGAGAGAGTGTGAGCAGGGGACGAGAAGATAGAGAACCCCAAGCAGGCTCTGCACTGCCAGTGCAGACCCTGATTTGGGGCCCAAACTCACAAACTATGAGATCATGACTTGATCTGAAATCAAGAATTAGATACTCAACTGACTGAGCCACCCAGGCACCCCCTAAATTGGATAGCACAGTTTTAGATCAAAGAGAAAAGGGGATGTATGTGTTGCCTTATATCTAGAATGTTCCTGAAGTTATCTTATGTAAAGAGGTTAAATTAACCTTACTAAAACATTTACCTGCTCAAAGCCCTAAAGAGTGACAAAATAAGTTAATTTGTTCATTCACTAATTTCACCATCTACTCAACATTTAATAAATGCAAGACCCTATTCTAAGAGTTGAAGACATCAACAACAAAATAGTCCCCTTTTCCAGAGAGCATACAGGCTAATTAGCAAGTAATTTCATTATAATTTGGTAAATTAGTGTAAGTAAGATACCATCAGCACATAGACGATAGGGACAAGTGGAATTAGTGGAAGTCAGGGAAAGGTACCATATATCAGAGTTCTTGATTATAAGCAACCGAAACCAACTCTGGCTAACATAAGGAGAGGAGTCTGTGGCTATGAGGGCCATTGAGGAGTTTGTAAGCAGAGCCATGGCATGGACATTTCAGGTTTTAAGAAGAGTACTCTGGCATAATACATTGGGTAATAGGTTGGAGGGGTGTGACCATGAAGGCAGGGAGACAGGTAAGACACTGGTGATTATCTGGATGAGAGACAATAAGGGGATGAATCAAGGCATTGGCAGTGGGAATGGGAAGGGTAGTTTCATGTGTTCAAACTCATTCTAAGATTGAGAACTGTCACTATTCCAGCCCCTCCTTTTCCAGTGCACTCAACACCACTCCTACCATCTCCTGTAAACAGAACGTAACTCACTGTCAACTAGACATACCAGTCCTGTTCCCCCTCCCTAAAATGCCTTTGCCCCTCTGCTGTCTTGCTAAGAGCCCTCCCTTCCAGTTTAAGGTGTAGCTCATGACCACCTACTGCTCAGTAGTCTCTTAATACGTTTATGCTCTGCTGTCATTGTTTTGAGGGATCACCTGTCATAATAGGTTAGAGAGCCTACTGTATTAGTGTTTATGTTGCCGCCATACCCCCCTGCCATCTGCTTTGAACTACTTGAGGCCAGTTCTTGTTTTCCTTGTACGTTCAGGCCCTAAAATGGGCCCAGCACAGAGAACTCAGTACATGTTTCTGATGATGCTGCCCCCTTACTTCGCATGGACACTGAGGTCCTGTTGTGACCAATAGCTTTCATCTCCAAGTTCCTTGTCAGTGTGGTCCAAGGAGCATTCATCTCCTGTAGGTACATTTCTTCGGTCACTCTCCACCCAAACCTTTGGCAGCTTAACATTTCCCACTGAACTCTTCTCCTCAGCTGTTAAGGCTACCAATTCTCTCTCCCCACATTTCCCCAGTAAACACCTCAGCTCTCATCAGACTGACCTCTTCACCCACCTAGAAACAAGCCCACAAAGGTCTGACTCTTAATCTTCACTATATTAATGGTGATCCTTTGTCCCGGGGATGCCCTCAAATATCCTTACTCCTCCCTTCCGGTGGCCCAGAACAAAGGATGTCCTTCAGATCCAAGAAATCTGCTCAATTCTTTATGGCTCCAGCCCTTAGAGATCTCTAAGTGGCGGAGCAGCATTTTTGGTGTGTCCTCCAGCAGGATTATTCCTGGATTTGTTGTGTTTGCTCTTCTGTGTCTCCAGCTAGATTGCAAGCTGCTTGTGGGTCACTGTTTCAAAGGGTGCTTAGTACATTTCCAACACATAGGACTCATGAATGCGTATCAGAGGATTGGCACAAGATAGATCTATTTCTGCGACTCCCATCTTTTCAGCCAACTGTTCTCCACCCCCAGATTTTAGTGTGTAAGGCCACCGAGAAAGAAGCTGCTCTCTGAAGTGGCAAGCCAGAGACTGCAATGAAATTTGCAGTGTCTCTTGGTCAGTCCTGCTGCTGATACTGAGTCACGACCATTTGTGGTGATTTTCAGCCTAACTTTATGATTCACATTCTAAAAATGGGGTGAGGTTTTTATAGAGAAACCAATTCTAGTGTGAACTTAGCCTCACAATTATTGGGTTCCTCTGTGGTTTCTAGCTGCTAGCACAGCACCCACAAGGCCTAGTGTCTCATGATTTATTAGATGTGGCTGTTTCGTGGCAGATAACTAGAATCCATTTCACTGGGTTATGATAAAGGGTTCCCTGTAACAAATTTGTTCCACCAGGCTTTCTTGGGACTGCTTATTATCAACAACCAGCTTGTATCTAGATCTGAGATGGACAAGCTAAGGAAGGGTAGATAAATCCTTGGGACTCTTCTTTCATTCATACTTTCTGAGTAGTGGTCTTGATTCCTCAGCCAAAGTGTGCTTGTATCTCTAAAGAGGAGGTTGAGTGCTTGACTCTGCTTAACATCTGGGAGAACTTCTCTAAAAATGATTGAAAAGAGAAATGACTAAAGCCAGAATGTGTAAGTGACAGAAAAGGGTGGTTTCATGAATTTGTATTCTAGTCCCAAGACTTCTACTAACGAGCTGTGTAACTTCTGGCAAGTAACTTAATAACAGCAGTGGTTATAGCTGACATTTATAAGGTGTGTGGAATGGGGCCTGGCAGGCATATAGTAAGCCCTCTGTAAGGTTACCTGCTATTATCATTGTCATTGTTACAGAGTGTTTATTACTCCCAGTACTAAGCACTCAGTATGTATTATCTCTCTTAATCCTTAAAATTATGAAGTGAATTTTGTTATTCCTTCTGTACAGAGGTAAAATGAGTCTTAAAAGCTGCAGAGGATTCAAATCCCAGGCCCATGCTTTTATTCTCTGTTGCTACATTTGATTTCCTTGGACCTCAGTTTACTCATCTGTGAACTTGAGAGCTGGACGGTTGGTCTTTAAAACCTTTGAGCTCTACAATTTCTAGGTATTTTTTCCCATTACCCTCGCCCTTTTCCTTTTCCTCTTCCCTTGTCCCATCCCCCACCCACACTCATCTGTGAATTTCGCTGGATTCATCATCACGGGGTCAGGAGGATGTTTTCCCCACTGAGCTATGATGCTGCATGTGTCAGCACATGAATTTGTATTGTGGCTTTTTTGTTGCTGTTGGATCTGGTTTACATACTGCTGTTATTGGGAGAGGAGGAGTCTGACTCTTCAATTTTGCTGTCTTATTGTGGCCTGCAGCCATTACCACACTGAGTGACGCTGATGTCTGATGGCACTTGAGAAAGGCTTTATGGGAGAAGCCTGCTGGTGTCAGCTCTTAGGGTCTTTGGGCTTCTGCGTGGTTTTCTGGTGAGATCTGGGTTTGGAGCATTGCACTCTCTGGGCTGTTTGCACATGTCTGGTCTTGTGGTTGGTAAGAATCTTAGGAGAGGGACTTGGAAGAGAGATTGCCAGGCTTTCCATTTTCTGTACAGCTGGAATGCCCTGGCAGATTTCCACATGGGGAGTTCCACTGATCATTTCATTATGGTTCCATTGCCATTGATGTTTGTAAAGTGCTTTAGTTGGACGATAGTCTGCATATATTCTAGTACTGTTTTTGTGGCTTTGACCCAAAGATCAGAGTGTTTTGGCACCAGAAGACCCAGGTTTAAGGGTGTCATTGATAGCTTGGTGCATTGAACACACCTGCTTAATAGGGCCTCTAATTGATCATTCTGTGGATGGGATCTTATAGAGGAAAAAAAAGAGTCCATTTGTCACTGTCCTGGGATGTGTGAATTCTTCCACTTGGAATCCTGGAGGAAACATCTTAGGGCACCAAACAAAGGCCTGGAAACAACAAAAATGTTGGATAAGTCACTCCTCTCACCCCAAATTTCTTCATCTGTAAAGGAATATATAGTTAAATGTCTTACTCAACTAAAATGGCTATCAAATCAAATGAGGTATGGTATGAAAATATGTTTCTGAAAATTATAAATGTCTGCAAGCAGTTATTTTTAGGGAGTATTGTACAGCAAAACTGTTTTAGTTACCAAAAAAGGCAAAAACTATTACATATTTCTATTCAGATTAAGCCCAGCATAGATGATTTATAGCAGATAATAATCTACACTAAAATTTCCTCAACATGTTCTTTGTGTTATACACCAGTCAGAAGACTGTGAGTTAAATTGTTCTAGACTAAAATGAATATTGTGAATATTCCATTAATAAGAACTGGTAGTGTTCAGGGCAGATGGTAACTCTTTTGTGGAAACACATTAATTTTGCATTAATTCAGATTTCATTAATTTATTATGAGAGCAAGAGCTAGGTTCAAGTTGTAAATGGACATTACTAGTACAAACAGAATTATAAGTCTATTAAGTCTATTAAGTTCTATATACATAGAACATAATTGCAATGTGAGTAAAGGCTAGACTTTTATGTACTATTTCATAGTAGATTGAAAATGGGCTAGATTGAAAATATGTTTCTTTAACTCACATGTTTCACTAAAGCAAATATTCCCTCCCCCTTTACTCCAAATGAAAAAGATGACTCCATTTCTGTTTTTCTTGATTGGTAAACCATGCTTGGAGGTACCATCTGGAGATGGTTGGGTTTCTGCCAAGAATTTAAATCAGGCCTGCAAAAAAGCTACCTGCCTAAGGCAAGAAACTGCATTGATTTAATAGGAAAAAACAGGCTTTTATTTTACTGTCCTGTAAAAGAAAGTGAAAGTACTTTGAAAAGTTTTAATTTTTGTTTTACCATAATGGCATTATATTACAAATAAAAGTATGTCTAAAATATGATAATTGGGGAAATTTGGGAATCTAATTGCTAAAATTTGCATGATTATTTGCAAGTCTGATATGAAGTCACGTACAGAGATCTTAATGCTAAAGGCAGATACAGTAAAACCTTGGATCGCGAGTAACTTGTTCTGTGAGTGTTCCGCAAGATAAGCAAACATTTCTAATAAATTTTAACTCGATGAACAATCGATGTCTTGTAATACAAGTAGTATGTGACACCAAACGTCACATGATCACAACTGAGCCAACGGATCTTGAAATTTGTTTTGATAGACAAGTTCTTTGGATTACAAGCATGTTTCCAGAACAAATTCTCACAAACCAAGGTTTTACTTGTACAAGAATTGGGGACAAGACAGGGCAGAGAGAAGGAATACAAGTTGGAAACTCTCCAGAACCCCCTGTGGGCAGTGTTGAAAACCCTGGACCTGTGTGTATTGGATATAAGGTGACAGTTGTCATTTTAACTTTTATTATTTTTTTACACAGATTTCTGCTTGGCAGATTAGCCAGACAAGAAGGGCCAATCTATCTACGTTCTGAGTGCCGCTGTCTACAAGACCCTCATAACAGAGCTGAGGCCCAAGTCCAGCGTGCCACCATACCCCACCCCAGACATTACTCTGGGGTCTGCCCGAGGCCATCAGTGTGAAGATGACCAGTGCCTTCCTAGCATGACTACCTTGGACCATGTGATTGCTACCCACCAGTCAGAGTGGGTCTCCTTCAATGAGGAGCCACTCTTTCCTGTTCCTTCTGAGGGTAAGGAACACTTTCATTTCTTAGGTGAAAAGATTAGCAAAAAACCATAACTCTTTACGATGACTTCTACTTGATCATTCTTTGGGTGGGATCTTAATATGTACAAAAGAGCCAGTGTGTCACCTTCCTGAGGTGCAGATTCTTCCACTTAGAAGCCTTCTTAGAAGCCTTAGGAACCTTAGAATCCCAAACAAAAGGGTCTGGAAACAGCAAAAGTATTGGCTGCTTTCTTCCAAGGAGCATAAACTTCGTATTTACAAACTACTCTACACTTGGCCTTTTAGGGTGTTCCTCCCACCAGCAATTTGGATTTCCTCAGTTTCTAAAGTGCAGATGCGGAGAGTGACAGGTGTTAGAGCCAGACTGCTTGGGCCCAAATCCTGGCTCTGTCACAAATAAGTGATGTGCCCTTGGGTAGATTGTTTATTCAACTTCTTTGAGCGGTAGTTTATCTGAGCAGTAGGGGCAATCACAGTCGCTTCCTCGGGGTGGCTGTGAGGGTTACATGAATTAATATATGTAAAGGACTTAGACCAGTTCCTGGCACACGGAAAGAGCTCAGTTAATTGTCATCCATGATCATGATAAAGATGGCTAAATGACTTCCAGGGAACTGGTGCTCAGGGATGAAGGTCAAGGTAGGGGTCAGGAGATATTTGCAGAGCCTTGTCAGCTGGTTCTGTTCCACTGCAGCTACTGCTGTCAACTGGTATCCGCCCAGCTTCACTTACAGCACCTGGAAAGTGTGAGTGTACAGGTGAGCTCTCCAGGATGGAGCCACGTGGCTCTTGAGTCCTTGAAATGTGGCGAGTCCAAATTGAAATGTGTTTGAAGTATAAAATACCCACATTGAATTTCAAAGACCTAGCGAAAGTGAATATTTCATTAATAACGTTTATATTAATGACATGTTAGAATCATACATTTTGAACACACTGAGTTGAAATTTATATTAGTAAATGTAGTTAACCTCTTTCTTTTTACTTTTTTTAATGTGGCTACTAAAAAATTTTAAATTACATATGTGGTTCACCTTTTATTTCTCTTGGGCAGCACTAGTCTAAAGGGTTTGGTCACATGCAGATGGACTAGTTTGGCGAAGGATGAGAGAAAAAAGTTTTATATTCTTTGATTTTTTAAAAAGTTTTCATGTAATAGAGCTTGACTACTTTCGGTACACATTTGATAAACTTTAACACGTGTATAGATTTGTGTAACCACCACCACAATTAGGACATAGTTCTTTAAGAAAAAAAATTTTTTTTGAAGACTGTGAAGTGTTCCCGCGCCAATAAAGTGCTAGAAAGCTAGGGGAGAAGCTTCTGGGCCTCATTCAGCTTATCATTGGTACGGAGTTTGCACCTGGCGGTCTGCAGACATGTGTAGTTTCGACTGCACAGAGGTTAAAGTTTGAATTTCAAGGTGTTCAGTCCAGACGGATGCTTTCTTGTTCAGTGTGAGTGTCTACCAGTCCTTGTTGCCTTTTGCTTTCCTCATTCGACTCAGTTATATTCCTGTTTGGCCTCTATAAACATTTTTGTCTGTGACTGCCAAGCACTGGAATAGGCACTGGGGTCAGAAGAGTGAGTAAGACTGGAAGTCTCAGCCTGCCTGGATACTGACTGTGGACATGCAGAGGTTATCCTTTGTACACATTATTAGGGAAACACTCCTTGGGCATAGAGACAGATGGGCATGGCTGTTTCTTCACCCTCACCCACCAGAATGGTGAGTCTTGTGATCACCCCTTACCTACCCTTGGTTTTTCCTCCATGAGACAGTTTTGAAGAGTGGCCTCCCTCACATGATTGATGGCAGTGTCTGGTATCTGTTTCAGGGGGCACCGAAGAGCACCTCCCAGGACTGTCTTCTTACTCAGACCGGTCTGAGAGCTCCTCCGGGGAGAACCATGGGGCACATGGAGGCTCTCAGGAACTTTCCCACTCAGAGCAGGATGACTCCTCTGAAAAGTTGGGCCTCATCTCTGAAGCGGCGTCCCCTCCTGGGAGCCCCGAGCAGCCCCCACCTGACCTGGCCCCGGCCTTCAGCAACTGGGTTCAGTTTGAAGATGACACACCCTGGGCCAGCACGTCACCACCTCATAAGGAAACAAGGGAGACAGGTGGGAGGCTGTGAAGGGTTCTGACTTAGGTCTGTGCTCACCAGGGAGAAGTGGGTGGGGGCTGCTAGGGTGCTGGTTTACCAGAGCCCTCTGGCACTGGCCATACAAAAGAGCTGGCAGAGATCTCATCTGACTTAATTCTACAACTAGTTTTTGTTAACAAAGCATATGGAAGGATTAATGTGTTCTGGGCCATTTCTTGCTTTTTATACTTGTCCCTGGTTGTTAACTTGTCTTTGGAAGAATGAATATTTACTTATCTGTCTATTAGGTATTGCAATTATATTTACCCAGCATCTAAATTATATATAAGCTCCTTACAAGCAGAAGTGAATGCCTTTCAGAGCATGGACCACCATCAATTTCTAATAGAGTCACTAGTTACATATGGATATTCTTGTGTCCCAGACCTGTTGAATCTAAATCTTCAGAGGAAGGGACTGTTGTTAATGATAATTCTCTTATTTTTGTGGCATCTAAACAGCGAGAAGCTGCACTGGGGAGCTTAGTGAAGCCAGAGGAGTTGTTAGTCCCCATCCTGGTGACCTGGCTGCTTATTTGATTGTGTACCAAAGCATACCAGCACTGATTGGATAACCTTTGTGACTATCTTAGTTTTCTGTTTGCTGCATAGCAAACTACCATAAACCTAGTGGTTTAAACAACATAAACTTTATTATCTTATATTTCTGTAATTCAGAAGTCCAAATGGGCATCACTGGGCTAATTCAAGGTGTTGGCAAGGCTGCATTCCTTCCAGGAGGTTCTGGGGAAACCAGGAAATCTGTTTCCTTGCCCTTTCTAGCTTTTGGATGCTGCCCACATTCCTTGGCACATGGTACCTTCCTCTGTCTCCAAAGCCAGCAATGTTGCAGCTCTCTGTGCCTTTCTTCTGTAGTCACATCTCTCACTGATTGACTTCTGCCCATCTCTTCCGCTTTTAAGGACCCTATGACTACCTTGGGCCCACCAGGATAATCCAGGATAATCTCCCCATCCCAGGGCCCTTAATTTAATCATATCTGCGAAGTCCCTTTTGCCATGTAAGGTGACATATTCACAGTTTTGGGGAAGGATGTGGATATCTTTGCGGGGGTGGGGGGCATTATGTTGCCTACCATAGAGCCCTACTAGAAAAAAGCATGGTTGATATTATTTTTGTGGGTGGCTTAAATGTTTTGCTAGTTTTAATTTTTAAAAATAATCCTTTTTGTTTTCAAACATGTTTTCAGCACCAATAAAACAATTTAAGAAAATATAAAACATAATTTTATATAATAAATACTTCAATTTTTACATAACAATTCGCATGTTATGTATACCTTTTCACATTTAAACATCAGATTTTTCAGTGAATCATTGGTGAGAGAGCCATGACACTCAGAGCAGCAAGGATGAAATGACAGGTCCAGACAGGCTTCCCAGTCTTGCTGGTGGGAGGAAGTTACCTCTACTGAACACCTAATGCTGGCAAAACAGTGGGCTGATTAAGCATTTATGCATGTGGGGAAGAGTTACCCGACATTGGGGAGTGAATCAGTACAGAAATATTTTCCTTATTTTAATAAGATATATTTACCAAATACTTTCTTAGGCACCGTGCTCAGTGTCTTAACTACATCATCTTAACGCACCTCTTAACAACAATCATATGAGGAAAGCATTAACATTATATTGGACATGAAGAGACTGAGACAGACAGTGGTTTAGGAATTTGCCCAAGGTTGTATGCTGGCAAGTGGCAGGGGAGAGCTTCAAAGCCAGGCAGACAGGCCCCAGGGTCTTGGAACAGTCCAGGGATGCACCATGACTTAATTTGCTCCCATGTCCTGCTGTTCCTGCTATGGTTTTCTCTGCTCCCTCATTCTGGGAGGCTGGGGAGTTGAGGATAGGTGCAATGGTGTTTCTCTACTCACTTGCCCCAAAATGGCCCTGCTTTCAGGTCACTGCTGTATTCATGGCATTCAGATTTGCTCACATCTTGTTCATACCTTACCGTTAGCCTCAAAGATTTCTTGGTGGTTCAGAATTATGTAAATGATGGTCGTATAGATGGTCAGTTTGCTTCAACTCTTCACCACTTATTTTTGCAAAACTAACTCTGGGGTTAGTCCTAATTACGTTGCCTCCATCTGACTGAGGATCTTAGCTTGCCATTGATAGTGCTTTTGACATATTTTTAAAACCTTATCCTTTAATGCAGCAGTTCTCAAAGTGTGGTTTATAGATCACTGGGATTGCCCAAAAGTCTCTCAAAGGGTCCTTGGGGTCAAATTATTTTCATAATAATTCTAAGATTGCCTTTTTCACTGCATTTGAATTTGTATGGTACAAAAGTAATGGTGAGTAAAGATTCTGGCCACCATGTACCCATACTAAAAAAAGAAGTCAATTTCAACATAATATCCTTGATAAAGTAGTAAAAATTATTAATTTTATTGAATTTTATTAAATCTTGATTCTTAAATACATCTTTTTAATATTCTCTGTGACAAAATGCCATAAAGCACTTCTGTGCCATACTCAAGTGTAACAGTTATCTTGAATAAAAATGGTTGTCTTGGAAAAAAAATTGGGTTAAAATTTTTTTTAAATGTCTATTTTTGAGAGAAGGAGAAAGCATGGTGAAAGGGCAGAGAGAGAGAAAAGGGACAGGGAATCTGAAGCGGGCTCTGTGCTGACAGGAGACAGCCCAATGCAGGGCTAGAATTCACAAACTGACATCATGATCTAAGCCAAAGTTGGACGCATAATTGACTGAGCCATCAAAGTGCCCCTAAAATTTGTTTAATAAAAAAATTCATTTAGAAAATCAGAATTATTTTAAAGTTATTCAAATTTTCATTCAAAAATGAAAATAATGCAAAAAAAAAAATCCTTGATGAACAAAGTATCAGTATTTTAAAAAATAAGATTCAACCTATACTTGCATGACTGTCTCACCGGTACCCTAATCCTGGCCCTAGTTCCAATAAAATTTTATTTACAAAAATAGGTGGCTAAGTCTGTGGGCCATAATTTTCTCATTTGATATTTTTAAAATACCGCATTTAAAATGTTACTTGATTCCTGAGATTTTTGTTACCCCCTAAATTTTGCACCCAAAGGGAGTTCCTCACTTGCCTTACCCTAGTCCCAGGTGTGCATTGTAATAAGGATATGGGATGTATGGATATTACTATAGAACAAATCAAGAAATGATAGTTTTCAAATGTGTTGAAAGCATTATGTTGCCTTGAAAATTGTTCAGACAACAATTCCATATGTTTCCACATATGAAGATTTAACTCAGCCTTATAGAGGTAGAGCTCTCTGCCTTAGGGGGAGACTGTAGACTGGTTTCACAGCAGACTTGAGGCTCAATGTGTGGGCAACAAGCAGGAATAAACCATGTTTAGGGCCAGCCCTAAATATTACCTCAGGTAGTATTCTAGGGACCCAAGAACCATGTGTTAAGCATCAGAGTGGTAAAGAAAATGGTAATAAATCCAAGGCTCCAATCCCAACTCTTCTGCCAATACCCAGCCTTGACCCATCAATATCTCTATTACCCAAACCAACCTCACCCATGTATGCTAATTCCCTCGTGGATTTCCTTACACAGATTGGGTTTGACAACAAGGCAGAGTGGTTGGTAGAGCTAAGGTCAACATGATAAGGAGAAAGGAGGCTTCCACCCTCTCAACACAGATAATGCAGATCTCTCCCAAGATAGACAGTTCCATTCTGACAGCTGTCAGGCAGCTCAGATTTTGATTTAAATTCAACAGATTTGAGAACTTGTGCAATGTCAATAATATCTCATACGTAACTGCAGGCATTACACCAAAATAACACAGATCTGTGCAGCAAGTATCCTCATAGTGATAGAGACAGTCTGAGGTTTCTTAGAATCACTGCTGCCTGCTCTATTCTTTTGGTAATACTCAGTTTGGTAATACTCAGCTAAATAATGGCCCCCAAAGATATCAGGACCCACTCCCTGGAACCTGTAAATGTTATCTTATTTGAAGAAAGGGTCTTTGCAGATGGGATGAAGTTAAGGATTTTGGGGGGCACCTGGGTGTCTCAGTCAGTTAAGCATCTGAGTTGGGCTCAGATCATGATCTCATGCTTCATGAGTTTGAGTTCCGCATTGGTCTCTGTGCTGACGGTGTGGAGCCAGCTTGGGATTCTCTCTCTCTCCTTCTCTCTCTGCCCCTCCCCTATTCTCTCTCTCTCTCTCTTTCCCCCTCTCTCTCTCTCTCTGTCAAAATAAATAAATAAACTTAAAGAAAAAGTTAAGGATTTTGATAGATAATCCTGGATTATCTAGGTGGGCCCTAAATGTAATCACATGTATCCCTTATAAAAGGGAGGCAGAGGGAGATTGTGCCCACACAAAGAAGACAATGCAAAGACAGAACAGAAGGGTATTTGAAGATGGCGACCTTGTAAAGTGGAATGTTGAGGCCACAGTCAAGGGATGCTGGCAGCCCCCAGAAGCCTGAGGCCTACGCAAGCAAATGTGTTCTTTCCCAGAGCCTATGGAGGGAGTGCTTGCCAGGCAGGTATCTTGATTTCCACCTAGTGATTCTGACTTCAAACTTCTCACTTCCAGAACTGGGAGGAAACAAAGTTCTCTTGTTTTAACCCACCAAGTTTGTTACAGCAGCCACAGTTAACTAATGGACCAAGTGTCCAAAATCCTAAAGCAGAGCCTTTGCATAAGGCTGAAAATGAGTCAGTCTGGGCTAGAGGAGCATCTGTAATAGTGCAGGCCATTTATTAAGTAGATGTGTTAGCCGGTATGTTTTACTTTCAAACTTGACAGCCTTTTATAGTTTATTCATTGAATCACCAAATATTTATTAAGCATCTCCTCTGTGTAGTTGTCATAGATGCAGACATTCATATACAAAGCTGAGTAACATAAGTGCTCAGAATTTAACAGAAGCCCGTTGAGCTTCCTGGGTCCTCTAGTATGAAACCGGAGCCAGCCTGTGCTTCCATGATTTCTCCATCTGCCTCCAGTTGACCATCTTTCAACCACTGCATGTCTTTAAAAAAAAAAAAAAAAAAAAAGCTTTCCACTTCATGGTAGCTAAAAATCTGAGGCTTCTTTGAGAAAACAAAGGAAGAAGTGGATGTTGGGAGAATTGCTTGCCTAAAAGGTTCATTTTATAGCCAGGCCTATCATCTCTTCTTGGGAAGGATGAAAATTAGAACTTAAAGCATTTCCCCTTGTTATATATCCATTGATTGTGGGTCTTCTCCAGGGCTCTTGTTCAGTTTTGCCCTAGATCAATGATGCCCACTTGGAGAAAGCTATGTGTTGGCTGGGTGGCCAACTTCTACAAAATAAGTGTCCATCTCGTTCTTTTCAGTTTAATCTGACAGTATAGAAATGGTTTGTCCATCAATTTCTCATTTATCCACTTTAAAAAATGCTTCTCTTAGTTTATTAGTTTCCAGCTAGCAGACGCTGGGCCTGTTTTCGGCCGTAGCTGTGTGTATCAAGTGAACTTTTTTTACTATGGGCAGCATGTGCGTGGAATGAAGAGATGTTTGCTGTGCTGTACTGAATGTGCAGAAATTGGGAATCTGTTGGTGGACTATGGAATATGTCAGCGTGTCTCAAGGCACGTAGGTGGTGAAGTGCAGCCACAAATAAGGAAAGTCTGAGTAAACTGTTTATGGCTTCAGCCATTTTCTCATTCACAAGAGTATCACATCAGTATCAGCAGAGCAACACTCATTCCTAGAATGTAGTTGCAGCTTTTCTGTTTTTTTCCCATTTTATTTCCACGTCCTGTTTGCTTCTGTTACATGCTTAGCACTTTCTGATTGGACAGCTCTGTGTCAGGAGAAAGGGGAAAGTGTTTCTTCTACCCCTCAAAATTTCATTGGGCTAGTCTAAATTGACATGAGACAGGGGCGCCTGGGTGGCTCAGTCAGTTGTGTCTGACTCTTGATTGTGGCCCAGGTTGTGATCTCAGGGACCTGTGATCGAGGTCTGCACCGGGGTCTGTGCTAAGTGTGGAGCCTGCTTGGGATTCTTTCTCTCTCTCCCACTGCCCCTCCCCTACCTCTCTCTCCTAAAAAAATTGACATAAGAAATTAATGGGAAAAAGTGTAACTTTGTGCTACATACACAAGAGGCTCATAGACTGGTAAAATGAGGTGTATATGCCATCCTGAGCTAAGGAATGGGATAGGGCCTGATGCTTCAAAGGGGAGGAGGGTGATTCACAGGATGGTAAGAAGAAGAGTAGATGTTTAATAATTAGATGCCTGCCCTGCCATGCAGACAGGTCACTCAGATAAAATTTATCTCTGGTAATAACTCTTATTCTGGGAAAGATACTCCATTTATTTATTTTCTTTTTCTTTTTTTTGTTTATTTTTGAGAGAGAGCGTATGCTTGTGTGTGAGATGGGAGAGGGGCAGAGGGAGAGAGAGAGGGAGACAGAGGATCTGAAGTGGGCCCTCGCTGACAGCAGAGAGCCTGACATGGGACTTGAACCCATGAACCACCCATGAGATCATGACCTGAGCCAAAGTCAGACACTTAACCGACTGAGCCACTCAGGCACCCTCCATTTAGATTCTTCTAGGTGGTTAAGGGAGGGGCAGACGTTTCTCTTGAGCCTTCAGGGTCTCAATTGACTTTAGCTCAGAATAGTCCACATGCCAAAGTGGCACATTTTGAGGAGACTTGTTCTGAACGCCCTCAGCCCCAT
Source organism: Panthera onca (assembly GCF_046562875.1). Classification (NCBI taxonomy): domain Eukaryota; kingdom Metazoa; phylum Chordata; class Mammalia; order Carnivora; family Felidae; genus Panthera; species Panthera onca. The sequence continues at coordinate 124,991,937 of NC_138344.1, read as the reverse complement.
CCCATGCAGCCTCTTTGTAAATATGTTTTCATGAGACAACCATGATGTAGACCTAAAAGAAATAGGGAGGATGAGAAAGGAGGATACGTGGAACTGATTAACAAACACCATTGCCAGTCTGGATTTCTGGAAGCAAACAGTCAGCCTTACTTAGCCAGCTGTTCCGTGCCTTCACGTCCGGGCTGGCAAGGAGTAGTTGGGAAAGACAGTGCACGTGTGCACACATGGAGGAGTTAGGTGGAGAGATGTTATCTGGGATACTCCTTTTCCATTCCCCCAGCTCCTGTTCCTCTACTGTCCATAGTTTTTCTGGCAAATGAAGAGCAGAAAACAAAAGACTTACCTTTTAAGTTATGCCACCTACGAATAAACCAAGGGAGCATTGCATTTCAGCCTGGAATGGGATTGTACTATTAGCCCAAATAAAAATGCCAGGAGGCTGGAGGCACCGTGGATTAAAAACAAAGAGACCATCATTAGTGGTAAATCTCTTATTTTTGTGGCATATAATTGTCAGAAGCTGCACTAGGGAACTTCAAAAAGCCAGGGAGCTGTTACTCCCCACCTTGGTGACCTACTTATTTTATTGTGCCCTGAAGCATACCAAGGTTGATTGGTAACGGAGGAGCGACAGCCGATGGGGAAGACAACTCCAGGAATGTTTTAAATCCGTCAGGGGGACAACTTTGTTTTGGACTTCAACTGGTGCAGGATTTGAAATGATAAAGTGCCATCTTGGTTGGTCTGGGAAAAGGGAGACACACATGATCTCTCTCGTAAAAATATGAGTAAAATCACTTAATTCAGTGACCAAGCCTTTTTGTAACCAAACATATAAGAAAGATTGCTGGCATCAATTCTTTGGACCTGAGGATCCTGGAGTGAGGGTCATGTAAAGTCAGGCCCCTTTGGTAAATGTTGTTTCCTCCATTAAAAGCCCTAAAATTTGGTGGAGGCCCAATATGGAATTTGTACCCCTTTATTTAACAAGACCACTTAGGCTCAGGCCATGTTGTTGATAAATATTCTCTTTAAATGATTTTTATTAGAAACTTAACTGCCAGATACTTAAACTTAAGACAAATAGCCACCAGAATACTGTTCACATCTTGAGTGTGAAAATGCTATATGATCCATCTGGGTTACCTGGTAAAAAATGTCAAGAAGTTTAAATGAAAACTTGTTTGCTGAACCCCGAACCTTAATGAATAGGTATCCTGCTAAACCTTTAAAACAGCAACAGAACACAGCAGATCCAAAGTGTTAAATAAGAAAAAAACAAAAGCAAAAAAACACAACAAACTTCTGATCAATCTGTTCAAATCAAAATTGAATCTCTATATAGTTCTCTAAAGAAATATTTTCGAAAATGAACCTAACCCCAGGGGGTATTTTATTCACATCGAGTCCCTTAGCAGTAATGTTTCTGAGTTTCCCTGGTGGTAAGAAGTTTTCTTACTTTAGTATTTTCTCTCCTCTGTTCTAAAATTCCACTCTGTACCAGGAAGAATGTAGCAGTCAGCTCATATAACACCTAAATTCTTTGTAAACATCCTCTCAGAGCAAGGCTGATTTCATACATGTGCATTTTACAAGTGTATGTGTGTGCTTAGAATATGTTTGTAAATGCATGCAGATAAATTGAAAGAGCAAAGTTCATTCCCAAAATTAAAAGAAAAAAAATTATGGCACTATTTTCAGCGTGAAGCTTCCTGTTCAGTCATCATGTTATGTGCTGACCTTCCTCCACAGACACGGCAATTTTGTGGCAAGGCCAAGACTGAATTGGACCCATTATGCAGATGATGCAGGATATGCATAATTACAAACACAAAAAATTTTTCATTTCTAGGGCATTTGTTCCACAGCCCAAGAAAAACACTAATATTCCCTTGTGCTTCAAATGTCTTCCCCAAAAGCTTGGGCTGAGGCCTTCCCATTGTGTCTGGGGAAGCTAATTATCTAGGGCCAGAGAAAGAGCCACTTGTTTGGGGGGAAGACCAGAGATGATGTCAGCCACTTAAGAGGGAGGCAGGGGTGACAGCTGAGAGACTTAATCCTGAAGAAGACTAGCCCAGTGGTTAATTTCTATTATACTTTTTATTCTAGCTACTGCGGGTGAGTTGGTGGGTGGGGGTGGAATAAGATCCCAACCATTTGGTGACTGTGTAGCCAAGGCCCATTGCTTTTGGTATGCATATGTATTTCCCTCTTCAACAGAGGAGGTTTTATTTTCTTTTAATACCTTAAATGTTCTCTGCTTTTAAGAATAATTAATGACCTTTCCGGAATCCATCTCAGACAGTGATATACTGAGGAATGGATTCTAACAAAGCCCTTCTTCCTTGGGGCCTGATGCCCTCTGCCCCTGCCCACTGGGCACCACTCTGCTGTAATCGCTACCTCTCTTGCTGTTCCTGACAAGCTCATTACTGCTCTTGCTGTTCCCTTGGCCCCCAGAACTCTTCTATGTTTTCAACTCAGAGCTCTGCTCAAGCATCATTTCCTCCTGCTCCCAGCCCCCCCCCCCCCCGCAACTTTTTCCTGCATTAAATGTCTTTACAGCCCATGTTTTTACCTGAAATTAGGTTATAAGTTTGTTTATTGTCTCTTCCTCACTAGGGGAAAGAGACTATCTCCTTTACTCTCAATAGTATAATATGGAGCATGGAACTTAGTAGGTACTCACTTAGTATTTGTTGGATTAATGAATGAAAGATGTATATGAAACATAATGCAGAATGACTGACTCCCATTTATGGAGTGAATGAGCTATTAGGTGGAAGTTGAGGCATGGCTTCCTCTGTGAAGTATGTATATTTTTTAACAAACTAGGCAAAGAAAATAGGCCAACCTCTTCCCTATTATGTCACCAGCTGACTATCATCAGTTTTGATTTCCCATCATTATACACAGAGTGCACACAGCAGATTCATATACCTGGCACACAGATACACATGCATATATACATATACACACATAGTGTATGTGTGTAACATATGCACTTACATATACATGCATATATAATATAGGCATAACATATGTACATATGATACATATATTTATACAAACACACACATATTTTTCCCCCTGGGGGCTACCTTAAAAAGTGCAATTAAACCTGTCCATTATATTTTTGTCATATTTGAAACTACTACCATCATGCCATGTGGGCAGGGGAGAGGATCTCTTGAAAATTACTTCCAGTTATGTAAAATGGGCCTTAAAATATTTTATTAAAGCTACAATATTCTCCTCATCCAAAGAATGTGCTAACTCACCCAGGGGGTCCTTGTGGCCTATCTCACCCTCAGCGTGGGACATAAAACACAATAAACTGCCCAAGCATGCATTAATTAACTAGTTTATTCATGCAAAAAATATTTAGGTGCTGGGAATGCAATTATGAGAAAGTTGGCCATAGCCCCTGCTCTCCCCACGCTGAGGTTACCTAATGGTTGGGCAGTCTGTTACTAGTAAAGCCTTCTGGGGTAAGCAAGGGCCCTCTGAACCAGTCCTGGGACCAGCTGTTTGTATTGCCAACTATGAACTAGCATGGGAGCCACAAATGAAGAATGGAATTAGATCTATTTTGTATTCATGGATGGGCATGTTTATAGCATTGGAAAAATCACACAGCCCTAGTGAGTAGATACCAAAGTATAAAATAAAGGATATTATATCAAAATATACATAAGTATTTAAATTTTAACCTATTTAGGATCCCAAACAAAAATTTTGTCTTTGCTGTATTAATTGTTTTAACTGACAACTTATCAGTTTATTGTTTATTCAACCAATGGTGTTTTGAATTCCCACTCTGTGGCAGTCACTGTTCAGGGCACTGGGGATACAGTGGAATATTCCTGCCCCATGGAACATACTTTGTGCTGGAGAAGACGTACCAGAAACACAATAAAGGTGTAGATACAGTGTCAGTGTGTGAGACAGTGGTTAGCAGGAAGGAGAGACACATGAGGGAAAGAAAGAATAGAGTAGGGAGGATGTGAAATTTTACATAAGATCAGGGGTGACTCTCTGAGCAGCAACTTTTGGGTAAAGACATGTGGGAGGCAAGGAATGAGCCTTGCAGAAATTGGGGAAGGAGCTGTCCAGGTGAAAGTAACCACACATGACAAGCCTCTGATGGGTGTCTGTCTGTGTTGGTGGTATGTGACTGGAGTGGAGGGACATGGGGAGAAGGGAAGGGGATGAGGCGGACAGGTCATGAGGAATCAGACCATGTATGTGCTTGGAGGGCATGGGGAGGACCTTGACTTTTGCTGTGGGTAAGATGGGAAGCCATCAGAGAGTTTTGAGCAGAGGTATGGTAAGGTCTGACTTCGATTTGAACAGGTAATTCTATTAAAGCTATGTGGCTGCTCTGTTGAGAAGACCAAGAAGAGGAAGACACTTGGGGAAGCGGGGTGACCAAGTGGGAGGCCCCTGTAACTATCCAGAAAGGGATGGTTGTTCCCTGAAAGAGACATGTGCGAAAACAACTTCCAAAGGCCAAAGGAGCCCTAAGGCCAGAGACAAAGGCTGATAGGTCCAGTTTGACAACAAATGGTTTTTTAAAGGGACTTAGGGACAGAGGCAGGTCTTGGGCAGCTACAAGCTGAGTAGATCTCTGTGACCCCACCTCCCATAAGACCTTCTTTCATAGCCCTACAGGCTGGAGAGTCATGCTGGTGGACCACCCCGGAGGGACGGTTGGGGAGAAGTTGTGTGTCACAGTCCTATCTCCTGAGCTGATTGAGGACTTCATGCCCCAAGGGTGCACTTAAGTGAGGTTAGATGAGAAAGAATGTTGGGAGAAGGGGGCTGCACTCAGGAAGGCTTCAGGTCATCACCCTCGAGTCTGGGTCACACAGCAGTGTGTTCGGCCGGTGGTAGCTTGGAGATGGTGGGAAGTGATTGGATTTCAGATGTATTTTGAAGGGAGGACTAGCAGAAGCTGTGGTGGCCGAGTTGTGAGACGAATCAAGGGTGGCTCAAGATTTTATTCCGAGCACCTAGGAGGATGAAGGAGCCCATGTGGAGAGGGTGACAGGAACTTGGTTTCCAATAGGTAAGGTTAGACACCTAAGTGGAGATTTCAAGTAGATTTGGACATAAGTTTATATCTGGATGTAATAACTACCACTTGACCCTCTTTCAGCGCTTCCTTTGTGCTAAGCACTTTTCCAAGCGCTTCATCAATATTAACCTAATCCCCCTGTGAAGTGGGTACAACTTTAAGCTCCATTTGCACAGGTGAAAACCCAGCAGAACAGGTGGATTAAGTAACTTGCCTCTGGCTGCAGGGCTGGATACCAAACAAGACAGGCAGTCTGGATCCAGGGGCCTTGTACCTAATCTCGTAGGAAAGGAGGAGACAGATTTCTATCCTTTTTTCACCTTATTCCTTGCTGGATGGCTGTGGCTGTGAAGAGCCCTGCTGACAGCACTGTCTGGCCCAGGTATCAAAGGCCTGGCGCCTGGGAGAAGAATCAGCCCCAGGCTCCACACTTCAACATTTCAACTAATCTTGTGGCCTGAGGACACTCGCTTCAGAGCCCAAGTGATTCATCCAAGATTTCTAAATTGATAGATGAATAGTATTAGAGCAAATGAGAACAGTGTGTGAGTGTAGGGACTTTGCCTCTCCCAGCTGTGTTATTCCTCGCTTCTCTTTCAGGGGAAATACTGCAAGTTTTATCCAACAAATGTAAAACGCCAGTGTGAAAATACAAATAATTAAAATAGCTTTCTTTCACAGCATTAGAGTCTTTTGATATGTGGTTTTAATAAGCTTTATTATTGAATAAATATAAAGGAACATATTTAAAATGTATATTAAATTATAAAGAACAGCAGTACAACCCCATCACCCAGTTTAATAAATAGAATATTGTCATCACCCACAAGCCCTCAGGTTTTCCTACTGATCATATCTTCTTTCTTCCAGACATCCCATCCCTCCCTCCCTCCTATATCACCACCTTCCTGGGGTTTGTGATATTAACTACATTATTTTTCTTAACAGTTCTCCTGCCTACACATGCATCAAGAATGATATAATTTAATTTCACTTCTTTTTGAACCTTATGTAAATGGAATAATACTGTATGTATTATTTCATAGCTTGCTCCTTCAACACATTATTTGTGACATTTTCCCATATCATTACCTGCAGCAATAGTTCCTTTGGTTTTTATTGCTGTGTATTCCATTATGCTGATATACCACAATTCACTTATCCATTGTATTACAGTTTGTTATTTGCCTTGTTTCTAGTTTTTTGCACTTAAGAATGTCCTTCTATGAGCATCCTTTTTGTTTTTGTTTTTCTGTGAGCATTCTTTTTTTTTTTTTCTAATGTTTATTTTTTCAGGGAGAGAGAGAGAGAGAGAGAGAGAGAGAGAGCGAGCAGGGGAAGGGCAGTGAGAGAGGGAGACACAGAATCCAAAGCCGATTCCAAGCTCTGAGCTGAACTCACGAACCTTGAGGTCATGACCTGAGCCAAAGTTGAAAGCTCAACCAACTAAGCCACCCAGGTGCCCCTCTGTGAGCATTCTAAACATACAACCTGTGAACATGTGTAAGCGTTTCTCTTGAATTAAAAAGTCAGAGAATTGCTGTGCTGTAGGCTGTTTATCCTCAACTTTCTCACTTAGCACCAAGGCACTTTCTAAGGTGGTTCCAGTTTACTCTTATCAGCCATATATAAGATACTGTGTCTGCACTTCCTTGTCTGCACTTGGGATTGTCGTATTTCTCTATTTTAGTCAGGGAGATAGGGAAGGGGGAAGAGTAATGGACTCTCATGTGGTTTTAATTTGCATTTTCTAGATTATTAATGAGGCTGAACTTTATTTTTTGCCATCTGAATTTTTTTTTTCTTTCATAAAAGTCCAGGTATATTCTTGTTGAGGTCTCTCCCTTTTTCTTGCTGATGTCTAGGACTTCCTTGCAGATATGATGCATGGCAGATCTCTCTTACACATGGATGTAGAATAAATTGGATGGTCTTTTCATCTCTTTATGGTGCCTTTTGTAAAAAGTTCTTAATTTTAATGATATGAAATTTGTTTTTCTTTTATGGTTGGTGTTTTCTGTGTCTTGGTAGAGGAAATCTTTCCTTACCCTGAAGTTGTGAGCATATTTGGGTATATTTCTTCTAAAATATTTCTTGTGGAGCCTTTTATACTTTGATATTAAATCCACCTAGAATTGATTTTTCCATTTGGTGTGAAGTAGGAGTCTAATTTCAATTTTTTCTATATAGTATTTTACCATTATTTCTATTATTATTTTATTCATTTTAAATGTATATTAACATTCTACTTTGTTCACATCTAAATAGTGTGATTCTGCTTATTAATACGAGGAAAAAATACGTAAGGTTTTTGATTGAGAATTAACATCTTTACACACTTTTTAAACCCTAGTATAATATCTCTTTCCAGTTATTTAGATCTTCTGTACAATCTGTTAATAAACCTTAAAAGTATCTTCTCTGAGGCCTTGTGCTTATTTTGTTAAATTTATTACTATATAGATAGTTTTTGTTGGTATTATACATTTTTTTTAACATTTATTTTATTTTTGAAAGAACACAAGCAGGGGAGGGGTAGAGAGAGAGGGAGACACAGAATCCAAAGCAGGCTCCAGGTTCTGAGCTGTCAGCACACAGCCTGATGCGGGTCTCAAACCCATGAACTGTGAGATCATGACCTGAGCCAAAGTTGGACTCTTAACCAACTGAGCCACTCGGGTGCCCCTGTTGCTATTATAAATGCTATCTTGTTTTAAGATTAATTTTCTATATATTCTTTGTTACTTTTCAGAAATGCAGTCACTTGTATATATATTTAAAAACAAATACTGTGCTAAATTTATTAATTTGATAATTTATTAGGGTTTTTTTTTTGCATATTCTGTACACAAAAATATCATCTGCAAAGAATGAGTTTTGTTGTTTTCACTCTCTTTTACTTCCTGCCTTACTGTGCAGGTTCTGACCACAAATAGGATGTTGAACAGAAGTGGGAGTAATGGGTGCCCGTCATCTTGATGAGGATCTCCGAGGGAAAGTTCTCCCTTGCATGGTGTTTGCCGTAGGGGTTTGGGGTTAGCTCTATTAGATTTAGGGAGCTTCTTCTGTTTCTAGTTTGCCAAAAATTACTACCATGAAAAGATACTAAAATTTATTCAGTGCTTTCTCTGTATGCATTATGATGATAATATGTTTTTTATTCTTTTAATGTATTATTATGGTGAATTATATTAACTGATTCAGTAATGTTAACCCACACATTATCAGCAGAGTGATATTACCTCCAATGGGGCTAAGAATAGTTCTTTGGTGGGGGGGAAGAAATCTTATTCTTTTTATATGTACAGCATAGCTATATATACAGTACATGATAGGCATACAACATATCTTCCGTGTTAAAATTTAAGAGGGAATTGATACATTGGACTTCATCAAAATTAAAACTTTTGCTTTATGAAAGTCCCTGTTAGAGGATAAAGAGAGAAGCTATAGACTGTGACAAGATATTTGCAAACTACATATCCAACAAAGGACTGGTATCTAGAATATATAAAGAAAACTTAAAACTTAATAGTGAAAAAACCAAGCAATCTAATTAGAAAATGAGCAACAGACATTAAACATATTTTTCACTGAAGAGGATATATAGCTGGCAGATAAGTATCTGAAAAGGCATTCAGTATCGTTACCAATAGTGAAATGCAAATAAAATGAGTTATCACTATACACGTATCAGATGACTTAAAATAAAAATAGTGGTAATATTAAATGCTAGTGAGTATTCAGAGAGATTAATTGCATGTTTAGTTTAATAAGGAACTGTCAAACTGTTTTCCAAAGTCATAGTTACAGTTTACTTTCTCACCAGCAATGCATGAGTGATCTACTGTATGACCCAGCAGTTGTACTCTGGGACGTGTATCCTAGAGAAATGGAAACTTAGGTTCATACAAAAACCTCTCCATGAATATTCAAAGCACTGTTATTCATAATAACTAAGAACCAGAAACAGCCCAGATGTTCTTTGACAGGTGTAAACTAACTGTGCTTAGTCCATTCCATGAAACACTACTCAGGAATCAAAAGGAATGAAGTATCAATACATTCAACACCTTGAATGAATCTCAGAGGCATTATGATGAATGATAAAAGCCCATCGTAAAAGGTTACATACTGCATGATTCCATTTATATAGCATTCTTGAAATGACAAAATTATAGAAATGAAAAACAAATTAGTGGTTGCCTGGGGTTAGGAACAGGGCATGACAGGAAGAAATAGAAATGAATATAAAAGGCACCATTCCTTGTGGTGATGGCACTGTTCTGCATCCTGACTCTGGCTGTGTATACACAACCTATTACACACTGATAACATTACATAGAACTAAATACACACATAAGTACATGTAAAACTGGGCACATCTGAGTAAGATCAGTAGATTGTATTAATATCAAGTTCCTGGTCATGTTATTCTACTGGAGAGGAGGGGATTCAAGGGAGAGGATGATTGGGGAAGAAACCTGCTAGTGGGGCAGTAATGAAAAAAAGTTGAGAAATACCATGTTAAATAAACTAAACTCGTATTAACTGGATAAATCCAATTTAGTCATGATGTAATTCTCCTTTTCATTGATCTCTAGATTCTCTTTGATAATAATTTATTTGAGATTCTTATGTCTATGTCCATGATTGAGGATGACCTATAATTCTCATTTTGGAGAATAGAAGTATAAATGCAATGTACTTTGTCAGGTTTTGATGTCAGGAAATTCTGACCTCATAAAATGACTTGATGGGTGGTCTCTTTTTTTTTCTGAAAAAATTTTTTTCCTTTAAAGTTTGATAGAACTGTTCAGTAAAACTACCTGGTCTTACATTTTCCTTATGGGAAGATTTTAAGAATTCCCTTTATTTGATGATTATTGGACAAGTCAGGTTTTTAACTTTCTTCTTGGATCAGTTTTGAAGTTATACTTTTTTAAAACTTCTGTAGTTCTTTTTTCAAATGTGTTGGCATAAAGACATTCATTATTTCCCTCTCATTGCCTTCTAGATATATACAGCATGTATAATTATGTACCCTTTTTCATTCTTAAGGTTATTTGTGCTTTCTTTTTTCTTGATTTTCCTAACAATTTTCCAATTCTTTTACATAATCTTCTTAAAGAATTTTTACCTATGTGCTTTTTAATTTCGATAACTTCTGCTTCTATGATTATTATTTCCTTTCTAGTATTCTCTGACATATTTTGCAGCCCTTTCTGTAACTTGATAAGTTAGAAGCTTATTATATTAAATTTCAGTTCTTCTTTTCTAATATAAGCAATGCACCTGTCCCTGATAATACTGTTTACCTGCATTCTTTCTTTTTTAAATTTTTTAATGTTTATTTAGTTTTGAAAGAGAGAGAGAGACAGAATGTGAGTGAGGGAGGGGCTGAGAGAGAGGGAGACACAGAATCAGAAGCAGGCTTCAGGCTCTGAGCTGTCAGCACAGAGCCAGACACGGGGCTCAAACTCACAAACGGTGAGATCATAACCTGAGCCAAAGTCAGACACTTAACCAAACGAGCCACCTAGGCACCCCTGCTTACCTGTATTCTTAAAGTTTTTACATATACTATTTTCATTTTTGTTTGGTTCTGGATATTTTCTAATATTCATTAATATTTCTTCTTTGACCAACAATTCATTTAAAAGTATGTTTCTTAGTTTCTAAATTTTTCAAATTGTTTTCTATCTAGTTTCGGTAAGTAGATGCTAGTTATATCTAGATAACTGGTTTGGATAACTAGAGACATCATTGTATTGTGATCAGTGTTCATGGTCTATTTGATACCAGTTTTTTGGTATTTGTTAAAACCTGCTTCATGTCCTAGCATCTGGTCACTTGCCATAAGAGTTTTAGGTGTGGATTATGAAGAATATGCATTCTTCACCTGTTGGTCTGTGTATGACCATTAGATCAGCTTGTTCATTTTGTTGTTCATATCTTCTGTTTCCTTGGTAATTCTTCTCCCTCTTTGATCTATCACTTACTGAGAAAGGTGTAATTAAAAATCTCCCATTATGATGATGGACATTTCTTGCTTTCTGCACTTCTGTCAGTTTTTGTATTAATAATTTTGAGGCTAAGTTATTAAATATATACCAAATTAGAATTATTATTATCATATATTTCTGATGAATTAAAACATATAGTAATTTTGTTGTAACCCTTTCTAATAATGCTTTTACTTTAAAGTCTATTTATAGGCAACAATATATCAGGTTTTTTTTTTTGTTTTTTTTTTTTTTTTTTTCAACGTTTTTTATTTATTTTTGGGACAGAGAGAGACAGAGCATGAACGGGGGAGGGGCAGAGAGAGAGGGAGACACAGAATTGGAAACAGGCTCCAGGCTCCGAGCCATCAGCCCAGAGCCTGACGCGGGGCTCGAACTCACGGACCGCGAGATCGTGACCTGGCTGAAGTCGGACGCTTAACCGACTGCGCCACCCAGGCGCCCCATCAGGGTTTTTTTTCATTAATATTTTGTCTTATATGGATTTTTTATCCCTTTACTTTTATTATTGTTGAATCTTCGTATTTTTTTTAAGTTTATTTATTGTTGAGAGAGAGTGAGCATGAGTGGGGGAGGGGCTGAAAGAGAGGAGACAGAGAATCCTAAGTATGCTCCACACTGTCAGCAGAATCTTATGTGGGGCCTGAACTCATGAACTGCGAGATCATGACTAAGCCGAAATCAAGAGTCGGACACGTAACTGGCTGAGCCACCCAGGTGCTCCAAATCTTTGTATTTTAGATATGTCTTTTGTGAACAGCATGTTGGATTTCATTTGATTTTTCAGTTTGATAGTCTTTTTCTTTTAACTGGAAATTTTAGTCCATTTATGTTTATTATCAAGTACTGATATAGTTTATTTCTATAATCATATGTTTATTTTTCTTGTCTTTCCTTCTTTTACATTAATTGTAGTTTGTAGTTTTTGTTTGTCTAAATTGTCTTTATTTTTCCCTTGCTCTCTGAACATCTCCTCACTGAATAAACAGTCCTATTTGGTCATTTTCTGTCAGCTTATTGAAGCATTGGCTTCTCTTGTTGAGAAGATGGTAGTCAGTCTAATCATCATTCCTTTGAAAGTAGTCTTATTTAAGATCTTCTCTTTGTTGTTGGTCTTGTATAGTTTCGATGTCTATTTGCACAGTTATTTTTGGTTACCCTGCTTGAGATACCATGAGATTTCTAACCTGACGAAAAAATCTTTCATAAATTCTGGAAATTCTCAGCCAGTGTTTTGTTTGTTTGTTTGTTTGTTTAAATATTGTCTCTCATTCTCTACCTCTTCTCCTTAGGAATTCAGGTTAGATAGTTACCTATGAGCTTTTACCACTCTGTCCAACATGGGGCTCAAACTCACAACCTGAAGATCAAGAGTTGCACATTCTACCAACTAAGCCAGGCGCCCCTCCCATGTGTTTTAATCTCTCATGTTTTCATCTCTGTCTCTCTATGCTATCCAGATAATTTTGTATTTACGGTAGTAGTTTTCTTCTCCAGAAGCTCATTTAATTCTTTTTCAATTCTGTGTCTTCTTTTCTAATATTTTCATTTTCTTTTCGTATTTTCTTGTTTCCTTAAACATATTAAACATACTTATATTTCCTGCTAAATAATTCTAGTGTCTGAATTCTTTGCAGGTCTGATTCTGGCTTCCCCCCATCCCTGGCCCCCTTGCTGGCTCTGGTTTGTGTTTATGGTAACTTGATTTCTTATGTATTTCATGATTTATTTATTTTTATTTTTTATTTTATTACCATGTGTAACTAAGGAACATTCTGTCTGGGAAGGCTGGCTTTGAGGTATCTTCCTCCAGAAAGGATTAGTATTTGCTTTTCCCAGGTGCCTGAGGCCACTACCAACCTGGAAATACTTCAGCTATGTTCTCAGACTGGAAGGTTTTCAGACCACACAAGTAGTTTCAGCCGTAAGCCCCTATGTGGGACAGCTTATAGTTATAAATTCTTAGGAGATTTCTTTTCTCTACCCTGCACCCAGGCTTAAGGCAGACAATTTTCCTTGCTGTCCTTAGCTTGGGGGTGGGGCTTATTGCTAATTTACCCTTTAATTGAGCCCTTTAGGAATTCAAGCTTCAGGCATCACATCTTCTGTCAGATTTCCCATCTTGGGTTAGCCCTAGGTTGTTTTCCTTCTTTGCCTTCTTCACAAGACCTTTAAAAAACTCAAACTCAGAAGTCTCCTTGGTTTGTTCAAAAGCCTCAGGGTCTGAAAATCAGGATGAGTGCTCTGTTTACCATTCTGGATTCCATCTTGAACTTGGCCTCTGATAATTCTTTCTTGCTCACCCTCTAATATATTTTAAATAATGTTATTACGTTTTATTTAATTTTTTTCCACAGTAAGGTGTCTAATCCATTATATTGTAGGAAATGGCAGTCCTATAATAAGCCTTTAGAAGTTCAGTTTTGCTTTGGGCTGTTTGATTGTTTATTTTTTTCTTCTTTATCAGTTTGATTTTTTTCTATGTTTGTGTAGGAATTTTATAGGTACAAGTTTAGTTTTAACAGTCTGTACTTAGCATAGACTGTTATGAGTGTTTCTGGTGCTTCTGTTGATAAAACCAACAAATATTGAGTACCTATTCACACCAGACAGTGTTCTAGGAATGGGGATGCAGAAGTGAGTAAAATGGACCAAAATCCCTGCAGCCCCAACCCCATCCCCAAGAAGCTTGGATTCTAGTGGGGAAGACCCTGTATTATGTAGTACATTAGATGGTGATAATACTAAGGAGAAATGAAGGAGAGAAGGGACTTTGCATTTTTGGAGAGAATAGCTCAGGAATACCTTACTGGGAGGGTAATATTTTTAAAGAATAGGGGGTGTGAGCCATGAGCACTCCAGACAGAGAAAAGACCTTCATGTCTTATAAATGTCTAAGAGAATATGGAATGAAAATTCTCCATGGTTTCATATTTGTTCTATGTCACATATATTGCTATTTATTATTTTTTTCCTCCTAAATCTCAATTTTCTCTTTACCCAAATTTCTCTGAACCCAACTCTCAGTAATTTTGATTCTCTAGCTAGGAGAACTGACTGTTTTTAAAATTTTTATTGTAGTTTATTTATTTTGAGAGAAAGAGCACATGCATGTGCACAGGGCAAGGGCAGAGGGAGAGAGAGAGAAAGAGGGAGAAAGAATCCCAACAGGCTTCGAGCTGCCAGCACAGAACTCCACACATTGTCTGAACCCACAAACCATGAGGTCATGGCCTGAGCAGAGAGCAAGAGTTAGACGCTCAACCAACTGAGCCACCCAGACACCCGTAGGGGAACTGACCCTTCTTGAACAAGCTCTTTAACCTCTTTTCAGGTGGTTTCCCCTTGTGTCAGATGAGACCAGTGCCTGTCTCTCAGGATTGATAGTGAAGTGAAGTAACATTTGTATAAGTGTCTGACATTTCGTGAGTACTCAAGAAATGCTAGTTCTTTTTCTTTTGTTTTTCCTTCCCTGTCCACACTGCTTTCAGCACTTGTTTTTAGTACTTATCAATTAATTTGCAGTAAGATTCTCATGCAATTCCATGGAGAAACCGTGTGGTAGGCAATTAACTGAAGACAAATAAACGTTAGAAAACTTCATTTTAAAAAAAGAAACTTTCCAAAGTGGTTTTGAAAGGCTGAGTTTGCTGCTCAGGGTTTAGGAGATAAAGTCAAGCCCTGTGCATTCCTCCCTTGAAGTTTGTTCATTGTATTGCAGATTTCCAGCAGCCCCAGGAAATCTCAATTTGTATATGTAACTGTCTGCAGAATCTCCAGTTACAGTGAGACTCCAGAGGCATATCACCTTCCTATGAAGTACATATATATTCACCTATCTTCTCTTATCCATTAACCTAACCTAGCTGTAATTTTGCAGTATATTTTGGGAAGTTGGCATACCACTAAAAATGGATTCATGAAGTTTTTGTTTGAATGAAACAAATCTAAGTTTAGAAATAAAAGTAGAGCCAAAAATCACTACTTTTCTTTAGTGAGATTTTCTTTGATTTGAGAGTCATGAGAGCCCTTATTTGTGGTACTGGTTTTGATACGGACTTACAATGTGGGGGTCTCAGTCAGTTATTTTGCCGTCATAAGTGATATTTCCATCATTTCCTTCCCTTGTATGGCTGTTGAGATTTCGTAGGACCTGAGCACCGTCAAGGTAAGACAAGCACTAAAGATCAACGAGCACAACCAATTTATATTGTCTGCTTTTGGTTTTTGGTCTGTCCCCAGCCATACCATTGACCATGCCCTGCTGGACGTGCCCTTCCTTCGACTCCTTGAGGAGATGCCCTCTAACCTCCGAGAGCAGCTGGACCACACATTCTGAAGACACCAGTAGTCCTAGTTTTGATCCCTCATACACCGACCTGCAGCTTATCAATGCGGAGGAACAGATGAGTAGCAGGGCTTCTCAGGCTGACTTGACTGGTAAGATGGAGCCCACAGGGCTTTGAAGATCACTTTTGGTGACCTGTTGCCACTCCTAAAATCTCTGCAGCTTTGTTTGCAGAATGAGTTCAGATGTAGTAGTTCTACAGTCAAAAAGCTAGAATAGAGTGGTTCAAAATTGCATTGGGAAAAAACACGTACACAGATTGGCTGATTAGTTGGCAGGGTGTTAATATTGGGAAACCATTTGACAATATATCTTAATGTGTTATTTTCTACTATTCGGTACAAGTACTGTTCCTTGTCAATTTATTTTCTCCTTGGATGACTGAACTATACATAGTATGCACAAGGCTGAATCTTTCACCCAGCCACCCATGCATCTTTCATTTTCAGCAAGAGGGAGGTAGATTTGAGCAGAGAAAAAGCAAATGTTATGTCAAGTGGAATGAGTCAGGACTCAGCCACTGTGTCCAGACCACAAATCATTTTGCAGTTATATTTTTTCTTTTGTGCTTGAATTGAGCTATATACATCAGTCTGTAACATCCCGTGCTCTCATTTATTAAATTTCTAAGAGGTGTAGGAAGGATGCTGCCTGGCTTAGCAGGTGAAATAAGGGCCTATTAATAAGCACTGTATCTGGGTTAGGTTTAGAATGGCATTGGATAGATGTAGTGCATTCTTGGTGTTTTGTTTATTTGGCCCAAGGGATTATTTTCCTTTGAAAGTAATCAAGTTACTAATAATTTCTCTGTGGGTAAATTTGCCAGGTGTATCCAATAATTTTGTTTTTCTCAAAAACATTGTTTAGGAATTTGTCTCTGGATCATTTTTCAAATTTGGGCAACATTCGTCCTTATGCTGTATGTTATTGGAGGATTCTACACATGGAGAGAGAGATTTCTTGCAGACTAAAGGGTTCAGACAGGATTTGGTTTGGTATTTGATAGTATTGCAAAGAATCCTAGTTTATCATAGTCTGTCTTCACGAGCCCCAGTTCTTTATAGCATTTTGTTTTTACACCCTCTCCGTTCTGTTTAATCTCTATGGCTGAGGATCACGGTCAGTGGCTGAACTGTGACAAGCCCATCTCCACTGTGGGGAAAGTTTCATCTTGGGAAGGCACCATCAGAAGCCAAGGCAATTAGGAAAAGAGGCTGTACTCACCCCTTCCTTCGCCTCCTCGCCCTCAACCGCCAGCCTTCCCATAGAGTACACATAGAACAAACACATTGGTCAGGAGAACTCAGACTCTGGGGTTAGACTGCTCAGATCCTCATTCTTCCATGTACCAGCTGTGTGACTTTGGGCAAGATCCTTAACGTCTTTTTGATTCAGTTTCCTCACCTGGAAAATGGAGATAATAGTAGTACTTACCTTACCAAGCTGTTAATAGCTCCAAGTGAGACAGTTTATATACAGCAACTTATATGATGCTGGCCACAGAATAAGTGATCAGCAAGGATCTGGTTGTTTTCCCCTCTCTCGCCCCAGGGTTCTTACTGTTTCAGAGAGGTGGAGGAGGGTCCGTCACAGTGGGAAAGTCAGGACCTCTAGGCTCAGGTTGGTTTTTTTCAGTGGCCTCTCTGCTTAGATGAAAATTGCTTTAATTCCTACAGGTTCTAGTGATGAAAATCAGAGTTCTAGTCGGAACTGGGCATTATTAATCTGTCTCCAAAGCGTATAATTGTTTTCAGTATCTCCCTTTTCTGAAGCCATGCTAACAGTATTACAGTTCCCACTGAGAAAACCTCTTCTCTCATTGTTTTGATCAGGGTCCTGGCAGGTGGCAGATGGTATCCTCAAAAAGGTTTTATTTGAAGAGGATTTAGTGAAACGACTCTTACAGAGGCAGCAAAGCTAGAATCATGGGAAGAGGGGCTGGCCAACAGGTGCTGTGGCTGTATGAAGGACAGAGCCACTGCCAGAGATTTGGTGAAGTGGGGAGTAGGGGGGAATAAATGCCCAGATCTTGTGCTCGTGCTTCCCACTGGCAGATCCCAGCTGGAAGTCAAAGGGCACAGGGCCCTGGTGAGGCAACCCACTGAGATCAGCCCCCAGGGCATAGAGCTGTGGAGAAGGGTGGGAGAATGGATTTGGGGTGATGGTGCGGGTGAAGCATGTGGAGAATAGCCAACACACTTTCATCTCCACCAGGAATTCAGTGGCCTGGAGTCCAGGGTCACTCTGGAGAAGCGAAGGCAAAACTAGGGCTGTAGAATGATGAGCGATGCTCCTACATCTCTCCTTCAGCACGAGATAGTTTCTGTAGTTACAGGAGGCTAGAGGTATGGCCTTTTGGCAACCATCCTTTTTTATAGAAGTAATCGTAATCATAGCTAGCACACAGCATGTGCTGTGTGCCAGTACATGATGTGTATCATCTCTGGCCTTTACAAGAGTCCTGCGAGGGAGGAATCTTTCTCCCCATTTCCTAGTTGACCCTGAGTCGGGGAGGTTAAGATGCTTGTCTGAGACAGTACTACTAAGAAATGGATGTGCCTGGATTTCAACCAAAGTTCCAAAGCCTTTCCCCATGGTTCTCAAACCTAGTGGTGCCCCAGAGTCATCATGTTTATCATTTTGCTAAGTTACCCTCCAGACCTTCTATACAGATAGGGTAGAGGGTGCGTATGAATATATAACATATTTTGCCATGGGTTTATGTTTAACGTAATTAGAATCAAAAGGTTTTTAAATAAGGTGTATAGTAGGTGGAGTCTGAGGAAACAGTTCATGTTCCCTTAACAGATATGAGTGCTGATAGATAACTGCTATGTGCCCACAGTATGGTGTTATGTAAACACGTTTCCCGACACTCTACTTTGAAAAGAAATCTCCTCATTCTTTAGTAATCAGCCAAGGGTCCAGGTTGGCCCAGAGGAATGCCTCCATCTGTGTAGGGTAGAGCCACCTCCCTTCCCTCTTCACCCGCCTATTCTTCTAGGCCCAAAAGTGGCAAGCAGTGTCCCTTTGGGCCCTGGAAAAATGAAAGGCAGGGTGGTGAGCGGCCTAGGCTGTGTGGACCGCCTCTGGATACAGCCCCAGATATAAGACCTCCATGAGCCTCTTTCTGAACATCCTGACTTGTGTAGTCATGTTGGAGTTCTGGCTTTGAAAAGCCTTTAACTCTTCCTGGATAAGTAAATACAAGATTTAGGAGAGTGACCAAGTATTTCTAACCCTGTGACATTTATCTTTCTACTTCAGTCGTAGAGAAGTTATAAATGCTTTCATTTGAGCTATTGAGAGCTTCCAAGAGATCTGTGCTGATTATTATTCTGTACTGACTACCTGCCCACCGCCTGGCACCAGGGCTGTGTCAGTGGCCAACTCTTGGAAGGCTCTACTTGGAGGCTGGATCGTTCGGTCAGGATAAACGAAATCATCATGAGGCCATGGAGCAGATCCTCATCTGTCCATATTTCTGGGCACAGCCCTCTCCCCGGAGCTGTTGTTCCTCATCTGGGAAGTGGGGCAGAGGGTCCGTGTCCAGGCTGGGCAACAGGATGTGTGTGAAGGTGCTTCGTACAGTGCAAAGTGCAGTAGGAATTCACAAAATAAAATCCTGATTCCATAGCTCTGTGCCTCATTTCCCTCTGATATGGCAAATAAGGATAATTTCTGCCTACTCCTTTACTGCCCTAAAGAGGACGGTAAACTATGTACGTGGTGGGATGAGACCTGAGGAGGGTTTTGCAGTCCTCCGAAGTGAGCCATGCGTGCATGCAGACAGGTGCTGTGGGAAGTTCAGTGTGGTTAGTTTCTGTACCGAGGCCTTGAGGGTCCTTGGGAGGAACTGCCTTGGGGAGACTTGAGGTATTTATCTGCCTCCCCTGCCCCATGCCTTTTAGCACTGCAGAGGGAGGCAGAGGGTGAAGAATTGCAGCCTCCATCAGGAGACCCCTCAGCCTAGCTGGCCCCGGCTTTCTCTGGCAGCATGCTGTGTGAGTGTGAAACTCTGTGATTCATCTTATGTGTGCAGGGGGTTATGGGGGCCCGGGTCCAGCCTGTGTCCCTTGGCCCCACTGCTCCATGCTGGGCTGCAGCAAGCCGCAGACTCCTCCCTGTCTTCTGTGGCAGGACTTCTGCAGGGATTCGGCAGCCCTGCAGGGCAATCCTGATTCCCAGCACAATTGTGGAGGGCGAGACTCTGATCAGCCTACACTTTCTTCTCATTTTCTCACCAAGGGGGTAATTAGGAGGAGGAAGACAAACAAATCCCCTCACCTTGGTTACATCACAGAGTATGCCAATATTTGCTCGGGGATGCAGCTCTCCAGAGCAAATGACGGGAGAGCTGAGAACAGGCAAGAGCTTTATTAACACTTGTTTCCTCTCTCACCCCCTACTTCCCGAGGGGGCCCCCTTTCCCTAGATAACAGGCACGCCCTGTCATCTTCGCCAGTCAGCAGAGCTCTGTAATGCCACTAATTTTACATGGGATGATAAACAGGAAGAGTGTCAAGGGAATAAAAATAAGCCTTCTGCCTTGGAAGTCCATTGCAACCAGGAAAGAGAAAACACAGAAATGTTTGCAGTAGCGCAAGCTGTTGTTTAGGTGGTGGGCTTCCATTCTGATTTTCTTTTACCTATCAGGTAAGTGCAGAGTTTAAGTGTAGGATTAGAATGCTCAGGCATATATGCCAACTGAGGAATGTCAAGACTGGATAGAGCACACAGCAGGTGTTTAATGATTGTCAGTTGAGTGGGTCCTTGAATGAACGGAGATTGCAGGTGGGGAGGGTCATCTGCATCCCAGACATCCGTGTCCCATTTGGGTTTAGGAGTCCAGCATTTCCCTCAAGTGTGTTCCATGCAGCAGTTCAAGAAAAGCAAGATGCCGGGGGCCAGTATGTTAGATCATGCTGTGCCCTCTTTGTTGGAGAGTCCTAGCAAGTATTAGGTTATGAAAGACTTTGAGAAGTTCTGCAGGTGTATGTATGTGTGTATATAGGTATACTTTATATATATATTTTTGTATACATACATACACACATATATTTATGTACATATAAAAATACATTTAGCCTTCCATTAGCCCATACTGACTACCTGGTCAGTAAAACCCGTACATAACATAAATTGGCAAATTTGACTTGGAAGTTCATGCCATTGCTAAAGTGTTGGGAAACCAGAGAAACCGGAAAAAAATACTTTGAATTTCCCTGGATCTACAAAGTTAGCCCTGTTGTGTCTCATGCTCTGCTACACCTCTTGGCCATTTTTTTTTTTTCAATTCTAGATTCAACAGACCCAGGACTACATTTTGCCAGACTTTGTGTTAAACCCTCATGGGTTTTAAAACAAATGTAGACCATATGTTCTTGATTCATTGCATTTAACTGATCGCAGTGGAATTCTGCCAGAGCAGTAGAATATCTCCAGGGATTTTTGACTCTTTGTCTCAGAAATAAGTGTTTATGCTGGGTAGAAAGCTATGGACTTAAGATCTCAATTTTTGTGACAAGAACTTTTTAGATGCTCAGAATGTTTCTCTGGTTGTTGTTAGTTAAGGATGGTGGGAGAGAATCATCAGGGGTGCGTGACTCCTTACAAGATGTGACATGTTTCTCTGTTGTCGGTTTTGTCCTGCTCCTGCTGTAGCTGGTAGAGCAGTAGACCGGAATTGGGGGTCCAGATTCCCGGTAAACAGTAATTATCATCATGCATGGTGGGCTAACAGGGGGATTCTTATTGTTCTCAAGACACATTCATATTTCATGATTTTTTTTTACCTTGAATATATTTTCCTCGAAGACAAAAATGAATTAATTTGTCTTTTAAATTATTTTGCCTAGCTACAAATTTCATCAATATTCATATTCTTCCTAAACAATAGTCTCTTCCTCAAAATTAAAGAACAGTAGAACAGTTTTTAAGAAACAAATTACATCATTTTTCTCTTTCATTAATGTATATAAATTTGGCCACATTTCTGTTTTTAGTGTGCCCCGGGATCCTTGATACTCTTGTCCCTATTAAGTTGTGCATTTTGGATTTCAGTCAGTGCTTAAAACAAACAAACAAACAAACAAACAGGCAAAAACACCTCTAATGACTGGTTTCTTTGAAAGTTTCTCCAGAGAGATTCTAAAGTTTTCTCAGAAACACAAATGTTTATTGAGTAAAACTGGTATTTGCCAGTTGTTATGACTACAGAAATAGGTAAGTTATATGTAATAATCTGCAAACAGATTCTTTGCCATTCAAAGGATTTTCATACATAATTTTAAAAATAGTTTCTATTTATGGAATATGGATTATATGCCAGGAATGTGCTAAACACACACACACACACACACACACACACACACACACAATCTCTAATTTTCACAATCTTAAAAATAGATATTAATCCCTCATTTTATGGATGCAGAAACAATTGCTAAAGAGTTTAAATGGTTTGGCTGAAGTAATACAACTCAAAAAGGTAGTGCTGGAATTCAACCCAACTCTGTCTTGTGGGCTCACCTGCCTGGTGCCATGAGAGGCCAGTGTTTATGAACGCAGTGGGTTGTGGGAAGCGGTTATAGAGACCCTTTTGCACAGCTGTTGCTGCCTCCTATGCGTTCCCCAGGAGGTAAGTGCAAATGTGCCTTATGAGCTCATCTTATTAGACAGCAATGACTTGTTTGGGGGTCCCACTCAACTGAGGCCCTCTTAGAAGCAGGAACCACACCACGTTCTTCATTTTACATTTTCAGCATGCTGCCTGGCACATTGAAATTATACGGCGGATCTTTGTGGAAGAAATCAACTATTCTCATATGGGTCTGTGAGACCCTTCTCCCCAGACCTGCTCTCCATTTACGTATGCCTAAGTGTGTTTGCCAATTGAACTGTAGCTTCATGATGGGAAGGAATTAAGAGGACACGTAGGAGCAGCTCGTGTGGAAGGACGCCTCTTTCCCTTGTCTTCAAAAAATGTTGGGCAGCTCTCCAGCGGTCTCCATTCATTTTGTTTTTCCTGTTATTGCTGTAACCTTTTAAATGTTTTTTAAAAATTAATGTACATGGTTGTGTGTGGGTATGGTGGGGAGTACTCGCTAAGTTGGGTGTCTCAGAATCTCACCTGTCTTATACTTTGTGCAGTCTCTTCCCTATTTAGTCACCACAGTGCAAAGATGGCGAGTTGGGGAAGGCTTTTCTGTGCTAGTGAAATAGGTTATTGTGGCTATTAAACCAAATGTGTGGAGCAAAATCTGAGAAAGAGTGGCAGAGTTTAAGATGCTGTGTTCCAAACAGAGAATCTAAACTAGATATTGTGGGACCACTTAATTTAAAAACTGTGGCCTCCTGGGGCACCTGGGTGGCTCAGTCAGTTGGGGGTCCAACTTGGGCTCAGATCATGATCTTGTGGTCTGTGAGTTTCCAGCCCTGTGTTGGGCTCTATACTGACAGCTCAGAGCTTGGAGCCTGCTTCAGATTCTGTGTCTCCCTCTCTCTCTGTTCCTCCGCTGCTTGCACTCTGTGTCTCTCTGTCTTTCAAAAATAAATAGACATTTAAAAAAATTAAAAAAACAAACGTGGTCTCCAATCAAATTCTACAAGTCATTTGTAGAATTGCTAATGCGTCAATCCTAAAGAGGAAGTGACAGCTGAGATGCCTTTTATTGATTATCTTCTGTGGTGTTCTTTTCAGTCTTATGATTTTCCTTTTATAGATGAGGACACCAATGCCCAGAGCCACACATTAGTTAAGTGACAAAATTGAGATTGACACCGAGGCTTGTCAACACTCTGCAGCTGTGTCCCTCTTGTGGCTAAGCTCACTGGAAGGACCACTTCTCTGTACCCAGTCCCAGAAGGCAGAGTTTAAGATGTTCTGTTCTTTCAGTTCTAAATAGGTGATCAATACTGGGTATTTGTGACCACTTAGAATCCAGAGGGGCCATGAATTTGGAGGATAGGTATTTATTGTCTCTCACCTATAGGGAAGTTAGTACAATGAGCATTTCCCTCAATTATGGATGCAGGCAACAAACCCCAGTGGTACTAGAAGTACCTCCCACTTAATCATCAACAGAAATCACAGGTGTTTCCATATCACATTATCACTGTGACAGATATCTCAAAGGATCACTCATCTCATTGCTCCTTGGGAATCATGGTAGTTATTGGTTATATTACTGGTAGTGCTAACATACTGCAGTAATCTGGGTGGCGTATATGGTGGTCTGGTCTAGGGGACTGGATTAGATTAGAGGAAACTGAACAGATTCAAAAGACATTTAGTATTTAGAATGGATGGAACCCCAATCATACTGTTTCTCTCATTATGCTTCAAAATGTTCCATTTCTTTTTTTTAATGTTTATTCATTATTTATTTATTTATTTATTTATTTATTTATTTATTTTGAGAGAGAGGACAGAGAAAGAGGGAGACACAGAATCTGAAGCAGGCTCCACCCTTTGAGCTGTCAGCACAGAGCCTGACATGGGGCTCGAACCCATGAACCATGAGATCATGACCTGAGCTGAAGTCAGACACTTAACCAACTGAGCCACCCAGGTGCCCCAAAATGTTCCATTTCTATTCCTCTACTTACTCCTGCTTTTTACCCTGAGTAACTCCTTTTTTTTTCCCCATATGACAAAGTCTTACTGATTGTTTAAGACAAAATTCAAAAGAAGTTTTCTCATGAAGAATCCTTACTTTGTGCCGTGTATGTTCCTAAAGATGGGGCATTCCTGAGTGAGCTACCCTGAGAAAGTTCTCTCCCCAGCTTTACTCTAGGTCATAGTACCTGTTTCAGCTCTTCTATTTTTGGCAAGAGAGGTCTTTGAGTTTTTCATTCATTTCCCGACGATACTCAGGTCCTTGAGGGCAGCAACACCGATATTTTCCTACTTGGATTGTTCCAACAGTCTGGTCTCCAGTACAGTGTCTGGAACTAATGAGGTGTCCAGTGGATGTTTTTAGTCACATCTCTTGTTGCCAGATTGCATCAATGTTATATCCTTGCCTCCCACCTCAGAAAAAAGAAAAATTTGCTTCCAGGTACCTTGGTCACAAGTACACTCATCTAGAAAGAGAATTTGGGAAAATAGAAATGAGTTTATCTGGTCATAATTTTTAATTATTTTATGGAATATTTTAAATGTATGTCATCAGATTCACCCATTTAAGATGTTATATTCCACTTTAAGTAGCTCCCCGGGTGAGTGGTATAATATCACTGGTGTAAATGAGATTAGGGCTTGCTCACTGAGGCTCTTGTGCAAAGCACTCAGTACCCAGCAAAGTCAGGCTCCAAAAAGAATCATGAGCTGTGCTTTTTTCAGGTAATAAAATGTTAACTCAAACTCAACAAAATATCAGTGGACGTAAAAAGCTCAAACCACAGTGCTAGTATGCCATGCCCTCTCAAGTGTTGTCATTAGCCCAGAAGCTTCTGGAAATAGACGGCTTCGTATTTTGTCTGGGACCATAATGATTGGTTTGGATCCTTTAACTATCATAGACCTTTAAAGTTAGAGGAAATTTAAGAGATCACTTAGTAGAATTTCTTCATTTTATGGGGGGGGAAAAGCCAAGGACTAAGTATTAGCAGCAGAGTCAGGCCTTATAATTCCTTGTCCCTTACCCACCCTTTGAATCATTTAAAACCCTAAGAGATTTTTGGCCAGGTACAACTGGCTATTCTTCATTTCAGTCCTCTCTAAACGTTTTATCTTCTTTTTTCCCCCCTGAAATAAGCAATGGATCCTCTTTCTTGAGGGTTCAGTTCACTCATGAACAAGTTAAAAGCCCCTCAGATCCAAAGAATCATGTTGGTTTTTTTTGTTTTTTTTTCTTAATAATTTTGGCACCTTGATGAGACATGGCCATGGAAAGTCTCTTGACCCCCAAGCTAATGTATTTTAGATCACACGTTTCTTTTCCTGGTGCTGAAGTCTAGGTGGGACAAGGTCTGGGTCTTTGTAATTCTCTTTGGGGGCTCTTTTGCAGTGAGTGGCAGGCCATCTTATTGAAGATGTGCTAAAGTGCTTTTTTCCTAACAGATCTGTTCTCACCCTACCTGACTTTACCACAGTGGCATCTCTTCCTTCCATTTGCAAAGTCCTCAGAGCTTAGAAAGGCTCTTTATTAATGTTTTATTAACATAGGCTTTCTTCAGAAATGGGAGTTAACTTTTCATGCTTCTTTCAAGGGAGAGAATGAATTCTCAGCTTAAGCGAGGAAATAGATTATGGATCAAGTGAGGAAATGGATTATGCTATTTCCTCTAAAAGGGCAGCTGTCTTTGGCAGGAGTCATATCTGCCATGAGCCTCAAGAACAAATTCATGTCACCATCGTACAGTTCATCTAGAAACAGAGAGAAGTGCTAGACACAGGGTTATAAATGTCAACAAGATGTTAGCCCTTCAAAGTGGAAGCACCAAGGGTGTTCATCAGCTCTTTTACTGTGAAATGGACAACTTATGTGGAGTGCTAATTGTATTTGTTTACTAGGGCGGCCATAGGCTGAATGGCTTAAACCACAGAAATTTATTTCCTCATAATTCTGAAGGCCATAAGTCTGAGATCAAGACATTAGCAGAGTTGGTTTCTTCTGAAGTCTCTGCCCTATGTCTTCAAAAGGTATTGTCTCTAGGTGTGCCTGTGTCCTGATCTCTTCTTCTTACAGGATGGTCATACTGGATTAGGGCCCACCCTTGAGACCTCACTTTAATTTAACGATCTCTTTCAAGACCCTGTCTCCAAATACAACCACATGCTGAGGTACTAGGGGGTTAACATTTCAACGTATGAATTTGGGGACACACAGTTCAGCCCATAACATGATGCAAACACAACTTAAAAGTCTTCTCCCTTCCCTGCCCAAGATATGCAGATTGACACTATACACTCGTCATCTATAGTCTTTCTGGAACCATCATTAGCAGTGTGACTTGCTATAGAAACTGGAATCTGCATCTGATGCTCCACTTAGAGGCTACTTCCCACAGCTATAGTAAGGGGAAAGGAATTGCTTATGCTTAATAAATCCCTCGCTCAGCCTTTTCACCTGCTTATCTACAGAATGGCTTGGTGGGTCCTGCTAGACTCTTTGGCTTACATGCTAGTTCAAAAGTAAATATGTTCGTTCATAAAAGAAGAAATGCAAAGAAGTGATATAAAGAGATGATTAATCCCTATTCAGTTGTACAGATTAAACAAGAATATCTGTTAGCTTGGTAAAGTGTAAATAATTGAAAGCATTCTTGTGTTGGGAGTGGAGAATTGTGACTTTGCATGCCTGGAGTGTGGAAAGACCTTTCTAACCCTTAGTATTAATTTAAATGTCACACTCTGTAACTGTTATTTTGTCGCTAGAAAATAACTAGACATGTACCTGAGTATGCCATGCAGCACTGTTTATATTAGTAAAAGCAAACAAAACCCAAATATCCAACCAAGTAATCAAGTAAAATGGAATGCTATGCAGTCAGGGAAAGTGATCCAATTATACTGTTAATTGAAAAAGAGAGGTTAAAGGGGTGCCTGGGTGGCGCAACTCTTGGTTTTGGCTCAGGTCGTGATCTCATGGTTTGTGAGTTCAAGCCCTACATCGGACTCTGTGCTGACAACTTGGAGCCTGCTTGGGATTCTCTGTCTCCCTTTCTCTCTGCCCCTCCCCACTTCTCTCTCTCAAAATAAACATTAAAAAAAAAAGAAAAAGGTTAGAGGATAGAATGTATAATCATTTTGCTATATTGGCCTGTATATACTTTTGCTGTATTCGTCTGTGTGTGTGTGTGTGTGTGTGTGTGTGTGTGTGTGTGTGTATATCTAAGTATATAGAAAAAAGTTTGGCAAGATATATCCCAAACTGATAATATTGATTATCTCAGGGACTTTCCTTACTATATTTCTGCAAATCTGAATTATGTATAATATTCCTAGATCACTCTAAAAATCAGAAAAAATAAAAAATGAAAAATGAATTTAGAAAATTAAATATGTTACAGAAGCTGTTTTGAAAGTTTTTATATGGTAGATGTGTCTGTTTGGGGCAGGCTTATTTGTTGGGGGAGAGTATTGAGTGCTGGCCTCTTTGCTTTAGAGGGGGGTGGCTAGTATTTCAGATACTGCAGTCATGTACTTGTGTTTAAGTTTTCACTTATGTAATGCTAGTTGTTTATTCTTGGCAGGAGGTAGTTACAGTGTAATGGAAAGCTGTCATTCTCTGGGTTTGATAGACCAACACCATCTCCGCTACTCTCCTGCTCTGTGATATTCAGCAAATTGTTTTCTTTTTAAATTTTTTTTGTTGTTTATTATTTTTGAGAGAGACAGAGACAGACAGGCAGACACTGAGAGCAAGCAGGGAAGGGGCAGAGAGAGAGGGAGATATAGAATTGGAAGCAGGCTCCAGGTTCTGAGCACCCAGGACAGAGCCCGACGCGGGGCTTGAACTCACAGACTGCGAGATTATGACCTGAGCTATAGTCGGCCACCCAACCAACTGAGCCACCCAGGTGCCCCGTCAGCAAATTATTTAATCATACTGACTTTTAGTGTCTCAGCTGCGGAATGGAAATAATAATGGTAATACTGACCTTGCAAGCTTGTTCTGAGGGTTAAATGAGACCAGGTCCATAAAGTTCCTGGAATATGGTAAGGAGTTGCCATTGTGATGATGGCAATATAATGTAGTTTTTAGAATTCCTCCTATTTAAGAGCTAGCATCCAGTCTGTGGTAAGAAAATTTCTTAAAGTTGTAGAAAAACAGCTAAATCAAGCCCCAAATATGTTCTATTTTATGTCTGGCTAGTTTTTATAAACTACCTTTACAGAAAGGCAGTTTCTTTTATTCTCTCAGATCTCATTGGCTGAAGGGTGGGCTCACTCAACATGCCTGTGAAACTACTCGTGTCTGCCTTTTTTCTGCAGAAGTGAGATCCGGAGGAAAAGCTTTCCTGAGAAGAGGTGGGAGGGAGGACAGCGGGGGGTTTCGGGAGCAGCTGCCAGGTTTACTTGCATGCCCCGCCTGCTCACCCTCCCCCCCTCCCCCGACTTCAGGATTGGCTTGTTTTGTACAAATTGGTTGCCTCAAGCAACACGTTATTAGTTTGAGCCAGAATGTATCCCGGGAGACTTACTGTTTTCCTTTTGCCAAGTAATTGTCCTTTTCCTGCAGAGGATGCTGGGATTGTGGGGGCATTTTCCACTTTGGCATATTTCAGTCCAGTTCCCCCCTTTTCACTGAGTGTTTGCTATTTGCAAGGCACTTTGCCATTTCACTGCGTTTAGAAATCAACCAGTTGTGAGCTGTTAATGTTTATTTTCAAACTCCTGAATATTTCCCCCCTCCTTCCTTAAACATCCCAGTACTGTGTCTAAGGAAAGAAGATGCTATTCCTGGTGAAAATATTCACCATCCCTCTCTCTGATGTAGCACCCCCCCCCCCCCCCCCACACACACACATATACACTCCTGCAGAATGATATTATATTCCTGCCCCATTGACATCAGGCTTGGTCGGTGAAATGCAGGTGGACGTGATACTTCAGGCACAGAGTTCCGTGTGCTTCCAACACCACTCCTTTTCCCTTTGTCAGAGCCCCCACATGTCACCCTCAGGCAGACCCTGGCTTGGACCCTGTTTTGGTGTTCCTCTGGCTTCACTGGGCCTCACTTCCCATCTTCCAGAGCACAGTCCCTGTACCCAGGACTCCAGGACCCTCTTCCTACAGAGCCACAGGCCTGCTCCCTGGCTTCGTCCTGGACTTGTGCACCCGGGCACAGCCCACACTGCTGGTGTGTGCAGCCCCAGGCCGACGGGCTGAGAATGGAGCTTGAGTGTGGGGCCAGGGGGAGCCTCCCCAGTGCAGGCTGGGGTGGGCTGGGCTGGAGGAGAAGGAAGGGGGCAAGCCTCAGGCGGGGCCACTTCCTCCTACACAGTGATGTTTCTGTGTGGAGCCCCAAGGGGTCCAACAAGCTGCCATTCCATCTTGGCCTTCTGGTTTGTTATGAACACATACTCATCGAGGAGGATAGGATACACTTCATTTAACAGGTTTTAGCTTGGTCTGTACTTTTAAATACTGAGACCTATGTTAGCCAGCATCTGAATCCTTAGGGCAGTGCCCACCAACGCTTGGGGGTAAGTCTGATGGTCTAGACAGGGGCCGCTCTTCCGGCCTGGGCCTTGGAATGATGTGCGACAGAGCCGTGGCGGATTCTTGACAGATGTGAGATGTAAATCTTGTAATAAGCCATTGAGATTCTGGGCTTATCTGTTAACTGTGGCATCGTTTAGATTAAGGTCACTAATTCCAAAATGAAGAGGTGACATTCGTTGAAGTTGTCCTACTTTACCCACTTCAAATATGATATTGGCACAACTTTTTGTTGTTATGTGCATGGTAGCACTACCCAGGAGAGTCTGAAACAAATCCCAGGAGTTGACTGGAGTTCTTGAGTGGGCGCGTACAGGCCCCATACTGCTGTGATCCCTCTGTTGCTGCTGGTGAATTGTTAGCATTCAGTGACATTTCAGGTCCTTTTTCCAGTAGTGATGGTTTCAATTATCGATACATCTGTCTTTTGTCACTTCCCTTGTGACCTTCCAGAAATCAAATTCAGGTTCAGATTTTGGGGGAAAACTCATAAAATGAGAAAATACAAATGAAGCCCCTAATATGAAGAATAGTGGGTGGTAGGAGTGCCTGGGCAGCTCAGTCGATTAAGCATCTGCCTCTTGGTTTCAGCGCAGGTCATGATCTCGCAGTTTCATGGGTTCAAGCTCCATGTCAGGCTCTGTGCTGACAATAGGGCCTGCTTGGGATTCTCTCTCTTCCTCTCTCTCTGCCCTCCCCCGCCCCCCAAACTTGCGCTGTCTCTGTCTCTCTCAAAATAAACAAACACTTGAAAAAAAATTTTTAACAACAAAAAAAAGAATAGTGGATAGTATTTTTATTTTTTTTTAATGTATCCATTATCTATGAATTTACATTTGAATGTATCTACCCATGTGTCTCCCGTCTTGTACCAAAAAAAATGGTCCCCATGAATGGTCTTCAGATTCTGTCTTCTCATATCATATCAAGTATGAGGCTCTTACTAGAGCTAAGGGTGAGGTCTTTCTGGCTTGGAACAAAGAAAAGTCACCTGGACCTCACTGGAAGTAAAACCATAAACTAGGACTCAGGAAATAAAATAGAGATATTCATAATAGCAGTTATGGTAATTATATTGTAGGTGAAAGGTATGCTTATTTTCAAAAAGCTTTCACATACATAATTTTATTTATTCTTTATTATAGCCTGTGAGATAAGCAGAAAAACCTCCCTTTTCACAGAGGAGGAAACTAACCTATTAAGTTTCAATGGTTTGCTCTCTGTTCTGCTACCAATATTAATGTTGGTATTAGGAATATTAATGCACTAATTTATTAATATGTACTATATAACACATTATACTAATGATACACTTTACATTATACTTTATAGGTTTAATAGACTGTATATTATATTGCTAAGTATTAATTATTATTATTTATATAATGTCCTTGTCCAGGAGACTAAGCACTCTAACAAGTCCAAGATTTCAGTGTTTCTATATGGTTCCAAGTTTATTTCTCATTCATACCACTGTGAATGCAGAATGGGGACAGGGTTCCATGCTCCAGAGTTCAGGGACCCAAGCTACGATGTGTCCTCAGAGTCTCCTCCAGTCAGGTAGTGGGTGGGAGGGAAAGGAGAATATCGTATTGGCAGAGCTCAGGGCCTGGCCACGCCTTACAGCCAGAGAGGCTGGAAAATGTGGCCTAAGTATGTGGCCAGAAAGCAGAGAACACCAATATTTATGAACATGAGAAGTCTATGCCACAAAAGTTATAGAAATTCATACGATTACAGGGCCCCTGTTTAAGCTCTACACCATTATATTTTTCCCCAGCTTTACTGAAGTGTAATAGCCATAGACTATATTATGAATATTTATAATGTACAGCGTGATGTGCTTTGACACACATATACATCTGTGAAGTCATCACCATAATGAGGATAATGAGCATATCTGAGGAACACCCAATAGTTCCTCGTGTCCATTTGTAACCCTCCCTTTCTCACTGTCCCCCCACCTCCCGCCCCAGGTACCCACTCTCTGCTTATACAGATTTGTTTGCACTTTCAAGAATTTATAGAAATGGAATTATACAGTAGCCTCTCTAATTTGGGTTCTTTCACTTAGCATAATTATTTGGAGACTCATCCATGTTGCATGTATCAGTAATTCATTGTTTTCTATTGATGAGTAGTGTTCCATTGTATTGGTGTGTTACAATCTGTTTTATTTAAAACAAACAAATGCAACTTTTCAGTGTCAAAGGACCTGTAAGTCATTCCTTTTTGACTTGTCAGAAAGAACAGCCCCGGTGTCTCACACATAACCCCACTCACAAGACAAGGAGGAGTACATTGAACAGGTGCTGTGCTTTTCTTGTTTTTGAACTTCAGGTCAGGTAGATTATTAATCAAGATCTGACAACCTAATGTAGACCTAGCGTTGTGCCCTGTGGCCTTGGGAATACAAGAGAAATAAGACCACTAATCCCAGAATTTGATAGTCTGAGATCTGAACTGTCATTTGCTTGTCCCCTGGTCCTGGAGTCGCAGCCTGTTTCATCCAGGGTGGCATGGTGCTGCCCATGTCCCTCCTGTGTTTACAAACCTTCTGTGATTTCCCCTGCCCAAACTTTGACCTCCTTACCTCAACATCCACGAGTTACACTCAGGTGTAACCTTCCCTAGCCTGTTTCTCACCTACAACATGAGGCTGACAATGTGTATCAGGAAGTATTTACTAAGAAATATATTGAAATAAATAAAAATTAAGTGAAATATTACAAAGTACCTATCCCCATGCCTAGTGGATAGTACATGTTCAAAAATTACATGTCTCCTTACCTTCTGCCATTTCTTGCCCACTCCGTCTTCCCTCAATTCTGGCCTTGTCTTACCTTTCCAGTATGATTTTTAACCATTTCCCTCTATCAAATGTGCTCTCCATCCAAACCAAACTTTTTTGTTCTCCACACATACACCTTTTGCTTTCCTCCCTTTGGACTTTGCTTTGCAGTGTTCCTTTGCCACGAGTACAAATGGTGTTTCTCTATTAAGGTCCAGCCCAAGTGCCTACTCCTCTGGGAAGCCACCTTGGATTCCTTGTCATGCGCCCCAGAGATGCACCAACACCCCAAGGTAGGAGTCACTTCTCAGTAGCTCCACTGTGTCCCTACCAACTTCTTGTTTATCATATTCATCCCAGACTGGCCCACTTGGTGTTCTGTGCCTCTAGGCTCTTTCCCTTGCTGTTCCCTCTGTCTGCAAGGCTGTTCTTCAATAATTTCACACATCTTGCTCTCTTATTCCATTCAGGTCTCTGCTCGTTTACCACCTCCTTGGATCACCCCATCTAACACAGAGTCACCTGCACCCAATTTACTGTCTCCTTACCTGCTTATGTTTCTCCATTGCACTTAACCCCACCTGAGGATATTTGCCTGTTTCTGATTGTCGTACCCACATGAACTCTGTGTGTGCAGAGACTTTGTGATGTTGCTGATGTATCACCAGTGCCTGGCACATAGCGGATGCTTGATAATTATTTGCTGACCAAGTGAATATTCGCCACCCGATTATACTGTAGTCTCTATCAGATGTGCCCTGGGGGTAAGAGCAATGCCAATGTCTGATTCCTTATTGGATCACCTCAAACACATTGCCTAGAATAGTATCAGTAAACATTTCACCGAGAGACAAGTCAACAGTGAGGAGAAAACTCCCCAAGGTCCACGTGACTCAATTGCAGCTTTGGCCAAAGCTTATTGAGTACCTACCATTTGCCAGGCACCATCAGCTACTTTGATGTATGCTGTCTCAGCTGAAGCTCACAGAAGTTCTCACATCCTCACGCTAATATTCTAGTTAGAATCTTGGGAAGGTTCCATGACCTCTTCTACCTCCTTTCCTGTCACTGATGGAACCCTACCACCTCTTGGCCTGAAATCTTGCTCAGCCGTGCTGTTGCTGATCATGTATTGGAGGTCAGAACCCTCTGCCCTGCTCCTTTGGCTTCCATTCATTTATTCACTCACTAATGCATACACTCACTCTACCCCAAGCCGTCTTGTAGCTGTTGAACCCTAGCTGCTGGTGAGGAAATATTCCTGCCTTCTCTGCCTGTATAGTGTGTTCCTCATAATTCCTTGTCCTGAAGGAGTCTGGCTTCCCCTGCTCTCTCAGTGGCCTTAATTTCTCAAACCTTGGGAGGACTAATGTAATGCCCATTCCCCTAAATTACTTTCGGTGCCACTGTTGAGCTGCCATCATTCCACACTTTTAGGTGAACCTCCAGTGCCCCACTTCTACCACTGTCTGCCCAGTTCATGCACATCACACTGCTGATGTTGGCCCTTGACTTATGTCCTCTTAAGTCTATCTTTCCCTTAATGATATTTCCAGTACTCTGAGGTCGTGGTGTAGTGAAATGAGCATTTGGAGGGCTTGCTCTCCAGCTTAGCAGCGATAAGACTTTGGCAAATCACCTCACCTCTCCAAGTCTCCATGTCTTCATCAGGAACACAGTGATAGTGATACCCACTCTACCTGACTACCTCACAGGATTTGTTGAGAAATAAGGTGAAGTAGGCAATGTCAAGTTACCTTATAAACCAGGAACATTATATAGATGTCAGCTATTACTGGAACTTGTCTTCTCAGCTGTTCTACGACATACCAAGCTTCAGATCTCATTTTCAGCTGGAACTTCTTGGGTGATTTCCTGGTTTCACTTGCTTTCCAACCCTGGCTGGACCCCAAAGGCAGTTTTTTTCTTCAATACTCTATGAGTAGCCTTAGAGTTCTCAGAGAACCCTGACCTGCCACCATACCCTTGGACAGTTGTCAGTCCTGGGTGACTCCTACCAGATATTCACAGTCTCTATGCTGCTAAGCTCTGCTAAAAACCAAAGTTTTGATTTGATCCTTTTGCCTCATCAAGAACCTAGCTCCTTCAAGCACCACCCCATTGCATATTGTGTATTTGTCTCTCTCCCACATCACTAAATTCTCTCTCCCCTAAATATGCTTCATTAATTCTTACTCTTAACAAAACAGTTTTTTCAATGTTGCCTTTTCTCATGTTGACATTTAAAAAAAAATTTTTTTAACGTTTATTTATTTTTGAGACAGAGAGAGACAGAGCATGAACAGGGGAGGGGCAGAGAGAGAGGGAGACACAGAATCTGAAACAGGCTCCAGGCTCTGAGCTGTCAGCACAGAGCCCGACGCGGGGTTCGAACTCACGGACCGTGAGATCATGACCTGAGCCGAAGTCGGACGCTCAACCGACCAAGCCACCCAGGCACCCCTCATGTTGACATTTTTTTGAAAGACCTTCCTCAATTAGGTTTCAAGTTGTAGTGTAAATTTTGACAGGACTGACTCCATAGTAAATCCAAGAATATTATTTATGAAGCTTGTGGAATGCACAGCTGTGGTTTGAAATCCTGGTCTCCCTCTAATTTAGATCTTTTTCCCCTCCCTCCATTCTGTCCTGTATCTCCCTTGTAGATGCAGGATTTTTCATGTAGCCACAGGACTGACAGTCCAGCTGTGTCCATGGAACCAAAAGAAAGAACAGCTCTTGAGAGGTGAAACAGTGACTTTTCTTCAACCAGCACCTTCTTCTGTTTCATCTGTCTCTCCAGACCGTCCCTGAACATCTTGTTAGATGGAAACGGCAGGAATGTTAGGGTGGGGAAGACATACTTGGTCAGTTTTGAGAGCATCATGATTAGGGTTTGTACTAAGATCTCTTGTTCCCTACTTTCTTCTTTTCTTTCTCTCAGTTCTTCCTATTTCCTTTCCTTTCCATTACCACAGAGAGCTGGTTCTTGGAGAGTATCTCTTGTCAGTCTTCATACAGGGAAAGGGTCACATTTTTAGTGCTGACTCTTGTAGTTAAAATTGGCAGCCAGTCTTTTGGGAAGGAAGGCATTCTTTCTTTCCAGTTTTATTGAAAAAAGTAGCAGACTTACATCACTGTATAAGTTTAAGGTGTACCATGGAATGATTTGATATACATATGTTGTGAAATGCCTACCACAGTAAGTTCAGCTAATATCCATCTTCTCGTATAAAAGAAGAAAATTAAAAAATTTTCTCTTTGTGATGAGAATTCTTAGGATCTACTCTCTTAGTAACTTTTCTGTATATCCTACAGTGGTGTTAACTATGCTCATCATGTTATACATTACATCCCTAGTACTTATTTTAATTTTTTTTTTTTATTTTAGAGATAGAGTGTGTGTGCGCACGTGAGTGGAAGAGAGGGGCAGAGGGAGAGAAAGAGCGAACGTTAAGCAGGCTCCATGCTCATCACAGAGGCAGATGCAGGGCTAGATCCCACGATCCTGGGATCATGACCTGAGCTGAAATCAAGACTCGGACGTTTAACCAACTGAGCCATGCAGGCGCCCCAGTACTTATTAATTTTAGAAGTGAGATGGCTTGAAGGGGCAGTACGTCTTTATTCAGGAGAGCAGCCTGGCTCCCTGTGGTGGCACACCAGTTGCTGTCGGGTGTTTCCAAACCTCCTGGCGTGTTTATTCTTCACCGCTCTTCCCCTGCTCTATCTCTGCCTTCCACTTGCCAGGGCTTCCTTGCACCAGCCTCACTTGTGGAAGTAACAACAGCCCACGTGCTTCAGATCCCTAAAGGAAGATCCCTTTTCTTCCAGATGCCCAGGAAAGGCATTTTGGAGACATTGGTAAAGAACTGGAAGCAGAAAGGGAGACAGATATGAAGAGCTTGCTTAAGGGCTAGAATTCTAGTTGTGGGCCCTCAGAAAAATAAAAGGTGGTTGTTTTCACTATTTTAGAGGTTCTAGAAACTTGGTCATGATTCTTACCTTAATTAATTCATGGCTGGATGATGAACTCAGCACGTTATCAAACTCCTTTGTTTTGAAAGCTGTATAATGTGTGGTGAGACTTGAATGGTGTCCTAATATTTAAGTAAATGAAGAGAAGGAAAAAAACAGGGAGGAAAAATGAGCCATCTTTCAACAAATATATTATTTCACTTCTCTTTTATAGGTACTTGTTAGATTCAGCACTTCCAACAGAGAGGACGTGGGCATTGGTTTGGCCAGTTACTAATGTTCTGGAGGCACCACGGTGACTTATGTAAGGCTGGTTTAATGGAGTCTTACCTGGCCTCTTATTATCAGGATTATCTTTAGCCTCATGGCCGTGCTTGAACTTTGACATCCATTCTGACTGGAGCTTGCTTGAGAGTAATGTGCACTGCAGGTGCCGTGTAGCATCTTTCCCACTGCAGAGACTGGCTTTAGAACAGAAACTCTGACAAGCTCAGATTGCCGTCCGCTTCCAAGACGAAGGCAGAGAGGCAGTTTCAGAACAGGTGTGCAAACCAAGACCTTTTCTTTAGATAGGAATCGGGATATCACCTGGGATCACAAACTGATCCTCTGCTCTTTGAATGACATACTTTCTGACAAAGAGGAAAAATCTATCTATAGGATCCGTCCAAACCTAGAAAATAAAAGCGTGTTGATACTAAGTAGTGCAATGCAGTGGAATTGGAAGAGCTGAGTATCACCAGGGACCTGAATCCCGAGTGCCGCTGAAGTTCTCACTCTGGTAGTCATTGCCTGAACACCTCTTGTTTTGAAGGAAGCACTTCCTAGAGAGACAACCCGTGCTGTGTTCATATACCGTTGCAGTGGATGAGGTATCACTTTAGCATCTAACCACTAGTCCTTTGGAGGCTAGCTGCCTAATTTGAACACTGGCTTCCCTACTTACTAGCAGTTTGACTTTGTATAATGCACTTAACTTTTCTGAGCTTCAGTGTCTTTGTTTTTATTTATTTTATTTTATTTTATTTTGAGGAGGGGAGGGGCAGAGAGAGAGAATCTTAAGCAGGCTCCACAGCCAGCACAGAGCCTGACCTGGGGCTCATCTCATCACCCTGGGATCATGACCTGAGCCAAAATCAAGAATCAGACCGCTTAACCGACTGAGCCACCCAGGGGCCCCAAGCGTCAGTGTCTTCATATGCAAAATTAGACCCATCTAGTAACAGTTTTAGAGGGTTGTTATGAAGGTGAATAAAAACACTATAATACACAAAGAAAAACACTTGATATAGTAGATGTATTTAATAGATGTCATATCGTCCAATAAAATCATGATAATTTTTAGAGTCACTAATAATAATTAGAGTTATTATGATCACCATGTCTTAGACCCATAAAGGAAAAATCTATCTGTTTTCATGTGATAACTTCTTCCCTTTGTGAAAACAGCTAGACATGCTCAGTCCCAGAAATAGCCAACTTGTCAGCTTAGTTCTTCGAAGACGACAAAGAAGTTCAAGGCCCTTGGAGATATTAATAGTAAAATATTCTAATATCTGAATCATGACAGCTTCTTCCCGGGAAATTTCTCTCCCTGAAAGAGGGATTTAAAGAAGATTAAAAAATCACTTTAAGAAGAAAATGATTGGGTTTTCTTTGCTGGATTCAAAGATAGTATTTTCTTATGGTACTTATTTATTCATTCAGTTGGTCAGTCCCTCAGTCTGCCATTTGTATGCTAGAATCGTGGACATTTTAGAGTGTGAATGTGGCTTTTTTTCAGAATCATGCCTAACTTGCAAAGAAAGCTGGATATTCTCATTTGCTGGTACATGGCATCAGGCAGCTAAGCCTGTAGCTTCAAGACCAAGGAGGTCCTGGCCTAAAAAGTGCCATCTGTATTAGTGGCACAGTGAAAGCCATGACCTCCA
Organism: Panthera onca; assembly: GCF_046562875.1. Classification (NCBI taxonomy): domain Eukaryota; kingdom Metazoa; phylum Chordata; class Mammalia; order Carnivora; family Felidae; genus Panthera; species Panthera onca. The sequence goes on along the minus strand of NC_138344.1, from coordinate 124,953,610 downwards.
CCAACTTTCCCTCCCTCCCCAGTGGTGACATTGAGGGACTTCCTAAGGAGTTTCATTTTAGGGCTGGGAGAAATCCAGTCACCTCTCAGGTCTTATAACCTCATATACATGTTTATGACCCATTTTATTGCTGACTCTGGTTTCAAAGGCGGATCTGCTATGTTGTTTGAGAATAAAAATCAGTCCCTTTCAGATAGCCACAGAATTTGTTCCTGGGAAGATGACAGGCCAAATCTTCATTAAGCTGTTGAGGAATGAAGGAGGGAGGGGCTCCCTTTTTCTCTTCCCACAGTGGCTGGCAGCAGTTAGGCTAGGCAGTGTGGGCTCCTGGGAGCCTTTTGTTTGGTTTCTATGGCTCTAACCTCAATTAGCTGCTGAGCATGCAGAGGAGGGAGGATGCAGCTTTTCAACTTACTTTGGTAGTTAACAGTGGGGTTCTCTTTTTCTCCTCTGTCCAAGGCTGGAGGTATGTGTAGAGGCCAGCCTTGTGGAATCATTTGATTCTCCAAAGTTCAGTGCTTCTACTGGTGAGCAATGGCTTTGGGTATGGAAGAAAAAAAAGGCTGGGGACTAACAGTTTTGCTTGATCCTGGTTCTGTCAGCACATATGGCCATAGCGTTGAACTGTGGTCATGCAGGAAGTCTTTGCTAGACTCACCAAGGCACGAGATCCAATCCTGGCTCTGCCCCTTCTGGCCAGTTTCCCAACCACTGAAACAGGGTCAGGACGACCTGGTAGCGCCTCTGAATGGAATAAATAAAAGAGTAGATGTGAAGAACTTAGCACAGTGTCTGTCACTTAATATGCCTGCCCCCACATTTCCGAGACGTGTGGGGCCAATTCTCCTCGTTGCTTCCAGCAAGTATCCCAAGCATCTGTGGCAGCCACAGTGGACAATAAAATTCTAAAGTCGCTGAGAAGGCCTTTATTGGCTTTAGGCTGCAGGTGTTGTACTCATGCCAGTGCACATGCACGCATGTGTACACGCATGCTCACATCTGTCTCCTGGGCGCTGGTGCCTCATAGGTGGATCCCTTAGACCCACTCGCATGTTTTGCCCTATGCTCTCAGTGGTGCCATTTCAGGGCAAACCAATAGGAAATGATTAAACAGATCCTAAAAGTGAGCGGGATGCTTAGTCACAGTCTCTTCTGCCTCCTCCCTTGCCCTAACATAACCACTGGGGCAGCTTGTCATGGCTCGTTTTCTGGAAAGGTAGAAGTCAGTCACAGAGTTCCATCTGCAAGGCCAGCTAATCCTGGGGCATGGTGGGCTTTTGAGTAGGTGCTAACAGATGGTGTGAAAGGAGAGAATTCCTGCCGTGGGGGAGCTAATCCGGGAAAATAAAACTAGCACATCTGAAATAATTAGCTACCAATTAAGTGTGAAATCATGTGTTACTGACCCCATGTTAGCGTGCAGTGTGGGTGGGGGTAAATTGGAGGGCAGCACTATCTCCCTAGGTGCCTGGAGCATTGCCTTGCTGAAGGATTGAGCAGTGTTGTAAATATATACACATATATATTTGTGAAATAAATAAATAACAGAACAGCTGCCTGTGACCGCTTTTCCCACATCTTTTAAAAAAAATTAGATCTGAGTTTCAACTTTAAGCATTTTATTGTAAAACATTATTATAATATGAAAAGACATTTTAAGGAAAAAAGCCATCTCTGATCCCACGTCCCATCCAATCACTTTATCGAAGACTGTAGCTCATTCTTCATTTTCCCAGTGTCCAGCCCAGTGCCTGGCACACAAAGGGGGCCCAGTGAGTGTTTGTGAATGGCCCCGATCACAATTTTCTGTTTGCAGATATCCAGACAATGATTTTGCAGAGGGTACCAAGCCAGTACCATCTGCGTGCCAGGTCCCCTACCACACCGTTGCATTGACTTCTTACTGTTGAGGGGTGGTCTGCTGGGGCTCAGCATGATTAGGTGACTACCGGAGTGTTTGGGAGCATCACCTTTAGACCATAGAGCCTTCCTGACATACACTAAGGATAGAAAGGTGGATGCCTAGGCTGGAGCGCTGTCCCCACCACGCCTGCCTGGACAGCACTGTTGCCCCTTTCCGCCTGCCAGATTCCACAGAGAGCATGCTCATTCCCAAAGTGTCAGTGCCAGCAAGTTCCATGACTTCTGCCTACTTGCTTTTCAGGTAAAGCAGGCTTGCCTGCTGGTACTTGCATAGCTTTGAAGAGTCAGTCATAGGCCCAGTTGATACAAGATGAATTAAAATGGAACAGGTTCTCTTGTCTGGGATTCCCCCCTCTCCTTTCCTCTTTCTCACTAGACAGTTACAGGCACAGGTGGGCTGATTGGTCTATACCTTTGGTCTCGGTTCACTGGATGTATTCGTTTCCTAGTGCTGCCATAACAACTTACCACAAACTGGGTGACCTAAAACAAGAGAAATTTTTTCTCTCACAGTTCTGTGGGCTAGAAATCCCAAACAGCATGTCAGTGGGGCCATGTTCCCTCAGATAGCTGTAGGGAAAAGTCAGTCGTTCCTGCCTCTTGTAGCTTCTGGTAGTTACTGGCAATCCTTGCCATTTCTTGGTTTGTGCAGCATAACTAATTTCTGACTCTATCTTCATCCCGTCTTTTTTTCCTGTGTACCTTGATACCACTGGTGCCTTCTTATAAGGACACCAGTCATCAGATTTAGAACCCCCCGCTAATGCTGTAAAATCTCGTATTAACTTGGCTACATTCTCAAAGACTATTTTCAGATAAAGTCACATTCTCAAATCTGAAGCTTAGGACTTTAGCCTCCATTTCTGTGGGACACAGTTAAACCCACCACACTGAGTGAGGCCTTAATGCACCTCAGGTCAAATATGATGACAATGCTGGTATATTTTCCTTTTGGTGAAAATTGATGTCTTCTCATGTCTTCTCATGTAGTTGAGTTCGTCGTGCTGCCCTCTCATGTCCTGACCCCATGGGTTACTAATAGGTCTTATTTTCAAAAGAGCCAACTGGAATAATTCCCCTGGGAGCAAAGAATTCCCTCTTCCATTCCTGCATAAAATTCATGAACGGGAGTTTTTGTTCACATCTGTATCCCCAATGTCTTGAAATATTAAAGCACCATCAGCTTGGGACAGAGTAAAAAGAATCAACACTTTTTCCACCCAGCATTTATTGAGCTACTGCTGTTTGCCAGGCACTGTGCAAGTTACAGGGGAGACAATGGTACAACTAGTAGTAACTATAATTTATTGAGCATCTACTATTTTTCAGCCACTGGAACAGGCTCTTTGCATAAATCCTCACAGGAGTCATAAGATAGGCATTATTATGCCTATTTTATAGATGAGAAAAGAGAATAAGGATGCCAAATGAAGGTAAGAATGCCAAAAACCTTGAGCAAAGTCCTAAAGCTCACAATTGTGGGGTGCCTGGGTGGCTCAGTCGGTTAAGTGTCCAACTCTTGCTTTTGGCTCAGGTCATGATCTCACGGCTTATGGGTTCAAGCCCCACATCGGGCTCTGTGCTGACAGCTCAGAGCCTGGAACCTGCAGCAGATTCTGTGTCTCTGACTCTCTCTGCCCCTCTCTCTCTGCTCACAGTCTTTCTCTCTCTCAAAAACAAATAAACACTTTTAAAAATTAAAAAAAAAAAGCTCACAATTGAAGGAATCACATTTGAATCTGAATGATGTACCATGGACCAGTCCTCCTCTACCTTTTGATTGAAGGTTTCCCTCAGAAGTCGAGTAGTTTTTTTTTTAATTAAACTTTAAAATTATCTTTTCATTATTAATGAGATATGTAGATAGGAAGGAACTGATATATTGTTTAAAATATATCAGACAAAAATGGCTTTCTTTTTTTGTCTTTCATTTCATTTCATTTCATGCTTTCATTTCAGTCAAATATCAACTTTTAATAATAATAGCATCCGATTTAATAAATGAAGAAGTAATGGGAGAAAAATCACCATTTTCCAGTCCCCATGAAGTAATGCCCTCGACGCTGATTCTCAATGCTGCCAAGTGCACACACCAGAGGTAATCAAATATGAGTTGCTTCCCGATGGAAGTACACAAGAACACCTATCAAGTAACGATTCTGTCCAAAAACCAAACATGAATTGGGTCAAGCCTTTAGATTTAACTGTGAATTCACAGGAAATACAGGGGCAGACGAACATGTTAAATCACACCATTGTCAAGATGTGGTCGTGGGATAGTCTATATGACGAACCAGCTTCTTTAACAAATAAATCGCAAGGAAAAAAAAATAAAGATGGATGAAGAAGCTTTGGATTAGAAAAGACAACATGTATCTACCAGTTGCCTAATTGATTTGACCAAAGTACAAAAAAAAAAAAAAATCTTTCAAAGATTTGTAGAAATTTAAACACTAACCGGATATTGGATTACAGTAATATAGTAGTTCTAGTTTAGTTTTGATGTAATATTTTGGTTATGTTTACACACAGAATCCTTATCTTTTAGAGATACCTGCAAAAATGTATATGGATAAAATGATATGATACTGAAAATTTGCTTCCAAATAATCCAGAATGGGGAGGGAAATGGGTGAAACAAGATGTGAATGAGTTGGTAATTGTTGAAGCTGGTGATGTATACATGGAGGTTTGTTACACCTTTTTCTCCACTTTTATATATGCTTGAAATTTTTTATGACAAAAAGATTTTTTTTAAGTTTATTTATTTTGAGAGAGAGACAGCATGTGTGTGAGCTGGGGAGGGGCAGAGAAAGAGGGAGAGAGAGAATCCCAAGCAAGCTCAGTGCTGTCAGCACAAAGCCCGAAGTGGGCCTCAAACCCATGAACCATGAGATCATGACCTGAGCCAAAATCAAGAGTCAGACACTTAACCAACTGAGCCACCCAGGTGCCCCTATAACAAAAAGTTTAAAGGCTTAAAGCAAAAAGGTTTATAATTATGCTAAAAGGAAGTATTTCAGAAAATCTGATAAAGCAAGAATGGAGGAAAACGTCTGTGTCCACATGAAATTAAGCTGGTCTGTTTTCTACTGGATCTATGCTCACCTGCCAGTTAATATCGTGATGCACCTCCCTTGGGAACAGCAGCTGAGTAGGCCATGTGGTGGGAGATGATGAACAACAGAAACAACTTGGTTCCTCTTTTAAAGCGATTATCGTGCTCCACCGCCAACACATTTAGAGAGCCAGAAGCCGTGATGGTCACTATCTGATATTTGTGTGGTGCTGTGCCATTTACAAAATGTTTTACATACTTCTTTCAGTTAATCTTCAATCACAGCCTTATGAGGTAGATGATTCTCACTTTAGAGACCAGGAAACTGGAACTCTGACCTCTGACTTCATCAGAACATAACTAAACTGGGACCCAAGCCCTGTCTTGGATGCAATCGAGCACTGTTGTTCCTTCCCAACCCTTTTTTTTTTTAATGTTTATTTATTTTTGAGAGAGAGACAGACTGTGAGTGGGGGAGGGGCAGAGAGACAGAGAGGGAGAACCAGAATCCCAAGCAGGCTCCAGGCTCCCAGCTGTCAGCACAGAGCCACAAACTGTGAGATCATGACCTGAGCTGAAGTCAAACACTTAATCGACTGAGCCCCCCAGGCGCCCCCTTCCCAACTGCTGATTGCAGAGCAGCTGAAGCAAGCATTCCGTGTCTTTTAAGTGTGTGCATATGTCAGAGCAGTGCTGCGCCATCCATTCCTGGCGTAGACTTCTTTCTTCGTGGATGGTCATGGCTGGATGTAATTGGGAATAAGAAATAATGCATTGGACGTGAAGATTGTGCTAAATTAAGAGGGCAGGATGGGGGACAAATACCCCCCCCCAAACGAATAAGCTCCTATCGCATTCTCAATACTGTGCTGTTGACCAGAGTCTAATATGGGTGTGAGAGTCACAGCTGGAGGAGGGAAGGAGTCAAGGCTTTCTTTGCTTGAGAAGGTAGATGGGGAGGAAAAAAAGAAAAGAAAAGAATGAGAGAGAGATGGGCAGGAGGATCGGGTCAAAGCATGGGCACCCCGAACTAAAGCTAAGGCCCAGGGTGATGCCTCAAACTGTAGAAGTGCTGCCACCACCATGTGTAGGGGAAAAGTACCCAGTGGACTAATTCTGAAGGCCTATGGCTTCTATAGGAAAATATTGAGAGAATAAGATGGTATTCACATTATTCCTAGTCTTTCTAGGAGAACTGAGTCAGTCACACCATTCCTGACATGACCTTTAAAATTCTAAGGAGGCAGGGAAAACTACTTCTAATTAAATGTCCGATGCTTGTTCTAACGTGTGTGTTAATGTTGTGTCAGATTTGTGATACGGTATATTTTGTATATACATATAGAATTATGTTGGAGTCCCTTAATCACATGGGTTTGAAATGTATGCACAATTAAAAATTGTTTCATGCTGAGATAGTGTAACAAGGTCTTAGAGAAGACCCACATATTTTCTGGATATGTTTTCATTGATCAAGAAAGAGGAGGGGTTGTAGCAGCCAATCTCTCAAATGCTCTGAGCCATGGAACCTCATTTCGCTGTTTTGAATGATTATGAGATTTGTTGTAGCTCTGTTTCTACAAGACTTTATTATGTCTAGAATTTATAGTAAGCCAAGGTGAGGTTTGGGAACAGAACCCTTAATTATAACATTGTTAAGGGAAAAATGGGATCCGCTTTACAGTGCCACTGTGAGGAGTATATTGTGTCAAAGATCAAGGTTGCTGACATCATGTTTACTTAATTGATACAACTTCAGGCATTTATTGTGCACTTGTGTGCTGGGTATGCAGTGGGAGATGGCTCTTTCAATGTGTAAAATGGGTCTAAAATAATACCTACTTCACAGGGTTGTTGAGAGCAAGGCTTAAATTAATACATAGAAGGCATTAAGAAAAATGCCTGGCACAGAGTAGCTGCTCAATAAATGGTGGCTGGGATGTCATTGTCGTCATTGTTACTGATGCTCACGACAACCTGTGATATGAGGTAGGGTTTAGGTTCTTGCCATCTTATACATGAGTGTCAAGTGTGGAGGTTACACAGAACCGAAGGCGAGGCTGGGCATTGTGACTTCTAGTCTTGAGGTATACTGTGACCCAGGTAGGGGACACTTTTATAAAGCAGTAATCCCATATTATAGATGTTCCTTTTGCTTTTCTCTGATTTATCAGTAGCAGTTCTGTAGGCTGATATGAAAAATCTCAACTCTATCATTAACATTTTTTTAAGTGCCAAATAATGCATTGTGGGTATGCTTTAATCCCAAATGTGATATCTTAAAAAGGGTGTTCATGTGTGCTTCATATGCATAAAAATTTCTAAAGCAGATTCCTAAGAAATTTCTAAGAATGCTTACCTCTGGGGAGTGGGACTGGTGGTTACAAAGAATAGGTAGATCCTCACTTTTTCCTTTATACCCTTGTATGCTGTTTGAATTTTTTTGTCATGAATTTTTTTATAAATTAAAAAAAAAAAAGATTTCCTGGTCTACTCGGGCTGCTGTAACAAGATACCACAGACTGGGTAGCTTGTAAACAACAGAAATTTATTTCTCACAGTTCTGGAGGCCGGAAATCTGAGATTGGGGTGGGAACGTGGTCAGGCAGGGGTCCTCTTGTGGGTGGAAGATTCCTTGTGTCCTCACATGGTGGAAGGGGCTAGGCGACTGTGTGGAAACCCCTTCGGAATCCCTTTCATGAGGGCTCCACCCTTATTATGTAATCACCTCCCAAAGGCCCCACCTCCTGACACCACTTTGGGCATTAGGGTGCCACATGTTAATTTTGGAAGGAAGCTAACATTCAGATTGTAGCAGAGGGGGAGAAAAGTACAACAGTGACCCATCTCTAGAACAGTGTTTCCCCAACCCAAAAGATCCTCTTTTCCCACTCACAAAGGCTTCAGGAAAGGACGTGTGGCACACCAAGTCTCGAGCTTGGAGGTGTACCATATATGGTAGTATACTAAAGATTGTAAAAAGCTACCATACAGAAACCTATACAGTACATTCTTTTTAACCTTTGTTACACCTGTTAATATCCTGCAGAATTGTATTTCACGGCACATCAGTTTTGGAACTGATGTAAAAATTTAAGAAAAGGTAACTTAGGCTTAGGTGGACTGCAAGAGGAGAAAAGGTGACTATTTCTTCAGGAATTGTGGGGGACATACCTGGTGGAATACCAGGAAATGTGGGTGACATAACTGTGGGTGACATACCTGGTGGATGAGTCTGGGTCTCAGATTCAAGCAAACCTGGGTCCAAATCCTGGGTCTTCCATTCCCTAGCTGGCTGAGCCCTAGCCAGGCTACCTAACCTCAGAGTCTCAGGGTGCTCACATGTGAAAGAGGAAGAATACTTCCCTCAGAAAGGCATTTTCAGGATTAGCTAAGAGAAGTACCTCGTCCACAGTCGGTACTAATAGGGTTAGTTCCGTCCTCCTCACCCTTGGCTCTATCTCCCCATCTCCTTCTATTGATAAAAGGACAAATTACTGAAGGGTCCCTCCATTTATGAAAGGCTTCATTTCAGGATTTATCAGAAGTCAGGCTATCAGGTAACAAGGTCTTGCATTTTCAATGGGAATCCATTTCTAAAATCTTGATTTCTGCATACCTATTTATCTCAAGCCTGTGTCTCTTATACAAGGCAAGGTTCACAGACTTTAGGAGACTGTTGAGAATCCTGTTTCTCTAAAATTTAGTGCCTAAAAGATAGAGAAATTCACTGTCTTAATCACACCCAGGTTTGCCTGCTCCAGGCATTTCCAGGCCCCTGCACCAAGGTTGCCCCCTTACTCTCATTTCCTAGTCTAGTGTTAATGCTCAAACACAGCGGAAACAAATTTCAGGATTAAATTTAAAAGTACGTGCACTAAAGCACTGCCTTTTCAAAGTAACCTTTGCATGAAGCTCTTGGAATCTAATTACCCAAGTGTTATTGGCCTCCCCCAAAATACCCATGTTGGTGCAGATTGGGTTTAAAGTTCAGGAAGTATTAACAAAAGGAATCAGAATCAAGATCTCAGGCATGGCCTCTGAAGAATCTCCCTGTCTGTGCTTGGCCTCTCCTCCTCCTGGGTGTGCCCGCCTGGGAAGGCCAGTGAGTAACCTGCACATTTTTTTTTTTTTTTCATCTTGGCCCTTCCCACCCAGACGAGAGGACGGAGTGGCAGACAGGCAGGCAGACGGCGGTGAGTCCTGTTCAAGCATGCACGGAGCATACCTCTACCTGCACCCAAGTCCTGGACCCCTCACCACCCTTACCCCACCCCAGGAGGAGCCAGAGCCCCTGCGGGGGTCCGGAGGGGGCCTCTGCTCCCAATGGTAAGGGCTGCCAGCAGCGGGACCACTTAGTTCATTTGCTTTGGTGTTGGCTTTTCTTTTCAGTTATATTTAGATGGGAGAGTTTCTGATGGAATTAAAGATGTTTTGTTTGTTTGCTCTCAGTGGTCCCAAGACAAAGAAATGTCTTCCCCCAGCAGGGTTTATTAGAACTTGTAACCTGTTAGTCTGGCCTTGAAACAAAACTTAACATACTAATTATTTCTGGTTAGTACAGTTTACCCTTTTGGCCCTCCTAAAAAAAAAAGGAAAAGAAAAGAAAAGAAAAGAAACCCAAAGAATATCATTTACCAGATAGCTTTTGAAGGAAGGAAAGTGCTAAGGATTGTGGCCATTTTAATACATGGGCACCTCTGACTAAATTGAAAAGTAGCTTGTTACTATAGCTTTAGAACAGACCAAGATGACATTTTGTCTTAAAATGAGCAAACAGAAAACCCTTTTTAAAAGATTTCAGTGTTGAATGAAGGATGCTGGCAGAGGGGTGTGAATAAGAGAGTTACAAGATAAGTTGGTCTAATTAAATATATATGAACATGAAAGTATTGCAGTAAATCTGTGCTGCTGTGGGAAGAAGAAAGTCAGATGTTCAATGTGGGATTCATGTGGTATTTAAGGGAGAAAACTGAGATCTTTGTGTAGTGTGTTGAGACTTCTTTGAGGGGAGGGTTGGAAGGCAAACGGAGGAGGCTGGGAAGCAGGTTTTTTTTTTTTTTTTTTTTGCGTGGGGCTGGTGCCAACAACTTCTCCCTCAATTGCTGTGGGTGAGAGTAGTTCAGAGTAATCAAGTGCTGCATTGTTAGCAGGCTTCTGAGTTTCAAATATTTATTCTAAACACAAGCCATTGATTGCACTGGCATGGGAAAGAATGAAACTGCTGCCTCTGGTTCCTGGCCTAGCCCAAACTTTACTACCTGGGGAGATTTCAGGAAAAAGGTTGTAGGAAAGATAAAGCTAGAAGTGTAATGTGAATTTGAAACTACACCACTATAGTATATTTGAGACGGCCCCATTCCTTTAGCCTTGAGGAATTGTATTGTGGTTACATCTGAGCTAAGGGGGTTTTGTAAGAGAATGGTTTAGAAACTGCAGTAGAAACTGCCCAAAGCTGAGGCACTCCCATGACACATGTGGAAGTTTGGCCTGTGCCCATGTGTCCCTGCAAATGTAGTACAGGTTCATTCTTGGCACCACTGTGCAGGCAACTTAAGGATTCTCTATAAGGAGCAACCTGTACATCACATAGGTAGGTTTTCAGAGCAGCGGTAAACAGTAGCCCTAAAAAGTACTGTACCAAGAAGGGTATGAAGTTGTGTGTGCATGTGTGTGTAAGTGGGGAGGGGCACAGGCAGGGTGAAAATCCCCTTCTTAGATTGCATACCCTTCTTCTGAGTTTCAGGACGATACATTTTATCTTTTGTTGACAAGAAATGAGTAATTCGTCATCATTATCATTATCAAGGTTCCTGTGGTGATCATACGAGTAGTTTGTTTTCTTATAGCCTTGCTTTCCTCTTGGCTAATTAATCAAAAGCATAGTCTGACTGCAGCCCAATCAGCCAGCTCATTAAAAGACCATCCAAGAATGTCACTTACTTTGTTGTTGTTTTTTTTTTTTTTTTTTTTTTGCCTAGTGAGGGTGGGCACGATTATGGTAATTTTACCTGGGATGCGAAGTTTATATTTTCGACTCTATTGAGTTGTGATTGAGAAACAGACGGATGCCACTCCAAGCCACCCGCAGAGTTGACCGCGCTTGGTAGCGCTTCTAGCCTTCACGAGTGTCTGCGGTTTGGTTCCTACATGTTCAGGTCTAAAACTTCACCAGTCCTACCATACCTGCCTCACTCCCCGATCAAGTGCTCGGGAGTGGAAGACAGTTTGGAGGGGTGCGGCAACATTTCCTCCTATTGATGGCCTGTCCACACATTTTCAAAACTTCATGGAGTTTTTTTCTCAAACTAAATTAAATGCAATACCTTCTTGAATTTGGCTTTTCTGAGGCATCTTTCTGGTGAGTTTAGATTTCTTTTCGTTTCATTGTGTTTTTCATCCAGTCCTGTTGCTTAGTCTTTTGAGCAGTCATAGCAAGCAGATTGAGGACTGGCCACATGCTTGGGGACCAAATATGCACTTAAGACAACCTTGCGTGTGAGCAGCACATGCTTTCTCCTTCCATTCTTTGTATCCACATCCCTTCCAAAGAGCCTCCACGCACTACTACCCAGCCCTGGCCACTTCTCTGCCATCCTGTGTTTCCTGGTTGCTGGAATTCTTTTCCCTACCACCCCCTGCTGTCCGAAACCTCACAAGGAGGTGTTTAGAGACTTCCAAAGGTCATGGTGGTTTTTCTAAAAAAACAGAAAGCAACACCTTTATTGTAGGGATGCTGTAATAAGTGGCTGCTACATACCCCCAGGCTGCATACATCTTAGGGCCTGGGTCAGGGGCACGGTTGTTGATCCAGTCACCGCCCTTTTAGTGCGCTTCCTAAGTGATCAAACACCGCGAGTGAAGTAGGAGTGGAGTGAAGCAGCTGGCGGCTAGAATATAATTAGCCTCGGTCTGGAATCTTCAGTGAGTGCCAGTTTCCTGCTCCTCAGGGCTCTTTTCTGGTCTAGTGTGTTATCTTTTTCCTGTAATATTTCTTAGGCATTGGTGCTCTTCGGTTAATGCTGTGGGGTCCTTTGCAGGATGTAGCCCTATGATCATTTGGTCACATTTCATCTGTAGACACATCCTAAGCCAAGAAGAGACATCATGGAAAGACTCACCCTGAACAAGTCCTCATAAGGATGGCATGTCATCCACATCATCTTTAAAAACCTCAGAGGATAATATGAAAATGCTGAAAGGAATGAGACCGAGGTCTTGAGGAGTAAGTAAGGTGTGTGAATGCAGGCAAGAATGCAGGCAGAAATGAGGAGTATCAGATGAAACTTCACCCTAATGATTGTATAACTTTTTTTGAGGTTAGGGTGAAAACCTCGGCCTGCACTGAGAAATCATATTTGACTTAAGGCAACCTTTTTCTCCCTTTGGTTGTATAATAGACTTTGAAGCTAATCTCTTGTGATATGACTTTGTAGCTCCTCTTGTCAAGAGGTAGGGTCTAATTACCCAGCCCCTGAATGTGGGCTTGGCCTTGTAACTTACTCTGACCAATAGAATGTGCAGAAGTAGAAGGGTGAATGTGTATCCCCAGCATAGGGCTTAAGCGGCCTCTCACACTTCTACTTGCTCACCTAGAATCTAGCCCGGTCACCATATGGACACTCCTGGACCCACTTGCTGTGGCCCAGAGACCCTTGTATCCCCAGCTGATGGTGGTCTTGAGCAGATATGTGAGGAGGAAATCCTGGACCAGCCAGCTGACCTGACATGTGAGTGGGCCCAGGAGAGGTCACACCAATGGGTCCGAAGACTCAGGAGCAATAAGTAGTGCATATTGTTTCAGCTACTGAACCTTGGAATGGTTTGTTATGCTAATAATAACGAATGAATTCGTGTGGTCACCTGGAGATACTGCTCCTGTGTTCACTTCTTGGTCTGCTAACATCACCACAAATGCTTGGTGCAACTCAGCATGAGAAATTCAATCCATGAAGGAACTCTGTTAGATGGGGGACATTTCCAATTCTTGTGATCATCAACATTACTTTGAGAACTTTTTAACAACACATACACCTATGTCAGATTATTCAACTAAATATCTATAGATGGGGACTAGGAATCTGTAATTTAGAAAGCTCTGGTGATTGGCTAGGATTGAAAACCAATAAGCCAATGGTCTTGTTAGTCCCTTACATTACTGAAAGATGCAGTGATTCCAGTTCCTCTGTACTTGGACAAACAACACTCCAGTGGTTCAGAGTTCTTTACTGATTTGATATATGTACAACCTTGGATCACGAGTAACTTGTTTTGTGAGTGTTCCGCAAGACGAGCAACACTTCTAATTACATTTTAATTTGATAAACGAGCAATGTCTGGCAATACGAGTAGTACGTGATGCTGAAGTCACATGATCACAACTGAGGCAATTCTCAGAATTCGCTTTGATAGACAAGTGCTTTGGATTATAAGCATGTTTCTGGAATGAGTTTTACTTGCAAATCAAGGTTTTACTGTATCTCGAGCCACATAAGAAAAGTTTATAGTCACCTTTGAGCAATCGCATTGACCTGATCCTGGATGAGAAAAGTTCACAGGTGCAGATTGATGGCTGCAATTATACACTTTTACTATTGTATCCCACGAGATTTAGAACATTGTATAGATTTCCTGAATAAGTCTTTGGCATTGGGGATGTAATAGGGCCCTTACTTGTTACTTATTAAGAAGACAAGGCAAACAATGTTTTAGCCCTTAAACTACAGGTGAATTTTTGCTGTGGTGGGTGTATCAGTTGTTGCTACAATAATGTTACATTACAAACAACCACAAAATCTCACTAGCACACAACAATACACTTTTTTTAAAAAGTTCATTTATTTATTTTTGAGAGAGAGAGAGAATAGGCATGAGTTCATGGTGGGGAGGGAGGGGCAGAGAGACAGGGAGAAAGAGTCCCAAGCAGGCTCAGCACTATCAGCACAGAACCCTACCTGGGGCTCAATCTCAGGAACCATGAGATCATGACCTGAACCAAAACCAAGAGTAGGACCCTTAACCGAATGAGATACCTGGGTGCCCCACAACAATATATTTTTATTAACCCCTATGTCTGCAGGTTAGGGTGGGAAGAATCAACTGATCTTGACTTAGCTTCATTGGGGGTGGCTTTGTTTTACATGTCCCTCAATTTTTCTCTCGGATCAACTGTTCGGGCACGTTCTTCTCACAATGATAGCAGACATAGAAGAGAAGAAGCCACAATGAGCTATAGCTCATTTCAAGCTTCTGGGTTATGCCATTGACTGTTAACATCCTGGTGGACAAAGCAGGTCATATGGCCAAATCTGTCAAAAGCTAGGGAAATACAAATTTGCAGAGAGAAACCGCAAAGTCACGTGGCAGAGGGCATGGGTACAGAGAGAAGTAAAGAATTAGGGTCATTAAAGTAAACTCCCATGATGGGGGAAGGACATGTGAGGGATTTATATTTTTTCCTTCTTTGAAAAGCTGGTGAAGTCAAAACTGGGTTCCAGAAAGTGTAGAAGTAAGTGTCTTTGCTGCTATGATCTGCAATGGAGTGTTAAAGGGAAAAAAATTCCTATAATTACCTCAAACTTGATAGATAAGAAAGATGGCACTAGAATGCCTCCATTTCTATTCTCACCCCATTCCCCAAAGTGTAAAGGGATCATGAGTTCGGTTATTCACTGGCCACTTCCAGGAAGGGCATGATTTGGGGTGAAGTCATTGTGTTAGGTCACATCACATCCCTTTGCTACCATCACTTCTTTCCAAGGCAAAAAGAAATGAGTTTCCATCTAGTCAGATCATTTGGAACCTTTTCCCAAATACTAGCCCAATGTTGCAGTGGTTAAAAGAGATTTTCGTGAATATACTTTTTGATTGCCTCTTTCTGGATTGCTTAATGAAAGATCTATAGTCCTGTGCCTCTGGTTGAGATAGGAAACCCATGTTCCGAAATATGATTGAGCTTCTCAGATATTCTCCACAACAGAAACTATGTTTTACGGTGTTACTAAGAATAACAATGGAGTACAGTTGATGTTGAACAACGTGGGTTTGAACTGCACAAGTCCATATATACATGGATTTTTACAGTAATGTAAATGTATTTTTCTCTTCTTTATGATTTTCTTAATAACATTTGCTTTCTTCTAGCTTACAGTATTAAGAATACAGCGTATAAAATATATACAAAATATGTTAATTGACGGTTAATCTTATCAGTAACGCTTCTGGTCAACCGTAGGCTATTAGTGGTTAGGTTTTGGGGAGTCAAAAGTTACATGTGGATTTTTCAACTGTGTGGGGTGTCCGTTTCCCCAACTCCCGGGTTGTTCAGGGGTCAACTGTACTTTATTTCAGGCCACAGGTTTATAGGCGTTGCTATTGACCATTCTGTGCTTTTGGATCTGCATAGTGTATTAAATTTACTTCCGAGGAAACTGAGATACAAAAGATTATGTAACTTCCATGAAGCCACATCTACTGGCCATCTGAGATTAGAAACCTGTCCTCTTGGTTTTTCAGCTTTTTCTTGGCAGTCTTATCGATGCTGCCTTGTTTCACAAAAAGCAGATGAGGCTACGATTACCTAATGGGTTTCTCTTCCTAAGAAGCCCCTCCCTCCTAGTATTTATGCTCCATGGGAAATAAAGAATTCTAGCAGGAAGGTATTCAATAATATAAGATTTCTGTATTATAATGTTAAGGAAAATAAGCTGGATTATAGGTCATTTCTAAATTCTATTTGCTAAGGTTTCTTTGTTACTGTTTTGATCACAGAAATAAATTGGGGTGGGGACTGTTTAGATAGAAGTCCTCCCAGGGTCCCTGTGACTGTACTTACTTCATGTATTTTCTGAGCCCTCACCTGCCATTTCTGTTGCCTAGTGACTGTTCAGCAATTGCTTGCAGTGGTTCTCTAACAAACAATGCTCTATTTTATGTGGAAAGCTGATTTGATTAAACAACTCACTTAAACTAATGCTTCGTAGGAGCCATGATATGATTGGAACAGGCATTTCTAGGGGTAGTCTGGTCAAATTAGCACATGCAAACAATCAAGTAATTGCAATGGCTCTGAATATATGGAGTCTGCTACCATTACTGTATAAGCTGGTTCTCTTGGATAGGTTGTTTCCATTCTGGTGATGGTTTTGCTGGAAACCTCTTGTGTCTCCCATATAACGCTAATGCTGCATAATATATTGTTATTTGAGCAATAATTTAATATCCTACACCTCCTCTTACTCAGTCTCAAGGGCCATATCTGCATTGTTTACCACCAAAAACCTAGGATCCAACATAAGAGAATCTAATTAGGTACTAAGTGAATGCATGAGTGAGTGGATGCTGAGAGTATGATATCTAGTGCCTAGGACAAATTTAGGATTCTTCCCAGGTGATTCTGCCCCCAAGAAGGGGTAGTGAAGGGTTAATGTTCTCTTTGGGAGCTGGAGGGATTTGGATATGGATCTCAGCAGAGCTGCCTGAATCACATTCTTTCTGCTACTATAGCAACAGGTTGAGAATTCTGCAGGCTTTGTCTCCTGCCTACATTGGAAATGCCTGTATGCAGGCGACCTCATTGTCTGAGGGACAACTGTGTGTGTGTGTGTGTGTGTGTTTTCTATGATGTTTCAATGAAGCAGCTTCTTTGCAGACACAAAGAAGCCAACACAAAGCAGGGGCTAAGAATCATGGAAAGGCTGAGAGAGATCTTGTTTTGATTGGAGGGACATTTCCAATCTTTTGTCCCCTGAAGAGATGTGAAGTGGAGAAGGATTTGAGGTTTAGAGGTAGTCTATAGTATCTTCTTAATGAGACCTGTCTTCTGAGAGATGCCTCTTGGCAGCTTTTGGAAACCTTTCTCTCTCTCTCTCTCTCTTTTGGGAACCTTTCTCTTACTGTCTTTGCTTAACAAATAGGTGGTAGTGAAGCTCTTGGATTATTGCCCGTGGTGTGTTCACTTCTAAGTTTGGAGATGCCAGAGTGGACCAGAATGTAGGTCTTTCCCTCTGTATTTACCAGTCCTTCTAATCAACTCTGTATCTTTGTTGAGAAGGAAGGACAAGTTAACTGAGACAGAAATGGAGGTGTTAGTCTTTACTTGCTGTAGCAGTGTTGCAAAGAGAGGAACGAAAATGGGGAAGCTGCTGAGGAAAGTCACTTAGGTGGTATTAACTTCCCAGGAGGTGTCTGTCACTGGCATTTAAAAAATGCCCTGCCTGTTTACTCGGGACTGCTTCTCAGGTGGGTTAAGATTAGAGTTTAGGGCTAATTGTAGTTCTTGTTGGACTAATGGGTGAAGTCAGCAGACCTTAAATACCACTTTGAATTGATTAATCACATCACCACAGTAGTGTTTTCACTTTGCACGCAGATGGAGAAATCTGCCTGGTTCACTCTTTGTTGCTGGTTTACGAAAACATTTTGGTCAGAAATATCTGAACGTCTCCAGCCATTCTTTAGAAGCAGCACTGAGTTCTTAAAAGTTCCATTTTAAAAACTTTTATGGCGCCTGGGTGGCTCATTTGGGTTGGGAGTCCGACTTTGGCTCAGGTCATGATCTCACGGTTTGTGGGTTCGAGCTCACATCGGGCTCTGTGCTGAAAGCTCAGAACCTGGAGCCTGCTTCCGATCCTGTGTCTCATTCTCTCTCTGCCCCTCCCCCACTTGTGCTCTCTCATTGTCTCTCATAAAGAAATGTAAAAAAAAAATTTAAAAACTTTTATCCCTGACCCACTACATACCATTTGAATATGGGATAAGCCCTTGGTCTGTATGTCTCAGAGTTCCCTCAGCACTGCTTTTTAAGTCTAGTGTGGCCACTGAAACTCCCAGTTCTTGCGGTGTGGTCCAGTGGGCTCTGGGCTGGGAGCCAGCAGCCCCTGGGGGGGTCTAGTCCTAGCCTGAGTGGCCTTGGGCAGCTCAAGTGGGGATTTTAATTCCACTGCATATAGAATGAGAGATGTGGATGACATTGCTAACATTTCATTCACTTCTCTCATACACACACAAAAACTGGAACTCCGGTTGTTGGAAAAGTAGAAAATGCCTTTGCTTTCTTGAAGGTCTTGTAATTTGCAGCTCCTTTAACTCCTCATACTTTAGGTCTACACTTCAGTGTCAAAGATTCCTCAGGGAAGACTTTCCTGACCCCCCAGGCTAGAGCAGGGCTCCAGGCATATGCTCCCTGCTAAGTGTGTTCCTTTATCTCATCATACTTAGTATAGTTTGTAATTATCTTTTTTTTTAAGTTTATTTATTTTGAGAGAGACAGAGACAGAGTGAGTTGGGGAGGGGCAAAGAGGGAGGGAGACAGAGAATCCCAAACAGGCTCCACACTGTCAGTGTGGAGCCCGATGCGAGGCTTAAACACAAAAACGTGAAATCATGATCTGAGCCGAAATCAAGAGTCGGACACTTAGCTGACTGAGCCATCCGGGCACCCCATTTTTTTTAAGTCAATTTTCTCTCTCGTAATGTGGCTAAGGTCTTTGGGAGGCAAACACCCAATCTGTTTTGTTCACCATTGATTCTGCATAGGAGTCACTCAGTAAACATTTGTTTTAGACTGACAGTGCTGCATTTGGCTGTCTGGAGGGTGCAAAGATGATCACATCACAGTCTGTGCCCTTCAGGTTCTTCAGATTTACTTGTCCTGTTTCTCTTCCCTACCATCTCAACCCATACCCAGAATATGCTGTAAGAAATTGACAAAAAACCCAGGGCTCTTGTCATTGATCTGATCATTAGATAGATTTTCATTTTCCTTGATGGGACTGGTTAGTCTTTTGTGACAAAATCCATGAACTGAAGCAAGGTCCTGAAGGAGGTTATTAGAAGACAGTATAGAGAATAAAAGCAGTGGATGAAAAAGAAAAAAAAAGAGAGAGAGGGAGGGAGGGAGAGAGGAGGAGGAGGAGACAGCAAGAAGAGCTTTGAAATCATGTGGTTCTATCTTTTTAATTAATTTGCCTGTAAGTGTCCTTATGTGACTGACAGGTTTTACAAGCAAGGACATGTTTCTTAAACAGAATTCATACCTGAAGTGTTGAGTAATGGAAACACAAAGAGTTTACAATCAAAAGGTGATTATAAGCACACAAAGAGTTGACGGGACTCCAGAAATCTCTTTGCTTTAAAAACCAGGAAGATACCAATTTTCCAGAGGATTGGCAGGTTCCTGTAAACCAGTACAGTTAGGATCAATACAGGCCTTCGCATTATGAAACCAGAGCTGGCATTGCACATTTGAACAGCAAGCCTAGACCAGATGCTGCCAGGAGGGAAAAGCGAGAATTCATCAACCAGGTACAGGAGGAAGAGGGGGGGGTTGATTAAATTAGAAAATGCAGGGGCGCCTGGGTGGCGCAGTCTGTTAAGCGTCCGACTTCAGCCAGGTCACGATCTCGCGGTCCGTGAGTTCGAGCCCCGCGTCAGGCTCTGGGCTGATGGCTCAGAGCCTGGAGCCTGTTTCTGATTCTGTGTCTCCCTCTCTCTCTGCCCCTCCCCCGTTCATGCTCTGTCTCTCTCTGTCCCAAAAATAAATAAACGTTGAAAAAAAAAAAAAGAAAACACTTAAATAAAAAAAAAAAAGAAAATACAACTAACTCCTTTTGGTCTCACTGAGTTTGGAGGAGAGTGACTTAGGGAAGTTATACTGATTAAGCTTCTGTAGAAAGCATGAAATCTCTAGCTTCAAAAAGCCAAATAACTTCAATTTATCTTGAGAACAGGTATAGAGAGTATGGATAGCTGAGAGAGGTGTAGTGTCTCTTCTGACTCTCTTTAGAGAGTTCAGCTTTCCCGGCAGAGGACAGCCTTTGCCTGCACACTTGTTCCTGCTTCCCTTTCTCACCCAAACCCACAGGCCCAGAGGGTGTCAGTCGCCGGCCTTTAGGCTTGGTCCACCGGGGGGGTTAAACCCCAGCCAGACTACAGGCCTCCCAAAGCCATTCCAGGAAGAGAAGAATGACTAAAACAGTCACATAATCTCTCTTCTTTGTGGGGAGGAAGGAATTTTAGCCAAGAATGCAAGGTGTGCCTGTGGGCTTTGTGCCTACGCTGCATACATCCTACACACACACACACACACACACACACATGCGCGCGCACATGCACACGTATGTCCACTCTGCTTGTTCACTTACTTGGGCAGAGATAGTACGGTATGCCATGTTGGCCAAAGACCAGGACGTAACTGTGTTGAGTTGACAAACAGCCGGGCCATCAGGCTCACGTGTCTCACGAGGCACTATTAACTGGCCCCTCCTTCATTTACAAAACTATGCTCAACAAAGATAATATGTGGAATGTGTTGCCTTTCTATTTGATATCCCCTTGCGAGGTAGTTTCAGAGCAGGTCAGCTCCAGGCGGTCTCTTGGTTTCCTAGGAATTTGCCCTTTTCTAGCACTTTCACACAATTCTTTAAATCCCTTTGTTTCTAGTGGCAAAGCCTTTGTCTTTATATGGAGTTAATAATAATGTCTCTCTCATTGGAGCCTTCTGGGAAGGAAATAAGATCATCTAAGAAAATTTTTTTGCACAGTGTCTGGCATATAGTGTATGTTGAAAACTTGTTGCCATTTTTAATATGATGATGAGATTTCAGCCTTTTTTCTTCTTTCCTCCTCCTGAGTTGGAAACACCCCTTGACATTTGGTAGTTCTCAATATCAGGGTTTATTCCAGTGTGGGCAGAAGAGAGGGGAGCAGTAGCTGGGCAGGAATGGGGGTGATGGAGACCTGTGCCCATGTTCTTCTACTCCCTCCTATTCCATTGCTCTTCCTGGTATATCATACCGATTCTTTACCTGTTGATGGCTGGATGCAAAACTGAGTGCAGTGCAAAAAGGAATGTGCATTCAGCTCTGTCTTCTAGGAAGTGGTAATCTAAGTTCCTGACCCACTTTTACCTATTCTGCAAGGTGCTCAAATCCTAGCTCAAACTGACCACACCAACTAATGTCTAACATAGCAAGCGCCCTAGGGTTACCACTGGTACCAGTTGATTTGATCAAGGAAGACAGGAGTAGTCATGGAACAGTTTGGCACCTAGAGGAAAACACTGTTTAAAAGTCAAAGAGCAAGTCAAGTGTCAAACTTTCTGAGCTACCCAATCTCTCAGGAATGAGAGGAAGGAATATGAATCACTGGACCTGGAAAGAAGGCACAGGAGAAAGGAAACAGGAGGTCCCCGGTTCAGCCCCTCTGTGAAAGAGTGGCCATTACATTATAGCTGAGTAGCAGAGCTGGGACCCTAAGCTTCTGTAGCCCTAGCCTCCTGACCCACAAAGTACAGGTGGTAAACATAAGGTAATGTATATAAAGCACATGCCTATAAGCCCTGGAATAAATACTCAACAAATGTTAGCCATGATCAGCTCATGCAGAACACCTGTGTATTCAGCAATTTGGCTGCCACTTTTGCTTCCCAGTTCAATGTGACTTAACCTCCACCACTTGTTCCTGATGCTGCCTACAGCTTACATGTTGACCACAGTTAGTGGGGAGGAGGCATCGCATCTGTCTGCAGCCCTGGTTAGTCTTGACAGTTCATAAGTTGGAATTAAATGAGCCATTTTGAGGATTCACAGATAGTGTTCTGTCATTACCATAGATGGTGACAAAGAGCAGGCTCATCACACAAGGGGCAGGCAGCTCTCTGATAATGACTGCAGGATGGCAGTATGTGTGTCTATGTGTGTCTATATGTGTGTGTATGTGTGTATATATATATATATATATATATATATATATATGTTTTATTTTATTTTATTTTATTTAAAAAAAATTTTTTTTTCAACGTTTTTTATTTATTTTTGGGACAGAGAGAGACAGAGCATGAACGGGGGAGGGGCAGAGAGAGAGGGAGACACAGAATCGGAAACAGGCTCCAGGCTCCGAGCCATCAGCCCAGAGCCTGACGCGGGGCTCGAACTCACGGACCGCGAGATCGTGACCTGGCTGAAGTCGGACGCTTAACCGACTGCGCCACCCAGGCGCCCCTGTTTTATTTTATTTTTGAGAGAGAGCGCACACCAGCAGGGGAGGGGTGGGGAGGGGGCGGGGACAGAGGATCCAAAGTGGGCTCTGTGCTGACAGCAGACAGTCCGATGCAGGGCTCAAACTCACATGCTGTGAGATCATGACCTGAGCCAAAGTCAGATGCTTAACGGACAGGTTAAGATGCCACCCAGGTACCCCAGCACTGTGTATATATTTAACTTGAATTCATATTTTATCATTTCTTTCATTTTTATGATCAAAGCCATATTTTATTCTTCATTCATTCTGGTGAGAGTGGGGTGGTTTCCATTGGTGTCTTTCACAATAAAAAAGTAGAAGAATGGGTATAAATTATACAGTTTTAAACACGAGACAAATTCAGTGTTATTTAATTCACCCTGCTCACTTTACAGATGTGGAAGTTGAGGCCCAAGGGTATTAAATGAATTCCCTGAGTGGCAGAAGGACAGGTCTTCCAGCCCTAATTCAGGGTCCCCTGTGTTTGGTCTTTTGGTTTATTGCTCTTCCAAAGTGACCATCGCCATAAAACAATTGGAGAGCCATTGTTTTTGAAGCGTGAAGGTGGTCATCTGTGTGGAGAAGTCTCAAACAAGATAATGACACCTTTGACCCAGTCTCTTCCTGTCTTTGGCACATTATCCCTGACTCGCTACAGGACATACACATCTATTATGTGAAAGAGGCAGTGATGACAGAATGAACAGTTCCTGTTTTTCCTCTCTGAAAAAGAACTCCTCCACTAACTCTGTGCTGTTAGATATATAGTCGTGATCACAACAGAAACAGACCCCCTGTACTCCACACATGGTCCAGGGGATTGATTGAAGGAATATTTCATCATCTAGTGAATATCCATCCTCTGTGGAATCTCATCCTCTAGCTCTGTAATTCAAAGAAAATGTCAGACCTGTGGAGCACAAGACCTGGATATTCATGAGTAGATTTTCTCAAGGATAATTGGTTAAGTGGCTTTTAATTCTTTTAATAAAGCAAAATTGTAAGATATATGTAGATAAACAAGGAAGTATAGAGAAAGTATCTGGAGAAAATATACATTCAAGATATAATAGCAATCGTTCAAAACCAAGATTCAGCAAATTGTAGAATTATCCAGACTAGACTAAGTTTTTCTCTCAATCTATAAATTATCTTCTTAGTAGTTCAGATGCAACATTTTGCATTTCCTTCTTTGTTTCAAGCCAATAATAACTTATTCATCAAGCAACTACTATGTGTCAGACACTATAATGATGCTTTTATGAGGTCACATTTAATTTGCATAGTACTGTGAAATGGGTGTGATTTTCCTCATTTTATTGACAAGGACACTAAGACTCAGGGGTCAAGGTAACCAGACTTTGTGGGGTATTTGATGACCTATTTTTGCTCCCAGAGAAGGAGAGCAGAGTAAAGTTTTAGAC
Organism: Panthera onca; assembly: GCF_046562875.1. NCBI lineage: Eukaryota > Metazoa > Chordata > Mammalia > Carnivora > Felidae > Panthera > Panthera onca. Next base: position 124,930,186 of record NC_138344.1, on the reverse strand, counting down.
AAACACCAAGGAAAGATTGTTAATTCAGTTGCTGAAACAAATGAAGCTTGACCACCAGAAGACCAGCGTATTCTTCTACCAGCGTACCACCGTAGAAAACAGCCCTTCTGATTTTTGAAGATGCAGCTTATTAAAGCAGCCATCCTGACCCTGATCCTCCTGCAGTGCCTTAGTGTATATGTCTGTGGGTTAAAGATGTCCTCTGAGTGAATCCGGTTTCCTTTGAGAACTTCTCCTTCCTCCATCAGTTCTTTCATTTCCCCCTGCACCAAAAGCTACCGTCTCTGCATGGGCCTCATCATGGGCATTGCTAGGGATGGGTCAGAATTAGAACATGAGCATCTAGGCCTCCTCTGACACCAAGAGGCACACCTGTGAATAAATGCTCCAGCTTTAGTACTTGGACTCAGTCATTGTATTTTGTTCTTAGGGTCCTTTTAGAAATAATTTCTGGGTCTGTGCTGGATTGCATAAATCCAGAGACAGTGCAAGTTGTGTCACTCACTAATGGTGATGGCTAAAATTTGTAAACTGTTTTGTGGCAAGTCGTTTCAGAACCTGTTTACACTCAACAGACAAAAGCCTTCTCCTTCCTTAGTCACAATAATAAAAGCTAAAGATATAATAGCTTCATATACATTATCTCATTTACCAACTACACCCATCAGACTGTTAGTCCCTTCTGACATATAAGGATATTGAGACTCAAGTAGGCTGTCTTGTGTTCAAGATCATATACCAGCAAGTGTCAGAATAGAGATTTCTTGGGGACCCTGGGTGGCTCAGTCAGTTAGGCATCTGACTTGGGCTCAGGTCATGATCTTGTGGTTCACAGGTTCAAGCCCCACATCGGGCTCTGTGCTAACGGCTCAGAACCTGAAGCCTACTTCGGATTCTGTGTCTCCCTCTCTCTCTCTCTCCCCTCCTCCTCTGCTCGTGCTGTCTCTCACTCAAAAATAAAAATAAAGCACTAAAAAATTTAAAAATAATAATACAGATTTCTCTAACTCCAAAGCCTACACTGTGTTGTGTTACCATTTTTTTTAATTCATTAATTTTTTCTTTTTAATTTTAGAGTACAAGCGGGGGAGAGGGACAAAGGGAGGGAGAGAGAGAGAGAGAGAGAGAGAGAGAGAGAGAAAGAAAGAATCTCAAACAGACTCCATGCTCAGCATGGTGCCCAATGCGAGGCTATGTTCCACAACTCTGGGATCATGACCTGGGCCAAAATCAAGAGTCTGATATACAAGGAACTGAGTGACCAGGCATCCCAATGTGTTTGTCCCCATTTTTTAAAAAAGGAAATATATTTATAGAAATTTACTCACTAGCTTTGACTCTGGGTTTTGACTGTTTTTGAGAATCCAATCCAGTCAATGTCCAGGAATAGAGATTTGCCACCACTAAGGTCATGCTGAAAAAAACACCATAGTTTCTAAAAACACATTACATCTCAAAAAGATGTAATCCAGAAACGCCTAATGTTACAACTGCATCAGTGCAATATATGTATGACTTGCCAGCTTAGACTCATTTGGAGATATAATTTCTTTGCTTTTAAAAAAATCTCTCTTGTTCATGTTGACCTGTGGTCTGATTTTGTGAAACATAAAGGGTCCGGGTGCATGATTATTGAGCTGGTTCCCCAAACACTCTTCCAGTTATAACAGTGCTTCTGCAGATTGCCACCCCCTTCCCCCATGCTTCCTACTTAGGATAATTTGATTTTTAGAAGTTCTCATTTAAATAATATTCTACAAAGTATTGTTTGCTCTTCTACTTATATTATCAATGCTCATTATTATAGCTATCAGTGAAGAAAAGATAGTAATTAGACTTAGGCACAGCTGCAGAACAATCTTTGCCTGATACTTTGTTGAAGGTAGTTAATGCTCTCTCAGTTATACCTTTTTATTGTCTGGGTTTTTTTTTTTTTTGAGAATGTCCAGATTTAGCTAGATTTCCCCTTCTTCATTTCTCTAGGAGCCAATGAGTTGAAACTGCCATTGTTTTTCCTGATGTAAGTGTCACAGCAGAACCATCTCTGGGATGTCAGAAAGCTCATAGTTTTTGAAAATGGTACTGCACTGGGGCACCTGGGTGGCTCAGTTGGTTGGGCATCCAACTCTTGATATTGATATCAGCTGGGGTTATGATCTCATGGTTCATGGGATCGAGCCCCGTGTCAGGCTCTGCACTGACAGCACAGAGGTTCTCTCTGTCCCTCTCTCTGCTCCTCCCCCACCTGTTCTCTCTCTCTCCCTCTCAAAGTAAATAAGTAAACATAAAAAGAAAAGAAAAATCACACTATGGTCATGAAAGAATTGAGGACTGAGTTTCAAGAAGATGAAATTTCTTATTTGCACAGTGTAACTGATCAAGCTATACTTTTGTGGTTAGTGCCACATGAATAGGTAATGTCAATATAGAGAGAATGAAAGAAGGAATCAGTAGAATTCTTTGATTGTAAGCAACAGTAAATAGACTCTGGCTAACTAGAAATTGTTAAGTTTTTTAAAGTATTTTTTAAGTTTATTTATTTATTTTGAGAGGGAGAGAGAGACTCCCAAGCAGGCTCTGTGTTGTCAGTACAGAGCCCAACGCAGGGCTCAGTCTCACAAACTGTGAGATTGTGATGTGAGCCGAAATCAAGAGTTGGATGCTTAACCCACCAAGCCACCCAGGTGTCCCAGAAATTTTTTTTAAAGGAGAGTTTATTGGAAGGACATGGAGGGGTGAGGGGAAAGGTGTGCTCACAGAATTGAAGGAAAAACTGAGAAATCAAGCTGAAAAGCCATACTCAGGAAGAGCGGGGGTAGAACAGAATTTGGGTCTCTAGTGAGGACTTGCAGGTGGCTTCTTCCAGTGCTGTCATCTTGATGAATGAATAACAGCCATTTTCAGTTTCATTTTTATTTTCCTAAAGAGTAAAATTCCAGAGAAAGAGCTTTGCAGTGGCTTAGCTTAGCACATGTGGCTTCAGGGAGACTGGGGACCTTGCCTGGCAGCCCCACCAGTCAGTCTCTAATAAAGCAGCCCCTAAAAAGCACATTTTAAACAACACTCAGAAAGTACTAACTGTAAAGGAAAAAATTGATCAACTAGACTACATTAAAGTTACAACTGTTTATCAGTAGGTGAGAGAGTTAAAAGCAAGCTACATCACGAGAGAAGATACTTGCAATACATACATACCTGACTGAGAACTCCTATCCAGAATGTATAAGGAACTTCTACACATCAACTTCTATAAAGCAGCAGACCACCCAATGGAAAAAAAGCCTTGAAAAGGTACTTGCAGAAGAGGATATCCAAATGACCAGTACATGCACAAATTCATTAGGCATCAGCGAAAGCCCAATTAAAGCCACAGTACCTATCATCATGCACCTACCGTTATAGCTAAAATGAAAAACTAGACAATATCAAATGTTGACAAGGATTTAGAGCAAAAAGAACTCTCAGTCGCTGGAGATGGGAGTGTAAGTGGGTATGATCACTTTGCATACCCAATGTCATATCAGTTCCATACCTGGTTAGGTACCCAAGAAAAACCCACGCATGTATGTGCCAAAAAGCATGTATAAAAATATTCACAGAAGCATTGGCTACAGTTAATTAAGTTTGGAATCTATCAACTGTCCATCAGCCAGAATGGATAAATCCATGTCACACCCACACACTTCAATATAGAAAGTACAATATAGAAATGCAAAGTAACACACCATATGCAACAAAGTGGATGAATTTCACGGATATACAGAGGACATACTATATGATGTCATTTATATAAAATTCAACAGTAAGTAAATGAATATATGGTGTGAAGAGGCAGGTTAGTGGACACCCTGGGAGGGTGCAGTTAGTGTCTAGAATGGGGCGCTAAGGGGCCTTCTGGGGTGCAGACCATGTTCTGTCTCTTGATCTGGGTGTGAGTTATCTAGGTGTCTTTACTTTGTAAAAACCCATTGAATTGTATTTATTTTTTTATTTTTTTGAAGATATCTGCATTGATGCTTTATTTGAAACAGTTCTTCTGAGTTAGAGGGTTCTTGCATCAGATGAGTGAAGATTCAAAGCAGGGAGAAAAAAAAGGTGCTTGTCATTTTGAAAGTCACAGATAGTTTATCTTTCTATAATTAGATTAGGAGACAAAAAATGATCCCACTATTAGTGGGAAGAAGCTTCTAGGGTCTGGCATTTGATGAGGTAGATATTCAGTTGCTGGGCATTCCCATTGTTTTTCCATGGCAGAACATAGAGCAGAGACTTGGGAATACGCATGCCTGAAGCCAGGTTACTCTTATGTTCCATATGTGTGTTGCCTGCGGGGCTGTTGTTGACACAGTAGTTGGCTGTGCCCCCAGACAACTGGGGGTGCTGCTCTGTTCCCACAGATCTTAATCCCAGTCTTCACCACAAGGAAGGCACTGCCATGTGCTCTCAGCCAGAGTCTCCTATCCTCTAGGGTTCCTGGTTTGGTTGATAACATTCTTCTCAATACAACTTTTATCATCACAGCTTGAGATGTGATGACTGATTTTGGCCCAAGGAACCTGGTGAAGGGACAAGTAGCCAATTGGTTTGTGACATCAAGATGATTCTTTCTGCACTTGGTAAGATGATAGAGAAACCTACAGGCCCTGATCTGGTGGTTTTTATCATAGGAGCATTGTAATAGCTTTTCAGCATCCAGGGAATCCATGTACGTTTCTTTCATGTGGGAAATGAAGGCGCTGAATCCAAGTGCCCAGTTCAGACAAGCTCTCCCCACGTTCAGAATGCATTGAACTTTAAATGTGTGATTTATGTTGTCTTTTTTCTACGGGTGTTTTATATTTGAATAAAAATGTTAGAAAAAGAGAAGAGAATAATGAAAGCCCTCCCATTGACACATGCCCTGGAATAACAATGCCTGGGTTTGAATCCTGACTGTCTCTCTCTGACTGTTTGACCTTGAGCAAGCTGCTGCTTTGTGCCTCAGCATTGTTATTTGTAAAAGGGAGGCAATTGCAGTACCTACCTCATTGGACTGTTAGAAGGATTAAATGAGATAATCCGGGTAAAATGCTTACAACAGTGCCAGGTACACAGAAAGCAAAAGTTAACTGTTAGGTACATATATTGTGGAGTCATTTCTTCATGCAGGACGCACCAGGGGAATGCAAAGAAGTATAAACCCTTGGCCTCGAGGAGCTTATAACAATAGTAATTAGAAAGACAAGGTATGTAAAAGAACAAATAACTGACACTATAAGAGGGTATTAGGAAATTACAGATAAGAAAAATCGAAGAATTCAATGGAAGGAGAAATTACAATATGTTAGAGTATTCCAGGCAAAACTCAGAGAGTTGTGAGAAGTCAGAAGAGTGGCTGCCCTTGGAGTGGGTGTGATAAGAAAGCGGTGCGAGGGGACTTGTTTCTTCAGCTGGAACTGCTTACATGAATATAAAAATTTTTGATATGTACGCCTTTCAGTATGTGTGTTGTCCTATAGGATTTTGAACCTGGTTGACATTTGACCTTAGGCAAGGTACTTAACCCCTGTGAATTTCATTTTCTTCACCTGCAAACTATACCTAACACCTTCCATAGGGTTGTCAGGAGGATTATTGAATGCGGTGTGTGTAGGACGCCTAGTCCAGGATGGGACAAATATATCATGTATCTGATGTGCTAACTGGGATAGAAGGTGACTGACTGGGACAGACCTTTCCTGTGTTAAGATTTGGAGCCTTTGTTTGGGGCTTATTGCTTTGTTGAGGGAATGACCTCATGTCATTATTGGTGTTGTGAGTGGAACCTGTCACAGTGTGTCAGTGTGAAAGCGCGGTGACTCAGCTGCTGGGACAAAGGGCACTTCTGCTTATCAGAATCACTGCTGGACAGTTGTCCCACACCACCACTGTCCATTTCCTTTTCCTGCTTAGTCAGAGCCACACCTGCGAGCGAGAGTCAGTGTCTGATCCAGGTGTGTATCAGTAAACATTTACCGAGTGTCTCCTGGGTGTCAGGTGTTGTGGTAGAGTCTGATGGAGTTTGTAGGAATGAATAAAAACAGGGTAAAAAGTAACATAAAATGAAAGATAGGCCTTGCCTTCAAATAGCTTATAGTCTAGTAATAAGATACAAGTTCTTTTTCTGAAAGTCGTTTTTCCCCCTTCTCTCCCTTCTTTGTCCTGTTACCCTCCACTCACCCAGTACATGTTCTCATTTGCACACCCCCCTCCCCATCACATGCAAACCCTTCCCTGAAATTCACCCCGTGTAAGCAGGCTAAAAGCCATTGAACATGGCCTCTATCCAACAAAAGCAGTCAACTCGTAGCACGTATCTTTTCCTTGGCTCCCCCCAAATTATAGAGAGCCACGCCTTAGGTTAATTATGATAACAAGAATAACCACTTATTAGGTGTCTGGCACATGCAAAGAATTATGCCAGGCACTTGCCTACATTATCTGTAACTCTCACGGCATCTTGCAGGGCATCATTATTCCATTTTATAGGTGAGGGACCTGAGGCTTGAAGAACTTAAATAATTTGCCTAACATCATCCACAGCCTGCTTGTGGCTGCCACAGAGCAAGCCTGTTGTCTCCCACGTGCCATGCTCATTGTCGAGCTGTTTGCAGTGTTTGCTCTGATGATTAAATAATGTAAACACCCTTCTGAGTCAGTTCATCAGTCAACTGTGCACATATAAACCTATGTGGTTAGGAGAGGTTGGTGCCATGGTCACTCTTGCTGTAATTATTCTACCTTGACTGGATATGTCAATAAAGAGCCACTCAGCCTTGCAAACAACTTCTGAGCTCTTGTTTTGTAAATGCCTTAATATTCAGCAGCGCTAGCCTGCTGTGCCATCGGAAGGGATACTGAGCCTATTTCATGATCTATATTAAAATCTTGGATGCAGGTGCCACAGGAAGAGCCTTTATGTATTGAGAAAATTCTGCCATTTTGGTCTTCCCTTAGTAGGCTGTCTCTCTCAGATTAATTGATTTCTTACCACTAGCCTCTGTTCTAGAAATCTGTACACCGATAGGGGTATCTCATGCAGATTAAAGTGACCATTGCTGTGAGCTGGGCACAGAGGAGACAGTGATAAAGTACATGTTCTGAGTGGTTTTGTACAAAAAGGAACAATGCAGAGTGACTGCTATTCCCACTAGTCCAAGTGTTTTTGGGTCTTGGCTTCTAACCCTGTATAAGCCACTCAAACTAAGATAGCCAACTCTACTTAATCCCAAGTCTCATGGTGTATATTGGGCACAAGTCATGTTCAAACGAGGAGGGAGATCAAAGCCAGCAAATCACTATGGGTTTGGGGTCTAATCTTAAGCTTTTCAAGCCTAGAAAGTCAATCATGTTCTTGTTTTGAGAGGTAAGGCTTTCTGGAGATTGACACACAATTTACAATAGGAGATGTATGTTGGCAGTATGAGTAACACCAGTTATTTGTTCAAACACTAAAAGCTACTATAAATTGAGTTTCTTCTGCATGTGCTTAGATCCTTAGGTATTCACAACCACCCCTCAAGTTTCTGAATAGTTACTCACATTTCACAAATATCAGTACTGAGCCAGCATCCCAACCAGGTGGACTTAGTGCCAAATCTTACACTCTTTCCACTCTTCCTCAGTGCCTGAAAGCATTCTATCTGCTGTTATATTATCAGCTGAAATGCCCGCCCTTTTGCCAGTTTGGCTTCAGCCAACTCAGGCAGAATTATCAGTCATTTTTCATTTTGGGATCACACAGCACTTTGCATAAACCTATGAGAACACTTTGTATTGTATCATAATTGCAATGACAGTGTCTTACACATTTTTTTTTTTTTAAATGTAGGACCTGTTGCAGTGCCTGGCAGTGTTGTGTAGTGGAAGGACTGAGTTTAAATCTTGTGTCTAATTTTGCTAACATTATATCCTTAGCATGTGACACACCACCTGTTAGTAAACCGTATGTGCTCAGTAAATCTTGAATGAACTAATGAATGAGTAAATACAATCTTGGGTATTTAGTTTTCCTCTGTGAATCTTTTTCATTATTAAAACTGATGGATAATAGTATCTACTTTGAAGGGTTGGTGTGAGATTAGATGAATCAATGAACCAGGGTAAGTGATGGTGTGCTAGTGACTTTTGAGATTCAGGTAGTGGTTTTAAGATTTATCATGTTGCTGCATGTCTAAATATTTAGGTTTATCATAACTGTAGTCCTCTATTATATTAATATGATGCAATTTGCTTATCCCTTCTCTTATTGATGGATATTTGGGGTGTTTCCAGTTCTTTAATGAATAAAGTTGCTGAACATTCTTGAACAAATCTATCTGTGGACATATTTCTCACTTCTCTTGTATACAAACATGGGAGTGGAATTGCTGAATCATATGTTAGATGAATGTGTAAATTTATTAGAGGCTGCTAAACCATTTTTCCAAGTGATTTTACAACTTTATACTCTAACCAACAACATAAGAGAGTTCTAGTTGTTCTTCATCCTGTAACACTTGATATTATCATGCTTTCCAGTTTTAGCCATTCTAGTGGATGTGTGGTATCTCATTGTAGTTTAATTTACACATCCTTGATGTCTAATAACCTTATCATGTGCTCCGTGGCCATTCATATAGCTTCTTTTATGAAGGGCCTGGGTTTTTGGGGGGTTATTTCTCTTTTTATTATTGATTTGTGAGGATTCTTTAGGTATTCTGAATATGTCTCTTTTCAGTAGCTTGCCTTTTTACTTTTTAAGTGATATCTTTTTTTTTTTTTAATTTTTTTTTTAACGTTTTTATTTATTTTTGAGACAGAGAGAGACAGAGCATGAAGGGGGGAGGGGCAGAGAGAGAAGGAGACACAGAATCGGAAGCAGGCTCCAGGCTCTGAGCCATCAGCCCAGAGCCTGACGCGGGGCTCGAACTCACGGACCACGAGATCTGTGAGATCGTGACCTGAGCTGAAGTCGGACGCTTAACCGACTGCGCCACCCAGGCGCCCCTTTTTAAGTGATATCTTGATAAATAAATTGATTTAAGAAAATCAACAATAGCCAAAGTATGGAAAGAGCCCAATGTCCATCAATGGATGAATGGATAAAGAAGATGCAGTATATGTATACAATGGAGTATTATTCGTCAATCAAAAAGAATGAAATCTTGCCATTTGCAACTACATGGATAGAACTAGAGGGTATTACGCTAAGCGAAATTAGTCAGAGAAAGACAAATAGCATATGACTTCACTCACATGAGGACTTTAAGACACAGAACAGATGAACACAAGGGAAGGGAAGCAAAAATAAGATAAAAACAGGGAGGGGGACAAAACATAAGAAACTCTTAAATATGGAGAAAAACAGAGGGTTACTAGAGGGGTTGTGGGAGGGGGGATGGGCTAAATGGGTAAGGGGCATTAAGGAATCTACTCCTGAAATCATTGCTGCACTATATGCTAACCAACTTGGGTATAAATTAAAAACACAAAATTTAAAAAAATGAAAAAGAAAAATAGATAAATTGACAAAATCAATTATTTTTTTTTTCTTTCATGGTAGTGCTTTCTTTGTCCTCAGAAGTCATTGCTTACCACAGGTCATGAGGTGGGTTTTTTATGTTTTCTTGTAGAAGTGTTATAGTTTTGGCTCTCATATAGATCTGTGATCTTTCTCAGTTTAATTTTAGTATATATAGAGAGAGGAAGAGATTAAGGTCAATTTTTTTTTTCCATATGTATGTCTAGTTGCTCTAGAACATTTTATTGAAAAGAACTTTCCCGTTCAATTCTTTGGCACTTTTGTCAAAACCCAAATGACTGTATATGTTTGGGTCTACTTCTAGACTCTCTATTCTGTTCCATTAACCTATTTGTCTTTCCTATCATGCTGTCTTAATTACTGAGTGTTTACAGTAAATCTTAAAATTTAGTAATGTAAGCCCTCCAGAATTTTCTTCTTCAAGATTATCTTGGCTATTGACAGGCTTTTTTAAAAAAAAAAAATTTTTTTTTAACGTTTATTTATTTTTGAGACAGAGAGAGACAGAGCATGAACGGGGGAGGGTCAGAGAGAGGGAGACACAGAATCTGAAACAGGCTCCAGGCTCTGAACTGTCAGCACAGAGCCCGACGCGGGGCTCAAACTCACGGACCGTGAGATCATGACCTGAGCCGAAGTCGGCCACTTAACCGACTGAGCCACCCAGGCGCTCCTGATAGGCTTTAATAAAAATTGACAGCTTATCCATTTCTACCAAAGGGAAAAAAAAAAAGTCTGGGGATTTTGATTGGAATTGCATTGACTCTATAATTCAGTTTCACAAATTTTTCCATCTTATACTTTGACTTTTCAAATCCATTAACATGAAATCTCTCCATTATTTACGCCTTCTTTAATGTCACTCAGCAGTGTTCCATGGTTTTCAAGTATAGAGAGCTTCTGTATCTTTTATTACATTTACTTCTGTGTATTTGATATTTTTATCATATTGTAAATCATAATTTTTAAAATTTCATTTTCCAAGCATGCCTGGGTGGCTCAGTAAGTTAAGTGTCTTACTCTTGATCTCAGCTCAGATCTTGATTTCAGGGTCATGAGTTCAAGCCCCACATTGGGCTCTGCGATGGGTGTGAACCCTACTTAAAAAATACACATAATAATAATAATATAAGATAAAATTTTCCATTCATTTGTTACTAGTATTTAGACATACAATTTGTTTTTAGGTAATGATTTCGTATCCTGAGACCTTGCTGTATTCACTCATTACTTCTATGATTTTGTTGATATTTTTGGATTTGCTGAGTACATAATCATGCCACCTATGAAGAGTTTTAACTCTTTATTTTGCTTTTCATTTCCTTTCCTTACCTTGTTGCCATGCATATGCACTCCACTACAGTATTGAATAGAAGCAGTGAAATTGGGAGAAAACATTCAATATTTCATCATTATAATATTAGCTGAGTTTTTTCTTATATATACACCCTTTAACAGATTGAGGAATTTGTCTTCCATTTCTAGTATGCTGAAAGTTTTTATCATAAATGGGTATTAAATCTTCTTCATTTATTGAAATGGTCTCACAAAATATTCTTATACAACACATTATTGTATGCATGTGTAAATAACTTCTGTAATATTCCAAGGAGGTTCAGAGGACTTGCCTAAGAGGACAGAAGTCCAGGCACATATTGTAAGGTGACCACCAGGTCCTAGTACAGTTTTGTGTCCCATGATTCCCACCTGAGTCCTACAGTTAACTATGTTATTTTCAGTTTCCCCTTCATCAACCTTTATAATAGTACAGATGTCTCTTATTTTGATGGTAAAAGTGGGACTTTGGATGCTTTTTATTATTTTTTTCGCTTGCCTGTATCTTCTAAATTTTCTTCAGTGAACATGAACTGCTTGTGTTAGAAGGAAGTTTTTAACCTTTGGTGTAATTAGTGAGATTACAGATTAGTAGACTTTAGACCCATTCCTATCAATTCTTTCTGAAATTATACCCAAGTCACCTTTTAATTTAACGGTAGATGACTAAACTCTTCTTTGTTGATCTTTCTATTACTTAATTTCTGAAGATGTTCATTTTTTCCGCTTTCCCAACTTAGGGTTCCTAGATGAAGTTCCCAGCACAATTAAGTTCAAAAGACTGTAATGTAGTAGCCAGAGTGGGAAAATAAACACAAAGAGATCATGCCTGTGTGTGCTCTGGCAAAAGTGTAGATCAGGGACTTTAGCCCTGCTTGAGCATTTAATGACTTCCAGCAGGTTGGTCTGATTCCAGAGTGATTTTGCTCAAAGGTAATTCTTTCTAAACTTTTTTTGTAATATTTGTTTATTTTTGAGAGAGAGAGAGAGTGAGCATAAGCAGCAGAGAGGCAGAGAGAGAGGAAGACAGAGAATCTGAAGCAGGCTCTGCCCTGTCAGTGCAAAGCCTAATGTGGGGCTTGAACCCTCGAACCATGAGATCATGACCTGAGCCAAAGTCAGATGCTCAACTGACTGAGCCACCCAGGTGCCCTTCTAACCTTGGTTTTAAGTTCTGGCATTTATGTCTATCCACAACAGTTGGGGATTTGGAATCCTGGAGCTGGAGAAGCCTCTGTGAGACCAGACTGAGAATGATAGCTCTAAGATATGGAATAGGGACTAGATAATAACAGACAGGCTGTTATTTCCAGCTGCTGTGCTTTGTTTTCATGGAACTGGAAGTCATTATCTGGAGAGCCACAAGTCCTTGAAAGTTCATTCCACTTCCGGGAAGTAAGAGTCACTTGCCTGCCGGCAGTTAGAACAGGCTTTTATCACTGGAGATGCAGAGCACCACCCACCCCCCGCCCCCCACAAAGCCATTCTAAGTCACTGCCTGGTCAAAATAATCACAATTTTTTTTTCTTTCTAGTCACAGGTTCCTGATACAGGAATGTTTCCTGCTTTTTCTCAATACCTAATGTGCCTACCAGTGAATATTTGTTATTTCCATTGCTTTATGTTGATTATTAAAATTAAAATGTTCATACTAAGCAAAAACAAGACAAACAAAACAAACCTCAAAATGAAGAAATAAGTGCCCTCTTTCTCTTCTTTCATCAGTAATAATGAAAGTAATTTAAAATGTGTAGCATGCCATGGGGTACCTGGGTGGCTCAGTCAGTTAAGCATCCGACTCCTGATTTTGGCTCAGGTCATGATCTCACAGGTCATGAGTTTGAGCCCCGCATTAGGCTCTGCACTGACAGTGCTCAGCCTGCTTGGGATTCTCTCTCTCTCTCTCTCTCTCTCTCTCTCTCTCTCTTTCTCTCCCCCTCTTTCTCTCTGTCTCAAAATAAGTAAGTAAATAGATAGATAAATAAATAAGCTTTTAAAAAAATGTGTAGCTTGTCATATTTTACAAGTGACATGCAAATGTCTCGTTTGGTTCTCACAACCCTATTGTGATAGATAGATCAGCTTATTTTTATTATCCTTTTTAAAAGTGAGGAAACTAAGACTTAGAAATTGAGTAACTTGCTCGAGATTAGCTAGTTCTATAGACGATGAGCTGCAATCCTAGTGCTGCTGTACACGAGAGTGGTCAAGCTGAAGGTCGTGAGCTCTGACCTCCTGGGTTCAGATTCTAGCTGCACCACTTACTGGTCTGTGACTTTTGTCAAGTCATCTAACCTCTGTGCTTCAGTGTCCCCATCAATAAAAATGGGAGAAGGTAGGATCTATGTTATATAGTGTTCCAGGATCAAGTTAAAAGTTTCCATACAGTTCTAGCAGGGCATCTGGCATACGGTACACGATTGGGGAGCGTCAGCCAAGCCACTGCTGTTGTCTTGAACATAGGGGCAGTGGTAGGTTATTCTTCCTCTCTCCTTCCAGCTCCCTCTCTTGCCGTAAAACCTCAAGTCTGCTCCTCAAGTCACCAGAGAACTCTAGACACATTCCAGAAGTCACCAAGGGCCATGTGGGGTTAGACAATCCAATCCCAAATGAAATACTTTAAAGAAAAACTAACACCATAAAGATCTCTTTCCATGGCTCAATTTTGCCCTGATTTCTGAAGACAGTTTGTGCTTATCTTCTCTTATTCTTAACCATACTCCTCTTATTCTTAACCAGAAATCTTAAGGTGTTAGATAGAATACTTCATCCTCTCTAAATATTTTTGGGACCATTTATTCTTTATTTGCTAACAACCTTTATCAAATGCTGACTCGTGTATTTGCCCCAGTCTGCTCTTGAAGATAGGGCAGAAATTCCTTTGCTCTATAGTGCATGCTGTTGAAAAGTCTTTGAGGAAGCAAACCTCTGTTTTATGTTGTGCAACCTGCCCTATAAAGTCACCAAGTTTCATGCTTTGAAGTAGGCGGATGATTCTGCCTTTATGTCCTCCACTTGACTTCTCTCATTTATGCGAAGACAGGGCAACAGGTAGCCACACATACCAATCTGCTGTGTGTCCAGCTGCAGAGGACACTCGATCTGACACTTAGGAAATGCCCTCAGTGTGGGAAACAAAGGTTACTATTTTTAAAGACTGGAAGGCAGCATGTTTGTCAACATTTCAGCATGTCACAGCCAGGCAAGCTTTAGATTTGAAAATAGAAGCCCTGATCCCATGACCTCATCTCTGTCTACTGAAGTCCCTGACTCTAAATGTCAGTGGGAGTCACATTTACTTCATGAAGCAAATTATCAGCATCGATCACCCTTTATCCAGCATCTCAGTTTCTCATGACCCTTCACGTCCCCTGCATGTCCCCACCAAGGCAGCCAGACACTACATGTATATACTGGAATTAATACAAACTGCCCTCCAAACCCGTTTAGCATCCATCATGCTCGTCCTAACAGCGTGGTCAGCTACTGCCAACAGCTCCTGGCACGTACTGTCTTCCACACTGCCTGTTTTCAGTGTTGTCCCATGAAAACTCTGATGTGCGAATATTAACAACAACAACAACAACAAAAGTAGGTTCTAAAACCGTATATGCAGAATACTCCTGACTTTCAGATAGGTGTGTGTTCATGAATGTGTACTTGCACAGTGAGACAACTTGAAGGAAACACTAGAATGTGATGTCACTTACCTCCGGTGGCAGCCAGATTCAGGTGCTTTTGATGGTATGGGTTTCTGCACCATCCAAATTTTCTAAAATATAACTTGTTCCTTAAAATTATCCAAAAAAAGTTAATCTTTATATTACAGAAACAAATTGTTAGTTATATTAGAACTTGGTGACTGGAACAATTCAAAAAACCAGTGTGCTTTAACATGAATTCACATATGAGTGCCTTGGATTCACTGGGCCTTAAATCCCGAGGTGTCCCCCGCTAAGGCAAAGAACACTCAACCCTGGTCCTGTGGACAGGTGGGGAAGAAGTTGATTAGGCGGCATCTGTCACTTCAGGATGTAGAAAGGTATGAGTGTGTTTTTGGTCTTCCACTTTCCCTACTCTCAGGTTACTTGATGCCATTTATTTCCTCAGAAATACTGATGGTCTCTGGGACAGTTTTGAAAAGGCTATGACCTCTTTTTTTTTTTAATGTTTATTTTTGAGAGAGAGAGAGAGAGAGAGAGAGAGAATGCATGGGGGAGGGGCAGAGAGAGAGGGGGACAGAGGATCCAAAGTGGGCTCTATACTGAGAGCAGAGAGCCCCATGTGGGCTTTGTACTCACAAACTGTGAGATCCTGACCTGAGCTTGTGAGATCATGAGCTGAGCCAAAGTCACACGCTTAACTGGCTGAGCCACCCAGGCACCCCTAGGCTGTGACCTCTTTGATCTGATATGTAATCAAGCCTCTCAACATACAGGGTTTTTTTCCTGTTATTTATTTAATTTAATTAATTAATTTGTTTGAGATAGCATGAGCCAGGCAGGGCAGAGGGAGAGAGAGAATCTTAAGCAGGCTCCACGGCCAGTGCGGAGTCCCATGTAGGGCTCAATCCCACCACCCCGAGATCATGACCTGAAACCAAATCAAGAGCTGGATGCTTAACTGACTGACCCACCCAGGTACCCCTCACCACACAGGTTTTGGTATATCTGTAAATAACTCTTTATGCCAAGATTGCTTTTTGCATTTCTCTTTCTCTGTCTAAATGCAATAACTCTCCACCTAGCACCTACTCAAATGGCATGAGAAATTGTAGGACTTATTTGGAACCTAAAACCACCTCATTATCTGAATAATAATCATAGACCTTACCAAATAGCAATTGAGCACTTTTGAATGTTTAGAAACATGTTCATGTGTGTTACTTCATATTTGCTTCCAAACTAGAACAGGGATTATGATTATCCCATGTTACAGATGGGGAGGGAAATGGCACAAAGAGCCTTGCCCAAGACCATAGCAGGTTTGTGGCAGAGCCAGGACTAGCAGTAAAGCCTTCTCTTCCATGGCTTTTTCCAAGCTCGCACAATACCAAATGTCTTTTTCCAAGATGTTCCCCAAGGGAACCTAGACTCTAAGGAATAATCATTATAATAATAATACCAAATATTTATGTAATGTTTGCTGTGTAAACTTTACCTGTATTAACTCAGTCCTTACCACACTTAAGAGGTAAATATTATTATTATCTCCATTTTACAGTGGAGGGAACTAAAGCCTACTACATTTAAGTAACTTGCCCAAGGTCACCATGTTAATAGGTAGAGTAGCCGGGATATGAACCAGGCTAGAGCCACAGTCCACAGACCACTTGACAATGCAGTCAGAGCCTAACTTCTTCCCACCTGTTTATGTCTAGGGTGACCCAGACCAAAGATGACAGCTCTTCAAATAAGAGTCTCAAAATTCCTCCCCTCTAAACTTAGAGTTTGAAGTGTGTCTTATATTATTTCAACAGTAAGAATACTATTCTATTTCCTTGTGAAAAGAATAAGGGAGAATGGAGAGGAGCAACAAAATAGTTTTGCTCAAAAACCAGACAAGTTTGGGGGCACCTGGGTGGCCCAGTTTGTTAAGCATCTGACCCTTGATTTTGGCCGAGGTCATGATCTCGCAGTTCGTGAGATTGAGCCCTGTGTGGGGCTCTGCACTGACAGTGTGGAGCCCGTTTGGGATTCTCTCTCACTCTCTCTCTCTCTCTCTCTCTGCCCCCCACCCCCCCACACACTCATGCTGTCTCTTTTCTCAAAATAAATAAGTAAACATTAAAAGAAAAAACAGACAAGTTTGGAAGTTTCTAGAAATTTATATTTGCCATGTTTCCTACAAAGATCTGGTCATTTGTCTCCTACCTGGCTACTAAAATAATTTCGATTGCAAGCAACAGAAGCCAACTTTACTAACTTTAAGTAAAATGAATTCATTCTAAGGATATGATAGTTTACAGAATTAGAAGAAAAGCTGAAAACTCAAACTCCAGGAAGTTGGTGTATCAGCTTTTACTGTGCTACATAAAAACCACATTGAAAATTAGCCCCCCGCTCCCTGACACACACGCATACCCAGCTCCCCAACAATCATTTGTTTAGCTCAAGATTCTGCACATCCACAGTCCGGGCAAGCTTGAGCAATTCCTAGTCTGTGCCAGGCTAAGCTGTTCACCATAGGAGCTCACTCATGGGTCTGCAGTCACTGCCTGGTTGGCTAGGGTGCCTTGCATCTCCTCCACATGGTCATTTATCCCCCTGCAGACTCACTGCATCATGGTCTTGGGGTTCCAAGTACAGCAAAAGAGGGCAAGCACCGTCACACAAGCACTTTTCAAGTTTCCATTTGTGGTGTATTTGATCCTGACTAAAATGAATCCCATGTTCCAGCTCAGAGTCCACATGGAAAGGGACTGCCCAAGAGCCTGGAGAGAGGAAAGAAGAATCTGAGGCCATTTTTGCCATCTCTCAGAGATGGTCAGAAATCTTGGCAACTTTAAGCATCAAGCCAGCAAGAACTAATATGCAGGCTCTTCAGGGTGCCTCTATCTGAATAACTCAGCTCCCACTACTTTCCTGCGCTTGCTTCAGTCTATTCAAGATTTCCAGGGGCGCCTGGGTGGCGCAGTCGGTTAAGCGTCCGACTTCAGCCAGGTCACGATCTCACGGTCCGTGAGTTCGAGCCCCGCGTCAGGCTCTGGGCTGATGGCTCAGAGCCTGGAGCCTGTTTCCGATTCTGTGTCTCCCTCTCTCTCTGTCCCTCCCCCGTTCATGCTCTGTCTCTCTCTGTCCCAAAAATAAATAAACGTTGAAAAAAAAAAAAAAAAAAAAAAAAAAAAAAAAAGATTTCCAATAAGTATCTGACTTTGCTTGGGTCATATGCACCATGGATGGGGCACACTGAGTGAAGATCCATGAAGACTTGATTGGGGCGGGGGCGGGGGGTCTGATTGTGAAGTGGTTACCCAAAATAGGGGGGTGGCGGTTGCAGGATAGGTAATACAGTATTTCTTCCATCGGTATTGTTGACTCCATTGATTTTGTCCTTCTGCTCTGAACCATGTAGGTTGAATTTTCCTCGGGGCTTTATTGAGAGCAAAGGTAACAGTCGCAACCTGTTACTCGAACAACAATTAAAACATTTACTTTGAAGACACTTGCTGAGCTGGTGATGTCCTTGGCACTGACCAGGATCTCACAGACATCTTCCTGCCATTGCTATTTATTCCCTGGGCACCAAGAGTGTAAACAAGAAAGGGAAATGAGGAGACTGGTGTTCTGATATTGAGGTCACACAGTCTTTGGCCCTGGCATCGACTCCAACAGTTATTAATTTAGGTCAGTTTCATAATTTCTGCAGAATTAGAAGACTGTTTTTAAAACTTTCTAGAAAGCAGGGAGGAGTGGTGATGAAGTCATATTTAGCATGATTCTAGGCAAGAGGGAAAACCTGAGATAGGTTGTTAGCATGACTACAGGAGCGCTGGGGTATTTAAGATTAAATTATTGCCCAAATAATAGAGTTTAAGGGAATAAAAAATCTTCTTATTTGGCAAAATACTTCTCTCTTTGGACTGATAACCAAGACCATTTTTTTTCTGGTTACAACAGCCCACTGTTATAAAGGACAGGGAAGAGGTGATATCCTTGTGTGTATGTGAAGTCATGCTAAGTATTTGAAACATGCCTAGTGCACCATAACAATTTTCTCCAAATGTTTGGTCATGTTTCTCCAAAGACTTAATCATGAGCCTCTAATATTTGTGTGTGTGTGTGTGTGTGTGTGTGTGTGTGTGTGTGTATATTATAAATTTATTTATATATTACAAACATACTAGGTATTTTAGTAAATGTTTTATAACATATAAACAAAAATTAGAAATGTTTAAAGGATGGGTTAAAAAGTGAACAAAAATAGAGGTTCTGATGTTTTCTTCCCACACCCCAGTGGATCATTCTGGATACCTCCTTGAGTGCATTCCTCTCCACTTTGAGGATTACTTGTCCAGAATACAAAAGCATCTTAGACCTGCCCTACAATTACAAAGGCACTTCTTTGTACCAGAGGAATAATAGAAAGTTGGATGTTCTGTCTTGACCAAAGTGTACTCAAGACTTAACACTTCCTCATGTGATAGACTAGTGCTGCTGTTTTGTAGTCACAATGACTTTGTGAATGCAGACCCTCAGATCCCTTATCATTCCCAAGCCTTTGGGGATTTATCTATGCAATGATTGTGGAAAGATTTGGACTCAAGGAATCATAACCGGAGATATTCTTCTCTCTCCATCCCCCTTTCCATTTCTTCCAGTTTTCTTCCTCCTTTCCTTCTTCAGTCTCCCCTTCAGTCTCCATCAGATTGATAATACAACTTTAAAGGCATTCTCTCTCCTCTTTTCCTTCCCTCTCCCTTTTGCTTCCTTGAGAATTCTAATAATATTTACATATTTTTATTGTGATAGCTAACATTTATTGAGCTGAAGCCCAGTTAAATGCAGTGTCCGTTAATGATCTCATTTCCCCTCACAGTCCTGTTAAGTGGGTACTGTTATGATTTGCTTTGAGAATTGAGAAATCCTGCAGTTTAGAGAGGGTTAAGTAACGTGTCCAAGATCTCATAGTTTTCTAATGGCAGAGCCTGGACGAACTGACTCCAGAGCCCAAGCTTTACCCTTTTCTGTCTGCAGTGACACAAAACAGGCAGTAGAGACCAGCGTGAAGCCAGGAATTCAATCCATCATTAGTACAAACCACTTTAAAAAATTTTTAAATTTGTTTAATGTTTACTTATTTTTAAGAGAGAGAGAGAGTGAGCGCGTGAGTGGAGGAGGGGCAGAGAGAGAGAGAGAGAAAGACAGACAGACAGACAGACAGACAGAATCTAAAGCAGGCTCCAGGCTCTGAGCTGTCAGCACAGAGCCCTACACAAGGTTCAAACCCACAAATGGTGAGATCATGACCTGAGCCGAAGTCGGATGCTTAACCAACTGAGCCACCCAGGGGCCCCTGGTACAAACCACTTTTAAACCAGCCTTTCCCTTGCGAGCCTTGTGTCCACCCAGGAGCTGCTGGTGTATATATGCCAGATGGTGGGAATGCTGTAAGAAGTCAGGAAAAGTACCAAGTGTGCAAATCATCTGGAAATAACACTTCACTGTTTGCCTGTGGATTATCTACCTCATGAGGGCTTCTGAAAAATTTGAGATGTTCAGAAATACAAATAGAGCTCCACCAGCTAGAATAAATTTATTGTCATGCTAGAAATTAGTTGCTCTCCTGTTTTTCTAAAAAATTACCTTAACTTGATATGTTTACAGTTTGTAAGTTTCATCTACCCTCGGTCTACATAAGAATGTCTCCTTCGATCTTGATAACTAAACAGGAGCTGGATAAGTACTGAAATGAAATGAAATTACCAACTCCAAATTCAATTGAGAAGAAGTGGCTTACTGCACACAGGAGCTGTTGGTTATTTCGTTACTGTCATTGCTGAAAGTCCACATGAAAAACAATGAGCTTTGGGCAATATGGGTGAAAAGGGAGTGATTTACAGAGATTTTTTCAGCTATTGTCAATTGCCCTTAACCTTTCTGTGGGTGATCTTAGACTGGCTAATGGTACCCCTACCACCAACAGACCTTTAGAACTTCTCCTGGAAGCTGTGTTATAGCCTAGCAGAGTTAACACATGGAAGGAAGGCTTGATACAGACTCCGTCAGAATGCCCGTTCTGCTCCTCATCCCCAGCACACATGTACCCAAGCAAGCATCTGTAATACTGTGTGAGAGCCCCCAGCTCTGTTCCTTTGCCCTTATCACAACCCCCCTGTTGAACTCACCGGGTCAACCTTGGAGAAGTAACAGTCCCCGTCACTAAGACTCAAGTGGGTGGTTGCTGGGGTCTTACCTCACATGGTAGCCGGATGCATAGTGAGTAAGGATATGGGGGCACACATGAGTGACACATCCACAGTGGCAGAGGGACAGGCGGTCCTAATGACTCAGCTATCCTGGTCACAGTAAGGGCATGGGCACTGTAGGCTTGCGACTCTTTCAGGACATTGTCCCAGTGGCCCTGCAGGTAGTCCTTGTCCTGGTCCCCACCTCTGACACTTCCTGGGTATGCAAACCATGCTCCACTTAGAGTCAGGATGGAGACCCTCTTTTTTCCTTGCCGTTCCCTTATGTTCTCCCTTAGAGTAACTTATGGATGCTTCTCCTCTTTTAAGCTCCTAAACCAAAAGAACCTTTTCTACTTCTCATCACACCAGAGATGAGTTGTTGTTGTTTTTAATTTCTATTTGAACATATTTGACGCATAAGGTTACATTCGTTTCAGATGCGCAACATAGCGATTCAATTTCTCTTATACCTTACTATGCTCACCACAGTGTAACTCCTATCTGTCACCATACAATGCTACTATAGTACCATTAACTATATCCCCTATGCTGTGTTCTTTGTTCTCGTGACTTACTCATTCCATTACTGGAGGCTTGCATCTCCCAGTCCCCATCATTCATTTTGCCCCTACCCCCCGCACCCCTTTCCTTCTAGCAACTATCGGTTTGTCCTCTGTATTTATAGGTCTATTTTTGTTTATTCATTTGTTTTTTAGATTGCACATATGAGTGAAATCATATGGTATTTGTCTTTCTCAGTTTACTTATTTCACTTATCATAATACCTTCTGGGTCCGTCCATGTTGTTGCAACTGGCACAGCCTCGTCATTTTTATGGCTGCATAGTGTGTGTGTGTGTGTGTGTGTGTGTGTGTGTGTGTGTGTGTGAGAGAGAGAGAGAGAGAGAGAGAGAGAGAGAGAGAGAGAGAGATTCCTTATCTGTTCATCTGTCTGTAGACACTTAGGTTGCTTCTAGATCTCAGCTATTGTAAATAATACTGTAATAAACATAGGGGTGCATATATCTCATCAAATTAGTGTTTTCATTTTCTTTGGTTAATACTAGTAGTGGAATTAATAGGTCATATGGTAGTTCTATTTTTAATTTTTGGAGGAACCTCCTTACTGTTTCCACGGTGGCTGTACCAATTTACATTCCCACCAGCAGTGTGTGAGGGTTACTTTTTCTCCACATCCTCACCAATGCTTGTTATTTCTTGTCTTTTTTATTTTAGCCATTCTGAATGGTATAAGGGAATAACTCATTGTGGTTTTGATTTGCATTTCGCTGATGATTAGTGATGTGGAGCATCTTTTCATATGTCTGTTGGCCATTTGTATGTCTTCTTTGGAAAATGTCTATTTATGAGACCATAGAAGAATTTTATGGTCCATTAAGCAGAGCTTCATTGCCCGTTCAAAAAGGCTTAGACTCTAGAAAGTCCTTTGTTCACCCCTCTTTGGTGTGCTCAAATAGTTGAGGAAGGAAATACAGGAGCTTTTTGCTATGGCAATGACAAATAAATAAAACACAGGTTGGGTTCTCAACAAGCCTTATTACTAGTTAAGTCTTTGATATACTTCAGTGTGTAAAATATTAAGAGATTAAGTTATAAAATGGAATGTTGATTTTTCAATTTGTTATAGATATTGGCATCTATCCCTGTTCCCTGCCTATGACCTCTGCTGGGGAACTGGAGTGACTCTCTCAGACAACAGCAAGGTATTTTGGTAGGATCTCTGCCCTGACGAGAGTTGAAGAATAGAGTCTTCGTCTAAGACAACATGAGAAGCTGATATTAAGCCAGGGAACCAGTAAGCCAGTTGAGTGGAGATTTAGTTGTTAGAGGAAAGGAGCCAAAAGCAGGGATCCAAAGGTTGAGTACCAGTGAAGTGGGGGGTGATAACGCAGAAACAAAAGTTTAGAACCAGAGAGAACAGATTCACCAGGAACACACAGGTTCCTGGAACAGTCATCAAACTTAAAGTCTGATACTTGCTTTTCTGAGCAAGAGATGATATATGTTGCTTTTCTGAGCAAAACAGAGATGAGGAGTGTTGAGTGAGCTCATCTTGATAAGCAGGGGTGGGGGGAGTTGGCAGAGCAATTGACTACTGCCTCATAGGTCCTCTTAGCAAATAGAAACCAGAATGTAGTGTCAAATGCTCCTGCTAGGAAGTCTGTCAACTAGTGGTGAAGTACTAGTTTGATGAATTGGCTTCTTCACTTTGGGGATATCCCTGACCAGGTAACTTTACCAGCACCAAATCATCCCGTCTCCTGGATAATGCTAAGGACAAATGAAGAGACTCAAAAACCCTCTGGCTCTCTTTATCAGTGTATTGTGATGACTAAGCAGGTCTCAGCTTGTTTTATCCAAGTTAGAAGCTCCCGTTGATAAGGTTCAGATGACTAACTCTTTTCTCACCCTTACACATTCACACATCAGGGGCTGACATCACCTGACCTTATGCCCAGAGGCTTCTTTGTGTAAATGGATATAAATCCTTGTTTAGTTAACTTCTTTTCCCCTACTGAACAGTGCTCCCAAAAAGCTGTGTGTCAAGGTAACTGTTGCCCATCTCAAAGGCAGTGGGAAAAATTAACCAGATTTTAGCTTAGAGAACAAGCATTAAGAAAATAACAGAGGTAGTGAACATTGAAAGTAGGACTTTGTAAATGTTACCTTGGGTACTTTACTTAAACTTCCTGAGCCCCTCAGTCTTCCCAGCAAAATGAAGGTCAAGTTTTATTATTTCTAAAATCTCTTCAAACCTGAAAATGCTGTGGTCCTCTTTTCACTTTCTAGATCATTCCACAAATATGTAACGGCCTGCTGTGCATCTGAGGCTGCTTATACAGTTTTAAGTATATGCTCTTGTGTAATAGTGACTGCTGTCTCATCTTGAGAAAACGGCAATAATCTAAGAATATTTGTTCTTGCCTCTGCAAATAAATTCAATGAACAGCACTCATTTTTTGCATTTGTCATTGCATGAACAAATTAGGTTAACAAATGGAGAAAGAAGAGGGCGGAGTATCTGCTGTATTCAAAATATAGAAACTTAGTCTTCCCCCATAGTTCTTACTTTTTCTTCGGTTTGGTAACTTTGACTACCATTGTAATCATTTAACTGAGTCTTTGGGGCACTTAAAATAGATTGTGGTCTAGCATTGAAAGAATCCAATGTCTTTTTTGTTGGCATCAGTAAAGACATTAGGAAGCTCGTAGGTACTAGCTAGCTCTCCCAGTGGGCCGATGAGAACCTGATTTTTATACATGGCTTTGGTTTGGCAGCAGCCCAACTCATAATAAAAGTAATTTGGAGGTAGCAGGTGGAAGAGATAGTAATTAAAATTATGCTGGATTTTTGGCTTTGGTTTTATTTTAATAAGTCAATAAAATGAAATTCTGGATGATAGTTAATTTTGTTCTGAGCATAATTAGTTTTTGCCTGTTTCTTACTGAAGAAATTTGCTGGCTTTTTTTTTCTTTCTCTCTCCTCATTGTTCTCAGTACCAACTACATCAGTCATAAGTGTCATGGGAAAGATCTAACTGCTGCTTTATCAACATGAATTACAGCTAAACTGTTCTCTTTCTCTAAGGTTAATTAGCAGGAGTGCGAAGGATGTGTTTTGACCTTTTACTATTTATCTTGTAAGCAAACAGCATTTTCTTAAAGAATACAGATTTAATATTTTTTAAATCACCTCTTACCCCACAGGACACATTGGTTTTCACATCAAAATATTTTGAAGTATTATATTCCAGTGCTTTTTAAATATATGTATACTTTATATCATGAAAATGTATCCTTCTAGTAGGAGTAGTGATAGCAGCTAACATCTACTGAACACTTATCATTTATTACTTGCCAGGCACAATTCTAAAATCTATATTAAATTTTCCCAACAACCCTGACAGGTAGGATTTAATATATTTTTTTAATGTTGTATTTATTTATTTTGAGAGAGAAAGAGAGCATAAGCAGGGGAGAGGCAGAGAGAGGATGGGAGAGAGATAATCTGAAGCAGGCTCCACACTGTCAGCATAGAGCCCGACACGGGGCTCGAGCCCACGAACCTTGAGACCATGACCTGAGCTGAAATCAAGAGTCAGACACTTAACCAACTGAGCCACCCAGGAGCCCCGGGATTTCATGTTTTCTTAATGTCATAGATGGGAAGACTGAGGTGCAGAGAAATTTAAAAACTTGCCCAAAGTCACATGGCTAATGTGCTACAGGTACGGAATTGAAACCAAGGCAGTTTGACTCCAGATTGTAGGCTCTTGTTACTGTTCATGCAAAATGTATGTCATAATCAGCTTCTGTGTGAATAAACATGTGTCAATAACATTTGCTTAATAGCTGCATGGGATTCCATTTTAGGAGCATAATACTCGATACAAACAATCCTCCATCGCTGGGCATTTATGTCGTTTTCCAATTTTTCTGATACAAACATTGCTGTGATAAACCTACACTAAATGTATCTCTGCATGCATGTATTGTTCTTTCCTTACAATACAGTTGTACGAGTAGAATTTTGGGGTCACATTTTTTGAGACTTTTGTACAAATTTTCAAATTGCCCCCAGAAAGATTTTTTTTAACTTTCATCAGAGTGTAAGTTTCCTTGGGTCACCAATAATGATTATTATTCTTTCCCAATTTTTGTCTCTATGGCACAGAGAGAATTGTATTTATTGTTTTATAAAAAGGTTGAACTTCTTTTTTTTCCAAATAGTTATTACACATTTATATTTCTTCATTAGTGAATTATTCCTTTTTAAAAACATTTTTAAAATATTATTTACCTTTGAGAGAGAGAGAGACAGAGTGCAAGCAGGGGAGGAACAGAGAGAGAGAGGGAGACACAGAATCCAAAGTAGACTCCAGTCTCTGAGCTGTCAGCACAGAGCCCGACACGAGGCTCGAACCCATGAACCACGAGATCGTGACCTGAGCCGAAGTCAGACATCCAAACAACTGAGCCGCCCAGGCGCCCCTCCTTTTTTTTTTTTTTTCCAAAGTATCTTTGTTTTAAGAGAGAGACAGTGTGAATGGGGGAAGGGCAGAGAGAGGGAGAGAGAGAATCCCAAGCAGACTCCACACTGTCATCACAGAGCCCGATGTGGGGCTCAAACCATGAACCATGAGACCATGACCTGAACCAAAACCAAGAGTTGGATGCTCAACCACCTGAGACACCCAGGTACCCCCATGAATTGTCTGTTCTTATCCTATTTTATTTTACTTTATTTTTGTAAGGGTGTGTCATTTTTATTAAGAATACACCATACTATTATATGAAGGACGTCAAGTTTTTGTCATATATGATATATGTTTCCCCAGAAATTTTACATACAGATAAGTTACTTTTTATATGTGAAAGTCTCAAATAATGTAATAAAGAGGTTTTAATTAAAAGAGACTCAGAAAATATATGACCTAATCTTTGCAAAAACCATTGAAAATCTCAGTGATAAATGACAGAAAGTTAAGAGCTTACAAATAGAGAAGTCAGTGTTAATAAGGGATAGTTTTTCAAAGTAGTGTTTGTCAGTCCTTGGGTTTGCCCCAAGAAATGCTTTATTTTCATGTGAGCTAGAGACACTTTTGCTTTTCATCTGTAAAAGTATCTTTATTAAGACATTTTTTATAAATTTATTAATTTTGAGAGAGAGAGAGAGAGAGAGAGAGCATACAGGGGAGGGGCAGAGAGAGAGGGAGAGAGAGAGAATCCCAAGCAGGCTCTGCACTGTCAGCACAGAGCCCAATGCGGGGCTTGAACCCTGAGATCATGACCTGAGCCAAAACCAATAGTAGAATGCTTAGCCAACTGAGCCACCCAGGTGCCCCTAAGACATTTTTTATTTAATAAATGATTTTTTAGGGAAAAAAATCTCCAGAAGTTTGACCTATGTCCCACTGCCGTGCCAAATGATGGATTTTTTAAAGCAGTTTGTAATCACGGGAGATGAAACTGTCAAAGGAGAGAATATTTTGTAACAAAGTCTTTTAATACTTTTCAATGGCCATCAAAGAGAATATAGAATCTCTAGAAATTAATTTAATTAAAAACTTTCCCTCCAGATTTAAAGAAGATTCATTTAAATTGTATCTTAAGTCTAATGCTTCAAAACCGTCTAGGACTTTGTGTGATTTTAAATAGCTTCATTTAAAAAGAAATTTATTGTAAGAAAATTGTGTCAAGTGGAGACAAAGCCTCTTTTTTTTTTTTTTTCCACCCCCCTTCTTTTTTGGCTTCATAGAGGAAAATGAGAAATGCTATTTTGGAGACAGGATTCCCAGCAGAAGGGAATCCTTTGGCAGCAAGAATAAAAACAGCTTTGGCAGAAAAGCACCCTCCAGAGGAAAAAGACTTGGGCTTGTTTAAATGAGGGAGTGGTCATGAACCCCAAGGCAAAAAGGATATCCCTCCACAGGGGCTGGGTCAGTATCAGGCTGTTCGGGTGGGAGCACTAAGGTTACAAAAGCTCCTTAGAGTGGCTTCAGAAGAAACTGATGTTTTGAGATGCAACCCCAGTTGTCTAGGGAGGATCAGTTACTGTTCCAAGGAAGTGATTGTATTTTACTCCAGGCCACACTGTTCCCTTTAGCCTTCATTATGATAACAGTAGTAGTTGTTGCAGTAATAGTAGTAATAAGGATAATGATAATAATGATAAATAATACATAAATCCTACAAACCTGGGTTTTCTTGACCCCTTTCCCTTCATTTTTTCAGAAAATAAAGCACACATCTACAAAAGTGTATTAATGATTAATTTGAAGGGAAGTCTCATTTTTAATTTTAAAATGCTTTGAGGGACACCTGGGTGGCTCTGTCAGTTAAGCACCTGACTTCAGCTCAGGTCATGATCTCACCCAGGTTCATGGGTTTGAGCCCCACATCGGGTTTTGCACTGACAGTGCAGAGCCTGCTTGGGATTCTCTCTCCCCTCTCTCTCTGCCCCTCCCTCACTCTCTCTCAAAATAAATTAAAAAAAAAAAAAAAAAAAAGATGAATGACAAGCAGCCATCCCACCACATGTAATTCTACTTCCATTTATGTGCAGCATTACTAATTTGGTTTGATCAGATATGATATTCGTGACAGTTAAGGGAAGTGGTCAGAAAACTCAACTACTTGACTCAACCACTGAGCATCCATTTCTCTTTCATGCCAGATTACTGGAAATAGAAACAGTGGGTAAAGTGGTGGCAGAGGTCCCCCCTCGACATGTCTCCAGGAACAGAGTAAATAGAACTGCTCCAGTGCAAACTCTTTTCTCACTTAGTCACTCAACAAACTTTTACTGAATATCTACTGGATGCCAGACACAGATTTGTTTTCCGTGCCACTCCTTCATCAGAATCCACTCCTTGCTAAAGTCTTCACTTTCCCCTCCCTTCCCACAGTCCCCGCAGACACACAGGGTCTTGATGCTGACTGAAAGGTTTGGATCTTTCCCTTATGGAAACTCGAGTCCTGCCTCCCCTTCCTTGAAGGCCCTGCCAGGGTGGAGTTTTATTTGTAATAATACTTTTTTATCTGCATAAAATAAATAAACTCCAAGATGGAAAAGTATTTTAGGGAAAATAGAAGAAATTATAAGTATTTTCTCATGTTATTGCATACTTGTAAACATTTTAATGGCTGGGTATTCTATTGTGTACCTCGGTTTCTTAACATTCACCCAAAGCTTCGTTCACAATTTAGATTTATTTCCTTAGGGAAGAATTACAAAGTTATTATTTACGCACATTTGTAAGGCCTTAATACAAATGGCCCAACCACTTTCAGAGAGTTTGTAGCAACTTAGAGTCCCATTAAAGGTCTATTTACTGTTCATATCATAGTACCCTTACCTTCATTGAAGAGTAAAAACTTTAAGAATCTTCACTGATTGTTTTTAATCTGCATTTTTTTTCTTATTTCCAGTGAGATTGGACATTTTCACATGCTTATTAGACATTTTTAGTTTCTCTCTCCTGAGCTGTCTGTATGTGTCCTTTGTCTGTATTTCTATTGGAGTTTTTATAGCCTTCTTATTTACCTGTATGACCTTATTCAGGATGTTAACACTTTGTTTTTAATATTTATTGATCACATTTGGGCAAATTCCCCCCAATTACATTATTTGTAATCATATTATCACTTAGAGCAGATAACTTGTCTTGTCTAATGAGATCAGCTTTATATCATTTTATGTAGGAGGTGGTTTTCAATGTCTAAGAATTAAGAATGCATACTTTATAGCACAGTAAAAAAATAAATCTATTCTAGAAACTTCTATTAAATAAAGGGAGAATGTATAAGAGCTAAACTACAAGGGACCTTGGGCCTATCAGTGCTTCTGTATTGATAGACCTATTTGTATTCTTACTGCATTTGATGTGTGGCCCCTTTGGTGTGCTTATTACAAAATTATGAGATTCTGTGCCCAGACTAGCACTTGAGACAGGTAGTGAGCTGCTTTTGAATTTATCAGATTCCAGATAAAATTCTACTCATCCTTCATTCCCATACCTCAGTTTCCCGTACTTGTAGAGGCCCTGAATAGCAGCCCTCATAAGCTCTCCTTTTTCTTGCAGACAGTTCTTCCTCACTCCAGGAAGATGAAGAGGTAGAGATGGAGGCTGTCAGCTGGCCGGCCAGTAGTCCAGCCACGAATGGACACCCTGCAACTCCAGTGACTTCTGCTCGTTTCCCCAGCTGGGTCACTTTTGATGACAATGAAGTCTGCTGCCCTTTGCCACCAGTCACCTCTCCCCTGAAGCCAAACCCACCACCTGCTGCATCTGTGATCCCAGATGTATCTTATCACTCAGCTGGGTCATTTAAGAAGAGGGAACGTCCCAAGAGCACATTGATGAACTTTTCCAAAGTTCAGAAGCTGGACATTTCCTCCTTAAACCATCCGCCTTCCATAACCGAGGCTCCACCTTGGAGGGCAACCAATCCTTTCCTGAATGAGACTCTGCAGGATGTACAGCCTTCCCCCATCAACCCTTTCATTGCTTTTTTTGAGGAGCAGGAGAGACGCTCCCAAAACAATTCCGTTTCCAGTGCCACAGGCAAAAGCCAAAGAGATTCTCTCATTGTCATCTACCAAGATGCCATCAGTTTTGATGACTCAAGCAAAAACCAGTCACACTCTGATGCCGTTGAAAAACTCAAACAACTCCAGATTGATGATCCTGATCACTTAAGCAGTGCGACACTACCAGATGATGACCCGAAAGCCTGGATTGAACTAGATGACCACCCACCTGGTTCAATGCTGTCCCAGCCCAGGGATGGATGGCCAATGATGCTAAGGATCCCTGAGAAGAAAAACATCATGTCGTCTAGGCACTGGGGACCCATCTACATCAAACTGACAGACAGTGGTTACTTGCAGCTGTATTATGAGCAGGGCCTAGAAAAACCATTCCGTGAGTTCAAGCTGGAGATATGCCATGAAATTTCGGAACCCCGGCTCCAAAACTATGACGAGAATGGCAGGATCCACAGCTTGCGAATAGACCGTGTCACCTACAAGGAGAAGAAGAAATACCAGCCCAAACCTGCTGTGGCCCACACAGCAGAGAGGGAACAAGTGATCAAGCTGGGCACCACCAATTACGATGACTTCCTCAGTTTCATCCGAGCTGTTCAGGACCGGCTCATGAATCTACCAGTGTTGTCAATGGACTTAAGCACAGTGGGCTTGAACTACCTTGAAGAGGAGATTACTGTGGATGTCAGGGATGAGTTCTCTGGCATTGTGAGCAAGGGAGACAACCAGATTCTCCAGCACCATGTCCTGACACGGATCCACATTCTGAGTTTCCTCTCTGGGCTTGCAGAGTGCCGCTTGGGCCTCAACGATGTCCTTGTCAAAGGGAACGAAATAGTTTCCCGGCAGGACATCATGCCGACCACCACCACAAAGTGGATCAAGCTCCATCAGTGCCATTTTCATGGGTGTGTGGATGAGGATGTATTCAACAACTCACGGGTTATTCTGTTCAACCCTTTGGACGCCTGCCGGTTTGAGCTAATGCGGTTCAGGACAATATTTGCAGAAAAGACCTTGCCTTTCACACTCAGGACAGCAGCAAGCATCAATGGGGCAGAGGTGGAGGTGCAGAGCTGGCTGAGGATGTCAACCGGCTTCTCCTCTAACCGAGACCCTCTCACCCAGGTTCCCTGTGAGAATGTGATGGTTCGTTACCCCGTGCCCAGTGAGTGGGTGAAAAACTTCCGCAGGGAAAGTGTCCTGGGGGAAAAGTCTCTAAAAGCTAAAGTGAACCGGGGGGCAAGTTTTGGTTCAACTAGTGTATCTGGCTCTGAGCCTGTCATGAGAGTAACTCTGGGAACTGCCAAGTACGAGCATGCCTTCAACTCCATTGTGTGGAGGATAAACCGACTGCCTGACAAAAACTCGGGTAGGTACAGGCTTCTCTTCTGTGAAAATTGCCACATGGTTACAGAAGAACAGGGGTCCAAGTTCCACACTCTGTTCCATGAAGTGCTGGTTTTTGTTGGGTGACAAATGGTAATGGAGGAATGGGACCAGAAAATCAAAAATACTTGTGCGGAGTAAGGAACAAACGTGAATGACCCAGTTCACAACATGTTCTCACCCCTTTGTTATCACGCTTCTTCCAGAGAACTCTGCATTATTAGCGGGTTGAGCCGCTAAGCACGTTTCCAGGGCAGCTTATGAGTTTGTATTCTTTTCTGACTCATGTAAGTATTATATGTGGAAGCTGTTTCCAGATCCTAGCAGGCTTCTGGGTTCTGAAGAGGTATCTTTCTCAGTTAGATTTAAGATTCCAGTCACCATGTGCAAGATCTGTCAGTCATAACATCTCCAACTTGGAGTTGGGATTTGAGGATGCAGGAAGAGGAGAAATGGCCTCTGATGAGACTGAAGATCCAGCCAGGACCAGAAGGTCCAATAGGGGCTGAAATTCTGTCAGACAAAAAAACCAAATCAATAAAGGAAGGTATGTTTGAATTACACAAAGAAAGCAAGCTAACCAGCCCTAGCTGGCTTGCTCACGGCTATCAGGGGTGCTTTTGTGCTTGAGTGAGCACAGAAGGCAATGACTTTCCTCAGGGGTCCAGTGAATTTAACGAAATGACAAAACTAGGGAGTGATCCAACTAGTTCTAATAGCCCTATTTCTTAGAGGAAGTCCGAGTGACTCCAATGACAGGCAGTAAGCTCATGATCCTGTGATCCTTTAAAGCACTTCTCTTCTTGTCTATAATAAACTGTGCCCATCTGTTAACAAATAGATATCCGAGCCGAGCAAAAGGAGTAAAGTTTAGAAAAACTCTTGACGGAAATGTCCTTCTCTTATGCAGATATTCTTCCATTCTACTATTAAATCCTAGTGGTGTGTTTATAGAGTCTTCATTTCCTGTTCTGAAGGTGGAGTGGTCCTGTCATCGTACCCAAAATGTATCGTGATGTGATGGCAAGAGGCAGTATGATCTGGTCACCTCCCCAAGCAGTCCAGGGGGGTGGAACACACCGGGGCATTCTGTGTCAGACACTGGGTGTAGCGGTGCAAAATGAAAAGACAATTGGATCTCTGTGTTTGAGGCTGGGTTGGCCATCCCCCACCCCCCTGCCATTTCTAAACTGACAGGATTTTAAAAAACAAAGTCTTCCTCTCTGTGCTTGCATATTCCTTTCTCCCGGTCAGCACTGTATTCTCCTAGTGATAGCACGGTGATCTCCACCTCAGCCATGGGGCCCACCTGAACTGACGGAGGAGAGGAGAAGCCCTGAACTGTCCTTTGGCACAGAAGCCCCTGAGAAGAGAACTGAGGTGGTAGGAAGCAAATTACTGTTTAACCTGCTGGAGACTTGACATCAGAAAGGACAAGGCCTCAGGTTTATGTTTATCGGAATGCTTAGCTCTTCAGTTTGTTACCTATGGATTCAGATAACTTCATTATGGGATTACTGAGTTTTCAAGCTGGAAGGGGCCTTGGGAATAACTTGATTCAAACCTCTTCATTCTACAGATGAGAAAATTAAGGACCGAGAGTGACATGACTTATCTGAAGTCACAAAGCCACATCCAGGGGTCTTTTCTCAATACCACAGCTGCCTCTTAGTAGAGGACACCAAATAGACACAAACATGAAGTAACTTCCTCTAAGGGAAGAGAGATTTTCAGTTTTCTCAATGTGTACACCTCTATCTCATTTGCTTCAAAGTTCTCTCTCTCAAATATTTAAAAGTACTGTATGAGGAGTTTTGGTTACAAGCAGCAAAAACAAAATGAAACAAGATTGTTGGAGGATAGCTCAGAGCGCTGAAGGAAAGGCTGGAAGGGTTGAATGAGCAGGCATAGAAAGGATGGCTCTTGAAAGCAGAGCTGTGAGATGCCTCCTCAGTCCGCAGCTATTGGCATAAATCATCACAAGCCATTTTCTGTCAAGAGTCAAGGGGAAGACAGCGCATTTTGACTGACACGACCTCCAAAATGACATGCAGTGCTGGGGAAGATTATCTCCCAAAGCAGAGGGAGGGGGAAAAGATTGTTACCAGAAGAAAGGGGGGAATGGATGCAGGACACGGGTAAATATAGGTCTTCAGCAAACATGTTCTTTAATGCTTTCCCAGCAGGTGAGTGTTCAGTAGGCTCAAGGCCAAGTTAATGAAGCTTATATATTACAAATGTGTTTCCTGATTACTGGAACTTTGTGAAAGATTTTTGAAATCCAGGACAGCATAAGGATATTTGAGAATGTTTCTCAGTTAAGCTACCCCCTCATCCCTGCTTTTGTTATTCATGGTTATGCATTTTTAGTAGCAACCCCCCACCCCCACCCCGGCAAAGGGCTTCTAATACTACTCCTGACCAATGGTATATTTCTGGGTCTGTTCAGGAAATTGATAACACCCTTTTCTGGCAACTCAAGACACATGGAATCTGAATTAAGTCAGACAGCAGGTTCTTAGCGTTGCTGGTGTTCCCTGGGACCAGCTCCTCCTGTCCCCATCCAGTGTGCCCTCCATGAAACCACCGAATTGATGATCTATTAGTAATCATCCCTTTTCTGAACTCCTCTATCTTGGACTTCAGAGAGCCTTGGGAAAGTGCCTTTTACAGGTTATTTTCCGTAATTCTCACACCTCTGTTTACAGTAAAGGAGGCCTCAACCTCTGCGTGCTTACTTCTACCGGCAGTAGCCCTGTATCCCTAACTTGCAGCAGGCAGGACAGTCAGACCACAGGCAGCACGGGTCTGTAGGTCTGTAGGTCTGTACCCCTGGCTTTGCTGGCATCTGAGGCTGTAGTCACAGAGGGCTTGTCCCAGTCCCAGTCACCAAAGACTAACAAGCTGCCACTGGAGTCCAACATGGCCTGAAGTGGTGGGCCTAGCCCAGCTGTGTGCATGTACAGTCATCCCCTCCCCACACCCCCTGCACCCCCACCCACACTCTTCAGGGACCCTTTCACCCTGACCCCAAAAGCTTTTCTTAATCCTAGAAGGCACCAGAACAAGTCCTACTGCTTTCCCAGATCATCCGCCAGGAAACAAAGCATTCTGTCCTGCACAGGTAGCTTTCTTCGCTGGAACTCCAGTTCTCTAATATTAGACCAAGAGAAAAGCAATTTCAATATAATTCACCTTTTATGGAAAGTAGAAATCTAAATTTTAAATTAAATTTTCTTGGTTTCATCAAGGAAGATGACAAAATGTGTGGGTTCACATAGTTCATTACCATAAATCAAACTGTACTAGCTTTCAGAATTGCATATCCCTATCTGTCCCTCAGCCTTATACATCGTGGGCGTCCATTAGTGGACGCCTGGAATCCAGAGGGAATACTGCTTTCATAGGGTTTGCTGTGAATACACTTTGGAAGGTGAGAGGAGGCATCTGCTTTGTGGAAAGTAATGATTTCTCAGTATTCTGACAATGTTTAAATAAGGGTAACGGGGTAAAACTGTTGTTGAAGTTGCCATTGAATTAAAGTAAACTCTGTGTACTTCAGAGTGATCTAAATCTATAGCAATATATTGAGAGGAGTTTAGGACATAATTTGGAATCTGTCAGATCTGAGTTTTATTCCCAATGCTGCAATTTAGTGGCTGTAAGACCTCAGGCCATTTACTTAAACCTCTCAGAGAAATCTTATTTTCCTCATTTACAGAAGAGGATTATGAATACCTAGCTCATTAAGATAGAAATTAGATAATGCTTTTAAGTGTTTAGCAGTCTCTGGCCTGTAAGAAATGCTCAGTAACTGAAAGCTGTGTAATCACAATTGTAATTTAAAATAAATCACCTGGGTTCATTTTTAGATAATATAATTTTTACTAACATATGTATCAAATTTAAATTTCTTTCCTAGAAACCAGTGCAAGTTTCTCAATTTCCCAAAGTATTACTCTTTAGAAATAACCACTGAAATATGTTATTTGTGAAATAGAGCAAAACAAATACTTCACTGCGTGATGTTTTCCTTGGAGAGCGGGTGTGTATGTCCTCACTCTCCGAGATTAAAAAGTCCTGTCCAGACCAATAAAGAAAATTGAAATTGTTTATTTGGGGAAGCTCAGATAACTTAGGACTCTTGCTGTTACATAACAAAGTCAAAGCTGTGTCACGTTGTTTATCCATGGTGAGTTGTTGTATGGGGGTTCTTACAGCTCACTTCTCTACTCATGTCACCCTGCAAAACCTGGTCTTGAGATGGGAGACCATGAGGGTGGCTGTGACTCAGACAAAGTGGCTAAAGCACTTTGGAGACTGACTGCTTGGGTTCAGTTCTCATTCTGCCACTTTGCAGTTCTGACTGGGCGGCTCGCTTTACCTCCCCGAAGCCTTGGTTGCCTCATCTGTAGACTGGAATGGCTGTGACCTCAAGGGATTGTTATGAAGATGCGGGGAGAGGGTGTGCACACAGCAGCTGGGACAGTAAAGGATGCTCAACAAACAACGATGCTTCAAAGGTTATAGTCACAGAACTAAGCTCTCTTTTCACTCAGATAGCTAATAACGGTCCTCAAGTTTTTCAGCCACGTACAGTAGAACGAACCATAGATTTGTAGAATTAAAGAACAGGAAAGGACTGTGCCTTGCATTGACCTACCTCCATTTCCCCACTTCCCAAATCAGGACTTGAAGCTGGAGAGAACAAGGATGTGGGTGCAAGATTTCTGACACTTAGCAGGAGAGCTAGAAGTCATACTCGGTGTCCTGTTGGCCTGTGTTCTACCCAGCATACCATGTGCTTCCTTAATGCAAAGCTGTTGTTTATAAGGGCTTCATCATTTACATGTGCCATTTACCCACAGAGACATTCCAAAAGCATCTTTGTAAAAATATGAGATGATTAAGATGATTAAGAAAATTCATCTTCTGGGTGCCTAGGTGGTTCAGTTAGTTAAGTCTACAACTTTGGCTCAGGTCATGATCTCGCGGTTTGTGGGTTCGAGCTTCGCGTTGGGCTCTGTGCTGACATCTCAGAGCCTGGAGCCTGCTTTGGATTCTATGTCTACCTCTCTCTCTTCCCCTGCCTTGCTCGCACTCTGTCTCTCTGTCTGTCTCCCTGTCTCTCAAAAATAAACATTAAATTTTTTTTAATTAAAAAAAGAAAATCCATCTTTCAAAGGGAATTAATTACTTTGCTCCACATGGCTGTCATTGATGCTCTATTAGGTGCTAAGTGCTGATCCCTTTTATTCCTTCCTGCCAATTTACAGCCTCTATTACTTATTATTTGTGTTGTGTTCCCATTATCACCCTGACCTGAGTGGGTTTCTCAGGCTGTGGGTTTTATTGCTAGGATACAAGGCTACTGTAATCAGAAGGGTCTGAGGCACAGGCAGTGTGATTTCTGTTGTAAGTCCTCCGCTCAGCATTGGACCCTCGGAAAGACTGCCTGGTGCTGAGCCTCCTTTGCGATTGAGTGGCTCTTTTGGCCTCTTCTTCCATGTCCTCCCCAAAGAACCTAATGTCTAAATTCTTTTCCTTTCATAGCTTCTGGTCACCCACACTGTTTCTTCTGCCACCTTGAACTTGGCTCTGACCGGGAAGTGCCTTCCAGATTCGCCAGTCACGTGAATGTTGAGTTCAGCATGCCCACAACTTCTGCCTCTAAAGCTGCCGTAAGATCCATCTCTGTGGAAGACAAGACTGATGTCAGGAAGTGGGTCAATTATTCTGCACACTACAGCTACAAGGTAGCCTCGGGAGGCGTCTGGCTAATGTTTCCAGGTCCATTTGTTCACCCCCTTCCCCTCCCCTGTCTTGTTCCCTTTAGCAGTGCCTGCCTTGAATGCAGGATGTTCTCTTACCGCCTTAGAGAGAGGTACACCATGCATAGCTGTGGATGAGTCTGCTCTGATTTGAATGAATAGTCTCACTGGTGGGCAAGAGAAAGGTTGGGAAAAAATAAAGAGGTGAATGAAAGAGGAGAGTATAATGTTTTTCAGTCATCATGAACAACAACAAAAGAGTCATGGGGTAAAGGAATTAGTATTACTCATTCATAATATATGTTGCAGAAGTTGTGAACTTGAAAGTGGAGGGGAGTTCAGGAAAGTGCTAACCCAAAGCATGTATTTCATTCAGCTTCAGAGTTGGTGAAGTAGATCTGAGTAAAGTCAGGACACCTATGACCTGGTCACTGGGCTATACCAGGACAAAATTCAAAAGCCAAGCAAGCTTCTGTAATAGTAACAGGATCAGGGCTGTGGAAGGAGGAAACTAAGTTGGAGTGTTCTGATATAAATAGTGATTCTATCTTCAGGCATTGGAAACTCAATAGCAGATTAAATGCCAAAGATAGAAAATGGGGGTTATTGAAGAATTATTTTGCAAACGGTTTAATAATTTTTTTATTCATAACAATATCCTTAGTTTTTCAAGGTTATTTATTGTTCTTCAATGTTTCCTTAGTTGTGTGATCTAAAACCTTAAACTACCAAAAAGAACACATACTCCATCTTGTGGCCAGGGAAAATATAGCACTTTCATCAAGCATGACCCTCATCTGTTTTTTCTTTAATTGTTCCCTTCATCATAAATATCCAAAGTGGTGAAGAGAAGAGCAGTTTTAATTATGAAACTCTCTAGCTTGATAGATTTCCTTTCTGACTTGTCAAAGGCTTCAGCGTGTGTCACTTTCAAGGCAAGATGAATTTATTAATCCCTTCATAGTTGTAGCTGCCGTATTTTGCAGGAGACACAGGAAGAACTATAAACACTAGAGTACTTAACTTTGGAAAGAGATAAAGTAATGGAGAG
The DNA here is from genome assembly GCF_046562875.1 of Panthera onca. Classification (NCBI taxonomy): domain Eukaryota; kingdom Metazoa; phylum Chordata; class Mammalia; order Carnivora; family Felidae; genus Panthera; species Panthera onca. Next base: position 124,892,117 of record NC_138344.1, on the reverse strand, counting down.
TATAAACAGCCAGATGGAAAGGGATTCAGTCATTTTGATAAACTTTTGTGCTTGCCTGCTGTATACCTACATTATTGGAGTACAATAGTCAACAAGGGTGTACCCCTGTCCTATGTAGCCTGTGGTTGGGGGGCAGCCGGGCAGGTGTACCAGGTACAGTGGAAATATGCCCAGGAAGAACGCCTCACTCTACCTAATGACTTGGGAACATGACTCAAGGTGACCTTTGAACAACTATGCAAGACAAAGAATAAGAATTTTCCAGGTGGACTGTGAGGAAGGGGGATTCCAGAGCAAGCAAAGAGCATGTGCAAAGAGATAATCCTAATATACTCAGGGCCAGTATCTTCAGTGTGGCTAAAGCCCAAAACATTAACAAAATTACAGGGGATCTCAACGAGCGTGGTGAGGTATTCTCTTTGAGATTATTTATTATTGGGATGTTTTTCTCCTCTTTCTGATATTTCTCTCCAACTTCTATTCTTGGCAGGTGGAAATTGAGCAAAAAAAGAGTTTGAAGCCAGACTTTGAAGGAGATGAAATGGAAAATCCCAAGGAGTGTGGGGTCCAGTGACAAAGCCCTACTGCAGGGGGCATGACCCAAGTTCTCATGAATAGCTGAAGTTCAAGTCAGTACCTACCATGACTACTCCATGTTGGGAACAGTATTTTGGACCTTCCTTTTGTAGTTACCTGTATTTTAACAGGAAACCTTGAGGTGGTTGCTTTGGAGAGACCCTGATATGCCTGATGATGCACCTAGTTCACCTGACTTTTGGGGCTTATTGTCTAATTAAGCCTCCTTTTCTTCACTCTGCTTATCTCACAGCTGTTGGGTGTGGTTTGTTGTCACTGTTGGAGTCAGGAAGAGAACCTTCCACATGAGTGTTGGCCCCATTTCCTTCTGATGTTCATCTGTCACTTACATGATTTTCTAGAAAACACAGTCTTGAGAAAGTTCATTCAGAATCCACCTCTGTCACTCCCTCTAGAAAAAGGTTCAGAAGAGGTGAGGTACAAAACACATTTCCTCTTTGGGTCTACTAGGCTCTTTGTACATGTCTCCATTCTTTAAATGTTAACACTATGCAACAGAAGTTTTCAAGACGTTTCCCTCCCAGTTCTGGATGGTTTTGATTAAAACACTTTTTCCATCTCTCTGTTCCCAGGGTTCACCACCCTGAGTCACAATAAACAATGGAAAAAAGGCACAATAGGATACTTTTTTATTCTGTGATTAGCCCCACATTCTGCAAAGGGTGGCTATTGAAGGGAAAGCAAAACTGAGCTGATTTTTCTTCATTCTGGGGAAAAGGGCCATTAATTGTAACATAATATTCAATTCAGGAGACAACTTCAATCTCAGAGAATTCCCAAATTCACACTGAAAAATACAGGCCATTTCTGTTTCTGAAACAAATGGATGGATATATATACATATATATACATATATATATATATACATATACATATATACATATGTATATGTATATATATATGTATATATACACATATATATACATATATATATATACACACACACACATATATATGTGTATATATATATATATATATGTATGTATGTATACCTCAGGCATTTGTCAGGGCATTTGGGAGCTCTTTTTATACCTCAAGCCTATAGACAGTTGCATGTCTCTTTAATTCAGACTTTACAGGAAGTATAAGTGGAAAAGATAATTTTAAAAGCTGTTTTAAAACTAAGCTTTTAGTTTTAAAAATTTAAAAGCTGTTTTAAAACTAAGCTTTTAGTATATGAGCTCTCCCCCCAAATTCAGAGTTTGATAATTACAATATTGTAACAGATCTAAAAGGCGGAAGACTCTAGGGTAGAAATGGGGGAAAGGCCTATTTTTCTAATGTTGGGAGCATTAAATCTGATTCCAAAAGTCTGGGACACTCGATCTTCTTTCCCTTCATATGTTCCTGCTTATATTCTGTACTTCTACTTCTTATTTCTATCTTGGTGTCTCCTTACCATACAAGGAACGATATTGGCCATCCCAAAGGGAATACCTGCTCAGCAGCTTAAAGGCCGGTTCTATCTGCCTTCTTCTCCTGTGAAGAATAAAGTAAGGGGACAGAAAGCATACCTGTAAGATTTGTCAGATGATACAGAGAAATAAATGATATATCCAGTCTCAACTGGAAGATTTGGGATTAATTTATCCAGTGAATTTTCACTGAATTGTAACTACGTACTGACACTAGAACATAGACATCATTACCATTTTTTTTTGAAATACCTGAACATAAGACTGAAACTAAAAGGATAAAATTCAGTAGGCATTAACAAGACACTATATTCTGAGTTGCTTAAACACTATATTCTGAGTTGCTTAAATACAACCTTCTAAATACAGAGTGGTGTTACCTATGTGTGTGTTGACAGGAAGGTTGTTGAAAAGTCATGGTTTCACAATGGTTCCTGTAGAAATGTTTTCTTAGGGAAATAGGACTTCAGTTTGAATTAGGAGTGTATGGTGACTATCACAAAGTTAATGCATTCAACCTGTGGTAACAGAAGCCCAGAGAGCCCTGCATGCTGCACTGGTCAGTCCACATTTGGATGGAGGGTTGGATTCAATTGTGGATACTATGTTTTAAGAGAGACATTAATCAGTTGTGTCCAGAGGCAGGTGACCAGGGTTGTGAAGGGTCTAATTACATAAGGGACAGGGGAATAGAATAGGAGAGAATAAAATAATATAGCTGCCCTGAAATTTCCATTGAGTTTTAAAAAGGGAGAAGAATAAGACTTACCTGTGTAACTTCAAAGGGCAAAAATAGGAACAAAGAGGAACTTTATAGATAACAGATGTTTGCTTCAACATAAGAAAGAATTTTCTAATAAGAGGTTCTAAATGTGGTGGTTCTAAAGGGGAAAAGACTTGTGTAGTAATATTTCCTATTGCTGCAAATGCCCAAAGGTTAAAATAATCATCCATCCCAGATGCTATGAAAGGGGCACTGGATTTGGGCTAGATGGCTCCCAAGATCCCTTTTGCATATAGGCTAATCTCAGTAGTAACTCTCTAACTCTAGTTGTTTTCTCCTTGATAAGTGGTTTTGTAAACTTTGTGAAATACATTGGGATTTCCTGAAGGTCTCTGTCAAGTGAGGCAGAGCCCTTCCCCTGTTGTACGAAAGGCACATGAGATTCCTCACAGAAACATCAAGATGCACTAAAGAACTGGCAAGGTAAAGGTCATTCTGACACCTTCCTTACCCAACGTTAGCACCTGCGCACCCTGTCAAGATCTCTGCCTCACCTGCCAGCATCACATGTGTGCTGCCTGTTGGACGATTTCTCCCCATCTTAGTTAATTCTCATTGCCTTTGTGCTTTTACGTGGATTTTTTTTTCTTTCAACCAAGGGTTAGGAAAATCCTTTCCATGCTATCTGCATTCAGCAAGCAAATTATTATTAATAATAATTTTTTTTAAAAAACCTACCACCTTGATTTCATCAAATTTGCTTTCCCACTGCTGTTTTTGGGAAACTGATTATGGGTAGCCTTTGGGACTTTGGGGGATATAATACTATCTATTTTGAGGCCTGGTGTTATGTGAATAGCCTACATAGAAAACACAGGCAAATTACCTTTTTGGTGTGCAGATGTGCAGATTCTTTTACTACCCTGGACCTGGATTGTGTGTATGTGTGTGGTCACAAGTAGTCCTTGTCTATGTTATCAATAATGTGAAGATATTAAAAGTAAATTCACTTTACCAATACATAGTATTACTATTAGAACATAAATTAGATGTCACATGATATTAAGAGCTATGCTTTCTTTTGAGTCTGATGGCTTGCTTTGTGACTTTATAGTAAAAGAGGATAAGAAATGTACTTGTTGTGATATGTCAAACAAGAGAAGCTAAGGTATTTTGTGGTGGGCCATTAAACCCCCTTTGCCACTCTTGTAAACATAATACTAGTTATTTTTTCTCAAAATTTTATATTTCACTTAAATATCATCTGGACATTTTTTTTTTTTTTTCATTTGGTTCTTTCCCCGCTCTCAGCACTCCTGCATTATTGACAGGACTCATAACCCTTGAGAACATTTTTTTTTAATGCAATATATTTCTTATTTGAAATGGGAGCAATTTCTATTCAAATCCAGTGGGTGAGAACAAGAGTTTATTTCCTTAGATATTAAAGTCCCCAAGAAATATGATCCATGATGGCAAGGAATATATCTTATTCTTTATGTTCAGTACCTAGGAGAAAGCTTGGGAAAGGTTTCAGCCACCTTAAATCCTTGCTGATAGGACAAACATATATTAGTGAAATAAAAGGAAATTATTAGGGGGTGCCTGGCTGGCTCAGTTGGTAGAGCATGCACCTTTTTTTTAGATTTATTTTATTGATTTTGAGAGAGACAGTGTGCAAGCAGGGGAGGAGTAGAGACAGAGGTAGAGAAAGAATACCAAGCAGGTTCTGCTCTGCCAGCACAGTGCCCAACAGAGGGCTCGATCTCACGAACCATGAGATCATGACCAGAGCTGAAATCGAGAGTTGAACACTTAACCAACTGAGCCACTCAGGCTCCTGGAGCCTGCAACTCTTGATCTCAGGGACATGAGTTCAAGCCCCATGTTAGGTGTAGAGATTACTTTTAAAAGAAAGAAAAAAAGAAATTATTAGGTATTTAATAAATGTTTGTTAAACGCACACTCACCTGAAACTCTAAGAAACTTAGCCCTTACTTATCATCAAATACTTCTATTAAAATAAGCAAGCAAGCTTTATTTCCTGAAAGACTTAATTTTTTTTTTTTATTCCTGCTTCCACTGTCAACAATGACTGTCAGCACATAGCCTTCACGTGCAGCTGAATTTAAACTACAGTTTTTCTCACTCATATTGAAAAACATTTTTGTGCCCAAAATACAGTAGCACAGATGCTACCCATGAGTCAAGATTATTGATTCAGTTTTGTTCCTTCAAGTCAGACATGTCTTGCCCATTTGAATAGTCAGCAGGAGGAGAAAGCTTGGCCAATCTTGGTGTGCTATGTCTTTGGTTTCCCCACCATTAACTACTGACTGGTGTTGCTGTGTTTTGTCACCATAGGCAGATGGAGGACTGAGATGGTAAGGATGAAACTCGTGAAATTAAATCATGATTTCAGAGCTGCTTTCAATCTCTTTATGAGGTTAGTTGTGGGAAAGCACAGGATGATCTGAAATTGTTTAAAAGCCTTGGGAATATTAAATTAATTTCAGTAGGAAGCATTGCCACCTAGCCTACTTTTAGAATTCTCCCACTTGGGACTGGTAATTTTAATGGTTCTCCAGATGATGATCGTAAGTGAATTCTAGCATATCTAGAGTTTTAGGTCATGTGAAGAATGCCATTTAACAGAAAATTCAAACAAAACTGACCAAAAATGTCCACACACACACAAAAAAAATCACCTAGTAAACAAATCATCTTTAACAACTTATACCAAGTCCCATTCAAACCATGACTGCTCTTTATATAAAAATAGTCATCTCATTCTCCCCAAGTTTTCAAGATGTCTTCTAAACATTGCCAATGTCTGCCAATTTCCTACAAGTCACCATTTCTCCATCATTTCTTAATTGTGCTTTTTGTAAAGGAAACTTGCATTGGGTATTGTGACTTATATTTATGTATTTAAGGAATTAAAAAGTAAACAAGATGTAGAAAATAAATGTATCAGTAATATTTTCCCACATATTAACTCAAAGAAGAAATACGGAGTTTTACATTTCTTCTAGTGTGCCTTAGCAAATCTGACTGAGAGTCTCATCTTTTTTTGTTTGTTTGTTTTAAGAATTGGGGGAAAAATATATCTCTGAACTTGCAATTCCAAGCCTGCACAGATAGAAACTATCCATAGGAAGGTGTTTGGTAGTGTCTACAGAGAGGCAAATAATACTGGGTAATGAAAAGCCACAAAAGAGCAGACTTAAAAATGAGAATTTCAACATGAAAAGATAAAGTGGACAGAGGTGACAAACAGCACTAGCCACCAAACTTGAACTAGAGGCTATCCCTTAAAAGTAAGGGACAAATAAAAGGTTATGCAGCAAGGATAAACAGAATGATTTCAGTTCAACAAATGTTTATCAAGTGTCTACTCTGGTCAAAGTGCTGTGCTATCAGCCAGCTTCCCTAAAGGGAGGTAACGTCAAAGCCAAGGACACTGAGAATTGTTGATGTGAAGTCATCAGAGGGAGTGTACTTTATCAAGGGAAAATTGGGGTTTCTATGACTCTTTGAAGGACATAGTCATGGAGACAATCACCATGTGAAGTAACCTGCTCTTTTCCCAATCAGGACTCAGTAACCTCACCTAAAAAAGTGAGGAAGCTGGACTAATTGTCCCCTTAGGTCCCTGCCCACTTCAGTTTCATGGATTATTTTATAAAATATCCTTTGGTGCCACTGTCAGTGATACTTCATGTCATGGGTGCTCTTCATATAGTCTTAAGAACCAAGAAATTTAAAATTTGAAGATTGGGAAAATCAGCTGCCCCATCTTTTTTCTTTTCCTGTCTTCATCCCTTACCATCTGCCCAGACAACAAACACAGTCCTCTATTATGTAATTGTGTAGTTGGAGGATCAAAAGGATGGTGAACATCAGTTAGAACACTGCCCTGTAAGTTCCACTGGCATCACCCAGCACAACAGTGGTGTGAATGTGGAGAGGAACAGACCAAACAGGTCTCCGAAATGGATGTTAGGATTTGAGTATCACTTGAAGCAGAAGTAGATCTAACCCTCCAAGGTACTGAGGGGCCACGTAACAATGATCTGTGATTTATAGATATGTCCTTTTACACAACAGACTGCAGAAATTGAGGGGGGGGGGGCGGGGGGGGAAGTGCTCCGTAAATATGCTGGGACTATTTGTAAAACAGTTAAGGCAAAACGAGATGAGAGAAAGGGTCAGGCCTCTTTATATTCTCACTGTCTCTTAATAACATGAAAATGTAGTTTAATTTTTTTTTAAACATGCACAAGCTACAAAATACCATCTTTTTAATGTGTTAGTATGACTTTAGTTTCTTATACTTAGAATTGGGTCAAATGTAATGGCTCGATTCTAACTGGACAGAGCAAGACATTCTGGCATCCCCTTCCTATTTAGCTCCATGCTGTGCCTCAGATCAAACCCTCAGTGCCAGTCATGGACACTGTCTAGCCACCATCATCGTGCCTCCATGTGCTTCAGGATCAGCAACTCCATGTAGTGTCCAATGTGAGCAGTTCTGGGAAAGCAGATGTGCAGTCAGAACCTGACAGCAACCTATTGGACCAAAGGGTTTAAGGGTTTAGAAGTATGGGGGTGAAAGAAAGGAAGATTATGAACTCCTCTGACCCTAAGCCAGCATTCATTTAAACCTTTGTGTCCACCTGCCAACAGAGCCTGGAGAAAACTCTACCATATTCAAGAAATTAAACAGAATCAGTGTTTTAGCTAGGGAGTGTGATAAAAGAGCACTCCTTCTCACCCTCCATTTTTGTCATGTCTGTAAGTGAATTTCAGTCTGTTAGGATGATGGACCCTAGATCCAATGAGTGATTCAGCTGATCCAAGGCTTGTATTTTTCCTTCATTCATCATCCATCCTCACTTGATATAACTTCTTGTACTATTGTGATTAATTTTATGTAAAACCAGTTTACTTTTAAAAAAAAAGAATATGTGCCTATGTAATAAAGTCTACACACTGGCTAACTTTATAGAGGTGAGGTTTTATTTTTAATTGTTCTGCTGATTCTCATTTGTAATACCCTTTTTTTGAGCTATGAAAGTGAGCTATTAATACATTTTTTTCATTGTTTTTAGGAGTAGAATTTAGTGACTCATCACTTACATATAACACCCAGTGCTCATCATAACAAGTGCCTCCTTAACAGCCATCACCCATCTAGCCCATCCCCCACCCACCTCCCTCTATCAACCCTCAGTTCATTCTCTACTGTAAAGTCTTGTGTGGTTTCTCTCTCTCTCTCTCTCTCTCTCTCTCTCTCTCTCTCTTTCTCTCTCTCTTTTTCCCCCCTTCCCATACATTCATCTGTTTTGTTTCTTAAAATCCTATTAATACAAACATTTTAACAAAATCTGTCACCATGGAAGATTTAATGAGGTAAGACATAATGAAAAGTGTTTATTATAAAGAAGGCCTATCACCCAGTTAATGTGGTGTGATCATAAGATGACAAATTAACAAGTGACACATTAAAAACTGTTTATCCTAGTTAAGTTTATCATATATATAATTTAGTCAATTCAAAATATATTTATTGCATTCCAATTTTGTGCCCAATTGTGCGAGAAAACAAATTAAAATGATATAACCCTTAAGGTTTTCTTGGTGATAAGTGCAAATGCATATAGTAAGTGAGAAATAGAAAAGAATACATAAAAAATATCATTTCTGCAATATGTTCCTGACATATTCCTGTCAGCGCTCAACAAATAACTATTCAATCGATTGATGAATCCAAATGACTAATGTCAACATAAATTCAGATTGGGGAAAAAAATCAATATGGACTAGAATACTTGGAAAGTTTTCAGAGGAAAGATCACTTTTAAGTGAGACCTTGAGGTGGGGGTAAAATTTGACTCAGTTGCAAGAGGAAGCGAGTTTAGAACTGGAAAGAGTCAGGTGTACAAGTGGCATGTTGGATTGGCAGGAGGTGAGCCTGACCTGAGCAAAGGGTTCCTGCCCATCCGAAGGTCGATAGCGAAGCCAAGCTGAGATCTAGTCTAAGGTTACTCAGTCTAGTAAATGCTACAAAGGCATTTTAGAATCTTACTAATAAAGCATTATTCCAGAAAGGCTAATCTGTCTACAATGTGCCAGATATTTTGGACTAGAGGAAAGCTTAAGGGCAAAGAAAGCAAAGGTTTTTTTGGAGTAAACAAGGCAAGAAAGAAACAGCTTTGTGTTTAGTTCAAATAGACCACAGACATCTTACTGCAAAATACAATGATCTATTAAGAGGAGAACTTAGACCAGGTCCATGGCCCCCTGCTAGTGAAAGAACTCTGTGCTGAACAGAACACAGAATTGTATAGCCTGGTCAGTCTGAAATGAACTGATATTAGTAATTGATAGCAGATGCACAGAAGGGTTAATGGCCAAATAACAGCATAAAATTTTCTTAGGTTGGGGAATCTGAAGAATAATATACTCCTTCCCCCTATCTCTGTCTGCCAAGAATCCTCTTGAACCAAGTTTTGAGACCTGTCTAGGTTCCACATTGGCACAAGGTTTCAGTCTGCTAAGGTCCCCCTGTCCTTTAATATTCACATGGAATAACTGCAAGTGGCTGTTTGAAGCCAAGCATGTCCTTAATGTTTCTCAGCATGTGGGGGAGGAGGAGTTGAGAATGAGAGGAAATGAAGATGAGAATTTAAATATCCTCAGTGTCATTTGTCAGCACTTTTCCAAGCTCCTCCCACCTCCTCTCCATCATGATCCTCTATTTCCTCTTTAGTCCTCTATGCTGGGCAACTTTCTGTATTCCTGAAACATAATATGAGCTAGCATTTATGTAGGGCTTATATTCTGATGCGACCATGTGTGCTAAGTCTTTTAGATGCATCCTTATCTAATGAAGGCAGCTCCCCTCTCCATTCTGCATGGTACTAATAATTCACGGCTGATGGTACAACTGACATTTATTGAAGGTTGACAGTTAATAGTGAGTGCAGCACAAAACAGGGAAGAATTTAAAACTGAATGCCAGACATCCCTGCACCTAAAGTTCATGGCTCACACCCCACAGAGGGAATCGTTAAACATCTTTCTCCCTCGTCTCTAGTCTGAGTACATGGAACCAACACCTCAAGTCCCCAAACTACTGTCTCCCTGACTGCCAAGGGAAAACTGAAAACTTCTTAAAATCTCATGTTAAGTGGAGATTAAGTTCTAAAGTCAACACTCTTGAAAATCAAAGTAGCCATAGAATAGTCAAAAGCGTAAGTCTTCTTTAATGAAAGTTGCTCCATGACCCTCAATTAATTTTTCAGTTTCTTCATTGAGAATTACTGACAGAGTCATCAACGCCCCAAATCCCAGCTACCTGAACAATGTGTTCCAGTTCATGGTCAATGTGGGGAAGCCATTAAAATGAGTCACAATTATTTCCTGAGTTTTACCAACATGAATTGACCATTTCAGGCTTGACAGCATCTTTTATCTGCCTCACAGACCCACTGAGTGGAGTGGCAGACCGAATAACTTGAATAGACATGTAATGAGTCTCCATTATAGTTCACTTTCTTATGCAAAACAATTTTTAGTTCCACTCCATTGCACCCTGTAATGGACCCATTGAAGTATCTTTCCAAACCAGAGAGAAGTCTATCTTAGATCTCCAAAAAGAATTTACATAAACACATTTTTTTTTTCTTCAGAGGTCTCAAAATGACAGATAATATTTTCACAAGAAATTAGAGCCAAAACTACCTGTCCTTTCCTCCCCCATACAGTCTAGGCAGCAGAAATAGATAAAATCTATTTTACACCTGTTGAGAGCAAACCCCAGGAGTTACATTTTTTAACCCAGAGACCACATGTAGGCATTCCACTCAACAGTCTTAGCTAAGGTCTCAGCTCACAGCTGGAATCAACGAAGACACACAGGTGCATGAAAATTTAGAGGATTCTAGCCCTCAGACTTTGAGTCTTCCAGCTGAGGCACCCAATGTCACAGAGAAGAGACAAGCCATTGCTCCTGTACTGTGTCCAAATTCTGGATCCTCATAATCCCTAAACCTAATAAATAATGGTTTCAGGCCAATAAGTTCTGGGGCAACTTGTTACATAGCCATAGTCACCAGAACACTAACGTTAATTGAGTATTTAAGAAGTGCCACACACTGTGTAGGATGCCTTGTATTTTATATCACTTAGCTATTTCTGTGTAGCAAGCCATTGGAAACCTCAGGGGCTTAACACAATAGTTCTTGATTTTTATAGCTCAGAGATGTGTGGTCTATTGAGGATTGGCTGACCAAGGCTAGGCTCACTTATGTGTTTTAAGTGTTACCTGGGAGCTCTGCCCAGCCTGGGCTTGGCTGGGGCATCTTAGCAAGGACAGATCCACTGTAGGTATCTCTTACCTTCCTCTTGGAATTTACAGGCTTGACTGGGTATGTCATTTTCATGGAGAGGAAGGAGCACAAAAACGCATAGGCTTCTTAGGGCCTAAGGTCAGAAATGGCACACCAACACTTCTACCAAATTCTATTGGCCAAATGGACTCACATGATCAGGCCCAGATTAAAGGGGTGAGAAAACAGACTCCATCTACTTAGTATACTGCAAAGTCACAGGCACGGGTGTGCACAGAGGGAGGGGTGAAGAATTGGAGCCATTCAATCTGCTGCATATTTAATCTCCATAATTATCAAGTAAGTACTATTGTCATCCCCATCCCACTCATTTCATAAACTGAAGCACAGAGACTTTAAATAATGTGAGTTAACAGAATTCCTGGAGCTTCCAGTGAGACTACTGCTCCTGTGGCTGTCTCATCACTGCAAAATGTCCATGAGACCAAACTCTCAGAAGATGTCTTTGCCTTTGGGTGCTAGACCACAACTGGCTGCGCTGGGTCACCCATGCTTCCTGTCATAAACCAATTCTTGACCTTCCTCTAATTGGAACTGAGGATCACTATGCCAATATGTGTTTCCATGAGATTCAGGAACCACTAGAAGCCCAAATCCTTTTCAGTCTATCACCCCAATTCATCCATAAATATGACTCCTTCTCACACTCCTCCCTAACTCCCTGGACACTTTCTGTGCCTCTAAGACTCAAGACCTGTCATCAATACTCTTGATCTGTGATATCCTCTCTGGACAAGCCTTCACTCACATCTCCCTTCATTCCATCCTGTTATCCCTTAAGAGCACACTGCTCCCACTGCTGTGCATGTGGGACATGCTTTTTTCTCAAAAGGACATGCTTTTTTCTCTTATACCATGTACCTCTGGGCTTGAAGATGAGAAAGCAGTATCCTACTTGCCTCCTATTGTAGTTTCATCAATCATTCTCCTTCCTCTTCAAAACTTAGATCCTATGAAATTCATGCTATCAGACACTATAACCCCAAATACTGCCATCTCATTGACCTTCAAGTCATACAAACAAAGCTTAATTTAGCTTATTTTGCAACACTAACTTGACCTGGGTTATTTCTTAATTATGCATCTGGAAATCATAAGCAAAACTTGAACTGGTTCCCAAGGTTAATATGAAGCCACTACTGACCAATTCCCTATCATTTAAGAAAATTCTAATATAACCAATCACTGTGAAGTATAAATAATCACTTCCTTTCCACTCTATAAGCTACCCCTTACAGGAGGGGCATTGTCATCCAACAATAGCTTCATTCCATGCTTTGGTTTGCATGCTCCCAGTTTGCAAACTGTATTTTGGTGTGTGCTCAATAAACCTTTGCAAATTACTACTTTGCTGATTTATTGGTTTTCTGTTATTTATGAACTATTTATGAACTATTTGTCAATAGTCGCTCACTGAGGTCCAAGGCACCTTTAGGAAGATGTTCCAGAAGTTGCCCACATCACATCTTATATCCATTGGATCAAATGTAAGCACAGGGTGACAGCCGCAAAGGAAGCTCAAAAATGTAATCTCTTGCTGAATAAGACCAGCTAAAACTCAGGGAATTCTATTTCTAAAGGAAAGAGGAAAATGGTATTTGGGGATAGTGATCTTTGTCACATTAGTTGAGCCTATTATGATAGGGAAAGATAGGATTCAGTAGGCAGAAAGGGAGAGGCTAAGTCTTGAAGGTCCCTGGGTGGGGAAAAACACAAATTTTAAAACATTTCTTCTGGGAACATCTGACCTCGAGCAAACTCCCTCAGGCATAAAGTTCCTCTTGAGAATGTGACAGACCCCACCTACTCCTCCTCAGGTTTCCCTCAGGAATTTGACAAGACTTGGCTAAAAATAACAGACCCACAAAGCACCTATGGCCATAGACCACCCCTCATACAATGGAAACAAGCCAATCAAAAAGGAATGACTAGGCATTTAGAGTTATCAAGCCAATAATGGTAGAACCTGAGAAGGAGCAAGGGGGAAGGGAAGGGAGGGCTGACCAAAACCCTACAAAGCAAAGTTCCTTGCCTATAGTCATGGGCATTCACTTTGGAACGCCCCCCTCTGCAATGAGAGTTTTCATACTGTTCTTACTTTCTTAATCTTATACTCTTATGAACTTTTGCCTACTGCTCATTTTATTTTGTGTCCACCTCTTTATTTTTCCAAGTGACAAGAGAACAAATTCTGGGTATCGAGGTAAAAAAAAAAAAAACAAAAACAAAAAACCTGCAACACTATTATTTACCTATTCTATGTCTTCCACAAGTAGCTGACTGAGACCAGAGAAAAGCACCATAGCCATAATGATTCTTATCCTAAATCTCAAAAAAGCAATTGCTTTTCCATAACAATCTTATACACTTTTTAAATACATCTGATGTTCTACCTGCAACAAAATGACAATTTCATATGTTCTCCTCTCTTCTCAAACCTTCAACAATTCCTTCCCAATTTTACAACTGCACTCTCAGCTGATAACCGTTGTATTTTATTGAAAAATTTTAAACCATCATGGGAAGTTCTTTTCTTTCTGACCACCAAATCTATCAACCCACCTACACATTTCCACCATCAATTCTAACTTTCTTTGTTCTCATCCTGTTTGTTGCAGTTTGTAGAAGCTCTCTGTTCCCAGCAGAGATGAACAGCTCCCTTTTTGCTCTGAAGCCTATCCTCACTGGCATTTCTCAAAAAGTGATGACTGCAATCATATGCAATTTCTCTTGTGTCATTATGTTTTTTTTTTCTGTTGACTATTCCCAGCAGCTTGGAAATAGTTTCTAATAAATCCCACCTTCAAAAAATGATTTGGAGAAAGGACTCTGGTAAGTTGGTGGAGTTGAAGCACCAGGAATCTGTCTCCCCACCTAGACATCAATTGCATTGGCAGAATCTGTGGGATATGACCATGTTGGAACTCTGGAGTCTATTGAAGGCTTGCAACTTCCAGGCAAAGGCTTGGACGGTAAATTGCAGCTAGATTCAGTCAATGTCAGCTCTTCCCACAATAGCAGCTCCCCATTTCCCGCCTCCCAGCCCTGTGGCAGGCAGCCCTGTACATCCTCCAGAAGCTGCTTGCATGCACTTGCAGGAGCCAGAGTAGACACAAAGGACCCTGTTCCCCAAACATGGGCAATCTGTGCTCTGACTGCTGATTGCTATTTCTGACCATAGAGATACAAAGAAGATATATTTGTTCTCACCATTTTCTCACTTCTTTTCTTCTCAGTTGCCTTCAATTTATCTTCCATTTCCATTACGACATGATAATGACTTTTGTCAATGTCCTGCAACTTGACAAATCTAAGATCTTTTCTATCTTATATGCTTCTCGTCAGCATTTGACAGTTTTAACTATTCTCTTCTTGCAGCAATCTCTTCCCTTGGTGTCCACCCCCACCCCCACCCTCACTAATGTTCTCCTGGTTTATATGCTACATCATTGCCAACTCCTTTCCAGTCTTGTTTTTTGGCTTTTGGTTTTTTTCTCCTTGGTCCATTCTCTAAACATCAGAATACCTCTATTCTCTTCCCTTATACTCCTCACAGGATCTCATACATTACCATGGCTGTAAGTACCTATATATGTTAGATGATTCCCAAACATTTATTTCTAGGTCAAATTGCTGGGCTCTAAGCTTGTATTCACCAGTTTATTTGACTCTCCACTTGACTGCTCAACAGACATCTAAACCTAACCATAACAGAACTTTTCTCATCTAAACGTGTCTTTCCCTCAATTTCCCCCAACCTACGTAAAGGGCACCAACATCTTCCCAGTTACCTAACAGAAACCTGTGAAAATCTTTGCTCATTTTTCTAAGACCCCATGTTCTATCCAAAGCAAGCCTTACAGAATCCCTTTTCAAAACATATGATGGGAGCTCCTGGGCAGCTCAATAGGTTAAAGATCTAACTCTTGATTTTGGCTCAGCTAAGGATGTCACAATTCATGAGTTCAAGCCCTGCATCAAGCCCCACATCAGGCACAGCACAGAGCCTGCCTGGGATTCTGTCTTCCTCTCTCTGTGCCCCTCCCCCACTCTCATGCATCTGCTCTCTCACTCTCTCTCAAAAATAAACATTAATAAAGATCACTTGAAAAAAACTAGTTTAAAAATATGATGAATCTTTCTTTTTTTTTTTTTTTAAACTTTATTATTTTGAGAGAGAGAGACAGAGCACCCAAGTGGGGGAGGGGCAGAGAGAGAGAATCCCAAACAGGCTCCACTCTGTCAGCACAGAGCCCAATGCAGGGCTCGATCTCAGGAACCCTGAAAATATGACCTGACATGAAGTCAAGAGTTGGAGGCTTAACCAATTGAGCCACCCAGGTGCCCCTATGATGAACCTTTCTTACCTCCACTCTACTCACCTGGATTTCTACAAATGCCTAATGTATAACATTTTACTTATTTATCTTGTCTATTGTCTGTTTCATCAGTCTCATGAGCTTCATAATGGAAGGGGATTTGGTTTGTTTTCTCTTACACTAGTGCCCTCATAGCCTAGAATAGGGCCTGATTCTCAGTGAATATTTTTGAGTGATTGGAAGAAAAGTCTAGTGGGACTCAGACATGCAAAACTGAATCATAATACATTCTTTTAAATGGGAGTGTGTACAAAATTTAGAAAGGGGAATATTTGGAGATCTTGGGAATTAGACACAACTTTAGTCTTTCTTTTTGGATGAAAGAAAAATAAGCCAAGAACAAAGAACATTGTGAAAACATTTGTCTTACTTTTCCTTTTAGAATGTATGTTGAAGCAAGAAATTGTATCAAATATGATCACTTCCCAAATAATTTACAAAAATAAATATAGAGAAACAATGATGGGGGAAATAATGGAAGGAATTAAAGCTTCCAGGAGCTGGATTTTTCCAGAAAGGAAAAAAGGTAAGTGGAGAAAGACATTGTAAGTGTGCAATGTGAAGAAAGATACAGAAACAAATTTTTAAAAATTCCTTTTCCTGGAGGAATGAGAAAGGAGTTGGTCTCAAGTTTACAGGACAGCTATGTGGGACCTTTATAGAGTCAGAGAGCTAGTGAGGACAACCCGTCCATGGATGGCTTGTGACTATCGACTAGTATTTAACTTGTAGAAATCCTAAGATCAGTCAACTTCATTTCTAAGACTCTATCCTACAAAGATAATAGCAAAAGTATATAAAGGTACCTTCACAAAGACATTGTTGCAGCAAAATTTAAAATAGCACAAAAGGAAATAGTCTAACTATTCCTTTATGCACCTACAGAGGTGACTTAAAGTCACCTGAGACAGCATAACATTTACTGGTCTAGAAAGAGGTCTGTGATATACTGGGTATATGAAAAAGCAAATCGTATATAAAATTAAAGGCATGATTTCTTTTTTGTAAAAAACAAAGTGTAGTCATATTTATCTACATATATATATCCAGAGATGCTTTGTGGAAATAGGAAAAACATGTGATTGAGAGATATGATTGGAAAGACAGAAATACATGGATTTCATCTTTTATATTTTTATTTGATGGATTTGGGTAATCTAATTTTTCTTGTTTTGTTGTGTTTTTTTCCTTCCAAATATTTTTTTAATGTCATGATTGCTTAAGGATAAAATTAAGAGGGCTAAATATGGAGACTAAGAACATACTGAGATTTTGAAAATGGTCTGTATTTGATAATCATTATCCATTTTTAAAAAGTCAGACAGATTCTGATTTGATTTTTTAAGCCAATAATGGAAGGATGAAAATACATGAAGGGCATTAAAAAAAGGCTATGTTTGGTATTCTGTAACTACTGTATTAAAGAAGAAGAAAAGGGGAGCCTTGGTGGCTCAGTTGGTTAGGCATCTGATTCTTGATTTTGGCTCGGGTCATCATTTCATGATTGTGAGATCAAGCCCCACATTGGGCTCATGTTGGACGTGGGGCCTGCTTAGGATTCTCTCTCTCTCTTTCTCTCTCTCTCTCTGCACTTCCCCTGCTCACGCATGCACATGTGTGCTCACTCTCTCAATAATAATAATGATAATAATAAGTAAAAAGGAAAGCAAAGGGACAAATGGAGACAATGAGGAGGCAAGAGGGAGGGAGGGAGGAAAGTAAACGAAGGGAAAGGGGGAGACAGAAAGAAGGGATTTGAAATTGATTGTGTTGTTCACCAAAATCAGAGAAAAATTAAGAAGCAATTATATAATGAGTTCTATCGTTTGAAAATAAGACCATGGGGTACTTGGGTGGCTCTGTCAGTTAAGCGTCCAACTTCAGCTCAGGTCAAGATCTTGTGGTTCATGAGTTTGAGCTGTGCATCGGTCTCTGTCCTGACAGCTCAGAGCCTGGAACCTGTCTTCAGATTCTGTGTCTCCCTCGCTCTCTGCCCCTCCCCCACTTATGCTCTGTCTCTCTCTCTCTCAAAAACAAATAAACATTTTAAAAAATAATAAAGAAAAGAAGACCATAGTTATTTATTACTAAGGAGGCTACAAAATCTATGAAGAAGAAATGAAACACCACTCTAAGGGACTGTGGTTTCCTGGTTCTACGTTCTATCTGGGCTCAGGTGTATTTTGTCATCCTGTGTCCAAATAGCAGTATTGATTGTCTTTTATCACACACTACAGTATATCTGAGGGCGGAAAAATCTATCATTTCAATTTAACATTTATTGAGGAATGGTAATGCATTCTACACTTGACAAATGAGCAACTGTATCTCTTGGCTAGAGATTTATATAAGGCTTCTAGTTTTAAACAGTCTGAGTCATTTCAGGAAGTAGATGATTTTCAACTGATGTAGAAACAGAAATCAGTTATTCAAATGATTTAACCTCAATGAAACCGGTGAAAAATTTACTACTTTAGAGTGTGGTATGTGTTTCATCTCAAACTTGGAATTGCTTCCTTCTTTGATTCTAATTTTATAGACGGGGGGAGAAAAAACCTTACATGTGCAGAAGATATATACAGCTTTGCTTTATTGGTGAACTCAGTTCAGAAATATGTTCTAATTTCTATTTGTTCCGCTCCACTGTTCAACATGATCTAGACAAAGACAAAATGGAACCTATTTAATTTTCTGTACCATCAATATTATTATCGTTGCTACGGTCTTCAATATTTACTAAGGACCTACTTTATGCCAGTTATTGTGCTAAGGGGCTGCACGTGGATCATTTCTTAATCCTCACATAATTATCTAAAGTAGGTAATATTACTAACCTGCCACTCTACAGATGAGGTCACTTGCCCATGGTCAGAGCAAGAACAAGCATGTTGGTCTACCTGACACCCGAGGTCACATGCTTGGATACTTGCTAGACCAGTATAGCTGTCGATATATACTAGATATATACTACCTCTTCTAATTTATTGTGCCATGACATTAGCACATGCCTAATTTACTTTTTTTATCTACTTATTTAGAGTTATGCCACTGGCTTATTAGATAAAATAGAAAGAATTCCCCTTCCTAATGTTCTACCTCTAAAAATGGTCATCCTTTATTTTGTCTTATGAAAGCATTTAAAATGTAAGGATAAAGCTAGACATAAATGTTTTGATTATAGACAATCTTGCTAGAAAATGGCTGTTCTTGACAAATTCAAGAATTGAATTGAGTCATTCAACTGAAGTGAGTAACTGAGTAGGTGCTATTTAAAATGGAAAATGGATGATTTTCAAGTGATGTAAAAACAGAGGAATTGGTTATTTACATTATTTAATAAATGCTTCTTGATGATACTTTTATGAAGGCAATTATATTTAATCAGGGCAAAGTCTTGGTTTCAGGGCTCAATGTTGCATAGAGTTTCTTGTCTCCCAAATGAAGTTTAACACATTATATAATTAACATATACTTGACAAACTTAAGGAGCGACATGATTCGATTCAAAACCGTTGCATTCTCCTGGATTGACAGCTTCTTATTTCTAAGACAGGTGGAAAGAGCCCTGAACTTGTACCTCTAAAATTTCACAAGTAAACAGCAATATGACCTTGGGCAAGTCACTGTTGAAGGTAAGTCTCAGTTTCCTAATCATAATAAAGGCATAATATTACTTATCTCATTGGACTGTTACAAGCTTTAAATGAGGTACTGTGTGATTAAAACTTTTACAATAAATCC
Source organism: Panthera onca (assembly GCF_046562875.1). Classification (NCBI taxonomy): domain Eukaryota; kingdom Metazoa; phylum Chordata; class Mammalia; order Carnivora; family Felidae; genus Panthera; species Panthera onca. Next base: position 124,872,844 of record NC_138344.1, on the reverse strand, counting down.
ATTGTTGTTGTTGTTGTTGTTGTTGTTTCTTAGCTTGGCAGGAACACAAAGTGGCAAATTCCTCATCTTTTTTTTTTTTTTTATCTCCATTTTTCCTGCTTAAGCATCAATTATTTTTTGCCCACTGGCTATCTCATTACTTTGAAGAAACAACCAATAACATTAACCCAGAGCCTTGTTTTCAACAAGTTATTTGAACTACACCCCTTGATTTTTCTCACAGAAACCCATTAAAAGGAAGACCAGCCCTCAGTAGTTAAGCCAATTCCTTACTTCCACTCTGGTCTGGAATCTATGATAATCTTTCTGCCACCTCCCCTTTTACAATCTCTACCACCTCTGCTACCAGAGGAAGGTAGATTCTGGAGAAGAACTGAAATGGGTTCATCTAGTTCCAGTTACAGTAATAATTCTCTAAGATATAGCTTACAGATAAACTGCAGATTTATCTGCTATAATGTATTATTTTAAGCTTATTTATTTATTTATTTTGAGAAAGAGAGAGAGAGAGAGAAAGTAAGACAGAGAGAGAGAGTGTACATACAGGTGGGGTAGGGACAGAAAGAGCAGGAGAAAGAATCCCAAGCAGGGTCCATGTTGTCAGCAGAGAGCCAGAGCCCAACTGGAAGCTCGAACTCACAAGACTGAGCCCTGTGATGTATTTTATTATAAAGTTATCTATGTAGGGGTACCTGGCTGGCTCAGTCGATAGAGCATCTGATCTCAGGGTCATGAGTTCAAGCCCCACGCTGGGCATGGAGCCTACTTAAAAAAAAATAACAACAACAACAACAACAATAATAATAATAATAAAGAGGGGCGCCTGGGTGGCTCAGTTGTTTAAGTGTTCAACTCTTGATTTTGGCTCAGGTCATGATTTCACAGTAATGGGATCAAGCCCCCTGTTGGCTCCTGGTGTGGAGTCTGCTCAAGATTCTCTCTTGCCCTCTGTCCCTCCCCTGCTAGTATGTGTGCATGCTCTCTCCCTCTGTCTCTCAGAAAGAAAGAAAGAAAGAAAGAAAGGGAAAAAAGGAAAGAAGCTTATTTATGTAGAATTACCTGTCATATCAGGAGGCTCTATCTGGATGAAGGTATATGAAGAAGATAAAGTTGGCATGTAAATCAAAGATAATTTCTCCACTAGAAGAATACTTACACAAAAACATCAGAGCACATTTTCAACATTTTTAATTGTCCTAAGGCACAGCTGTTCAACTTGTGAATCAAGATAAGGCATATGTAGGGCACCTGGTTGGCTCAGTTGTTAAGCATCGGACTTTGGCTCAGGTCATGATCTCATGGTTCATGAGTTCGAGTCCCACATCAAGTTGGGCATGAGCCCCACATCAGGCGAGCCTCACTTTCTCTCTCTCTTTCTCTCTACTTCTCTCTCTCTCTCTCTCCCTCTGCCCCTTCTGGGATTCTCTTTGCACCTCGCTCACTTGTGCCCCCCCCTCAAAAAAAAAAAAAAAAAAAGGCATATGTGGCTGAGGTCCAAAAAACAGAGAAAGAGAAAAACCTATGTAATTAAAGTGTTTAATATTAATTACATTTGTAACAATACCAGGCCTTCTTGGGAATATCAACTGTCTTTTGACAGAAAGACAAGTTGTCTGGATAAAGAATCATCACTGATTGTAAAATAAAGCTTCATTGGCTTATTTTTAATATTTTATATGAACAGTTTCATTTAATTCAGTAACTCTTTAATTTCATCAAATATCCAGTAAGTGTTCAAATTTCCAATTGTGTCATAATTGTCATTTCTTTTACAGTTTATTTGCATTGGGATCCAAATAAGTTCCATACATTGTGATTAATTGATACGTCTCTTAAGTGCCTTCTAAAAAATTTATTTATTTATTTATTCATTCATTCATTCATTCATTCATTTAGAGAGAGACACAGAGAGAGCACAAGCAGGGTAGGGGCAGAGAGAGAGGGGGACGGAGGATCCAAAGCAGGCTCTGTGCAGACAGCAGAAAGCCTGATGAGGGGCTCAACCTCACAAACCGTGAGATCAAGACCTGAGGTGAAGTCAGACACTTAACTGACTGAGCTACCCAGGCGTCCCTCGTAAGTGTCTCTTAATCTGTAGGTTCCTCTCTCCCTGAATTTATTTATTGAAGAAATTGGACCCTTTGTACTATAGCTTCCCAGGGCCTGGCTTTTGCTGATTGCATTCCTGATATATAGTTTGATATGTCCTTGAACCCTCTGTATTTTTTGTGAATTGCTAGTTGGGTCTACAAACTTAGATTCTGGGTTTATATTTTTGGGTGGTGGTCATGAAGGTGAAACTACCTTATAGGTGGTGGCATGTTTTTTTTTATCAGGAAGGCATATACCTCTGGTTGTTTCCCTTTTTGTAATGTTGGCAGATGTCAGTGCTTAACGCCTCCATCTCTCAATTCATTAGAGGTTGCCCAATGGTAATATTTTATCATTCTTTATTTGGTTTTTGGCTGGAACACGTCTCTTTTTTTATGTTTATTTATTTTGAGAGAGAGAGAGAGAACAAGCCGGGGAGGGGCAAAAAGGGAGAGGAGAGAGAGAATTCCAAGCAGGCTCCCCATTGACGCTGACCCAGTGGAGTTCAAAGGGGGGGCTCGATCTCACAAACCATGAGATCATGACCTGAGATGAAATCAAGAGTCGTATGCTTAACTGACTGAGCCACCCAGGTGCCCCTAGCTGGAATACTTCTTTAATGAGAAACTTCTTTTCATCTACTGTATTAGTTTCCTAAGGCTGTTGTAAGAAATAAGCTTGAACTTGGTGGCTCAACACCAACAGAAATTTATTCTCTTGCAGTTGTGGAGGCCAGAAGTCTAAAATAAATGTATTTCCAGGGCCACATTCCCCCAAGAGGCTCTAGAGGAGAATCTGTTCTTTGCTTCTTCTAACTTCTGGGGGCTACACATTACCTGTGGGTGCATTGTTACAATTTCTACCACTGTGGTTACATTTCCCTTTCCTCTTCTTTTTACTCACTTCTATGTATCTCTCTTTTAAAAAAATTTTTAAACATTTATTTATTTTTGAGAGAGGGAGAGAGAGAGGCAGAGCATGAGTAGGGGAGGGGCAGAGAAAGAGGGAGACACAGAATCTGGAGCAGGCTCCAGGCCAGAAGTGGGACTGGAACTCACAAACTATGAGATCATGACTTGAGCCGAAGTCGGATGCTCAACTGACTAATCCACCCAGGCACCCCTATGTATCTCCCATAAGAACACTCACCATGGGATTTAGGGCCTATCAGGGTAATCCAGGATAATCTCATCACAAAATCCTTGACATAATTACACCTGTAGAGACCCCTTTTCAAGTAAGATAACATTCATAGGTTTTGAGGATTAGGACATGGTCATTTTCTTTTGGGGGCCATCATTCAACCCACTGCATCTACTATTTGGTACTTGGTGGTACAGTTCATGTAGGGAAGGTTAGATAAATGCTTTTTTTTCTCCATTTATCAATCTTCAAAATAATGAATGAATCCCTAGCATCCTCCAATAGTGACCAATTAGAATTTTCATATTTTGTTTTGTAGCGATATTATAAATTAATGGAAAGTGTCTCATCTTTGTCCAGTGGGAGCCTCTTCATGTTGGCTCTAAATTCTTTTGACATGACACTAGGAGTCTTTGATATCTTCTCTCATGGGCTGAATTGTGTCCTCCAAAAAAGAGATGTTGAAATCCTAACCCCAGTACTTCAGAGAGTGGCCTTATTTGGAAACAGGGTCTTTACAGAGGGCGTCAAGTTAGAATGTGGTCATTAGAATAAGCCCTAATCCAATATGACTGACATCTTTACAAAAAGGGGGACTTTGGACACAGAGACAGACAGGCGCAAAGGGAAAACAATGTGAAGACACAGGGAGAATGCCATGTACAGATGGAGGCAGAGATTGGAGTGATGTGACCTTAAGCCAAAGACAGGAAGGACTGCTGGCCACCACCAGCAACTGAGAAGAGGCAAGGAAGGAGTCTACTCAGAGTGTCAGGGAGAGCATGGTCCTGCTGACACCTTGATTTCAGACTTCTAGCTCCCAGGACTGTAAGAGCATGAATTTCCGTTATGTTAAGCCACCCAGTTTGTGGCACTTTGTCACTGCTGCCCCGGCACACTAATACACCTTCCTTGCTATCTGTATGAAAAGATATTCTAGATTCAGTTTGTATTAGGTCAGGCAATAATTGGCAATTTCATTTGGTTCAAACTGATATTTTTCTTGCTCTAGTTCTGGAGTCAGCAATATCTGCAAGGAGCCTTGATTCCTTTCAGTGGAAAATGGTATTTCAAGATCATAATCTGGGATCTAGAGATGCTCACAGTTACTAGATTGGTCGCTGTGTTTAGGCTCTTTCAGAGCTATGTGTCTTTCATAGGCTAAAATATATTGGGTCTGGGTTTTTATTATTTAAAAAAAAAAAAGAGACATTTCTTGCTCCTGATGTGGATCAGAATAAGACATTTATCCAAGGAGTGCTGGTCTTGAAAGGCCATAATCTATGTACTAGGTATACTCATTGCCACTGGGTTAGTTATTTCTAGGCTTCTTCAGAGGCAGGGGAAAAAATAAGACAAAATGCATCATGATACTTAAAAAATCTTTTTTTCAATGTTTGTTTATTCTTGAGAGAGAGAGAGAGAGACAGAGCACAAGCGGGGAAGGGGCAGAGAGAGAGAGAGAGGGAGACACAGAATCTGAAGCAGGCTCCAGGCTCCGAGCTGTCAGCACAGAGCCTGATGCAGGGCTCAAATCCACGAACCATGAGATCATGACCTGAGCTGAAGTCGGAGGCTTAACCTAATGAGCCACCCAGGTGCCCCTGCACCATGATACTTCTAACTCAGATTCAGGACTACAGAATTTTTACTCTTCCCGCTTCTATCTTATATCTGTATTTCCTTTACCCCATGTTGGAAATCTCAGTTTTTAAGAATAATTGAGATAATGTAATTAGAACATCACATAATTACTCATTTTATTTATCCCACATGCCATTAAAAAAACAGGATATACAAACATTATCATCAACAATACAGAGAAGAGCAAATATTTTTTTTCACATTTGTTTTTAGAAAATATCTCACTAAAGATGCAGACTCAAATTACTGTGTTTTAAAGTCACTTGAAAAGGTTCCTTCCTCTCTGTGTGCTATGAAATACTGTTAGCTTTATTTGCTTTATTGTCTTTCAGTTTTGAGACTAATTAAAATTAATTTTATTTTATAAATAATTTTGTTTTATAATTAAGTGAATGTTTCCAGAGTAAAATATAAAAATATATTTTCTAGTTTCTATTCCTGTCATCATATTATTTTCTCCTTGTCTTCATAGGTAACCTTCCTTAAAAAAAATTATGGCTTATCTTTCCTTTTTTTTTTTTTTTTTAACATAAGTATGTATGTATGTACACATGTTTTTATAGTTCCTCTTTTCTTAAATGGTAACATACAAAGAACACTTATCTCTACTTGTTTTTTTCACATAACACACTATACTGAAAATTAGTCTAGGGTGCCTGGGTGGCTCAGTCAGTTGAGCGTCCGACTTCAGCTCAGGTCAGGATCTCACAGTTTGTGAGTTCGAGCCCCATGTCGGGCTCTGTGCTGACAGCTCAGAGCCTGGAGCCTGTTTCAGATTCTGTGTCTCCCTCTCTCTGCCCCTTCCCTACTCATGCTCTGTCTCTCTCTGTCTCTCAAAAATGAATAAATGTTAAAAAAATTAAAAAAAAAAGAAAATTAGTCTATAGTGGTAAATAGAGATATTTCTCATTCCTTGTTATAGCTGCATAGTATTTCACTGTGTGCAAATACCATGGTTTATTCAACCTTATAAAGACATATAAGGGTGTTTCCTTTCTTTGGATGTTATAAGCAGTCCCATAATGAATAGTCTTGGGCGTACACTTTTCATATTTTTGCTACTATATCTGTGAGATAGAGTCCTAGAATTGGCGTTGCTGGGTCAATGGGTAAATTCATCTGTAATTTGCTAGATATAACTGTACATGTGTGTAACCAAGCAACCTGATTAATTCCAATGATAAATCAACATTTTGCTTAAGGAATCTTATCTCATGACAGCATATATTATATTTATATACAAAAGTTACACTATATACTAGCCACTTAAGGTATCAAAATTTAGCCAAAGGTAAATTAAGTAACAAAATTAAAGTAACAAAAAAAATTAAGGTAACAAATTTATTTTGTGAATAAATTCATCATCAACCACTGGCATAATTATTAAAATCTCATACTAGTGTTCTACAAAGTGAGTTAAAAAGACCTTCCCCCTACTTTGATGTAGCTGTTAATACACTTACCATTAATAATAAATACATCCACCCAATACTTATCAAAACACTTTCTAGTACCCTTGATCTTCCTAACAATCATAGGTGGTGGTTACTATTTCATCTTATCAGCACAGAGAGGTTTAGTTACTGCAGAAGGTCTCACAGTAAAGTAATCGCATTGTCAAACTTGATTGCACAGACTCTGCACTAAGTTATTTTTGCTAAGCCACCACTAACTGACTTATATTTCCATATACAAAAAACAATTGCAAGTTAGTTGCTGTTTTAAGATATGGAGTAGCAATTTTAAACTATAAGTTACAAGGGAGGGAGAGAACATTAAAAAAAAAGATTTAAAAAATCTCCACCTCATGTGTATAAAAGTAACTTGTGTGAACAGTAATTTCTTTTTATATACTACATCAAACATCACTGCATATGGAAACCAACAGGTTTTTTGCTGTTGTTGTTGTCTTGCAAAAGCCTAAAAAATAGGTGAACTCTGAATATTATTTTTTTGGTAGGACTGAAATACATCAGTGCTTCTAAGATCTTGAATAAATGCTGTAACTATGCACTAACTTTACAATAGGGGCTTTCATTAGGATTGGTAAGCTTGAGCAACAAGATCTTTCCTCTTCACTTCTATATTCTCCACAAGTGCCCAAAATTATTGAGCATATAAGGGCTGTGTGATGCCTAAATATGCCAGAATTAGCTTTACTGATCTATTATTTTAAGAACATGGAGACTGCAGGTAAGTTATATAATGAGATTTTAATGCAATCTAATTTCCAGGCGCAATCTTTTTAGATTTTTTTCTTTCTTGGCATTGTTGTTAAAATAGTCATGTGGACAGTAAAACATTTTAATGTTTGGGCATACAAGGTTTGGTGTCATTTTGTTTAATATTAAAATTCATGCACTACATTTTTCCTTTGCTTTTGTTGTTTGGCAGTTATCCAGTGGTTTAGGCAGAATATTAACATTAAAAAGAAGTAACTTTTTCTCATCCAGTAAATTTTGAAAAAAAAAAAAAAGATTCATCACAAAGAAAGAGAGGACTATTATGTATCTGTTTAAGTATATAGTTGTTACAAAGTATGAGTTTGCAAACTGATAATGCAGTATAAATACTTCATATATGGTACAAGAAGTACTAAAATTAGAAAAGATATTTAAGCTCTGCTCCTCCCCAAAAAGTTCATATAAAAACAATTTAAAAATAATGCTAAATCTAGTCTTACGTGAGAAGAGATTTCTGTTCACAGATTTCCAGTTTTGTGAATTAAATGGCTGTGGCCTTCAAATTATTCACACCGACTATTTTGGTGCAAGATCAGGTAATATCTCTTCCTGAAATTAAGCTGGCTGGCACACATATATAGTGATTGGAGGCATATTACAACTAAATGAGCATTTGGAAAACAGTAAACTGGAACGGAATACATGGTGGTTACTTAGGTGCCATGCACACTGGAGGGAGAGGGAAGAGTTCTAGGTAAAAATTAGCCAAGTGCTTTTAAAATGTGTGAAAGAGGCCATCTCAGAGCCTCTAGGAAGTATGAAGGTCTTAAGGAGTGCAAGGCTGGGTTTTCTGCCTTTTTAATCCAAAGACTATATTTTGTTACTTCAGAGATGAGACTCAATCAGAATATAACTGTCACTAATACCCCTGGGAATAAGTCCATGGAGAGTAAATCTAGATTCTAACCCACGTTCTGTATACAGTGGTCTTAATCTTAACTGATGGCAAAACATCTTATCATTTAGTTAATACCAAATGGTTAGGGAAGAAAATGAGGTGGAAGGAGAGGGGATTCCATGTGCAAATTATTCGGTAGTATGTACACATAATGAGGTAAAAAGGAGTCCTCTTAAAATAATAAGCGGTGAAATTTACCAGGGTCTGTACTGTTTAGAATAACTTGTCGGGCTAATGGTCACCTGAATATTAAATGAATTACAAATATTGATGGAACCCCATTTTTATGTATCAAGAGCACTGTTTTCCTATGACTTTTTTCTTTAAGTTTCCTCAACAAACAGGCAGCTGTGCAGGGAAGTGAAATGCACCTGAGTGTTAAGGCAAGAATTTAGGGTCAGGAGGTTTTAAAAGAAATCTCAAAATTATTTGATATTCTCTCTGCCCATCTCAAACATACCGACAACTTCCCATTTTCTGAGTATTAATGGCTCTGCTTTCTCTAAGGTCTTCCTTCAGGTCCTGGCAGGTCGCATATTTTCCTCTCTGGTAAGCTGCCTTTGATATTCTCCAAATCTGCATTCAGAGGCATATAACTGTGACATTTCGTTTTGCTTTATGAGGATAAACTCCTTCACTTGTCCAGACTACATTCCGCGTGTCTCTCAAAATTCCTACGGACAAGAGAATTAGGTACTGTGAGTTCTGCCTTCCAAACAGAGCATTCTCTGTTCTGCGTGAAATGTTGCCATAAAGGCGTGATTTGCCTGAGCAGAGCAGGGCAAACGCCTATTTAATTACACTCCCAAGACATGGACTTTTTCTGCCGGCTCTCTCACAGCGAGAGGCCACGAGAATTGGTGGGTCAAGGGCAAGTATTTTAGGTGTTAGTCACTGCACGCAGTCCACGTGGAATCACAGAATTTGGGCAGTATTAAAAAAACAAAACAGAACAACGGAGGGGGGAACGTTATGGTGCTGTCATAATCCGATGGCTCATGTTTCATTGTTGTGTGTTTCTGGCATTTCCACTACCGCAACAAATCACTTAAAGTACACGGTCTACTAGGTGGACGAACCTTGAGGGAAATGAAACCCAGAGACTTTTAGCTGTACTGGGGGAGACAACTCAGCCGGTTTCAGAGGTTACTAATTCTGAAATGTGTTAACAGTGGGCCCAAGCCAGCTTTCCTCCCCTTTAGGAACAGGCACACAATTTCGCAGGCCAAAGGCCCACCCTCCGCAAGTCGATCGAAAGCCTCGGAGTTCTAAGTACAAGACTAGCTCACTCCCTTGAGATGACTCCGCATTTAAAACTCTGCCCGGAGTCCGAGCGCCTCCGGGACCGGAAGCGGGGTCACGTGACTAGTCCTCCGCCGCAGCCATTGCTTGCGAGGCAGCTTGCCAGTGCCCCTTCCGTATTTCTTAGCTCCTCCAGCTCAGGGAGATGCAGAAACACCTGACAGGAGGGGTCCCAGGTAGCTTTGAACTCGAGTGTCACCAGAACGCACGTCGCTTCCAGCAATACTTTAAAAGCCCCTTATCCCAAAAGAGCTGTCGGACACTTCCGCCTGTGGGGGCCACCACGTGATCACGCGAGACTTGGGAAACCTGCGGGGCGACTTCACTACTCCAGGCCACAAGGCTCCGCCCGCCCAGCGCTCTCCACGGCGCGTGACGACGCGGCCCAAGGTGGCCTCCGCCCCGGCGCGCCTGCGCACGCGGCTCTCGCGGTGTCTCGCGCTCAGCCCCGCCCACCTCTGCCCCCGCCCTTTCCGCCCCTCCCTCCCCCTCCGCCCTGTCTCTCGGCGGCAGCGGCGGCGGCGGCGGCTCGCGCAGCTCGTTGGCTCACTATATAAAGGGGAGAAGCGGGCGGACCGGACGGCTGGAGCTGCAGCCGGTGGCGGCAGCGGCGGCGCGGGGAGCGGCGACCGGTGGTGGTTTCCCTCCTTGGCGCGGGGTGGGGAGCGGGCAACGCCCCCCGGACCCCACGAGGGTCGTGGCTTTTTTCTTAAGGGCGATTCTCGAGGTTTTTTAGCTCCGGGAGGACTGCCCCCCTCCTCCTCCTCCTCCTCCTCTCACCGCTCCCCTCTACTCTTTCAGGATCCGATTTTGTTTGAAATTTTTACCCCCAGTCTTGCGGTGGCTTGGGCCACCCTCCGGGTGTTTTGGTTTTCTTTTTTTCTTTTTTGGTTTTGTTTTTATCTTGTTTTCTCGGGCTTGCCCCCCTCTTGTTTGTGTTGTGTGTGGAAATGGCGAACTCGGCAAATACAAACACCGTGGTAAGGACGTGGTTTGGTGGCCGGCGGGGGCTTCGTTCAGGCGGCAGCAACGGCCGGACCGGGCGGGGGCGGGGACGGCGGCGACTCCCGGCCTCTACTCTCCTCAGCCGCCCGCGCGGCCGCCGCCGCCACTTCCCGCCTCGGGCGGAGCGGGCCGGGGCGGCGGGCGCGGGGGGGCGCCTCGGGCTCGCGGCGGCGGCAGCGGCGGGGAGGGCGGGGGCGCCGGCGGGGCCTGGGGCCGCCGCGGGGCGGTCCGGGCCTCGAAGGCCGTTGGGCCGGGGCGAGCGCGCGGCCCTGGCCCCAGACCCCGGCCGCCGGGTGGGAGGGCGGGTGGGAAACCGCCGCTTCCCCCCGAGACGGGTCCGGCCACACTGGCTCGAGAAGGGCTCCCGGAGCAGCCTCAGAACAAAAACCGCGTCTGGGGAATTGGGCGAGTCCCCAGTACCCACCGTGGTCCACTTCAATGCGGTGGAAGGTGAACGGCTACTTTGGGGGTTACTTGGGGTGTTTCTGGCGGTTGTGCTTAGGGAGCCTTCACTGGGGCCATTTTATATTTCTTTAAAAAAAAAAAAAAGGACGAAGGTTGAAAAGCACTTATCTCGGTTCCTTCCGAATCGGTAAAATGGCGAAGGGGAAGCAAAACCCCCATCGTATCTTCCACTAGCAAAAGCACCAAAGCAAACAAAAACCTACAGTGGTCAAAGTGCCCCCGCTTTCGCCTTGAAATTTGCCTACTTCTCCCATTGACCCTTTTTGGTTACTTGCGATCACGTAGGTTTGCAAAAAGCAGTCACATAAATAACCTTTTCAGTCACGAACGCAATATGATCACTAGTCCACCCCACTCTTATTTTTATTCTGACAATAAAACACGTTTTTGCCCGGTCCCAAATGCCGCAGACAAGCCCGCGGCCGCCCGACTCCGTACCGTTGGCGACTCGGGTCGATCCATCATGGCTGCGGCCGCTTACCCTGCTTTTCAGTCCCTGAGCCTTGTGGTCCTCCTCCCTTTGGCTGCCCTGTTTATATAGAGCCATTGCCGCTCTCTAATATAGACTCTGCCAGGATGGGAAGGTGCTTTTCAGGCCTACGTCACCGCCTCTCCATTTAAACACTAGATCCGGCTTTAAATAGTGAGAGCTGCTGAGAGCGGGGCTGGGAGGTGCGTGCTCCCGAGGCGAGAGGCAGGAACGTGCAGAGCTCAGTTTATTTCTAGGTCCTTTCCTTACCCTGTTATTTCGCACCCAACAGGGCCGCTCTCAGAGCCCCAAGTTTTTTATTGTTTTGATGCAGTAGCTAGGATTTCCTGTCTTTGTTAGGGGAAAATAGAATTGGTGTCCATTCTTTTCATTTTATTTTTATTTTTGCTTTTAAAGAGAATTGTAGCTCAGATGTCAAATCGTTTTTGTATTGGAAAATAAGTGCGTTATTGACGGGGATTAAAAAAATGCTTCCTACATTAACTGTTGGCTTCAGGGGACTTTGGTAGTGTTTTGATCATTAAGTATTCAGAAAATATGTTAGAAACAAAGCTTCTGATGTGTCATGTTTTCCTATTAAGTGTTGGAGACAAAAAGCTTTTCGAAGAAATAGTTAAGTGCCTAAAAGCTTCAACATAGGACCTTATGCCCACGATACATTTACCTATAAGGGAATTGTAAGTAGTAAGAGTGAAGAAGTTTAGTGCAAACCGGATTGAAAAAAATTAAAATTCTAAGTAGATAGTGTTTTCTGTTTCATTGCATATCGATATCCCATACAGAAGTTAATCCAATTTATTTCCCAGTATTACCCCAGGAGACTAACACTTTGAAAGGAACCTTCTAATTAATCATTGGGTACTGCCACTGTCTTGGCTCTTTCATTTACCAGTTTTTAAGTTTGGAATATCTGTGTTAAAACCAGGACAAACCTAAATTACTTGGTAATTTGTAGAAGGCAAAAATTTTGGCTCAAGTAAGGTTTAGCATTTTAAATAATAACTTGGAAATTGCTTGTTTCAAATTGTGTGTTTGTACCTCCATGCTTTTAAAAACATCGGTATTTTGAGGGCTTATCAACTTATGAACAATAATGCTAAATTATTCTCTGTGTGTTTATACTTCATGAAGAATACACATTTCCTTTCAGCTACAGTGCTTTTAAGAATCCTTTAAATGGTCAGGTTGTGGGTGATTTTGCACATAAGCAAAATCCTAAAACAGAATGGTTTCATTAAATGGGGAGTACCTGAAGAAAACAAATTTTGTACTTGTAAATGCCTGGATCTCCAAGCTGGAGGTTTTTAGGAGTGATTGACTTCAGAAAACACCAAAGTATCCAATTGGCTGAAAAAATAATTTTCATCATCAATTTAAGATTCTGAGTACCGATTTAAAGTTTCACCACCTCTTTATAATGCTTTAAGGATCATTGCTGGCTTAAAATAAAACGACTTTTTAAATGTTATTTTTGTAATTCAGTGGTTAAGTCACCATGGATAAGGTGATACCCATAGTCAGTTACACTTTCCTTATATACAGAATCAATGTTAAACATAAGGAGGCCATGTAGAGTTTTACATTTTGCATGTGAAAATTTAAAGTTCACAGAGGCAGATTTGGCAAAATAAAAGGTTAGTGAGTGGAATAGCAAAAGTGAGAACCCAGATATGTGAATTGTTTTTCTGATTGTAATGAAGAGGAACGAATAATTTTTAATACTTGAGGTAAATTGTACAGAGGAACTCATTATTTATATTTTGGGCATTGCAAGGACACATTTTCTTAGAGGGTTCTCCTGTGATAACCATGTTGTTGATAGAGATGCTAATGAAACATTTAAATTTGTTTGAGCTTTGGTTATGAAAGCAAACCCTTGGTTTTATTGGGTAACCAGTAATTTTTACTATAAGCAGGATATAAAACACAAATGACAAACATTAAAAGAAAAAGTCTGATAATCTTAACTGTGTGTGATAATGGGTAGGATTTATAATGAGGCACCACTAGTTTTGTCCCACTGACATGCAAACTTTTTGCCTAACATGTTAAAAATAGGATGTGGGTTGGGCAAATTACTGTCTATCACCTTTTTTGATTTTTAAAAAATACTTTATGCTTTTGAAAGTGCTTTCACATCTGTATCATTTTATTCTTCTGGCAACTTTCTAGAAGTCATCTTTCCCTCCAACCCCTCCCAAGAAATAGCAACAATAATAGTAATAATAATTTAAAAAACAAACATTGAGGCTGTCCATGATTCTATTTCATAATATCATTTGGGCAGTGGTTGAAGGAAAGAAATCTTGGGAAAGAGATCAGTGTGCCTTGTTTCTCTGGGACTTCTGAGACCTGTTAGTGTGGGTATATGAACAGTATAATGGTGTAGCTTAAAGGCACAGACTGGTTAATAACAACAACAACAACAACAACAAAAAATTAGGTGATACTTAAATTTGAATGTTTTTTAGGTTGCAGATGTCACAAATAACTGTAGGATGAAGGTTCTCTAGTTTAAAGCTTAATGAGGAGGTTCTGAGATAGAAGAGGAGTCAAACAAAGGAAAGAATAATGGGAACCAGACATAGCAACCCATAAAGCTGTTATTGGATCACATTAGGTGCTTTGAGTATAACAACATAGGAAATTATAACTGGAAATTGTGTGGACCTTGTATGTGTAAGGATCTTCCCATACAAATTACATTAAGTAGTCTACGCCTTTTAAAAAAATATGCAGTCATAAAATAATTCATTTTAACTGAAGCAAATGAGGTTTGTTAAGATGGTGATATCTTTAAAGTTGTATCTTCTAAAATAAGTTTTAGATATTTGGAGAAACGATTATATTTAATTTGTTTTGAATTTGTGAAAACGTGTCATACATTTAATATGTAAAAAATGATCTTTTTCAAGTCTTTTATTTTTCCTTTAAAGCCTAAATTGTACAGATCTGTGATTGAAGATGTTATTAATGATGTGAGAGACATCTTTTTGGATGATGGAGTTGATGAGCAAGTTCTGATGGAACTGAAAACTGTGAGTTTGCCTCCCTCTTTTTGTTGTTGTTTTTAGTAGTCATACTTTTTCCTTCCTCCCTTAAAATACTCTCTTCAATCCGCGACTGATCCCTAATTTTTCCATGGGATGAACGTTCAACTTTGCTGCAGGAGGCAGTATAAAGTTAGGTGAAGGGTGCTAGTTTTAAATCCCAGCTCTACAGTCCATCCTCCCTCTGACTTTAGGCACATTGCTTATATTTCAGTTTCTTTGTATGTGATGTGGAAATTAGTAGGACTTACCTTTTTTTTTTTTTTAAGTTTATTTATTTTGAGTGAGAGAGGGAGAGAATCCCAAGCAGGTTCTGTGCTTTCAGTGCAGAGCCCAGCGTGGAGCTCGATCTCACAACTGTGAGATATAACCTGAGCCAAAATTGAGAGTCCGAGGCTTAAGCAACTGAGCTACCCAAGCTCCCCCTTATAGGTTTGTTTTAGTCCATTAATGGATGGTTATGGTCTAATTATTTGACAGTTTTTTTTTCTTCCTTATTTCTATGGTTTTAATGTACATATATTCTAAAATGTATTTATGTTGTAGAAATTAAGTGCTGGGTGAACGAATTTCACGTTCTTAAGTTGTGTGTTTTTTGTTTTTTGTTTTTTTTTACATGGGCCAAATATTGGGTTTATAATCTATTTTACTTTGGAACTGGTTTTCTGTCTCTTGGATTTTTTTGGATTTAAGCGGAAGCAGTTCGATATTCTTATTTAGCATTTATGTTTTCTTGGTATTGTAATGACTCATGAAATAAATCATGCAATCTTTTTGCCATATTGCTCAGAACAGTGGTTCTCAAAATAAGGTCTGTGGAGTCCTGAGGTTTCCTCACAGATTGTTTCAGGGGGTCCATGAGGTTGGCCAAATGCCCAAGTCTGGAAATCATAGTTTGTCATATTTCCAGTAAAAGTTGTGTTCTGACAAGTGGCCAGTTAAAGTAGCTACTCAAATGCACAAGTGCTTTTCCTTGAGGTAACTGTTCCATATGCACAGTGCTTTATGTATGCATCCCATTTTGATGCAGTGAATATTAAAAAGATGTTTACTTAAGGGTCCAGAGGAGATCACTGTTACTATTAAGAAGTGCCATTATTTGATACTCTTTAATGAAATGTATTAACATTTGGAATATCTGCATAATTCAGTGAATTTGTATTTTCCAAATGACCAATGCATGATGTTGCAAAATCCTTTCAAAGTGAAAGATAAATTAATGGATTTTGTGTATGGTTTCAGATTCCACATTATAGCTAACTTTTAAGAAACCATAGTTTAAAATACTTTTTCTTTTCCCAACTGCCTAGCTGTGGGAAGACAGATTTTCTTCTACTTCAACCAAAACAACAAAGTAGATGTAGAAGCAGATAGGAGAATCCAGCTATTTTTTCTTTAAGCTACTTGTCAACTAAATTTGATCTGGAAAATATGGTTATTTTTTTTAAAGATATGTTATTTATGTTAACATATAATGGATACATTGCTGTTTTTAAATGCATTCATAAACATAAAAAAAAAACAACTTAGTTATAATTTCATAAAAGCTTTTTGAGGTCCTCAGTAATTTTTGAAAGGAATAAAAGATCCTGAGTCCAAAAAGGTTTAGAACTGCTGGCTTAGAAATTGGATATTGAGTTCTTTGAGGACAGTAATCACAATGCTAAGAACATTTGTTTTGGCATTATTTATCCATTCAGTGGAAGTGTGGAGGCTGCAGCTTAGCAACTTATTTTATTATTTTTTAATTTTTGTTAATGTTTATTTTTGAGAGAAAGAGAGAGCACAAGTTAGGGAGGGGCAGGGAGAGGGGGAGACCCAGAATCCAAAGCAGGCTTCAGGCTCCGGGCTGCCAGTACAGAGCCTGACGGGGCTCGGACCAGAAACTGTGAGATCATGACATGAGCCAAAGTCGGTTGCTTAACAGACTGAGCCACCCAGGTGCCCCTAGCAACTTATTTTAAATAAAGCAAACCTCATATTTATTATGGTGATAAAATGTATCTTAGGGTGTTTAGGCATCTGTGGGCAACTTCTGTAGAGTTTTTAACAAGAATCTGCCTGTGGGAGGAAGGAAAAATATATAGATTTAAGTGAAATGAGGAAATTTTTATTTACCTTGAGAGAAATGTAATGGTTACTAAAAGTAAAGAGTAGGTATCCAGAATCGCTAGTGAAAGGACACCAACTCTTGAGGCATGAGTTGGAAGAATAGCAATATAAACTACTGAAACAGCATAAAGTATCTCAGGGTATGAATAAGAGAAGAGTAAGATTAGTTTGATTCCTTTGTGTTCTGTGGAGCAAATACTTTGCTGTTTACATTACACTGGTACAATGGTTGACCTTAAAGTACTTTGAACTTATGTAGAAGATGCAACATTTTTAAATGTAGGAAATCAGCCCCAAAGACTTACCTTAAGTCATACTGGCAGTTAATCCAGGTTGTTGGTTATCTACTCTTGCTTTTCACAAAGTGTGGGGAATTGGTTTTTCTGAATGGTTCCAATAGAATCAAGGCATTCTCTCAAAGAGAATGAGTTGTCTTTGAGATTAAATAGCTCTACCTGTATTTTTATTATATTTGGCTGTTTAAATATATATTAGTGTAATCTATACAATGGAGTATGTAATATATTGAATGATATATATATTATGCACCTTTTGTTTGTTTAGTGGCTAGTTTTTAATAACAAAAATTGTGAATTACTCATCTTTGAATCCCTAGCCTCTAACACAGTGCCTTCCATATGTGGTTGGTATTCAGTAAATATTTAATTAAATTGGTTAATAACAAACATGACTCCATAATCTAACTGAACAAAGTACTGTAATATTTTTACTGTTTTTCCAAATGGGGCATACTCTTCTTTTCTAGATTGTCACTGGATTTAAAAATAAACTGTTAGGCTAAACTGAGTTTATGTTATTTTAATTCTCTGTACTAAATTTCTTCAGAATCTCATTAGAATTTCCAGAATGTGCCCTGTCTGTGGTGATGAAAACATTCCATATCTGTGTTCTCCGGTATAGTAGCCACTAGCAGCATATGGCTGTTAAGCACTGGAAATGTAGTTAGTGGAACTGAAGAACTGAGTTTTTAATTATAATTCCAATTTAAATCACCATGTGTATGTGGCTAGGGGATATTGTATTAGATTCTACAGGTTTAGACATTCTTGCTAATAAAGACTAACAATTGATTTTGTGTTTTGTGTTTTACAAAGAACTTTGTCATTAGTTCTAGCCCCTCCTCTCCTCTTTTGGGCTATTTCACAAACTTTTATCAAAAATTTCCCTACTGCTGTGAAGGATACATGGTGAATTAGATTATGAATTAAGATGAGTAGTGACTGTGCATGTAATTTAAAGTTTAACTAACTAGATAATGCTGGAAGGGAAGTGATGGGGAAAAAAAATCAACCCGGGCACCAGGGTGGCTCAGTTGGTTGAGTATCCGACTCTTGGTTTCAGCTCAGGTCATGATCTCATAGTTCATGACTTTAAGCCCTGCATTGGGCTCCACACTGACAGAGCAGAGCCAGCTTGGGATTCTCTCTCTTCCTCTCTCTGTCTCTGCCCCTCCCCTGCTTGTGCATGCTCTCTCTCTCTCTCTCTCTCTCTCTCTCTGTCTCTCAAAATAAACTTAAAAAAAAATTCAACCCAATTTTCTAGGTTATCTCTTGAAACACTATAGGCCTACTTTAATGTATAAACTATGGGAAATAAAAAAAAAAATCACAGTCTTGATTTTTGATCTATCTATACATACATATTTTAAATATATGTATTTAAAAAATGTTTTTAATGTTTGTTTATATGAGAGAGAGAGAGAGAGACTTGAGCGTAAGCCGTGGAGGGGTAGAGAGAGAGGGAGACAGAATCTGAAGCAGGCTCCAGGCTTTAAGCTGTCAGCACAGAGACTAGTGCTGGGCTCAAACTCAGGAGCCATGAGATTATGACCTGAACTGAAATTGGATGTTTAACCAACTGAGCCACCCAGGCACCCCTTAAATATATTTTTTTACTGTTTATTTTTGAGAACTAGAGACACAGACAGAGCACGAGTGGGGTTGGGGCAGAGGGAGAGGGAGACACAGAATCTGAAGCAGGTTCCAGGCTCTGAGCTATCAGCACAGAGCCCGACGCGAAACTCAAACCCATGAACCGCGAGACTGAGCCAAACTTGGACCCTTAAACAACTTAGCCACCCAGGCGCCCCATTTTTTAATCTCTATTTGAATGTAAGTTGTGATTTGGATTGGTGAGTGATTATGGATGGGAATGACAGTCTAGAAATCCTCTTTAAAGTGAATGATAAAATCATCTTTCTTTCTACACTGTCAGAGCTCCCCATATCTCAACAGCAAATACTATGGGAGATATAAAACATGGCCTCTCCTAAAGTTAACAACTCAGGAAACAACAGATGTTGGCAAGGATGTGGAGAAAGAGGAACACTTTTGTGCTGCTGGTGGGAATGCAACCTGACACAGTCTCTCTGGAAAACAGTACAGAGGTTACTCAAAAAATTAAAAATAGAACTACCCTACAACTCAGCAATACACTACTAGGTATTTATCCAAAGGTTACAAAAATGCTGATTTGAAGGGACACATGCACCCCAGTGTTTATAGCAACACTCAACAGTAGCCAAATTATGGAAGGAGTCCAAACATCCCTCGACTGACGAATGGAAAAAGCACGTGTGTGTGTATGTATTTATATGCACACACACACACACACACACACACATATATATATATATAATATTCCACACACAATGGAATATTACTCAGCAATCAAAAAGAATGAGATCTTGCTGTTTCAACAACGTGGATGGAACTAGAGTGTATTATGCTAATAAGCGAAGTAAGTCAGGGAAAGGTAGATATCATATGATTTCACTTATGTGGAATTTAAGAAAACAGATGAACATAATTGGATAAAAAGAGAGGGAGGCAGACCATAAGAGATTCTTAAATATAGTGAAGAAAGGAAGGGTTGCTGGAGGGGTGTTGGGTGGGGGATGGGCTAACTGCATAATGAGCATTAAGGAGGGAACTTGCTGGGATGAGCACTGGGTGTTACATGTAAGTGATGTATCACTAAATTCTACTCTTGAAACCATCATTACGCTATATGTTAACTAACTTGGATTTAAATAAAAAAACAAAAACCATGACCTCTTTTCTCAATAAAACCGTGAGAAAAAATTTTCTCAATTGGAGACAAATCTGAAACTCACTTTGTCTCTAGATCAGATTTCTCAACCTTGACATTTGTTAATTCTTTGTTGTAGAGGGCTGTCCTGTTCATTGTAGAATGTTAGCAGCATACCTGGCCTCTACCTACTAGATGCCAGTAGCACCCTTCATTTCTGACAACCAAAAATGTGTCCATGCATTGCCAAATGTCCCTGGGGGCAAAACCACCCCTGATGGAGAACGATTATTTTAAATATATTCTAGTTATATATAAATACTTGGGTCATAACTTGAACAATAATCCATTATTCCACTTCATTTGTCCTTGTGGAAAACTCTGTTCCCCAACCCCAGTTCAAGAGAGCCCATACGTAAATGAATTTGTCTTATGTTTTATTCAGGAGCTAGATATTTTGTGAAAGTAGAATTCTTCAGAATTTCTAGCCTAGCAGACTGCCAGGAAGCGGTAGATTAATAAAAATTTATAGATAAAAAAATAGACTTGGAGAGAATATGCTTTGATGGGGTCATTTATCATGGGCTAGAGACTTGAACCTAGGCCTTTGTCTCCAGATGACATTCAATACTTACCAGTAAAAAGAAGGTACCAGAGTTGTGACTAGGCCTGCTCTGATAACAGGAATATAGTGTAGAGTTTAGAAACTTGGACCAGAGCTGGGATTAGGGTGAGGCAAGCAGGTTGCCTAGTGTGCCTGCTCACTCTCAGAATCCAGCCCTGACTGGAAACAGTGGAGTCAGACTGCCTGGATTGTTCTTCATTTTTGCCTGCTTTTAGTTGGTGGTCTTGGATAAATTATATAACTTCTTGTTCCTTGGGTTCTTTTGCTGTAAAAAGGAGCTAGTAACAATGTCAGTGTTCTAGGATTTTGTAAAAATGAGTCTGTACCTATAAAGTACTCACAAAGTGCACAGTTAGAATACAGTATTAGTCTAGTTAACATGATACACAGGTGTATATCTGAGTCATTTGGGGAACAGAAAAAGAATTTTCTCCATGTCTAATTTCAGAGACCTGGCAAAGATGGCTGAAGTAGGATTGCCAGAAATAATAGCTACTGTGTTGGAGGGAAAATAGTATTATGAAAAGGAAGAAAAATAGTTCTTCCTATTTCCTTAGCAAAATAAATAAATAAATAAATAAATATGTAACAATTCAGTATTCTTGGTTGTTGTTAGTATTAATGTTATCTCTGTTGATGAAAGTGGGTATTGTTTAGTTTAAATAGCTGATAATTTAAAAAAATAGAATATTTTGATAAATACAATTAAAATCATATAAAAAATGAAATTGGAGAGAAAACATTCAGCCAATTTGAACTTTATATTATGTGATGTTAAATTTTAATGTTAAGTATTTAGGGTACTGTATTTGTATTTTTTACATTACTTAGTATTTGGTGCTTAGTAAATGGGGATTCTTTGTGGACTACTCCCATCACCCCTTTCTTCTGTCTTCCCACAACCCCCAGCAGTTGGAAATGTATGGGGCCATGTTTGCTTGTCTTAGTGACTAGTGGACACCCTTGGCATTTAGTAGGCTACAGCCAGGAATGCTGTATTTTCTGTACACTTCCTGTGGCACTACCCTGTATGATAAAGCATTGTCCTGGCCAGAATGTCAGTAGTATCCTTACAGAGAAATATTATGCTGGAAAACAAGTTTGTTTTCCCTTCTCTTTGAAATTAATACTAAATGTCTGATAAGCTCTTAGTCATTTTGTTAGCTTCTGAATAAGACACATAGTCTTTGCCTTGAAAGAATTCATACTTTAGTAGAGATGATAAACAGTGTGAAAAGTACAGAAATTTCTAGGGTATGGAGGCAGTCAGTGATTTCATTGAGGCTGTGTGACTTTGACATTTGCATTGTTTGGGGAATTGTGAGGAGACTGTCAGAGGGAATAGTTTACTAAGATTTAGACATGAGATACGTATGCTGTATTCTGGGAACTGCAAGTAGTTGGACACTGTTAGGAAAATAGAATACAAGTTATAGTAGCAGCTAGGAGAGGTGACATATTCTGTACTAAGGAGCTTGATTTTTTCTTAAAGTGAGAAAGATTCTCTGGGATGCTAGTTAAAATGCAGATTTTTGGACTTCTGCTCCAGCGAGTGACTTGATAGGTAGTCTGACATTTGCTTTTTAATTCAGTTATATTTACAAAAAAAAAAAAAAAAATTAAATTTTAACAACTCACTAAAGGGCTACAGTATGCAGTTTGAAATGCATTAGTTTAGACTTTAATAGCATGCATTAAAATGACCTGGACAGACTATTAAAACAGATTTTTGGCTCTATCCCAAGAGTTGCTGATTCAGTAGGTCTGGGGTGGGGCCTGAGAATTGGTATGTCTAACAGTTTCTCAGGTGATGCTGATGCTGTTTGTCCTGGGACCACATTTTGAGGACCACTGATTATTGTAGTAGAGGATAGATTGGAAGAACAAGTTTTCACTAGAATGTAGTCTCTGTGAGGAGAAGGATATTTATCAGGTTTGTTCACTGTCTGTTCTCAATGCCTCTACTAGGGTCTAGTAGATAGGAGATCTCAGTAATTATTTGCAGAATTTATGACTTGATGTGGGGAGCTCAGAGGACTTAGTCATTACAGTTTACAGTAGTGCTGGTGGGAGGAGAGGACTTGAAGCAGGCCCGTAACAGTAAACAATCCTCTGGAAAGGATAGTGACGGTAGTGATGAGGTGTTGGGTGGATTCTGACCCATAGGCCGTTGACTTCAGAGGCTAGGTGAGTAGTACCCAGCACTTAGCACATGATACATAATTACTAATATTTGCCATTACCATGGAAGTTTCATTGAAGTAATGTGATGGATCAGATTGCAGTTGGTAGATCAATTGGAGGTGATAAAACTGAAGCTTTCAATTTAATAAAAACATGGATTAAACACAACTGTTTCTTAAAGCATTAATTAATAGTACTTTTTTTACCGTGATTTTTGGCTCACCAGAGACCAGGTTTTGTTTTGTTTTAGACTCTTTTTTTTTTTTCTTTTTTTTTTTAATGTTTATATTTGAGAGAGAGGGGAGGGGCAGAGAAAAAGGGAGACACAGAATCTGAAGCAGGCTCCAGGCTCTGAGCTGTCAGCACAGAACCTGACATGGGGCTCGAACTTACGGACTGTGAGATCATGACCTATACTGAGGTCGAATGCTTAACGAACTGAGCCACCCAGGTGCTGTAGAAGGTTTGGGTGAGTGCAGACTGTTTAGAAGCCTTACTATATGTTAGTTGGAATGTGTTTTATTCAATGTGTAGGTGTCCATTTTGCTCTGCGTGCTATGCTAGATGCCCACTTCATGGAGATGAACCAGATGCAACTTGGGCTCCCAGAAAGTCATTCTTTGTTACCCTCGAAAGAGCTGTTTTCAATCTGAGATTTTTCAGAGACTTAGATTTCTTAGCTGAAAGTGAGTTTAGAAGTAATTGAACTTGTTCTCTTTTTAGATGAGGAAAATGCCCAAGAAAGATATGTAATTTGTCCACAAAGCTAAATAGTGGCCAGACTAGGACTAACTGGGTTTCTGACTTCTGGTGTCATGTTCTGTTACACAATTAATAACCACCACCACCATAATAATGAAAATAACATTTATTAGTGCTGACTTTATGCTAGACTCTGATAACTACATGAATATGTTATTTAGTCCTCACAGCAAACCAGGAGATAGATATTGTTACTATCTCTGTAAGAATAGTCTTCAGGCAAGTCTAAATACTAAACCTGTTAGGGGAATGGTTGTTTGGGAAATTGACCGTTAATTTACTTTTTCAGCAAGCCATTAGAGCTATGCTGGAATTGTAATTAGCATGTAGCTACAAATATAGAATTTCTAGAAGTTGGAAGTGTCAGGAGATTATAAAAATCTTTGAGTATTGGTAAAGGGAGCTTCTTGAAGGATCTGATAGAAGCCTCAGGTGAGTTAGGCAATATTCCAAGAGCATATCTTAGGGGAGAAAACAAAGTATGTGTAGGTGCTTGTGTACAAAATGACTGAATTAAATTTCATTTGTATATTTAAAGAACAGTTCCTTTCTTGGGCAGTTTCTTATAAGGGTTGAGGCTCTCTAGATTGAACACAGTCTGGTAGAGAGGAAATGTGTTAGGAAGAAGGATGAAATAGTCATAAATACTTTATTTTCTGTGTTCCTTTTGCCCATGTCTTGATCTCCCCCCCCCCCCCCCCCCATCATAAAAGCTGTCGTATGGTGTGATGAGAAAAGAGAAGGGGAAAAGCAGAAAAGGGTTGTCATTTCTTGTCATGATGGAAGACAGAGGGGAATTTCAAAAAGTGTAGAGGGTTGAGAGTGCCTCTAAAAACCTTAGGCATTGCTGCTGCTTTATCCTTGTGTAGGATTGGACAGATGGAAAGTTACCCTTTTCTAACTTGAGGATTGCCTGTATAATGTTTCTCGTTGTTCAAATCAAGAGAAGATGAATTTATGTTTTGCATATATAATTTAAAAGATATTTCATTAAAGAAAGATTTCCATAAAAGTAGTAATTGATTTGGTGTTACAAAAGGATAATCTTTGATTATTAAAAACTTGCTTCTGTGAAACTGAGTGGAATTACTAAGGAATTACTGTAGAAAGTTTGAAGATATAAAAAGAAAATTCTCCAGTACTCTAAGATAGCAAAAAATGAAATTTGATACTTTCTTTAATGTTTTTTTGTTTACTTTGAGAGAGCATATGGGCATGGGAGGGACAGAGAGAGAGAGAGCGAGCAAATCCTAAGCAGGCTCTGTTCTGAGAGCGTAGACCAATCCGTGAGATCATGTCTTGAGCCAAGAGTCGGATGCTCAACTGACTGAGCCACCCAGACCCCCCTGAAATTTGATACTTTAAAAATTAGTTTTGGGGTCACCTGGGTGGCTCAGTCAGTTGAGCGGCCGACTTCAGCTCAGGTCATGATCTCGTGGCCCGTGAGTTTGAGCCCCGCGTTGGGCTCTGTGCTGACAGCTCAGAGCCTGGAGCCTGTTTCAGATTCTGTGTCTCCCTCTCTCTGACCCTCCCCCGTACATGCTCTGTCTCTCTCTGTCTCAAAAATAAATAAACGTTAAAAAAAAAATTAAAAAAAAAATTAGTTTTGGTTATTGCATACACTTGGATAAGAATTAGGGGTTGGTTTATTTTGTGGTTGTATCAGTTTTGAAAATGGAAGAATTTTATGAACAGACTAATATGTTTTGTCCATGTCTGGATTTATCTTCCTTGATGTTCACTTAGAATGTTCTTTTCTTTACCTTAGTTGTGGGAGAATAAACTAATGCAGTCTAGGGCAGTCGATGGATTTCATTCAGAAGAGCAACAGCTTTTACTGCAAGTTCAACAACAACACCAACCTCAGCAACAGCAGCATCACCACCACCACCACCATCAGCAAACTCAACCACAGCAGACGGTACCTCAGCAAGCGCAGACCCAGCAGGTCCTTATTCCTGCCTCACAGCAAGGTGAGGCTGGGTATATTTTTCTACTTACAACTTGGAATTGAAATTTGTCATTTTCAAAGAAGAGAAATACTCTAGGTTTTTCCTTTCTATTGGCCGAGGGATTGGTATATATATATTTGCCGACAGATTTTATATAAAAAGTGGATTTTATTTTTGTAGTAATGATAAACAACTGGTTAACTAATTGAGAGCCTAAGATGATACTCAGGTAAGTGTATTAATACTTTTGAGAAGTCTACATAATGCCGGATTTCCTATAATAAGTCAAATCTATAAAGGTTTATTTAAGGGTTTCATTATTTTATATGGGAAAATCATCTACTTTTGTAATGAAATTGATTTATTCCTCCAAAGACCTATTTAAGTTTAGTGTTTATAAATATATCTGAAACGTTGGAGAATTTTTGTAATGATGGCAATCGGAAATTTCAATTTCCTAGTAATTTAGTAAGTGTAAATTGAATTAGATTTCTTTTAAGCGAAGAGTGTATATATAACATATCTTAATTTATATTACTTGGTTTCAAGGTAAGAAAAACCAAGTATTTATAGATTGTGTCCATAGTGCTTTGTACTGTGCAAGTAATTTCGTAGGTTTTGTGTCACTGAAGCTTTACAAAAGCTTTGGGAAGTAGCTCTTCGAACATTTCAATGCTCAGGAAAATTTGGGCCCTGAAAAGGCTAAGAAGCTTGGCCTGTTGCATATAACAAGTATTTTCTGTCATGACAGATGTGTTCAGTTATGAAACTTCGGAGCATTTGAGTTTTGTAAATCTTGTTATTGGAAAGGAGAATGAAGGTATATGAAAAATTTTATTTCAAAGTAACAGTTTAGTTACTCATATGCCTCATTTGAGAGTATCTGAGAATATACTTAAGACTTAAAATTGATAGTGATATATGGTAAATGATGTACAGTAGAAATGTCTATTTGGGTTATTTTACTGTTATGCCAAATATGACTTTTAATATTTGATTTTATTCTGTATCTGCATCAAATAATTTTATCCTTTTAATCTTTTTTTGTTTTTTGTTTGTTTTTATTCCTTTTAATCTGTTTTGATGACTGTTCCTCCTATTGCCTTCAGGTCTGGCACTAGGATTTTAGGTCATCATAAATTAAAATTTGATTTTCTTCACTCAGAGAATATTAGGATAATGGGATTATCATTTATTCTCTGAAATTTGCGGAATCAAACACTTAATTCCTTTTATACTTCTGTAATATTGCCATTATTTCTGATTTATATTTTTAAAAACATTGTTGGAAGTAACTTAAGATTCTGGCAACTGTCAAATGGGACAAAAGGGCTCTGTAGGTTTAAAAAAAAAACTAGAGTTTTTTTTTTTTTTTTTAGCTCATTCTTAAGGGGTTAATAATTCATTCCAACAGTAGCATCATTATATCGATAAAATAGTTCATGCTGAGTTACCAAGACAGGATTAAATTGTGTTTGATGATTTCCAGTTTAAGAATGCACAGAGCTGTATACATATAAATATTAGGTGTCTCACTACTTCATGTTCCCAAATTCTTTTGTGTCCTTATGTATTGTTACTTAATTCTTTTTTTTCATTGATGTTTTCTAGTATAAGATGGGTATGTCAGAGCTGTTATTTATAGATATTTATAACATTCTGAGATATCAAATGGGTGAATGCATTTGAATGCAGAAAATGTGAAAAAATTTTCAGCATTGTATAGCATTCTTAGGATTATGAAACAACCTCATGGTTCCTTGTTTGCATGTGTCTTTTTTTTTTTCTTTTTACTAGCTGCTGCACCACAAGTTATAGTTCCTGATTCTAAGCTGATACAACATATGAATGCATCAAACATGGTGAGACTCAAAATGTAGCACTTTGCTTGGCTCTACTTTAACTCAAAATTGTGATTATGCCTGGGTATGTTGTGTATTAACAGTCTGAAGTTTATTCAAAACTTGAGCAAAATGGCTGTTTTATTTAGTTTCCTAAATATTGGATTTAGCAGCAAATCTAAAGTTTAGCTTGATACTTACACATTGAGGTTCATAAAATTATACAGTTTTCTGTTGAAAATACCAAAGGAATGGTGCTTTGTGAGAGCTGTTTTATTCCATGCTATTTTTGAAAATAGGTTTTGAGACCTACCAGACATACTGTGCCAATTATAGTTCTGTTTCAGAAGATCCATTAATTGCAAGAGGTCAGGAATGCTGAGAATTATAAGCTCTAAAAATGAAAATGAACTATTTGCATAGTTCAAGATAACTGTTTTTAAGATCAAACTTTTAAAAAGTTTTGCTCTGATTTAACCATAGCATAGCCTTTTAAGATTTATTACGACATGTATGTTACTACTTTAAAGTGCATTATAACCAGTTGAGTTATGTATTAGTCTTTTGATATTTCTAAGGGATATTCACTGAACATAAGTCCTTAAATTTTCACATTTCGTTTAGGGCATACAGTATTTCCCATCAAATATTCAAAAAACCTTTTCAGGTTCTTAGAGAATCCTTACCTATGAACTTAAAGCTTTTTTTTAGTAAAACATTAAAATGAAGTCTTTTTTTAAAAATTTTTTTAACGTTTTATTTATTTTTGAGACAGAGAGAGACAGAGCATGAACGGGGGAGGGGCAGAGAGAGAGGGAGACACAGAATCGGAAGCAGGAAAAATGAAGTCTTATTAGAATAGTTACTCCAGCACTTTCTTATAAATGACTTTTCTTCTGTTTACAATATATAGACTGTTAGTGGTGTCTCAGTTCTAACATTTCATTCTTAAATTCAGCCAGATCTTTTATTTAATGATTAAAGAATCATTAAATGATTATCATTTAATAATAAGAGTCATTTAAATGATTAAAGAACCATTTAAAAAAAAAATCTTAGCCTAACGCCAGCAATGAGATTTTTTTTCAGATAGTTTTTTTTAAATGAAAAAGTATTTTAATTTTTTTTTTTTAATGTTTATTTTTGAGACAGAGAGAGACAGTGCATGAGCATGGGAGGGGCAGAGAGAGAGGGAGACACAGAATCTGAAGCAGGCTCCAGACTCTGAGCTGTTAGCACAGAGCCCGAGGCGGGGCTTGAACTCACGAACTGTGAGATCATGACCTGAGCTGAAGTCAGACGCTTAACCGACTGAGCCACCCAGGTGCCCCTGAAAAAGGAGTATTTTAAAAAAAATCACTTCTGTTTGGTGAGTGATGAGTAGTGAACCTCAAACTCATTTGTGATTGATAAGCCAGATAGGAAACAGGGCTCACCTACTAGACAAATGATTCCTTTTAAAATATGCCAGCCTTATAAATTTATAACTTGACAGAATTGCAAATTTCTGAACTATAGTGGAAATTACAGTTTTTAAATTCACAAAAAAAATCAAGCATATCTATTTGTACTTCCAGTTAAAGTTGCTGGAATTAATTTTTTCTGCATGAAAATCACAAAATTCCAGTCTATTATGGAATCACAAGAATTTTTATCATTCAAAAATTCCATTTCAGGTCTAATACCCCCAATTATTTTTTTTTAACCTCCACCCTTAAAAATAAAAGTCTAACTGTATGATATATATTGCAGTTGGTACTATTGAGACTGTTTCCTAGGGAATAACTTGTGTCATTTTAAAACCAAGTTTTGTAGAATCACTTGGAGTAGGCCCATCTTACTTAGATTTTCTAAGAATTTTAAGTGTTTGCGAGAGAATTTTGAATTAAAATTGTGTTTAAAGAGACTGGGGCAAAATCAGTAGCCCATCTCTTACCTGTTTTTTTTTCATCTCCTTGATTCCAAAAAGCATGTATTTAAACAGATCATGGGTCAGAAACATCAATCAATAAAATGCATTAGCATCTATGTGTATTTTAGTATTTTACTTGATGTTGTCAGTGTTTGCCTCATACATTTTATATGTTCTGAAACATAATCACTGTGGGCTCCTTACCAATAAAAGGTTTTTGGGTTTTGTTTGTTTGCATTATTATTCCTGATTAGAAGATAGCCATTAAAAATAGTTTTGGGGTACCTGTGTGGCTCAGTTGGTTACGCATCTGACTCTTCGTTTGGCTCAGGTCCTGATCTCACTGTTTTGTGAGTTCGAGCTCCATGTCAGGCTCCATGATGACAGTGCAGAGTCTGCTTGGGATTCTCTGTCTCCCTCTCTCTCTGCTCCTTGCCCACTTATGCTGTCTCTGTCTCTCCCAGAATAAATAAACTTAAAAAAAATTTTTTTCTAAAAGTTCTAATTTTTTTTTTTAAAAAGGATTTTTTTTTTAAGCAATCTCCACACCCAGCATGAGGCTTGAACTCTTGGGTCACATGCTGTACTGACTGAGCCAGCTAGGCACCCCAGTTTTGATTTTTTTTAATAGTTATGCATGCTTTGGAAATGAACACATTGAAAAGTTAAGTAATTCAGTAAGAATGGAGGATAGTGGTAATATATTAGGTAGAAAGGTATTTGAGAGAAATTACAAAACAAGACCAGGGTACCAGGGTGGCTCAGTTGGGTATGTGTTCGACTCTTGGTTTTGGCTCAGGTCATGATCTCCTAGTTAGTCAGCTCAAGCCTCCATCTGTCAGCTCTGTGCTGACAGTGTGGAGCTTTCTTCATATCTTCCCTCTCTCTGCCCTCCCTGCTTGTAGTTTCTCTCTCTCTCTCTCTCTCTCTCTCTCTCACTCTCACTCTCACTCTCAAAATAAATAAACTTCAAAAATACTAAAAACAAAACAGGATCTTCTATCAAACCAGTGTTGCAGGTTCTCTTTATGAAATAATTGCTCTAATGCATTATTCTAATGCTATTTCATATAATACGAGAATAAATTTTCAGTAGATATCAATAAAGGATGGTTTGTGTATGGTATGTCACTCCAGAAATATTTATTGGTAGCAACTTGAACGTGTAGAGGTGTGTAGGTGGTCATTGTGTCATGTATGATGTGTAGAAACTAGAGTTGTCATTTTGCCAGTATAGGGAGATCTATTAATCTTATAAAATATGAATTATAAGCCCTTAATATGTTTTTTTAATGTTTAGTTTGAGAGAGAGAAACCGAGTGGGGGAAGGACAGAGAGAGAGGGAGACAGAGAATGCGAAGCAGGCTCCATGCTGTCAGCACAGAGCCTGACATGGGGCCTTAACCCACAAACTGAGATCGTGACCAGGACCAAAGTCGGGTGCCTAAGCGACTGGCCACCCAGGTGCCTCTAGGCCCTTCGTATTTCTAAATAATATTTCTCAGTAGTAAATGGCTGTTAACTTACTCCTCAGACTTAGATTACCTTTCATTTGCCTATACAGACAAGATTTATTAAAATAAATGAAATGCAGAACCTGCATTTCATGAAGATAACCTGGTGGGGCTATAGCTGTATTCTGGGGACATAGTGGGAATTTGAGGCTTTAGGTGTAGAAATGACAAGAAGAAACACATTTTCTTTTTCTTTCTTTTCTTTTTTAATGTTTATTTTTGAGAGAGAGAGAGAGAGAGCGTGCTGTGTGAGCAGGGGAGGGGCAGAGAGTGGGAGACAGAGGATCCAAAGTGAGCTCTGTGCTGGCAGTGAAGAGGGGCTTGAACCCACAAACCATGAGATCATGACCTGAGCCAAAGTCAGACACTTAACTGACTGGGCCACCCAGGCGCTTCATATTACTCTACTTAGTTGAAGTCCTTAAGCAAAGCATTTAGGCTAGGTAGTCTTATCATTTTATAAAATGGGATTTAGTCTCATTAGAACTTTTAGTATTAGTATACACTAAACAATAAACTTCCAAATACTGTTAAAATGTGCCAGAGTTAAACTGAGGTACTCTTGTGCCCATATGCGGTTTTGATTTTTTTCCTTTGCTTTTTTTTTTTTCCCCCTCCAGAGCGCTGCTGCTACAGCTGCTACCTTGGCACTCCCTGCAGGCGTGACTCCTGTTCAACAGATATTAACAAATTCAGGTAATTAGGAATAACAGCACCATTACGTATATGTATAACTCAGAAAATTGTACCATCTAGTCTTTGTTTTGGCCTCATTGAAAAAAATCAGTGTTTGTTTTGTGATTTAGCTTATTAGGTTATTAAAATAAGATCAAGTACTACTGCACATTAAATGATAATTATTGCTGAGGATGCAGTAGGGAAGATGAAAATTGCACTTGAGCTTTTGATCTGTGAATAAGAATCCTATTTATTGAATGAAGTATAATCATATAGAAATACATAGGTTTTTACACCTTTACATAGATTAATACGTACATAGATTTAATACTTACATAGATTAAACACCTTTAACTTGCCAAGTAAAACTTGACTCCTTTGAACAAATTTGTGATATCAAACTAAGTACTCTGTTTTATATAGCATGTCTGCATAAACTAACAAAATTTACTTGGGATTTTTGGCATATTAACGTTGGAAGAATTTATGTGGCTTTTAAGTATTCTTTCTGTAATCGTAATTATATAATTTCTTATTATCTTGCCAATAAAATTCTAAATTTGTAAAGAACTTTCTACATATTTTTAACGTGTAATTGTTGCTTTTTAATTATTTGAAGATTCTGCATCATCTAAAACAACAAAGAGAGGGATTCACTTCTGTGTGTATAAGCCATGCATACAGTTAGGATTATGTGGCAATGATAATTGGTTCAGCAAGCTTTGATTGTTTTTAAGCATTTTGAAACTAAGTACCCTGGTGCTTTGGCTCAAGATACTAACAAACTGTTACACTTTCATGTCTTTAAGCTTTAAAAACAAAGAGCCCCTGAAAACATCTGATCTTGCTTACTGCTCTTTCATGACTCCTAACATGTTAGTAAAGATAATTTAAACTTCTAATCAATTCTCATAATCTGTTGTTAAAACTTTATTGGAAAAGAGTTTTATGAGGATAAGTAAGGAAAAGAAAACATTTTAAAACATTTATAAAACATGGAGAAAAGTGAGGAAGTTAAGTTTGCTGTGTATGGGTGACAACGCTTAATAAAATCGTTAGACTTCTTATTTGAGAATTAATAGGGCATTTTGGTGGTTTGACATTTACCATGAATTCATTTATTTGGAGATGGTTACTGCTAAAATGGTAACTTGTAATATATATGTTTTGCTTTAGGCCAGCTTCTTCAAGTAGTCAGAGCAGCCAATGGTGCCCAGTATATCTTCCAGCCTCAGCAGTCAGTGGTTCTCCAACAACAAGTTATACCACAAATGCAGCCTGGTGGAGTACAAGCCCCTGTTATACAACAGGTAATAGAGTCATAAGTTATGATCACCATGGGGTTCTTTTTTCTTCTTCTGTTTGAATTCTCTGGGTGGTTCCCTTTCTCTTTCTCATGGCTTTGTCTATACAAATGCTTAGACTATTCTCTAGTACTATACATCCTGTCATTCTAAATTACTCCTGTACACGTCACAGCTTAACTTACATTCAATATGTTTAAGACTAAGTTGTCATTATCCTTGCTTATCTTTCATCATCCCTCCGAACATGTTTTTCAGTCAGTGGCACCACTCTCCAGCTTCCTAAGCCTCCCAAGTTATCTGGTATTCATTCAACAAATATTTACTGTGTGGCTGTGTATCAGGGTCTTTGCAAGGGACTAGAGATTTAAGAGTGAACAGGGCAGGCATGAATCTAGTTTCATGAAGCTTATACATTTTCTGGAAGTGGGTGTGGGGTGTGGGATCCTCCCCCTCCTTTACCTTTAATATGCAACGCATCACAAATTCCTACCAATTCTTAATAGCTCCTTTTTTTCAGACTGCAGTTTTAACATGTTTGCAGTTCCTTAATATGTTTGAAACTAGTTTTCTTTTCTCAGACTCTCTTATCATTTCCTTAGTTCATGCTTTCTTAATTTCTCACTTAAAATACAATTATCCTCTCAGTACTATATATATATACACACACGCTATATACTATGTGTAAAATGTGAGCGGGGCACCTCGGTGGCTCAGTTGGTTAAGCGGCCGCCTTCGGCTCAGGTCATGATCTCGTGGTCTGTGAGTTTGAGCCCTGCATCAGGCTGTGTGCTAGCAGCTCAGAGCCTGGAGCCTGGTTTGGATTCTGTGTCCCGCCCCTCCCCCCAGTAGTGCTCTGTCTCTCTCTGTCTCTCAAAAATAAATAAATGTTAAAAAATTTTTTAAAAATGTGAAGGTGTTGTATATACATATGTATATATATATATAATTACACACACTATATACATATATATACACACTTTAATACTATAGTTATCCTCCTAATTGATTTCCCTGACTCTAGTCTTGTGCCCTCCTAACCTGTTACTCTGTATTTGTAGTTATTTTTCTAAAATCCTTAAAATAATGATTTCCCCTTGCCTATTGGAAAAAGTCTAAACTCCTCAGCATGGTTCACAGGATCTTTGGTTTTTTTTGGATCTTGTTTTTTTGTTCTCTTCAGGTTTATTTCTTGCCATGCTTCTAGTTATCTGCTTCAGCTGCTGTTTAGATCAAAGTTAAATATTTGTATCTACTTGTGTGCCAGGTGTTAAACTCTTATACTATGAAGACAAAGAGGAAAGAGAAATGGTTATTTTCTTGAGGAACTTAGGTACTTTAAAAAAGAGACACATAAATACATAATGTTTGTATAATAGTATGAAGATAGAGGTAAGATCAGAGAAGCATTAATCCATCTGATTTACAGCTTTCCAGATTTTCTCCTGCTATTACTTTTGGGTTTCACTTGATATTACTCTTCTACTTAGAATGTCCTTTGGCCTTCGTTCCAGCAACTCCCTCCACTCCCGCTGCCCCCCAGGCAAACCAACCAACTGACCAAATGGAAAAACCTGGCTAATCTTCCAAGCACAAATGAACTCAAGTATTAACCTATTAGGAAGGCTTCTCTGACCATACCTTGTCCCTCAAGCTGAATTTAATACTCTGTCCTGTGTTTTCATAACATCATATCATACTTCTGTTACACCTTCTGTCTTTTTTTTTTCTTTAAAGTTTGTTTATTAGAGCGTGCAAGCAGGGGAGGGGCAGAGAGAGAGGGAGAGAGAATCCCAAGCAGGCTGTGCACTGTCAGCATGAAGCCCAGAGCTTGAACTCCGAAACCAAGAGTTGGACGCTCACCCAACTTGAGCCACCCAGATGTCCTTAAGCCTTCTATCTTCTTGAGTTGTTTTATTGCTTTGCCTATGCACCATTAATCTGTAAACTTCTTAAGAGAAATATTGTTTTATTTTGCGTTCCTTGAAACTAAAGGCAAGTAATTGCCATTCATTGTTTTTATTTATCACTAGGAAGTCTCTGCTTTTTATTTATTAAGTATAATTATAAATATGTTTATTATAAAAGATATAATTAATATTTGTTGATATGTTCTTTTTGAGTTGTGGTTTACCTTAGAATTCCAGATGCTGAAAGGAACTTGAGAAATTGTCTGATCTGGTGTGGTTGCATGGTTAGAATCAGCTGGGGAGCTTTAAATGATTACATTTCTGCTCACACCAGTTAAATCAGAATAATAGGACTGGGGCCCAAATACCAGTATTTTTTAAGTTACCAGGTGGTTGTAATTTGCAGCCAGGGTTGAGAACCATTGATCCTAGTATAACAGTGAAGTGACAAAAGCCAAGGGAGGTTAAGTGACATGCCTCTGCTACATCTCTACCTGGGATCTTAGACAAAACTAGGACCTAAGACTTCACATTTCCAGTGCGGTGTTCTCCACAGGGAGGCAGTGTAACATAATAATTAGAGCAAAGTCAGAAAGTCTAGCTTAAGATTTTGCCTTTTAGTGACTGGCAGGTTGGTGAGTTACTATACCTATCCATACATCAAATAAATAAACTTATATGTAACTCTTAGTCCAGAATCTGCCATGTACATATACAGAGCAAGTGCTCAGTAAATGAAACAGTTATTTTCAGAAAATCTTTTTTCCTTCAGAAATTTGAATGGTAAAATGGAAGTGGATCAGTATACTAGTTAAACATTCCTTTTATGCCTTGGTAGTTTTAACGGTGTGAGATACGGTCATTTTTGGTGACTCTTCAGCTTTTAGGTCTGTCTGTGTACCACATGAAACTGAGCTGCTTGGTCCTCTGACTAGTTTTTAATATGGGTTTCTTTTGCCTTAGGTACTGGCCCCTCTTCCTGGAGGGATTTCACCACAGACGGGTGTCATCATTCAGCCACAGCAAATCTTATTTACAGGAAATAAGACTCAAGTTATACCTACAACAGTGGCTGCACCAACACCGGCACAGGCACAGATAACTGCAGCTGGCCAACAGCAACCACAGGCCCAGCCTGCTCAGCCACAAGCTCCATTGGTGTTACAGGTTGATGGAACTGGGGATACGTCATCTGAAGAAGATGAAGATGAAGAAGAAGACTATGATGATGATGAGGAGGAAGACAAAGAGAAAGATGGAGCTGAGGATGGGCAGGTAGAAGAAGTAAGTTTGTAGTAAAAGACTTGAAACGAGAAACTATTAGTTTCTTTTATCCAGTGCCAAACTGATGAATTATATTCTATTTTTTCAGAGGCTGTTAAGGTATTATACAATACAGATTTTAATATAAAGTTAGATTTTTTTTTTTTTTTTTTTTGTTTAAAATTTTTTTTTTTTTTTTCAACGTTTTTAATTTATTTTTGGGACAGAGAGAGACAGAGCTTGAACGGGGGAGGGGCAGAGAGAGAGGGAGACACAGAATTGGAAACAGGCTCCAGGCTCTGAGCCATCAGCCCAGAGCCTGACGCGGGGCTCGAACTCACGGACCGCGAGATCGTGACCTGGCTGAAGTCGGACGCTTAACCGACTGCGCCACCCAGGCGCCCCTAAAGTTAGATTTTTAACCTAATAAGGGTTTTAGATTTTTCTGGTTGTATTTATCTTCATGAAGTATTGTTTCATATAGCTGACAATAAAAAATGTGTATCAAATTGAGTTGTATTTATAAAGGGGGTGGAGACAGTGTACGTAATGCTAGTTTTCTGGCTTATGCATTCACGATATGGTTTAAACATACGACATTGGTAGAACAGATAAATATGGTTAATCTTTTGCTTCAGTAATTAGAAAGGTATGGCAACATTTGGGAAGAGAGGAGACTTGAGAAAAAAGCTGAACGTGACTTCCTTTTGGTCTGTATTCCATATCAGTTCCTTACATCACTTTATCTACTCTTAGTGTCCATCATGAGTTAAGCAAAGTATTCTTTCTTAGTCTTTCTTAGTTATGTATTTCTAGAAGCGTATATCTTTGTTTATATATCTTTGTTTTCCTTAGTGTTCTTGCTTAGTTACTTGTGTTCAAGGTGACATTTGTCTTAACAGTTTTCATTGTTACTGCTTTCTGCAACCTAAGATGTAAATTTGTTTATCCTAGTACAAATTTCTTTAAATTATCTAATGTTTTTTTAAAAAATATTTAAGATAAAAACATCCTTACATCCACCTCTAGTTAAAAATAATCCCATACTTTGTTCAAGTCCCCTGAGTGCCTCGCCCCAATCCCCATTCTCTTCCCTCTTCCTTCTGTCATCAGAGTAACCATGCTCATGAATTTTGTGTTTACCATCTGTACTTATATTCCTGAAGAGCATATTGTTTAAGTGTGAATGCCTATTTATAACATAAATGGAGTAATTTCTGTATTCTTCTGCAGGTTGACTTTTTTTTCCCCTCAAGGTGGTATTTCTGAGGTTCATCTAAGTTACTGCATATACCTAGAATTATTTTCACTGTTGAATATACCATAGCTTATTTATCCATATCTGATGTGATGGGTTGTGTCTACTTGTTTACTGTTATAAAATATTTTGGAGTGTGTCTTCTGAGGACACACGCATGACTTTCTTTTAAGTGTTATACCTAACCATTGAATTACTAGATTCTAAGGCATGCACATCTTCAACTTTACAATAAAATGCCAGATTGTACTAATGTCTTCACTGATACTTGATATTGTTAGGCTCCTTAATTTTTGGCAGTCTGATAGGTAGAAAGTGGTGTTTCTTTTTGGTTTTAATTTGCATTTCCTTGATTAATCATGATATTTATCATCTTTGATTCTTTCATGTTTTC
The DNA here is from genome assembly GCF_046562875.1 of Panthera onca. Classification (NCBI taxonomy): domain Eukaryota; kingdom Metazoa; phylum Chordata; class Mammalia; order Carnivora; family Felidae; genus Panthera; species Panthera onca. The sequence goes on along the minus strand of NC_138344.1, from coordinate 124,835,753 downwards.
TCAATTGACAAATATTAAAAAGGGCAGCTTTTCTTACCTCATTGGCTAAACCTTCCAGAACAATATTGATTAAAAATAGCAGGCACCCTTACCTTGTTTTTTTTTTTTGTTTTTTTTTTAAAGTTTGTTTATTTATTTTGAGAGAGTACGTGCGTGCAAACAGGGGAGGAGAAGAGAAAGACGGGGAGAGAGAATGCCGAGCTCCACTGAGTGTGGAGCCACGTAGGGTTCAATCTCAGGACCCTGGGATCATGACCTGAGCTGAAATAAAGAGCCACATCAAGAGACGCTCAACCACTGAGCCACCCAGATGCCCCTTTCTTCTCTTATTCTTAATCTTAAAGGGAACCCTTTCTATGATTCACTATTTAATATAATGTTTACTATAGATTTTTTATGGATATCTTTTCTCTGGTTAAGGAAGTTCTCTTTTATTCAAATTAAGAGCTTTGCTTTATTTTTTATATCATAAATAAATATTGAATTTTATTAAACACTTTTTCTGCAACTATTAGATCATCATACAATTTCTTATCCTTAATCTGTTATTTATAACTACTTGCACTAATTGGTTTTCTACATGTAAACTAATTTTGTATTCCTGGGATAGCATGACTTGAGTATTGCCCTTTTTATGAATTGCTGAATTACTTACACTTAGTTCAGGATTTTTGCATGTATATTGATGAACAATACTGTCTGATTTTCTGTTCTCATACTCTTTTTACTAGGTTTTCAGGTTTATGATAGTCTTATAAAATGAATTCTGGCAAATATTCCATCTTCCTTGGACTTTTTTTTTCTAAGATTATACTTAATTGTTCTGTGAATATTTGTTAAAGTATGCTGTTAAAAATATCTGATGCTAGTAATGTCTTTACTCTGTTCAAGTATCTTTCTTTTTGAGACTGAATAAGTTACATTTTCTAGTATTACATATTTAAATGTTTAATTAGCATAAAGTTAATGATAATCTTTTTGGTGTCAGAATCATATGTAGTCATTTCCTTTTTTTTAATATTCTCATTTCTGATATTTGTGTCTTCTTGCCCTTCTTTTCTTGTTCAGTTTTGCCAGAGGCATATTGATTTCATTGATGTTTTTTAAGAATCAACTTTTAGCTTTATTCTCCTTAGTGTATTTTTTTCTATTTCATTAATTCTTGTTGTGACTAAACTGTTTTATTTGTAGAGAATATGATCTGTGTGACGGGACTTGCTTTATGTGGTCACTATTTGCATATGCTTCTGTATATTTGAAAAGACTGTTTTCTGCAGTTGTTTTGTTGTCTTCTGTATGTACCATTAGAATTAGATGTTAATCGTTTTCTTTGGATAGTCTACTTACATATCTAAGGTAAGATATGTCTACCTTACTAAAATTTTTGTGTGCTGACACCATCATTGATTACTGAGTGAGATATGTTCAGATCTCCTACTATGATAGTGGATTTGTTTTGTTTTCATTATGCTTTTTATAATTTGAACCTAAAAATGGATGTACATAAGCTTAAATATGTGTTTTCCAGTGAATTGAACCATTTATGATTATATAGTTTCCTGTTTTATCTACAGTTTTTTTCCCCATACAGTCTGTTTTGTGTGACATTAATAGAGCCATGTCAACTTTGTTCAGTTAGAATTTGCCTGCCTGGTATGGCTCTATTCATTCTTTTACTTCAACATTTTTTTGGATCCCTAAGTTTTAAGCGTGTCTTTTTTATGTGAAATACTGCTATGTATGCTGTCATGTTACAAAATTTTTATATGGGCCAAGACTATTCAGTAGGAAGGAATGGTCTTATTCAACAAATGTAGCAACCAAATATCCATCCGCATGCAAAACAGTGAAGTTGGACCCCTACCTCACACCATATACAAAATTAGCTCTTAATGGGTCAAAGACCTAAATGTAAGAGCTAAAACTATAAAACTCTTAGAGGAAAACAGGACAGAAGCCTCACAACACTGGTTTTGTTAATAGTTTCTTAGATGGGACACCAAAAGCACAGGGAATAAAAATAATAATAATAATAACATGGACTTAATAGATTAAAAACTTATGTGTGTCTAAGGACTATGTCCAAAAAGTGAAAAGTCCGTCTACAAAATAGGGGAAAATATTTGCAAATCACATACCTGATTAGAGCTTAATATCCAGAATAGAGAACTTTTAAAATTCTACAACAAACAACTCTATTCCAAAGTGAGCAAAGGACTTAAATAGACATTTCTCCAAAGAGGATATACAGATAGCCAACAAGCCTGTGAAAAAATGTTCAATATTACTGTTTATTACAGAAATGCAAATCTCAAAACCACAAAGAGATACCACTTGATGTTTATTTACCGGGATGGCTGTAATCACAAAAGAAAAAAGGGAGACAGATGTGGGGCATGCCTGGGTGGCTCAGTTGGTTAAGTGTCCGACTCTTGATTTTGGCTGAGGTCATGATCTGACAGTTGTGAGATCGAGCCCCGTCTCAGGCTCCACACTGAGCCTGTTTGGGATTCTCTGCCCCCCTCTCTCTCTTTCTCTCTCTCTCCACCCCCCTGCCCCCCCCCCCCCCGCTCCCATCCACTCTCTCAAAAAAAAAAAAAAAAAAAATGCTAATAAGAGAGAGACCAGATACTGTTGGGGATGTGGAGAAATTGGAATTCTTGTGCATCGCTGATGGAGATGCAAAATGGTATAGCTGCTGTGGAATATGGTTTGGGGGTTCCTCAAAATGTTAAGCGTAAAAATATCATATGACCCAGCAATTCTTCTAAGTATATGTATAGGAAAATTGAAAATAGGTATTCAAACAGAAGCTTGTGTGTGAATGTTCAAAACTGTTTACAAAATCCAAAAAAATGTAAATAACCCAAATGTCTTATCAGTTGGTGGAGGGACAAATTAAAATGTGGTTTATCCATACAACGAAGTATTATTTAGCCAGGAAAAGGAACAAAGTACTGGCTTATGCTACAGCATGGATGAACCTCACACATTATAAGTTAAAGAAACCACACCACAGGTTATATGTGTATATTGTATGTTTCCATTTATATGAAATATCTAGAGGTAAATATATAGTGACAGAAAGCAGTAAGTCGGGGGCTGGGAAGAGGTGGGAATGGGGAGTGACTGCTTAATGGTAAAGGTGATGAAATTATTCTGGAATTAAATAGTGGTGATAATTGCACACATTGTGAATGTACTAAGTATGATTGGTTGTACACTTTAAAATGGTTAAAGTGGTGAATTTTATGTGAATTTTACCTCAATAAATTGCTTTTACCTTTACATTGGTGATATCTATTTTAAATGAAAGAATACATATACATACACATATATGTGAGATACAGGCCTAGTTATAGACATAGACTTAATATCACCTTATTTTCCTTTCCACTTTTATTTTGTCCTGTCTTCTTTTTCTCTGTTAATTAAAAATTTGGGTTATATCTTTTATCCTCTCAAATAACTGAGGTCAAATTTAATATCTTTGGTCATTTTATACACTAGTTAGATCTTGGTCTTTAATTCTTTTGGGGACTGAGATCCTTTCCCACCCTTCCACAGGTCCCCTTTTCATTTGAATGCCTTAGGTAATTATACTGCAAGCCTCCACCATTACCATCAGAATGGTAGACCTGCTAATATTATAAACAGTCTTAGTCCTCAGTGTTGTATACACAAGCCAGACTCCTAGCCTGTTTTAGAGCCCCTTTTTCCTCCAACTTCACCATTTTTTCCCCTTTTACTCTGCTACTTCTGGTGGTACATAATGCCATTATCTCATTAAACCTTTGTATTTTCTTAGGTCCCCTTCTAGGCATTTAAACAGTTATTGAAGAGAATAATCGTGTGCTATTCTGAAAGAATGAAGGAAATAAAATCTCTTTTCAGACTTTAAAGTTAGGTAGCTTAACTACTTTAATTTTTGGTTTCTTGCTGGCATTTCAGTACCCTTGGCAAAGTCTTAACCATAGCTGATTAACAATATGTTTGTGGTGTATATGTGTGTGTGTGTGTATGGTTCTATCTGACCCTTCATTCTCGAAGAACATCAAAGTCATTGTGTATTAGAAGGGGCTTTTTCTAGTAACACGTGAAGTATAAATAAATCCTGTTCTTTCTTATTTGTAGGAGCCCCTCAACAGTGAAGATGATGTGAGTGATGAGGAAGGACAGGAACTCTTTGATACAGAAAATGTTGTTGTATGCCAATATGATAAGGTAAGGATTTTATCAGATTACTGACATTTTTTTGTTATGATTTCTTCCCTAAATATCTGTTCTACCTTGTTCAAACATTTGGGCAGCTAATTGATGCCTCTTACATTCAGTATAAACAGTGAATGAAAACATTGTTATAGTTGATTATTTTAATAAAATGAGAAATTATTTATGTAGCTGTACATTTGAAAAATGTTACAGTAAAATCATGAGGAGAGGTAGGCGTTTTCCAATTTACTCTGTCTTCCACTTGTTAACAAAGTAAACAGAGCCACTTTGAGGTTGTCCTTTAACATTAATAATCTAGTGGAATAACCCCATTTTCCCTTTAGCTTCAACTACTTTAAAACTAAAAGGCTTTAATTGAATTCTGTCACTTTTTTTTTTTATTACTAAGGACAGAACTAGGGCAATAAGCAGGACTGATAACAAATAGATGTGTTTTTACTAAAAATCATTTAAAAAATTATTCACCTTTGCTTTATTTTGGTAGCATTAGGTATTTTTAAACTAGGTGTCTGAGAATTGGTTATTGAATCTTTGTTTTCCTAGCTCTCCAGAAGGATGCTACCATCCAAGTATCTTTGTTGTAGTTATAGGCATTATTGTTGAGATTTTGTTACTTGCTGAAACATTTAATTTGGAATAAAATTGTTTGCTGATTATAATCATTAAATTTATAATAAATCTACAAAGTATATTGCATTTATAATTTAATTTCAGCAGTGGTCTTTACAAAATGATGAAAACCCTAACCGAAGCAATTGGGTTTTTGTTTGTAAGCACCACTCATTCATGAAACAAATACTTACTAAGTATCTACATGTGCCAGGCACTGGAGCTGCAATCATGATTATGAAAAATTTGTGCTCTGCATGAATTTCCTTAACAAATGATGAAGAGCTTAAATTTGTGTTGCTTCTATAGAAATGAATTTCCTAAGTAGCCATGCTTATTGCAAAGAGAACTGTAGGGAAATGTCAAAACAATGAATCTTAACATTTTGTAATGAAAAGGTAAAGTCAAACCAGTTAATTTATCAGAGAGATTACGGAATAAAGTCTGTGAGGCCATTGATACCGAATTACCAGAGCATCCACTCTTGTACTGTGTGACTTTTGGATAAGCTTCTTAAAACCTTATGTTATAATAAATGTAGTTTCTTGTTACATTTATGTAGAGGAAGAGTATTAAGGTTAAAATAGATACCAATAAACCTTTGTTCAGGAAATGTGAAAGGAACCTCATACAACTAAATTATCCAGAACACAATTTCTTTTTTTTTTTTTAATGTTTATTTATTTTTGAGAAAGAGCTTTCAAGCATGCAAGCAGGGGAAGGGCAGAGAGAGAGGGAGATAGACAATCCCAAGCAGGTTCTGTGCTGTCAGCACAGAGCCTGACATGGGGATCGAACTGAGATTATGAGATTATGCATGAGATTATGACCTGAGCTGAAATCAAGAGTCAGACGCTTAACTGATGGAGCCACCCAAGCACCCCCAGAACACAATTTCACGATGACAAGAGGTCAGATTTATTGGGCTAGGGAGGCCTTTACCCTAGCTAGATTGAAGAATATACTTCTCAGTATTTTCATATTATAAGAATGGTTGTATTCTCCTTTGTTATAAATTGTGCATATAATATTTGAAATGTTCAAATTGGTTTGATTTGCTCCTAAAGACATTTTAGTGTTTTAAACAGAAACCCAAAATAGCTTTAAATAGTATATTGAATGATAAACAATTGTAAAGTTTACAGAGATCTAATTTGTAGAATCAAGTGAGTTCTGGAGGGCTGGGCTTGATGTTTTAGTCAATGATAAAGAACACTGGTGTTCTATGAATTTGTTAAAATAGGGTTGGATATAGTTTGAGCAACTTGTATTTTAGGATTTTATATTTGAAGCCTAAACTTTAGAATTTCAATAGTGAGTCAATTTTAGAATACATTATCTTATTTATAGAAAGAATAATGAAGTCAATGTTGCCAATCAAAACCATAGTTAAACCTAATAATGAGGCAGAGTTCTCTCTTATTATGAATAAAGACTGATGGCATTAGGTGTTGAGGCTTCAGCTTTATTGGTAATTTTACTTAATATGCTTGAAGTGTTGAGTATATGGACTATTATTTGATCCTGAAACTTTTTTACATTTGCTTTTTGCATGTTGTCTTACAGCAGAATGCCATCAATTTCTTTACTTGTCTGGGGAATTTCTTTTTCTGGGCTACTCAACACTTTCTTGTTTATATAAACCCATTGTCTTTCAGGTTGCAGTCACTTGCTTCATGCTGGAAATAAATTTGTATACCCATTTTTGGGTAGCTACTACTTTCTCTGTAGGAGTAGTAAAGAAAAGAGGAAACAGAGGTCTTTTCATTCAACAGTGTCTATGATGTACCAGGAAACTGTGCTAGGAGGTTGACATACTCTAGTGAACAAAATAAAACAGTTCCTGCCATTAGGAAGTTTAGTCAAGGGAAACAGATGCTAAAACTTAATAATAAATTATTATGGTATGTTAGAAGCTGATAATTGGTATGGATAATTGGTAGGAAAGGGACAGGTTACAGTTTTTAAAAGATTAGTCTTATTAGATCTTTTGAAAAAATAACATTTGAACAAGACTTGAAGAGAGCTGGGGTGCCTGGGTGGCTCAGTTGGTTGTGTCTCTTGATTTTGGCTCAGGTCATGATTTTCAAGGTAATGGGCTCGAGCCCCACGGAGTAGAGAGCCAGCTTGAGATTTTCTCTCTCTCTCTCTCTCTCTCTCTCTCTCTCTCTCTCTCTCTCTCTCCCCATCCCCTGCTCACACTCCCTTTTGCAAAATAAATAAACTTAAAAAAAAAACAACAACAAAAAAACCTCTTGAAGAGAGTTAGCCTTGTCATTATCTAATAACAGAGCCTGCTTGTTGTGTGTGAGGGGTGGCACAGGGGCCAGACCAGAATTGTTGGACTGGGGATGCAGGGGAGGGGATATAGTAGTAGATTAAGTCAGAGGTAAGTGGGGGCAGGTGGTGTGGAACTTCACAAGGGTGTGGGTTCTTGTGCGTGAATTGGGAAGTTATTGGAAGGTTTCAAATAGATAGATGTAGTTATCACTTGCATTTTAATTCTAAAAGGATTACTTTGCTTTCTTTATTGAGAGTAGATTGTGTAGAGGAAGCAGAGGTGAAACAAGGAGACTAACAGGATGTTGTAATCCAAGTGAGAGACAATGGTGAGTCAGGCTTGGGGGATAGTGTTGGAAATGGTGAGAAGCAGCTGAATCTTGGATATGTCTTGAAGGCAGAATCAGCAAGATTTTCTCTTCCTGGCTATGTGGTAGAAAAGAAAAAGAGGAATCAAGAATGATTCCAACATTTTTTGATGAGGACCCAGAAAGAAGAATGGAGATGCCATCAGCTCAGAAGGGAATCTTATCTACATAGTGTATTTTTCAACCAGAGCTATAAGACCACTTAATGCAAGAGTTTCTGCCCAGTCTACAGTTTTAATTTTATGTTGCTCTATTTTCTTGTACTAAGTAAGAAAAATTTGGTAAATATTAAATGTGTATATAAAGTTTAACTCAGTGATCTAGGGGAAAAGTATGACAGTTTTCAAATACATGAAGGGTATATATATATATATATATATATGTGTGTGTGGGTGTATTTTGTTTTTTTGTTTTTTTAATTAAGTCCCTGAAGGTAGAGTTAGGATCAGTAAGTGGAAGTTTCGAGAAAGCAGATTTCAGTAAGCGGTAAAATATGAAAGACTTGTAGAGAGCAGCCCCAGAATGGAATAACTTAATTTGCAATTCTTTGACACTCCCCCCCCCCCCCCCCCCAATCCTACTTAAGCAGACAGTGAACAGCAGTTTGCCAAGAATATGCTATGGAAATGTTTGCATTGGGAAGTTAGACTGTGGAATTTTAGGAATGAGTTCTCAGAACGTATCTGTACAAGTGAACATTTCTGGATAATTATATGAAATGACCTGATTTAGTAAAAAGTGTGTTAGACCAGAACTTGAGAATCATCTTTGTCATTTATTAGCAATATACCCCTGGTCAACTCATTGAACGTCTCCAGGCATAATTTCCTCTTTCGAATATGAAAGCCTAACCTACTCAATTTTGAAGTCCCTTTAAACCAGAGAAGAGGGAGAACGGTTGGTCTTTCTTTGAAGATGTGGAGCTTGAACCGAAAATTGAATGATGTATGGGACTTGGAAAAGGAAGAAAGGGCATTTCAGTTGATTAAATTTTCTGACTTCTTTTTCCCCTTAAATCCATGAATTGCAAACAACTAAAAACTATAAATGAAAGTAAAGATGGGAATGCCCAAGGTCTGGTCCAGTTTGAACACTGCCATTCCCCCTTTGGCTTAATTGCAGATATACATAGTTTTTGAAATCTAAGTAATCAGATATATTTGTTAAATACTGCCAAGTATAAGGTTCCACGTTAGGTCTTGAGAAAACGATGTTTTACTTTGGTAGGAGAAAATAATTTATATATATATATACTTAGAAATGATACTAGAAATGTGTTTAGGAATACCACTGAAAATTAACAATTAGACTACTTTTTGAGGCACCTGGGTGGCTCATTTGGTTATGCATCTGACTCTTGATTTCAGCTCAGGTCATGATCTCATGGTTCATGAGATTGAGCCCCGCATAGGGCTCTGCGCTAACATTGCAGAGCCTGCCTGGGATTCTGTCTCTCACTCCCCCAACCCCTGCCACGTGCATGCGTAGTGCTCTCTCTCTCTGTCTCTCTCTCTCAAAATAAATAAATTTAAAAAAAAAAAGTACTTTTAGCTGATGTGATTAGGGAAAGCTTTGAGAATAGTTATTTTTGAGGTGGATCTTGAAATAGGAATTGAATTTGTAAAAATGGGAGCAAGGGATGAGACTTCTTTTGATTGAAATAAAGTCTTTGAGAAATGTGGAGGTAGGAAATAAGCTTGGAAGGTGAGTTGTTACCAGGTCATTTAGAAATAGAAATAGTCAAGCAGAGGTGATTGGGTTTTTTTTTTTTAGGTTTTGTTTTTTTTTTTTTTTTAATGTTTATTTTTGAGAGAGAGAGAGAGAGTGGGAGTAGGGGAGGGACAAAGAAAGGGAGACACAGAATCCAAAGTAGGCTCCAGGCCCTGAGCTGTCAGCACAGAGCCCGATGTGGGGCTTGAACTCATGAACCACAAGATCATGACTTGAGCCAAAGTCAGATGCTTAACTGTCTGAGCCACCCAGGCACCCCTCAAACTCTTGTAAAACACAGAAGAGGGAACATTGTACTAAAATCATTTTATAAGTTCAGTATTACCCTGACACCAAAACCAGACAAGGACACCACAAGAAAAGAAAATCATAGTAGGCCAATATTCCTAATGAACATAGATGCCAAAATCCTCAATAAAATAGCAGCAAGCTGAATTCAACAATGTATTGAGATGATCATATACCATGACCAGGACCAAGTGGTCTTTATTTTAGGGGATCCAAGGGTGATTCAACATACACAAATCAATCAATGTGATAAAAAAATTTTTAAACTTTTTTAATTAAAAAAATTTTAAAACTCTTAAGATCATTTCAGTAGATGCAGAAAAAACATTTGGCTGAATTCAGCATGCATTTATGATAAAAACTCAACAAAGTGAATATTAGAGGGGCCGTATGTACCTCAACATAATAAAAGGCACTCATGACAAACGTGCAGGTAACATACTCAAAGATGAAAAGCTGAAAGCTTTTCCTCTAAGATCAGGAACAAGATGGGTGTTTAATTCTTGCCATTTTTATTCACCATAATAGTAGAGGCTCTAGCCAGAGCATTTAGGCAAGAAAAAGGAAATAAATAGCATCCAAATTGGAAAGGAAGAAGTAAAACTGTCACTATTTACAGATGACATAGTATTATATATTATATATAGAAAACCCTAAAGACTCCACCAAAAAAACTAATAATTCAGTGAAGTTGCCAGGTATAAAATCAATATACAAAATACGTTGCATTTCTGTATGCTAATAAACTATCAAGGAAGTCAAGAAAACAATCCCATTTATAATTGCATCAAAAAGAATAAAATACTTTGGAATGAATATAGCCAAGGAGATGAAAGACCTGTGCACTGAAAACTGAGACATTGGTGAAAGAAATTGACGAAGACACAAATAAATGAAAAAATATTTTGTGCTCATTGATTGGAAGAGTTAATATTACAGTGTCCATACTACCTAAAGTGATCTACTGATTTAGTTCAGTCCCTACCAGATTTCCAAGGGATTTTCATAGAAATGGAACAAAAAATTCTAAAATTCAAAAGACCCGGAAAAACCAAAGGTAACTTAAGAAAGAAAGAGGCATCATGCTTTTTGATTTTATTTTATATTACAATACTGTAAAAAAACAGTATGGTATTGACATAAAACCAGACGTTCAGATCAGTGGAACAGAAGAGAGCCCAGAAATAAATCTACGTATACGTAGTCAATTGATTTACAACAAAGGAGCTAAGAATATACAGTAGGGAAAGGACAGTCTCTTACATGAATGGTGCTGGGAAAACTGGGCAGGCACATGCAAAGGAATGAAACTGGACTGCTATCTTACAACATAAGATGGATTAAAGACTTGAATGTGAGATCTGAAACCATAAAACTAGAAGAAAACATGGAAGTAAGTTCCTTGACATGGGTCTTGGTGATGATTTTTTAGATTTGGCACCAAAAGCAAAGGCAACAAGAGCAAAAATAAACGGGAATACATTAAACTAAAAAGCTCCTGCACAGCAAAGGAAACCATCAACAAAATGAAAAGGCAACCTACAGAATAGGAGAAAATACTTGCAAATTATATATCTGATAAAGAGTTAATATCCAAAATGTATGGAAGCTCACTCAGGTCATGATCTCCCGGTTTGTGAGTTTGAGCCCTGCGTCGGGCGCTCGCACTCTCTCTCTCTCCCTCTCCCCCCTCCCACCCCCCTCCTCACTTCTGTCTCTCTCAAAATAAATGAACTTAACAAAATAAAAAGTAAATGAAACATGGGCAGAAGAACTGAATAGATGTTTTTCCAAAGAAGACGTAAAATGGCCAACAGGTACATGAAAAGGTACTCAACATCACTATCTGTCAGAAATACAGATCAAAACCATAATGAGATACCACCTCATACCTGTTAGAATGACTGTTATCAAATGACAAGAAAAACAAGTGTTGGTGAGGTTGTGGGAAAAAAGGAATCCTTGTACACTTTCGGTAGGAGTGTAAATTGGTATAGCCACTGTGGACAACTGTGGAGGTTCCTTGAAAAATCAAAAATGGAACCACATATGATCCAGCAGTTCTGCTTCTTGGGTAGTTATTCGAAGGAAATGAAAGCACTAACTCTGAAAGGCTTATGTCCTCCCATGTTCATTGCAGCATAATTTACAGTAGTCAAGACAAGGAAGCAACCTAAGTGTCCATCAGTGTATGGGTGGATAAAGAAAACATGGTATATGTTTACATACACATGATGTATTTGTATATTATTGTATGCAGCCATAAAAAAGAAAGGAGGCTTGTTGTTTATGACAACTTGGATGGACCTTGAGAGCATTATGCTAGGTGAAGTAAGTCAGAGAAAGGCACGTACTGTATTATTTCACTTATTTGTGGATTCTACAACAACCAAGCAAAAATAAACCAAAAAACAACTGAACTCATAGAAACAAAATGGTCATTGCCAGAGGCCAGAGGTTGGAGACTGGGGCAAATGTGTGAAGGGGGTCAAAAAGTACAAACTTGCAGTTATAAAATAAGTAAGTCCTACAGGTGTGAAATACAGCATGTTGATTATAGGTAATGCCATATTATATATTTGAAAGTTTTCAAAAAGTAGATCTTAAAAGTTCTCATCACAAGAAAACAAATTTGCACCTATATATAGTGATGAGTGTTAATTAGACTTATGATCATTTTATAATACCGAATCATGTTGTGCAGCAGAAACTAATGTTACCTGTTATCTGTCAATTAAAAATAATTTGTAAATGCAATAACGTACAAGACAAAAGTTTTTTTGATGTGAATGGGTTTTCGTTTCCTATCTTTTGTATCTCTTACATTCTTTTTTTGTTTCTTTAGATACACAGAAGTAAAAACAAATGGAAATTTCATCTCAAGGATGGCATTATGAATCTTAATGGAAGAGATTATATATTTTCCAAAGCCATTGGAGATGCAGAATGGTGAAGAGTTGGTTCTTTTATTTTATAAATAAACAAAAGAAACTTAAAAAAAAATTTTAAGTGGACAGTTTGAAACTTGGGACATACACCAACCAAAACTTAACTTCTGCATGTCAGAAAAGTGCAGTAGAATCAAAGCTACTGGAACAAAGAGACCTTGACAACATAGACACTACTTCTAACTGGCAAGCCATGGAACTGTAGCACCTGGGGTTGTTGGGGTGGGGGAGGCTGGGGTTTTGGAAAACCGTAATTGTTGATTTTAAATACAGGTACCTGCCACCAGTAATTAGCATGTAAAGCTTTGTCTATATTCCTTCCTCCAACTTGGGTTCAATCAGAAGATATTTGTTGGAACGAACTGAAGAAAATTCCCTTTTGATAGATTGACCTGAAACTGCTTATTGTATGTGGTTATATTTGGTAAAAATTGCGTGTGAGCTTTTTACAAAAGGGTAAGAATTATGGTGTTGAATTTTAATTCACTTGTATAAGGAAACAATTTAGAACTCTCATAATAGGTCTTAAATATTTTTACTAGCTATTCTCCCTCAGTAATATATACCTCTTCCTTCCCTGCTTTATGAAACATCTGTTTAAGAGTTAAAGGAAGTAATCAGTGATCACAGTTTGGAGACAAAATTTGACCCAGGAATGGATATTTATTTTAATTAGGTTCTCATTAAATGTAATTTAAAGACTTGGGTCTCATTGAGTTGAGCAGAATTAAAATGATGACTTCGGTTTCCTTCCAGAAAAATCATATTTGTTTTTTTTTGTTGTTTTTTAGTCCCATACCTTAAAAAGAAACCCCGGAGTGGCTCCTCAGGAATACAGTTTTAGTTCACAGAGGTACCATCTAGCTGAAATTACATACACATGAATAGATAGATTTTTTTTCCTGTTGGACTGAAGAATATGCTTATATGTGTTTAATCTTTAAGCTAAATATTCAGGTAATACTCTGTATTGATTGAAGCATTCATTGGGCAGGTGGTGAGGACCTGGATTTTTCTTAAACGATTTAGTAACTATTAAAGTTTCCTGTATTTACTAGTAAAGAATTTAAAAACTCTTCTAATTGGGGAAAAAAAAACACTTTTAATTGCAACTTTGTAATTTGAGGGGAAATTTTGGGGGTTAGAGGGGGATGGGCCACTAAGTACATATTTACCTCTCTTTGATTTGGTGGCCCTTCCAGGCCATTGATAATGTATACATGGGCTCCAGTTTGCACATCAAGAAGAAAGCATAGAAATTTGACTTGTATATTAAGAATAATAGAAATTTAATATGTATATTAAGAATACACAGCTCTGTATTCTCTAAGGGGCTCTAAAGAACAATGTGGCAGTGCTGTGTTCTGTGTGAACTAGTTGCCTGGGAGAACTGTAGGATCACTTGTCTTCACCTATATTTTCTTATAACTAATTCTTTTCATGGTCTATCTTGGCAAAATTCACATGTGGTAAAGTTACTCATATATTGATTTTTTTTTTTTAAGTCTTCCATTTTTGTCTTCCTTTTTATTTGCCTTTATATGTGTTTCTAGAAGTAACATAGAAACGCTTTACATTGCAAAGAGAAACTGTGAGCTATTATATGTTTGTTTTTTTAACACAGATCTTTAAACTTCTCAAAAAGGCAAATCAATTTGTGTGTGTGTGTGTGTGTGTGTGTGCGTGCGTGCGTGTGCGTACTTACTTCCCACCCCACATACCATCTTGGACCCTTTAACTTATGTTCTGAACTTTGGTGTAAATGATGGTTTCTAGCATGCTAGTAGTTAGGTTTTATTTAGATGCCATTAACTGGTAATACGGTTTTAATTTTTACTCTATTTAGTTTTTTGGAGGCGAGGTTTATTTACCCCACTACTCTCAAAGCACACACAGGTTTTTTTCTTTTTGTTAGTGAGACTGGGAGAAGAGAAGGGAGGGGGTGAAATCACAGAAGTCCTGTTGTTCATTTGTCCTTCAGTATAGTTGTTAGTAGGGTTTGTATTTACCCAATGAAGAAGTCAATGACCTGAACTACCTATAAAAGTTTAGCAGTGCTGCAATGTTGATTAAAACCCTTTGGCTATCGTAGTTCTGCTACTGAACCTTGGATTACTATATGATGTTCAGCTCATGTTTTGGGCCCTCTATGTACACAAACATTTGTATTCATAGTAGAATTGTATACTGGCCTGTTTTTATAACATTTTCAAACATGAACAACCACTGCTTTCAGAATGACTCACTAGGGCTATTTTGAAGCAGGAAATAACCATTTGTATTTGCACCTGTATATTGCATATTAATTATGGCATACTTGGCAAATGCTTTTCTTTTACCTGTGAAAATTCTGAAAGCTGGTCCAAACAACACTGCATACCAAATTGTGCTCTTATATATTACTGCATCGTGTTCCTTTTTAATCAAATAGAATGTTTTAGTTTTATTATAGTGGCTTGCTATAAGAATGCCACTTGCTTCTCTTTTACTGTACTTGAATTCTTAATCATGCTTTTAATGTATTTAACAAATCATTTCATTAGGTTCCATAAAATGTCATTCCTTTGAAAAGGCAAGGATTCCCACTTTCAGATTTTGAAAGTGAAAATAACATGTTACTTTAAAGAGGGAAAGTAGTTCAGACTTGGTATTATGAAAATAAGTAAAGGTTTCAGAAGAAGATTTGTTTAGATTTGCACAGATGGTGATGGCACCTTTTATTCCAAAAAAAAAAAAAAAAAAAAAGATTAATGTTAACAGTGCTAAGGAAAATTTACACAAAATTCTAGGTAAAGTGGGGAAATGTGTGCCTTTCAGTATATGTACCCTTTTTTGGTGGTCATTTGTATAATCAGACCATTTGAATTGCCTGAGAGCACATTTAATTTCTGTAGAGAGCCACATTTGGCTAAACCAACTCTAATGTGCAATTAGTTTCTAGAGTAAAATGTCTGTTATATGAGGGGGATCTTTATATTGGGCTTTTATATTTTTTTTAAATGTTCACATTTAACATTTCTTTCTGTTAATTAAATGCCATCATATCACATTTATATTGTTGCCTCTTAAAATCAAAGCCACCTTGATGTTATTCTTAGGAATACATCAGGATCTGAGCATGTGTATAGTGATTAAAATGTGTTCTTGAAGAGCGTATTCTAATAGATTTTCGTTTTAGACAGCAAGAACATAAAAATATAATAGCTTTTGTATAAAGATTTTCTTTTGCTATATGAAAATCAAGGATTTGGTTTTCTTTTTTCTGGCTTTTATGGAGGAATAAAAAGGGTTGACTCCCTCTAAGAGTAATTTTTGGTTATCTTATAGCAATAATGTCACCATTCTTTTCAAAAGGTAAATATGCCTTGTACAGGAATGTAGACATAATTTCCTCTTGGGAGTTCCCTTTATAACTTTGCATTTTCTTCCACTTGAGAAAATTCCTATATTTTCAGATTATTTCATCTTGGACTTTTTTGAGCTTTTGTGCAATGGAATATTTTATTGATCCATCTTTGTACATTTTCATTTTATCTCATGTCTGTTTCCCACCTATCTGTCCGCTATTTCAGATTTTGAATTCATTGGTTAAAACATAGTTGCTTTAAATAGTTCCTCATGAGTTTATGTTAAATAGTTTTGCATTTTAATCTATTATGCTATGGAAATTATTCTCAAGTTTATAATTCCCTTTTTAAGCCTGCCTTAGTCTATCTTTTGTCATTTTTATGATTTAAGGAAGAACTTTAAACACCGAGCTTACTATTTTTGTTTATTTTGAGGAACAAGAGAACAAGAACAAGTTCTTCCCTTAAGGGAAGAACTACGTGGAATTAGTAACTACAATTTTAGTCAAGGTTCCTTAAATCAGTCCAGTATGTGTCAGGGCTACAATTTTGGGGGAGGGGCTAATCCTTTTGCTGTTCTGAGCTACTATTGTCAACTGCTGTTGTACATACTGTTATGTGTAAGGGCGTAAATATATTTATTATGTTTGTAAAATTCATTCTGTACAATTGCAGATCAAGGTTGCTCTTCTGTGATATACAGGATATTATGTTTTAAAGACCATCTTGGAATACAATTAGAGAACTTAGTATTTTGATGTACTAAGACCTATTTTAAGTTTAATATTTTACCTTTGCAAAAACTTTAATTAAAGATGTTATTTAAAAAAGAGTAATGTTGCTTGCTTTGTTTACTAGTGTATAATATTATGTAGCCAACTGAATAAAACTATACAGTTTAGAAAGGAAAATACATTGTTAAGTTCCATTTATCAAAAAAAAAGTGTATCGTTAAGTTCTATACCTTTAAGTAGAGTGGGATGACAATCTGAATTATTAAACTGTATTACAAATTCAGAGTAGCTTTAAAAAGAATAGTTGTATTTTCCAGGCACCAATAAAATGTAACTAAAATTGATAAAATTGACATATTAAGTAATTCTCCAAAGAATAGATTACTTACGATAGAATTATATGAGGACATGTTTTTAAATTATTCTGTTTAGCTAAATCTTTTCTTTAGTTTAGAGTTTGTAAGTAAATGCATAACAGAATTGAATTATTGAGGTTTGTATTACATATTATATATATTTTGTGTTATTTTAGAAGGTATTAAATAATTAGGCATTTAATTTTACAGTTAATCCAAATGAATCCTTAAGAAGCTTGGGGTAGTTTTTGTTTTTGTATTTTTTAAATTCTGCTGCTACTTTAGGAAACCAAGTTTTAACAAAACAATCCTAATAAAGACATTTATTGCCAGCAAATCTTGTATTTTTGCAGTTTAAGCTACTATGTTGATCTTAACCATTTTGGCCTCAGTTTCTCCATCTGTAAAATGATGACAATCTGGTTTTGAAGACTGAGGTATAGTGCATGTAAAGCTCTCAGAATTGTGCTTGGTAACAGCAAGCACTCAGATGTCACAAATTACTAATTTTGTAATTAATGTACATTTAAAATGATTGGTGGAGCTGAAAAACGTTTTTTTAATGGTGGCAAATAGCAAAAGAGAATGTCATCTGATTAAGCTGAGGCAGTGAAAGATTTGGTTACAACCAAACAAATTAAGCCTGGGAGGTTGAATCAGTAAAGCAAGGGCTGTAGCAGAAAGTGCCTGCGGGAAGAAAAGTGAAGGATAGCTATAGGGGATGGTAATGAAACATGGTGTGAAGGCTTTAAGCTTTTTTTTTTCTCCCCACAAGTAAACATCGTCTGAATTATATGTCTAAAATTGGTTGAATTTTCCCAAAGCTAAAACTAGTAGAATTACAACATTTGTAAAAATTATCAATGGATTCTTCCCAATTCATTTATGGAGAAAAACACTGATATTGAGATATCGTTATAAAAGATTTTGAAGTTCTTCATTTTGTTACCTGAGTCTGACCTGAATCTTCTAGTGATTGTTGGCAGTCCTACTTCTGGAGGTAAGTGGCCTTTGTGTCAACCCTCCTACTCCTCAGCCAAGGAAGAGGCAGAAAGAAGTAGTTGCTTGCTTTTGTTTGTTTTGAAATACAATTTTCTTAGTCTGAGAGGGTATTGAGCACAAGCATATATTAACTCTCTCATTCAATTCACTCTGTAGTGACCTCCCATGGGCCGGGAACTGTGATCAGTTCTGGAGGACCAAGAGATAAGACGGTTGCTGTCTTTGAAAAGCAGTGATGTTGAGGAGTGCCTGGGTGGCGCAGTTGGTTAAGCATCTGACCAATGATAATCTCATGGTTTGTGATTTTGAGCCCTGCTTTGGGCTCTGTGCTGACAGTGCAGAGCCTGCTTGGGATTCTCTCTCCCTCTTTGCCAGTCCCCTGCTCGCTCGCTCACTCTATCTCAAAAATAAACATTAAAAAAAAAAAAATGTTGAATTGTGTGGGTTCTAATTCTAGTATAGATTGGATTAAGAGCAGTGTGAACTTGGATATGTTACCAAACCTGACTACCTCTGGGTTGTTGTGAAGGTGGTGAGAATAATGCATATGTTGCATTTAGCACACTCTTTGGCACATGGTAACTGCTCAGTAAATGTCTATATACCCATATATTTTAGTAAAGAATAATGGCCCCAGAGGAGTTCTTAGATTAGCTAGGTTAATTGTGTGAGTTTTCCTAATCTTCCTATCTTAATAGAAACAGGTTAACAGCCTGTGACGATGCCTCTACAATTGTATTGAGGGATCCAGAAGAATTAATATTTGAATTATATTGGGCACTGAGTTTATCAATAAGAAATAGAGAATTCTAGAAGCATAACTGTAGTTGTAGCCTTCACATTGGAAACAAATTTTGTGTTCTTGAATCAAGAATGTTCTGAATCTTTACTTACCTTCAAACTTCACCTTTCTAAAGGTGGTGGAATTGAAATGATACCAGTTACCTCCTAAGCACTTCTCGAATAGCCCACTTCCTCAAACACAAGGTTGTAGAAACAATTCATTCCTATTTCTATTTCCCTATACAAACCTGGTGCATCAGTAACTACTGGGATTTGAAGCTTAGTGTCATCTGCATCTATATCTTCTTCCCTAGTCTTCTCCAATATTAATAAATGGCTCTACTGCCTACCAGGTGCTCAAAACAAAACCCAAGAGTCATCCCTGAAACCTCCACCCCCCCCTCACTTTATCACATCCAAATCTATCAGCAAGTTTTGCAGGGTCTACTGTCAATATGTACATGGACCACTTCTATTTTTGCTGATTACCTAGTCTAAGTCACCCCTAAGCCAGAATGTCCTCAACCAGTTTGACAAAGCTTTGTTGTACTTGACCTTTCATATGAAGGGAGAAAAAGTGGGTCAGGCTCCCTCAACCGGATTGCAAATGTATCCATCAGAGACCCCCACCACGGCCTATCTCTCTGTGAGAGGATGGGGGCCCCTGCCTGTTATTCTTTTGCTTGCCTTGACTTTGGTAGATTTGTCTCACTAAAGCCCATTGACTCATACCCATGTGGAATTCATTTAAAGTCCTGATGCACAAGTGGCAACCACATAGGGACCCATCTGGCAACACAAGCATGCAAAATTCAATTCCTAAGCAAGGCATTTGCACCTGATTTTGCCCTTTGCCTGCAACACTCTCCCTTTAGATCTCTTAGAAGACTTTTTAAAAAATTTTTTAAAATTTTCTTTATTTTTGAGTGGCAGAGAGAGAGCGTGAGTCATGGAGGGGCAGAGAGAGAGGGAGACAGAATCCAAAGCAGGCTCCAGGCTCTGAGCTGTCAGCACAGAGCCCGATACAGGGCCCAAACTCACCAACCGTGGGGTCATGACATGAGCTGAAGTCAGACGCTCAACCAACTGAGCCACCCAGGCACTCCTCCCTTTAGATCTTTATACTCAGAGAATCAAGAACATTGAGACCATTGAGACCTCCTAATGATTTGTCTTTTCTTGTGCCAGGTTTGTTCTAACTTTCTTTTATTAATACAGACAATTGATATTTTCCATATATAATGGACTCATACAAATTTATAAGATACTCCACAAGGGAAAATGGACACATAGAACAAAGAAGTCAGTTCTTCAAAGAAGAAAGGCAAATGTCAATTAATTGGCCTTTTTCATAATTGAAGGAATACAAAATAAGACAATAAGAAACTATTTTTTTATATCTGTCGAATGACTAGAAGATAAAGAATGACCTGTCATGGTCAGGGTATGGGTAAATGAGCTTTAAGATAGATTGCTTGTGGAAGTGTAAATTGATACAAACTTTCTGGTGGACAGAGGAAACAAAAACCACAAATGCTTAGAGTCAGGAAAGGGGGATGGTGTAGAAAGGTACAGAAGTTTATCCAAAGAGGCTTGATTATAGTGAGCATGGGAGAAGACAGATATTTGGGGGAGGAAATAAAAAGATTCATATTTGATATATTTTTAAGTGTGCGGTGCCTGTTAAGGCATCCAGGTTGAGGTATCAAGATGTCAAGTTGGACATAAGCAGATGAGCTCAGGAATGTCTGAGCTAAATAATATCTTTGGAAATTATTATCATGTGGAGAACATTTAAAGCCGTAGAAATGATTCACCTAAGCAAGAGCACAAAGAGAGATAACAGAGAAAGGAAGAGGGTCCAAGATCAATCCTAAAGGCACTCCCAAGGCAGAGATTGGGAAGAAGAGTAGTTAACAACCGACTACATAATTTGCAGAACCTAATTAATGCAAAATGAAAATGTGGGGCCCTTTGTTCGAAACTTACTAAAAATTTCAAGACGGTGACAGCAGAGCATTAAACCAAGAGTGAGGCCCTGTGTGGCTGCACATGTCACACGCCCTTGAAGCTGTATCTGAGAATCAGTGGGGTGAATGAGGAAGCAAGGCCGGTAAAATAGGAAGAAAGGGGAGAAGCTGTCAGTAAGGACAGTGTTTTGGTGAGGATTAGGCCATCCTACTGCTCTGGCTATGGTCATGGTTTCAGGGGTGGGAGTGTGACCTAAGAAGTCATTCTGTGAACTTTGGGACTCTTGCTTGAAATACTCAAAATTTCTCTTGGCAGATTGGAATGAGGAAGCATGTAGCTCCAGTTGAACTAGCAGCTATTCTATGACCTTGAGGAGAATCAAGCTTTATAGACACAGGACACAGAGAGGCAGAGCAGAAGATGGAAAGAAACAATATCCTTAATGACACAACTCAGTAGGTAATTTATTCCATTTCTAGTTATCGTAGATATGATTTTATATTTTCTGTTTACCATTCTTTTTCTTTATTTCTTCTCCCTCCGCCCCTTGCTTTCCATTAGCTGTATACAATTTTCTGCATTTTCCCTTGCTGATTGCTGGCTTGGTTTAGGCTTAGGTTATGAGACTGTGTCTTTACTCTCATGCTTCCTTAGAATTGCAGGGGCCTATATGCATATCCGTGGATACATAGTGGAAAATAGAGTGAAATAACACAGGCTTTGGAACCAGATTGATCTGAAGTCTAGTGCCAGCCATACCTACATTCTCTGAGCCTTGATTCCCTCATCTGAAAAACGGACATAATAATGGTTATCTTTCATCTTTGTTGGGAGGTACAGTATGTGTAAAGTGTAGGGCACATGTTAGACTCTGAAAATATTTTCTTATGTTGGTAAAAAGGGCTTTAGGGTTCTTCTGGTTTGAGTTTCATATTCTACACTTGAGTCTTTAAAATGCCAAAATGTGATTCAAAGTGGCCGATGTTGTGCAACTAATAAAAGGTATAGCCAGAAGGTCTACCTAGGTAGGTTCCCTTTCCATTTCTCGAGGCAGGCAACCTATAGTGATGTTACATGACCATGATTTGTTGAACTTGATTAATCATATACAATAGTGCTTATTTATTCTTATTTGCAATACAAGAATAGGACTTCTCTTCCTACACCCAGCCTACTTTATGTATTTATACCAAATGCATGTGTTCCTTGGCATTGAGTCTGTGTCCCATTTGACAACCTGTCAGCCCGTCCTGTTGGTTTTAAGAACAGATACAAAATGATTTATAAAAATACCTCATAAATAAATTTATATATATATATCCCATTTAACTCAAAGTCAAGTAATTACCCTCTTGGACTTTCTGTCTTCTCCAAGGCTTATTGGTGAGAAGCTGCTGAAAGCTTTGTTGTCTTTTCAAAATAAAAGTCAACTTTCTTCTGAAAGGCAAGCTTTGGGGGCCAGAGAGGGATACCTGGGGACCACCAGAATGTCTGTGTTTACTTAGCCTTGTACCTCCTTGTGTGAAATACGCCTAACTGTAATCAGAGAAACAGCCACAGCTGGCTGCTTTGTTGTTTTAAATCTCAGGGAACTCCATTTAATGGAGTAATTTCTATTCCTTCATAGTCACCTGTTTACAAGAGTTCTAAAAAATGTGAAAAAGCTCAACATCTGAAAACTTTACATATCCCATAGGATGAGGGAAATTTAGGAGTCATTGGGGTCTGTTTTGTTTTGTTTTGTTTTGTTTTGTTTTGTTTTAGGGATAGCTGCTTGGAGGCCATGAAGCTGATCACAATTTAGGGGATTGTGAGCAGCCTCCAGAGAAGAATATTCTATAGGGTTCCATAGGGGTGAATATTGAGTCACTGGACTATACATTCCATTAGGGCTTTGACTGTCTTTCAAGTTCATAACTATATTTCCAGGACTGGACTCTGTGCGAGGCATGTAGAAGTACACATGTGTTGAATGAATGAGTGATGAGTGAATAAAAGTGATGCATTGGTTAATTGGAAGGAAGTCAGAGACCTATGTCCTTCATTTTGAAAAGAGCCCGCTGACTTTCCTGCACAGCCATGGGGACTTCCACATTGTGGATAGCGCAGGGGAGGGTGACAGTGCAGGGCAGGGCAAGCGGTCCAGGAAAACCAAGAATTCCAGCCAGCTTAGTTTTGACAGATGATGAGAATAAAATAAAGATGGCTGTTTAATTTCAACAGGATGAATGAGAGATCTTTGTGGTTTAGTCTTCACAGAACACTCTGCCTGTTTTGTTTCATGCCAGGCAGGATGGAGGGCAGGGCTGTGCATCTGTTTCTGGAAGTAGGAAGTGGTTCCTTACCAGCCTCTGTATCTAGAAACAGGGGCCAAAATCTCCAGGTACCCAGTCTGATGCTTGCACTCAAGACTTTGACTTTTTTTTTTCAGTTCTTTTAATGTGTTAAAGGATAGAAACATAAAATTTACCATTTTAATAGTTTTAAGTGTGCAGCTTATGGTATTAAACACATTTATAAAGAGCTACCCTCACCACCATGCATCTTTAGAACTCTTTTCGTCTTATAAAACTGAAACTCTATGCCCATTAAACAGTAACCTCCATTCTTCCTTTTCCTCAGCCCCTGATAACCACCCTTCTACTTTCTGTGACTTTAAGTATAGCACCTCAGTGAACTCATGCATTTTTTGTCTCTTTTTGACTGGTTTATGTCACTTAGCACAATGTCCTCAGGTTTACCCATGCTGTCACATGTGTCAGAATTTCCTGCCTTTTTAAGGCTGAATAATATCTTATTGTGTGTATTTACCACAGTTTGCTTATCTAAATTTATCCGTTGATGGACTGTTAGGTTGCTTGTGTTTTTGGTATTGTGAATAATACTGCTATGAACATAGGTATACAAATGTCTCTTTGAGACCCTGCTTCCAGTTTTGCAGGGGTAGGGAGGGAGTGACATTGATGTATCATATGGTAATTCTATGTTTAAATTTTTGAGGAACTACCATACTGTTTTCAGCAGCAACGGTACCATTTTACATTCCCACCAACGGTGTGCAAGGGTTCCAATTTCTCCACATCCTTGAGGACACCTGTTTGATTTTTGTTTGCTTGTTTTTCTCTTTGTTGCCATCCTCGTGAGGTGGTATCTCACTGTGGTTTTGGTTTGCATTTCTTTAATGATTAGTGATATTGAGCAGCTTTTCATGTGTTTATGGACCATCTGTATGCCTTCTTTGGAGAAATGTCTGTTTAAGTCTTTTGCCCATTTCTGAGTCAAATTGTTTGTTTTTGTTGTTGAGTTTAGGAGTTTTCTTTTTTTTTTTTTTTTAAGAGAGAACCACTTACTATTTATTGCTTAATTTTTCCCAACTTCCAAGTTTCTCATCTTTGTTTTTTTTTCAATATATGAAATTTACTGTCAAATTGGTTTCCATACAACACCCAGTGCTCATCCCAAAAGGTGCCCTCCTCAATACCCATCCCCCACCCTCCCCTCCCTCCCACCCCCCATCAACCCTCAGTTTGTTCTCAGTTTTTAAGAGTCTCTCATGCTTTGGCTCTCTCCCACTCTAATCTCTTTTTTTTTTCTTTTTCCTTCCCCTCCTCCATGGGTTTCTGTTAAGTTTCGCAGGATCCACATAAGAGTGAAACCATATGGTATCTGTCTTTCTCTGTATGGCTTATTTCACTTAGCATCACACTCTCCAGCTCCATCCACGTTGCTACAAAGGGCCATATTTCGTTCTTTCTCATTGCCACATAGTACTCCATTGTGTATATAAACCACAACTTCTTTATCCATTCATCAGTTGATGGACATTTAGGTTCTTTCCATAATTTGGCTATTGTTGAGAGTGCTGCTATAAACATTGGGGTACAAGTGCCCCTATGCATCAGTACTCCTGTATCCCTTGGGTAAATTCCTAGGAGTGCTATTGCTAAGTCATAGGGTAGGTCTATTTTTAATTTTCTGAGGAACCTCCACACTGTTTTCCAGAGTGGCTGCACCAGTTTGCATTCCCACCAACAATGCAAGAGGGTTCCCATTTCTCCACATCTTCTCCAGCATCTATAGTCTCCTGATTTGTTCATTTTGGCCACTCTGACTGGCATGAGGTGATATCTGAGTGTGGTTTTGATTTGTATTTCCCTGATAAGGAGCAACATTGAGCATCTTTTCATGTGCCTGTTGGCCATCCAGATGTCTTCTTTAGAGAAGTGTCTATTCATGTTTTCTGCCCATTTCTTCACTGGATTATTTGTTTTTCGGGTGTGGAGTTTGGTGAGCTCTTTATAGATTTTGGATACTAGCCCTTTGTCCGATATGTCATTTGCAAATATCTTTTCCCATTCCGTTGGTTGCCTTTTAGTTTTGTTGGTTGTTTCCTTTGCTGTGCAGAAGCTTTTTATCTTCATAAGGTCCCAGTAGTTCATTTTTGCTTTTAATTCCCTTGCCTTTGGGGATGTGTCGAGTAAGAGATTGCTACGGCTGAGGTCAGAGAGGTCTTTTCCTGCTTTCTCCTCTAAGGTTTTGATGGTTTCCTGTCTCACATTCAGGTCCTTTATCCATTTTGAGTTTATTTTTGTGAATGGTGTGAGAAAGTGGTCTAGTTTCAACCTTCTGCATGTTGCTGTCCAGTTCTCCCAGCACCATTTGTTAAAGAGACTGTCTTTTTCCCATTGGATGTTCTTTCCTGCTTTGTCAAAGATGAGTTGGCCATACGTTTGTGGGTCTAGTTCTGGGGTTTCTATTCTATTCCATTGGTCTATGTGTCTGTTTTTGTGCCAATACCATGCTGTCTTGATGATGACAGCTTTGTAGTAGAGGCTAAAGTCTGGGATTGTGATGCCTCCTGCTTTGGTCTTCTTCAAAATTACTTTGGCTATTCGGGGCTTTTTGTGGTTCCATATGAATTTTAGAATTGCTTGTTCTAGTTTCGAGAAGAATGCTCGTTCAATTTTGATCGGGATTGCATTGAATGTGTAGATAGCTTTGGGTAGTATTGACATTTTGACAATATTTATTCTTCCAATCCATGAGCAGGGAATGTCTTTCCATTTCTTTATATCTTCTTCAATTACCTTCATAAGCTTTCTATAGTTTTCAGCATACAGATCTTTTACATCTTTGGTTAGATTTATTCCTAGGTATTTTATGCTTCTTGGTGCAATTGTGAATTGGATCAGTTTCTTTATTTGTCTTTCTGTTGCTTCATTGTTAGTGTATAAGAATGCAACTGATTTCTGTACATTGATTTTGTATCCTGCAACTTTGCTGAATTCATGTATCAGTTCTAGCAGACTTTTGGTGGAGTCTGTCGGATTTTCCATGTATAATATCATGTCATCTGCAAAAAACGAAAGCTTGACTTCATCTTTGCCAATTTTGATGCCTTGGATTTCCTTTTGTTGTCTGATTGCTGATGCTAGAATTTCCAACACTATGTTAAACAACAGTGGTGAGAGTGGGCATCCCTGTCGTGTTCCTGATCTCAGGGATAAAGCTCTCAGTTTTTCCCCATTGAGGATGATGTTAGCTGTGGGCTTTTCATAAATGGCTTTTATGATGTTTAAGTATGTTCCTTCTATCCCGACTTTCTTAAGGGTTTTTATTAAGAAAGGGTGCTGGATTTTGTCAAAGGCCTTTTCTGCATCGATTGACAGGATCATATGGTTCTTATCTTTTCTTTTATTAATGTGATGTGTCACGTTGATTGATTTGCGAATGTTGAACCAGCCCTGCATCCCAGGAATGAATCCCACTTGATCATGGTGAATAATTCTTTTTATATGCTGTTGAATTCGATTTGCTAGTATCTTATTGAGAATTTTTGCATCCATATTCATCAGGGATATTGGCCTGTAGTTCTCTTTTTTTACTGGGTCTCTGTCTGGTTTAGGAATCAAAGTAATACTAGCTTCATAGAATGAGTCTGGAAGTTTTCCTTCCTTTTCTATTTCTTGGAATAGCTTGAGAAGGATAGGTATTATCTCTGCTTTAAACGTCTGGTAGAACTCCCCTGGGAAGCCATCTGGTCCTGGACTCTTATTTGTTGGGAGATTTTTGATAACCGATTCAATTTCTTCGCTGGTTATGGGCCTGTTCAAGCTTTCTATTTCCTCCTGATTGAGTTTTGGAAGAGTGTGGGTGTTTAGGAATTTGTCCATTTCTTCCAGGTTGTCCAACTTGTTGGCATATAATTTTTCATAGTATTCCCTGATAATTGTTTGTATCTCTGAGGGATTGGTTGTAATAATTCCATTTTCATTCATGATTTTATCTATTTGGGTCATCTCCCTTTTCTTTTTGAGAAGCGTGGCTAGAGGTTTGTCAATTTTATTTTTTCAAAAAACCAACTCTTGGTTTCGTGATCTGCTCTACAGTCTTTTTAGATTCTATATTGTTTATTTCTGCTCTGATCTTTATTATTTCTCTTCTTCTGCTGGGTTTAGGCTGCCTTTGCTGTTCTGCTTCTATTTCCTTTAGGTGTGCTGTTAGATTTTGTATTTGGGATTTTTCTTGTTTCTTGAGATAGGCCTCGATTGCAATGTATTTTCCTCTCAGGACTGCCTTCGCTGCGTCCCAAAGCGTTTGGATTGTTGTATTTTCATTTTCGTTTGTTTCCATATATTTTTTAATTTCTTCTCTAATTGCCTGGTTGACCCACTCATTCTTTAGTAGGGTGTTCTTTAACCTCCATGCTTTTGGAGGTTTTCCAGACTTTTTTCTGTGGTTGATTTCAAGCTTCATAGCATTGTGGTCTGAAAGTATGCATGGTATAATTTCAATTCTTGTATCCTTATGAAGGGCTGTTTTGTGACCCAGTATATGATCTATCTTGGAGAATGTTCCATGTGCACTCGAGAAGAAAGTATATTCTGTTGCTTTGGGATGCAGAGTTCTAAATATATCTGTCAAGTCCATCTTATCCAAAGTGTCATTCAGGGCCCTTGTTTCTTTATTGACCGTGTGTCTAGATGATCTATCCATTTCTGTAAGTGGAGTGTTAAAGTCCCCTGCAATTACCACATTCTTATCAATAAAGTTGCTTATGTTTATGAGTAATTGTTTTATATATTTGGGGGCTCCGGTATTCGGCGCGTAGACATTTATAATTGTTAGCTCTTCCTGATGGATAGACCCTGTAATTATTATATAGTGCCCTTCTTCATCTCTTGTTACAGCCTTTAATTTAAAGTCTAGTTTGTCTGATATAAGTATGGCTACTCCAGCTTTCTTTTGGCTTCCAGGAGCATGATAAATAGTTCTCCATCCCCTCACTCTCAATCTAAAGGTGTCCTCAGATCTAAAATGAGTCTCTTGTAGACAGCAAATAGATGGGTCTTGTTTTTTTATCCATTCTGATACCCTATGTCTTTTGGTTGGCGCATTTAATCCATTTACATTCAGTGTTATTATAGAAAGATACGGGTTTAGAATCATTGTGATGTCTGTATGTTTTATGCTTGTAGCGATGTCTCTGGTACTTTGTCTCACAGGATCCCCCTTAGGATCTCTTGTAGGGCTGGTTTAGTGGTGACAAATTCCTTCAGTTTGTGTTTATTTGGGAAGACCTTTATTTCTCCTTCTATTCTAAATGACAGACTTGCTGGATAAAGGATTCTCGGCTGCATGTTTTTTCTGTTCAGCACATTGTAGATCTCCTGCCATGCCTTTCTGGCCTGCCAAGTTTCAAAAGAGAGATCAGTCACGAGTCTTATAGGTCTCCCTTTATATGTTAGGGCAAGTTTACCCCTTGCTGCTCTCAGAATTTTCTCTTTATCCTTGTATTTTGCCAGTTTCACTATGATATGTCGTGCAGAAGATCGATTCAAGTTACATCTGAAGGGAGTTCTCTGTGCCTCTTGGATTTCAATGCCTTTTTCCTTCCCCAGTTCAGGGAAGTTCTCAACTATTATTTCTTCAAGTACCCCTTCAGCACCTTTCCCTCTCTCTTCCTCCTCTGGGATACCAATTATGCGTATATTATTTCTTTTTAGTGTATCACTTAGTTCTCTAATTTTCCCCTCATACTCCTGGATTTTTTTTTTTTTTTAATTTTTTTTTTCAACGGTTTTTATTTATTTTTGGGACAGAGAGAGACAGAGCATGAACGGGGGAGGGGCAGAGAGAGAGGGAGACACAGAATCGGAATCAGGCTCCAGGCTCCGAGCCATCAGCCCAGAGCCTGACGCGGGGCTCGAACTCACGGCCCGCGAGATCGTGACCTGGCTGAAGTCGGACGCTTAACCGACTGCGCCACCCAGGCGCCCCCTGGATTTTTTTATCTCTCTTTGTCTCAGCTTCCTCTTTTTCCATAACTTTATCTTCTAGTTCACCTATTCTCTCCTCTGCCTCTTCAATCCGAGCTGTTGTCGTTTCCATTTTGTTTTGCATTTCGTTTAAAGCGTTTTTCAGCTCCTCGTGACTGTTCCTTAGTCCCTTGATCTCTGTAGCAAGAGATTCTCTGCTGTCCTCTATACTGTTTAAAAGCCCAGCAATTAATTTTATGACTATTATTCTAAATTCACTTTCTGTTATATTATTTAAATCCTTTTTGATCAGTTCATTAGCTGTTGTTATTTCCTGGAGATTCTTCTGAGGGGAATTCTTCCGTTTGGTCATTTTGGATAGTCCCTGGAGTGGTGGGGACCTGCAGGGCACTTCCCCTGTGCTGTGGTGTAGAACTGGAGTTGGTGGGCGGAGCCGCAGTCAGACCTGATGTCTCCCCCCAGCCCACCGCTGGGGCCACAGTCAGACTGGTGTGTGCCTTCTCTTCCCCTCTCCTAGGGACGGGATTCACTGTGGGGTGGCGTGGCCCATCTGGGCTACTTGCACACTGCCAGGCTTGTGGTGCTGGGGATCTGGCATATTAGCTGGGGTGGGTAGGCAAGGTGCATGGGGGCAGGAGGGGCAGGCTTAGCTCGCTTCTCCTTAGGTGATCCACTTCAGGAGGGGCCCTGTGGCAGTTGGAGGGGGTCAGACCCACTGCCGGAGGGGTGGCTCCGCAGAAGCACAGCATTGGGTATTTGCGTGGAGCAAGCAAGTTCCCTGGCAGGAACTGGTTCCCTTTGGGATTTTGGCTGGGGGATGGGCGAGGGAGATGGCGCTGGCGAGCGCCTTTGTTCCCCGCCAAACAGCTCTGTCGTCCCGGGGCTCAGCAGCTCTCCCTCCCTTTGTCCCCCAGCCTTCCCGCTTTCCGAGCAGAGCTGTTAACTTATGACCTCCCAGTCGCTAAGTCGCACTTGCTGTCGGAACACACTCCATCCGGCCCCTCCGCTTTTGCAAGCCCGACTCGGGGGCTCTGCTTGGCCGGTGGGCTGCCCCTCCGCCCCAGCTCCCTCCTGCCAGTCCGTGCAGCACGCACCGCCTCTCCGCCCTTCCTACCCTCTTCCGTGGGCTCGCTTGGCTCCGGAGACTCCATTCTGCTAGTCTTCTGGTGGTTTTCTGGGTTAGTTAGGCAGGTGTAGGTGGAATCTAAGTCATCAGCAGGACGCGCGGTGAGCCCAGCGTCCTCCTACGCCACCATCTTCCCTTGGTCCCTGAGTTTTAGAAGTTTTCTAAGTGTTCTGGATATAATTCCTTATCAGATACATGATTTGCAAATATTTTCTCCCACTTCAGTGGTTTGCCATTTTATTTTGTTGATACCATCTTTCGATGTATAAAATTTTCTCGTTTTCATGAAGTCGTACTTGCCTATTTTTTTTAATTTTCTCATCTGTGCCTTTGGTATCCTATCCAAGAAATCATTGCCAAATCCAATGTCATGAAGCTCTTACCCTAGGGTATCTTCTATGTTTTATAGTTTTATGTCTTGCTGTTAGGTACGTGATTCACTTTGAGTTAGTTTTTGCATATGGTATTAGGCAAGGGCCCAATTCCATTCTTTTGCCCATAGACATCAAGTTTTCTTAGCAACATTTGTTGAAAAGACTATCTTTTTCCCATTGAATAGTCTTAGAACCCTTCTCAAAAATAATTTGACCATGTATGTAAGGGTTTATTTTGGGGATCTCTATTCCATAGTGTGTATTTTGTCTTTATACCTGTGCTACACTGTTTTAATTACTGTTGCTTTGTAGTAAGTTTTAAAATCAGAGGACTTTGAATCTTGGGGTCATGAAATGAAATTATAGGAGCAGTCAGAGGTCCTACATATGTTCAAGTCCAGTGGTTTGAGAGTGACTCTCTGGGACAAGGGC
Organism: Panthera onca; assembly: GCF_046562875.1. Classification (NCBI taxonomy): domain Eukaryota; kingdom Metazoa; phylum Chordata; class Mammalia; order Carnivora; family Felidae; genus Panthera; species Panthera onca. The sequence goes on along the minus strand of NC_138344.1, from coordinate 124,804,892 downwards.
AGCCTTCTAAAACAATTTTTGCTAGAGCAGGTCTGTGGTTTTTGCCTCCCCTTGCTTATTCCTGCCTGAGATTGCTTTCCCAGCCTTCTTGTTAATTCTGCAGACTGCTGTAGTCTTCAAGCCAATTCCCTTTTCCACTTAAGTCAACCAGAGTTTATTCCTCTTATTTGCAACCAAGAACCTTGATGGTATAGCTCAGTTTACCTGGGGATGAGCAACCTTAAGCATTTACTTGGCATGAAAAGCTTTACTAATCATGCAAAGGAGTATCTGTTGCATGGCTCAGTAGCAAGTTTCATGCTCAGTTACATTTCTATACAGTATTCAAACACTTCCACATTTATCTTTTGGCAAGAGGGGGAAAAAGGTTTGATTTAGCAAAACTGTGGAAATAATGAGGCATGTCCTAAGAATCACCTTCCTCCCCTTGCAGAGAGGCTTCTACCTTTATATTAACCTTTTTTTCCCATTAAGCATTCAATATCCTAATCTTCATGAGATACACAAAATAGCAATGTATAGACACTATTAGTATGAATATTAGTTATTGTTTGTTATGATTGTGGTTGGCTAATTATCCTTGAGAACAAAAGAGTTACATTTTTGTCCTTTACTTGTATTATTCATGTGTTGAGTACCTACTCTGTGCGCAATGAGAGCTAGATCCCAAATGCAACCCAACACAGTCTTGGTGGAATGACTAGTTGGGAGGGATGGAAGCGTCAGGTCAGGATGCTTCATCCCTCACATAGCTGTCATTGGAGGCCAAGCTGGGGCTTGCCTGGAGGAGGCCACTGGAGGCGTATTTGTAGGGGATGAAGGAGCGTATTGAGGATCCATAGTCATCGACGTCTCCCTAAACCTATTTGAGCCCAAGTCTGCTTGCATTGACTGGGTCCTTTCTCCAAAACGTTCTCTCTTTTCCTGGTGTGAGCACATATCAAGATCCCAGGCCCTATCCTGACATGTCATTCAGTTTATATATTCTACATTATAAGGAGTATGTATGTATGTACTTAATGTTATTTTCATGTTCTTAAAATCCTCTTTTTGACATGTTTCATATATTCTGGAGCTTTCCCATAGAATTCCACTTCCCATCATCAAAGGACCTTGTATGGGGAGTTCTTGTTCTTAAAGAGGGCATTAAAGATGGAAGGAGAAGGTCACTAAAAGATTTTTAATTTTTTAAATTTTTTTTAAGTTTTTTAATTTATTTTGAGAGAGAGAGAGAGAGCGAGAGCACATAAGTGGAGAAGGGCAGAGATAAGAGACAGAATCCCAAGTAGGTTTTATGCCATCAGTGCAGAGCCCAATGTGGTGCTCAAACTCACTAACAGTGAGATCATGACCTGAGTAGAGATCAAGAGTTGAACACTCAAATGACTGTGCCACCCTGGAACCCTGAAAGAGACTTAAGAATGAACATTTCTTAGGACACCTGGGTGACTCAGTTGGTTCAAGCGTCCAACTACGGCTCAAGTCATGATCTCGCAGCTTGTGAGTTTGAGCCCCGTGTCAGGCTCTGTGCTGACAGCTCAGAGCCTGAAGCCTGCTTCAGAGTCTATGTCTCCCTCTCTCTTCCATTCGTCCACTTGAGCTCTCTCTCACTCAAAAATAAATAAACATTAAAACAGATTTAAAAATAGAATGAATATTTGAGTGCCAAGTGCTTTCCTTACTTTCTTAATTCCCATAACAGTCCTCAAGGTGATTATTTTTATCTTCCTTCTACAGATGGTTGATTGAGCTTTATGGAGGTTAAGTAATTTGCCTCAGATCACATGGCAAAATGATAGTGAGGCTGGGGTCCATTGCTCGAGTGAGGTCAAGATCATAGTTAAGACTAGGGGTGCCTAGGTGGCTCAGTCAGTTCAGCATCCAATTTTGGCTTAGGTCATGATTTTGCCATTTGTGAGTTCGAGCACCACATCAGGCTCTCTGCTGACAGCTTGGAGCCTGGAGCCTGCTTTGGATTCTGTGTCTCCCTCTCTTTCTGCCCCTCCCCTGCTCACATTCTGTCTCTCTTTCTCTCTCAAAAATAAACATTAAAAAAAAAAAATTAAGATCCTAGTTAGGACTAGTTGGTCTCTCTGTCACTGAGTTTTCAGGAATAAATGGTGTCCACTTTAGCTAAACCTGCTGGCAAGAGGCTGTGGCTCTTATGGCAGCCTGGTCTGCTATTTATGTTCAGAGGATGCACTTGTGTTCTGGGAGCACTCCTCCAGTCCTTACTGTCCGTACTTACCGCTCTGAAAAGGCAGGGAAACAAACACAACGGAGCAGGGCCATGATGGCAAAGTCAGTCTGGAGAGTGGTTCTGTGCTGAGCTGGCATCAGCAAAGTGGAGAGTTACTGCTTTCTTCCCTCTACTGATGGTGTCAGGTTAAATGAGTTAAAGGAAAAGAGTGCCTTTTCAGAAAAAAAAAAAATCAATATTTTTGTTTGCCCGAGGGAAAGTTGTGTATATTCAGCTCACACCACTCTCTTCTGCAGGTTTATTCCCAAGAGCTTCCTAATGCAATTGAAGTGGCTTCTGAGGAAGGATCAGGTTTTTGTTATAAGTTTGAATTGACCTAAATACCACAGTTAGTATTGTGTTTTTTTTTAATGTTCATTTATTTATTTTTGAGAGAGAGAGAGAGATAGAGAGTGAGAAGGGAAGGGACAGAGAGACGGAGACAGAGAATCCCAAGCAGGCTCTGCACTGTCAGCACAGAGCCCGATGTGGGTCTCAAACTCATGAACTGTGAGATCATGACCTGAGTCAAAATCAAGAGTAGGTTGCCTAACCAACTGAACCACCCAGGGGCCCTGTGTTGAGTTTTAATAATAATATACTTGTTAGCTTCCTTTGTATTACATACTTTTTAAAAAAACATTTTTACATTTTCTACATTTGACATAAATGAAATAAGACAATCACAAAAATTCTAATTCTATATGATTACACCAATATGAGGTATCTAAAGATGTCAGATACATAGAAACAGAAATTAGAAAGGTGGTTGCTACAGGCTAGAGGGAGGGGGAAATAGGGAGTTGTTTAATGAGCAGAATTTCATTTTTGCAAGATGAAAAATTTCTGGCGATTGGTTGCACAACAGTGTGAATATACTTGGCACTACTAAGCTGTATATATGGTTAACTTAAAAATGGTTAAGATGGTAAATTTTTTAATGTGTTTTTACCACAGTAAAAAAAAAAATAAGCCTAGGTATCTTTTAGTAAACATTGTCTTCAGTATAGAAATTAATTGGACAACTCTCGATTATACAATCAGACCCCAATACTTGGGGCACAGCCATACTCACCTGTTTGTTTGTTTTTTTAATTTTAATTTTAATTTTTTTTTGCTAATTTTATTTTTTTAATTTAAATCCAAATTAGTTAGCATATAGTGCAACAATGATTTCAGGAGTACATTCCTTAATGCCCCTTACCCATTTAGCCCATACCCTCTCCCACAACCCCTCCAGTAACCCTGTTTGTTCTCCATATTTGAGAGCCTCTTATGTTTTGTCCCCCTCCCTGTTTTTATATTATTTTTGCTTCCCTTCCCTTGTGTTCATCTGTTCTGTGTCTTAAAGTCCTCATATGAATGAAGTCATATTATTGTTGTCTTTCTCTGACTGACTAATTTCACTTAGCATGATATTCTCTAGTTCCATCCACAGAGTTGCAAATGGATTGCAAAAAGATTTCATTCTTTTTGATTGCCGAGTAATACTCCATTGTATATAAATACCACATCTTCTTTATCCTTTCATCCATTGATGGACATTTGGGCTGTTTCCATACTTTGGCTATTGTTGATAGTGCTGCTATAAACATGGGGGTGCATGTGTCCCTTTGAAACAGCATACCTGTATCCCGTGGATAAATAAATAGTAGTGCAATTGCTGGGTTGTAAGGGTAGTTCTATTTTTAATTTTTTGAGGAACCTCCATACTGTTTTCCAGAGTGGCTGTGCCAGCTTGCATTCCCATCAGCAATGCACAAGAGATCCTCTTTCTCTGCATCCTCACCAACATCTGTTATTGCTTAACTTGTTAATGTTAGCCATTCTGACAGGTGTGAGGTGGTATCTCATTGTGGTTTTGATTTGTATTTCCCTGTTGATGAGTGATGTTGAGCATTTTTTCATGTGTCGGTTGGCCATCTGGATGTCTTCCTTGGAGAAGTGTCTATTCATGTCTTTTGCCCATTTCTTCACTGGATTCTTTGTTTTTGGGGTGTTGAGTTTGAGAAGTTCTTTATAGATTTTGGATACTAACCCTTTATCTGATATGTTGTTTGCAAATATTTTCTCCCATTCCGTCAGTTGCCTTTTAGTTTTGCTCATTGTTTCCTTCACTGTGCAGAAGCTTTTTATTTTCATGAGGTCCCAGTAGTTCATTTTTGTTTTTGTTTCCCTTGCCTCTGGAGACATGTTGACTAAGAAGTTGCTGCAGCCAAGATCAAAGAGGTTTTTGCCTGCTTTCTCCTCAAGGATTTTGATGGCTTCCTGTCTTACATTGACGTCTTTCATCCATTTTGAGTTTCTTTTTGTGTCTGGTGTAAGAAAGTGGTCCAGGTTCATTATTCTGCATGTCACTGTCCGGTTTTCCTAGCACCACTTGCTGAAGAGACTGTCTTTATTCCATTGGATATTCTTTCCTGCTTTGTCAAAGATTAGTTGTCCACACATTTGTGGGTCCATTTCTGGGTTCTCTCTTCTGTTCCATTGATCTGAATGTTTTTGTGCCAGTACCATACTGTCTTGATGATTACAGCTTTATAGTACAGCTTTAAGTCTAGGATTGTGATGCCTCCTGCTTTGGTTTTCATTTTCAAGATTGCTTTGGCTATTCAGGGTCTTTTCTGGTTCCATACAAATTTTAGGATTATTTGTTCTGGCTCTGTGAAGAATGCTGGTGTTATTTTGATAGGTATTGTATTGAATATGTAGATTTCTTTGGGTAGTATTGACATTTTAACAATATTTGTTCTTCCTATTCAGATGCATGGAATATTTTTCCATTTTTTTGTGTGTCTTTGATTTCTTTCATAAGCTTTCTATAGTTTTCAGTGTATAGATTTTTTACCTCTTTGGTTAGATTTATTCCTAGGTATTTTATTGGTTTTGGTGCAATTGTAAATGGGATCGATTCCTTGATTTCTCTTTCTGTTGTTTCATTGTTGGTGACTGGGAATGCAACTAATTTCTGTGTATTGATTTTATATCCTGCAACTTTGCCAAATTCATGAATCAGTTCTAGCAGTTTTTTGGTGGAATCTTTTGGGTTTTCCATATAGAGTATCATGTCATCTGCGAAGAGTAAAAGTTTGACTTCCTCCTGGCTGATTTGGATGCCTTTTATTCCTTTGTGTGTTTGATTGCTGAAGCTAGGGCTTCCAATACTATGTTGAATAACAGTGGTGAGAGTGGACATCTCTGTCTTGTTCCTGACCTTAGGGGGAAAGCTCTCAGTTTTTCCCCATTGAGGATGATATTAGCGTTGGGTCTTTTGTATATGGCTTTTATGATCTTGAGGTATGATACTTCTATCCCTACTTTCTTGAGGGTGTTTATCAAGAAATGATGCTGTATTTTGTCAAATGCTTTCTCTGCATCTATTTAGAGGATCATATGGTTCTTGTCCTTTCTTTTATTGAAGTGAGGCATCACATTGATTGTTTTGCAGATATTGAACCAGCCCTGCATCCCAGGTATAAATCCCACTTGGTTGTGGTGAGTAATTATTTTAAATGTATTGTTGGAGCCGGTTGGCTACTATCTTGTTGAGGATTTTTGCATCCATGTTCATCAGGGAAATTGGTCTATAGTTCTCCTTTTTAGTGGGGTCTCTGTCTGGTTTTGGAATCAAGGTAATGCTGGCTTCATAGAATGAGTGTGGAAGTTTTCCTTCCATTTCTATTTTCTGTAACACCTTTAAGAGAATAGGTGTTAACTCTTCCTTAAATGTTTGGTAGAATTCCCCTGGAAAGTCATCTGGCCCTGGACTCTTGTTTTTTGGGAGATTTTTGATTACTAATTAGATTTCTTTACTGGTTATGGGTCTGTTCAAGTTTTCTATTTCTTCCTGTTTCAGTTTTGGTAGTTTATATGTTTCTAGGAATTTGTCCATTTCTTCCAGATTGCCCATTTTATTGGTGTATAACTACTCAAAATATTCTCTTATTATTGTTTTTATTTCTGTTTTGTTGGTTTTGACCTCTCCTCTTTCATTCTTGATTTTATTTATTTGGGTCCTTTCCTTTTTCTTTTTGATCACTGCTAGTGGTTTATCAATTTTGTTAATTCTTTCAAAGAACCAGTTTCTGGTTTCATCTGTTCTACTATTTTTTTTTTGGTTTTGATAGCATTGATTTTTGCTCTAATCTTTATTATTTTCTGTCTTCTGCTGGTTTTGGGTTTTGTTTACTGTTCTTTTTCCAGCTCCTTGAGCCATAAGGTTAGGTTGTGTATCTGAGACCTTTCTTTCTTCTTTAGGAAGGCCTGGATTGCTATATACTTTCCTCTTATGTCTGCCTATCCTGTGTCCCAGAGGTTTTGGGTTGTGGTGTTACCATTTTCATTGCCTTCCATGAAGTTTTTAATTTCCTCTTTAACTCCTTGGTTAATCCGTTCATTCTTTAGTAGGATGTTCTCTAGTCTCCAGGTATTTGTTACCTTTCCAATTTTTTTCTTGTGGTTGATTTCAAGTTTCATAGTGTTGTGGTCTAAAAATATGCACTGTATGATCTTGATCTTTTTGTACTTGTTGAGGGCTGATTTGTGTCCCAGTATATGGTCTGTTCTGGAAAACGTTCCATGTGCACTGGAGAAGAATGTATACTCCACTACTTTGGGATGAAATATTCTGTATATATCTGTTAAGTCCATCTGGTCCAGTATGCCATTCAAAGCCATTGTTTCCTTGTTCATTTTTTTGATTACATGATTTGTCCATTGTTGTTAGTGAGGTGTTGAAATTCCCTATTATTATGGTATTATTATCAATGAGCTTCTTTATGTTTGTGACTAATTGATTTATATTTTGGGTGCTTCCACATTTGGCGCATAAATGTTTACAATTGTTAGGTCTTCTTGGTGGATAGACCCCTTAAATATGATATAATGCCCTTCTTCATCTCTTGTTATAGTCTTTATTTTAAACTCTAGATTGTCTGATATAAGTATGGCTAATCCGGCTTTCTTTTGTTGACCATTAGCATGATAGATGGTTCTCTTTCCCCTTACTTTCAATCTGAAGGTGTCTTTAGGTCTCAAGTTGGTCTCTTGTAAACAGCATATAGATGGATCTTGTTTTCTTATCCATTCTGTTACCCTATGTCTTTCAATTGGAGCATTGAGTCCATTGATGTTTAGAGTGAGTACGGAAAGATATGAATTTATGCCATTATGTTCCTTGTAGAGTTGGAGTTTCTGGTGGTGTTCTCTGGTCCTTTCTAGTCTTTGTTGCTTTTGGTCTTTATTTATTTGTGTGTGTGTGTGTGTGTGTGTGTGTGTGTGTGTGTGTGTGTTTCATCTTTTCTCCCCTCAGAGCGTCTCCCTTAGAATTTCATTAGTGGTCACAAACTCCTTTAATTTTTGTTTGTCTGGGAAACTTTTTATCTCTCCTTCTATTTTGAATGACAGCCTTACTGGATAAAGAATTCTTGGCCGCATATTTTTCTAATTCAGCACATTGAATATATCCTGCCACTCCTTTCTGGCTTGCCAAGTTTCTGTGGATAGGTCTGCTGCAAACCTGATCTGTCTTCCCTTGTAGGTCAGGGACTTTTTTCCCTTGCTGCTTTCATGATTCTGTCCTTGCTTGAGTATTTTGTGAATTTGACTATGATATGCCTTGTTGATGGTCAGTTTTTGTAGAATCCAATGGGAGTCCTCTGTGCTTCCTGGATTTTTTATGTCTGTGTCTTTCCCCAGGTTAGGAAAGTTTTCTGCTATGATTTGCTCACATAACCCTTCTACCCCTTTATATCTCTCTTCATTTTCTGTGACCCCTAAGATTCTGATGTTGTTCCTTTTTAATGAGTCACTGATTTCTCTAATTTTTAAATCGTGTTTTTCTGCCTTAATCTCCCTTTTTTTTCCTGCTTCATTATTCTCCATTAGTTTGTCCTCTATGTCGCTGATTCTCTCTGCTGCTTCATCCATCCTTCCTGCCGTGGCATCCATTCAAGATTGCAGCTCAGTTATAGCATATTTTATTTCATCCTGACTAGTTTTACTTCTTCTATCTCCACAGAAAGGGATTCTAGTATATTTTCAACTACAGCTAGTATTCTTATTATTGTGACTCTAAATTCTGGTTTAGACATCTTGCTTGTATCTGTGTTAGTTAAGTCCCTGGCTGTCGTTTCTTCCTGCTCTTTCTTTTGGGGTGAATTCCTTCGTTTCATCATTTTGAAGGGAGAAAAGGAATTAATGAAGTAAAAAAAATTAAAATTAAAAAATATTAAAATTAAAAACTTAAAAACAAACACACACACACAAATTGAATAAGTGATGCTAGATCCTAGGTGTGTTTTGGTCTGGGTGTTGAAAGGGGCTTGATAGATTAGGGAAAAAAGGGGAAAGGAAAAAAAAGGAAATCCTTTGAAAATTTGAAAAAAATGAATACACTGAAATAGACTAAAATCAAGTGATGGAAGTAAAATAGAATTTGAAAAAATTTACACAAAAGTTAAAAATATAGTAGAAAAAAATTAAAGAAAAATATTTTTAATAAAAATTTAAAATAAAAATGAATTTTATATCTTTCTGTATTAATGAAAAAGAAAATAAATGAAAAAAGAAAAAAGAAAAAAGAAAAAAAGAAAGAAAATTGAATAGATGGACCAGTGAGCAGACTGAAATACGAATGAAATTACTTCTTTTTCCCCAGGAAGTCGAACTATGAAGTGCTTTATAGTCCATAAACTAAGCAGGTGGAGAGACTTATGTTCCTGAAGAGTGAGGTTGGCCTACTTGAGTGGGGCTTAGTGTAATGGCTCCATTCTCCACTAGATGGCGCTGCTTAGCTTACTGGGGTGGATTGTTGTGGCACTTGTAGGTGCGCATGCACATGCACTGGAGTGGTGATAATGATGTCACCCAGCTACCCAGTGTCTAGTATTAGAACTCTGTTCTCCCTTATCAGCAATCATGCACCTATCCTTTGTCTTTGGCTTCCATCCATTCCCCGCTGTTACACTGTCCATGACCAAGCCCCAGGCAGCACCTCTCTCCTGAGTTTTGTCTCAGATGCGGCTTTTTCCCGACCCCTTATTTCTGCGGAACTGCGGCTTTGACCCGTTCTGCCGCTCTGTGGGAGGGTCACACTGAGCAATGGCTGGGTGCTGGCTGCATCCAGGAACGTTTGTGGCACCGTGCAGCTGCCAATGTCCAGAGACTGGTCGGGTGCCAGCCCACTCCAGAAAACGTTCAGGCGATTGTGTAGCAGCAGCATTTCAGGGATTATGGCAAATCACAACACACATCTGGCACCAGGCTTCACTCCCAGTGATCTTGTTCCAGCACCAGCAAATGTGGTTGTTCTCCCAGGTCCACTGGGGCCTTTGCCTGTTGGGGGTCCACATAGCCTCTACCAGATGTCCTCCCAGCAGGGAAACTGCCTCTCCCCATGTGGCCTGAAGACCGCAGACTTCACTCTGCTCCTTGGGATTCACCATCCTCACCAGAGCACCACCAGGTATCGAGCTGCAGAGTTTCAGACTCTGTGCTCCCCCTGTTTATAGAGTCTTAATGGAATTTAAACCCTCTCCTTTCTCCCTTTTTAATTCAGTCCCTATGGCAGTTTCCACTTTTCCACTTTCTCTCCAGCTGCTTTTGGCGGGGGGGATGCTTTGCCATATTCTCCCCCCTCCACACACCGTCTCTGTCCTCTCTCTGCATGCAAAAACAGCTCCCTGCCCTTCATGGCTTCTCTCTCCCTCAGTTCACCTCTCCATGCTGCATACCTGCTGAATTCTGTGGCTCGGGTTGTGCAGATTGTTGTGTTAATCCTCAGATCAGCTTTCTAGGTGTGCAGGATGGTTTAGTGTTGGTCTGACTGTATTTCATGGACATGAGACACAAAAAAACTTCCATGCTGTTCCACCGTCTTGGCTCCTCCCCATACTCACCTGTTTTGAAAGTAAATTCCCTTGGGCTCCAAATTGTTTGGGGCTAAGCTCCTGCATCCAACTCTGGTGGTGTTACATATATCTGTGTTTAGACAGTAGATTAGAAAGAAACAGTAGGAGCTCAACAATTTTAAGAACAGAAACAGAATTTAGTTATTAAATTATGTCCTTCAACGTGACCACTGGGAATTTTTATTTGTTTTTAAATATAAAACAGTGAAACAGTGTCAACTATGAAGTACAATCATTTCATTTGGTAAATGTAAATTTAGTCCATAAAAGAATATATTTGCTTCATTTCATGACTATTACTGAAAATAATTGTGTCATATACGGGAGAAGGAGGTGTTAAAAATGAAATGTTCTGGGTGTCAAATACGCTAGGAACTGGGCATCAAGATCAGACCCTATTCTTTAATGATTTGAAAACAAACACTTACATTAGCTAAGGAAATAGTGGCACATTGGGGAGAGCCTGGGCTTCAGAATTAGATGGATTTGAATTTGAATTCAGACTCTACCTTTCCTCAGCAGACTTTGGGCAAGGCTTTTAAACCCTTTATCTGCTTAAGGGGGATAAGGATACCTCTCTTGTAAGGATATTTTGCCCTGAATAAAGGAGAAAGTGACTGCAAAGCACCTAGCACAGGTATAGGATGGAGTAAGCATGATATGTGCTAGTGCAGTGGTTTCCTTGGGCTGCCCAAACGATTTCCCACCAACCAGGTGGTTTACAAGAACACAAATTCATTCTCACAGTTCTGGAGATCAGAAGATCAAAGTCAAGGGGTCAGCAGGGCTGTGTCCCCTCTGAAAGCTCCAGTGGGGGAGAGTCCCTCCTTGCCTCCTCAGCTTCTGGTGGCCCAGATGTTCCTTGAATTATAGCTCCAATCTCTGCCTCATTTCTCTTGGCCTTTTCCTCAGTGTGTCTAATAACTCCCTGCCTCACTCTCATACAGACATTCATCACTGGGGCACCTGGGTGGCTCAGCTGGTTAAGCATCCATCTGACTCTTGGTTTCTGCTCATGTCATGATCTCAACATCTGTGAGTTCAAGCCCCATGTCAGGCTTTGCGCTGACAGCACAGAGCCTGGTTGGGATTCTCTTTCTCCCCCTCTCTTTGCCCCTCCCTCTCTCACTCTCTCAAAAATAAATAAAAAAACATTAAAAGGAAAAAGACATTCATCACCAAATTTAGGGCCCCCTTGGGTAATCTAGGATAATCTCATCTCGAGATCTTTAATTTAATTACATCTGCAAAGACCTTTTTTCCAAATAAGGTCACATTTACAAGTTCCAGAACATCGCCATATCTTTTGGGGGCCACCAGTCAACCTGCTACAGCTAGCCATTGGTATTATGAATATTAAACACTGAATATATATTGGGCTCTGTGCAGACTATATCCCAGAAAGAGTCCAGGCCTCTCTCAGCACATGGCAGGGCCAATTTGGTTCTTTGTCTTCTCTTTTCACTTTGTGGTTCAAAGAATTTGGTAGACCTTAAATACTCCTTCATTTCAGTATTTTCTTGCCCCTAGGTCTTGGCAACTGAAAGAAAGTTCATGGGATACCTGGGTGGCTCAGTCGGCTGAGCGTCTGACTTCAGCTCAGGTCATAATCTCACAGTTCGTGGGTTTGGGCACTGCGTCCCACTCTGTGCTGACAGCTCAGAGCCTGGAGCCTGCTTCAGATTCAGTGTCTCCCTCTGTCTCTGCCCCTCCCTCGTTCACACTCTCTCTCTTTGAAAAATAAATAAATGTTACAAAAAAGTTAAAAAAAATAAAAAGAAAGTTCATGATTAGGAAGGTGAGGAGGCCTTTGTTTCTGATGCACTCTTGATTTTGTGCTCTACTTAATGAAACAGTCCCTGCCATGTTATAAATACATTTGAGAAAAGAGAATTAGATCAAAAAGTCAAGTGGCCCAGTCAAGTGCTAAGCATGTAACATCAGGGCCTTGTTTCTACTGTCTGACTTTTGCTGCCCTTTGCTTTGGGTTTTCTGACTAGCTTTAAATCACCCATTGTGAAATGCTCAAGCTCTGCTGTTGGCAGGAAAGGAATTTTGCAATCACCAGTGCATAATCAACCCAACTGGTATCATTGCTTTTTGTCGTTTCACAGAGGAGTAGAATAAATATGCCAGCCACACTCTGTGTTTAAGTGTAAGATTTTGGTTTGCTGCTCATCTCTGGCCTTTGGGAAGGGGGAGTGGGGTTGAGGGAAAATGGAGAGAGGAAAATAACCATTGCCAGACCTTGGCACAGGATGCTTGTCAGAGCAGGTAGGTCTGGGGTGGGATAAAAAAGCCACTCTGCATTGATCATAGCCTTGCTCCTTGTTACTAAGTAACAAGAGGAAGGGAAAATTGGCGCGACCTCTTAAGCAACATGCAGCTTCTCTGAAGTGGGGAGTACACTTGTAACTGCCTCTCTCAAGCTCAGACATTAAACCGTACTCGAGGATGACAGGGCCAAATGCCAGGGCTATTGCTTGGGGCTGTTGTGCTTGACTGTTCCATTTGGAAAAGAAGAGTGGAGGGCTGGGAGTTACCTGTGTAAACACCAACTCATAGGAGTCTCAGTTGCATGGTTCAAAAATCCAACCCATACTGGCTTAAGCAAAAAGAAATTTAATGACTTGGGATACCAGGCTTTAAGCAAGATTGGAAGCACAGGTTCAACTAATGTTATCAAGACTTTCTCTCTAGCTCCATCTAAATGTAAAGTTTCACTTTGCATTTTAATCTCATTCTGGTCTACCCTTGACAGACTATGTCAGAGGAAGATGGTAGCCACCAGTAGGTTTGCATATTAATCCTTAAAGTTTGTATACCTCTCTTAACTTCCTATTTTGAAAATTTTGGACAAGTGCGCCAATTGGCCTGGCTTGGATCCTATGCCCAATCTTGGACTAATCACCATATCCAAAAGAATGCAAGCCCATAATTGACCCAAGCTGGGTCACATGTCCACTTTTACCTAAGGATGGCAGGGATGGAACACTATTGACAACTGAGTAAGGACCACACGGAGCAGGAAAAATGTCCTGAAGCAAAAGGAGGTATGGTTTCTTTAATTCATCCACTCATCCATTCATTCACTCATTCAGTGTATACAATTTATTGAGTGTCTACAATGTGACAGGCACTGTTCTAGGTGCTAGGAATACAAGTCCCTGATCTCATGGAGCTCACCTTCTAATTGAGAAAGACAGATAATTCATAAGTAAAAATTTTAAATTAAACAAATCGATAAATAAGTGAATAAAATAATATTGGAAAATAATAAGTACAATTGAGACCAAATAAGGATGATGAAATACACAGCAATCAGGGGCATAGGTACCACTCCAGAAAGTGTGGCTGGGGAAGTCTTCTTGGAGGAAGTAACATTTGAGCTGAGACACGAAGGGTCAAGAGGAACTAGACTTTGCTAAACTCTTGGGTAAACATGTTTTAGGAAGAGGAAATAGCACCGACAATGTCTTTTGGGTGAGAAGGTGTTTTCTGTTTTGTTCATTGATTGTACCTCAAGTATCTAAAACATTACCTGGGACATAGCTGATGTTCAGTACACATGCCTTGAATGAAAGCACTGAAGGAAGGCCCACATGGCTGGAGTGTTGTAAATAAGAGAAAGAATGAAAGAAGATGAGGTCAAGGAGTAAGAAGGGCTAGAAAGTAGGGACTGTAGGCCCTGGTGATTAAGACACTGGATTAAATTCTGAGTCCATGGCAGTTTATTGGATAGTTGAAAGCAGAGGGTAACATGATTTATTTCCTCCCCCTACCTTTTTTTTTTTAAACATCATTACATATTTCCAAAAGAGGGTGGATGGTAATAATACCAGTCAAAAATCATAGAAACCAAAATGCCCCTACACTTAGTACAGTCTTAGCAGTTTTCATATGCTTGTCCACATGTGTGATCCTCACTTCCACTGCAGAACAGACATTATTCCCTGCAGTGGGAAGGGATCCGTTGCTATTTAAAACAAACAAACAAAAAAGGACTGTCTGGTTCTTCAAGGAGATAACAGGAGGAGTGGCATGATCCATTGTAGAGGAAGGGTGTGTCTTTATACTGCTCCCTTTCTCCTTAAAGACATTGATGCACAAGTTTAGCCACTTCCAGGAATGTGATCCTGTAAAGACTAATATCACAGCTTCTGCTGTGTTTGGGGTTGAGGCAAAGGAATAGGGAAAGATAGCTGGCCTTCTATTTTTGAAGCACCTTAATGAGTTTCCCATGTTATAAAGTAGGCTGCAGAAGTTTTAGGGTAACGAGTGAAGGACTCTTGTATGAAAAATGATGTGACATTGTCGGAACCTGAAGGTTGGTTAGAGAAGAAGGAAGAGAAGTAGAGAGGGCTAGTCCTGTCCCACATGGAGGTCCCTGAGAAGAAAAACATAATTGAGGATGGTTGAGGGACTTTTGAGAACAGCAGTGTCTATGGTTCAAATTTAATGCATATGAGAGTATGATTCTGGGTGTGAGGCATCCCCCCACCCTCATCACCACATCCCTTTTACTTTTAAGCCTTCAAAAAATGGTTTGATACATTAAAAAACTTGTCACCGTGGTGGGGAATTGAAGGAAAAAGGCGTTTTTTTTATGTGTTGGGCTACTGAGAGTGAAGGGAAGATTAAACTACAGGAGGCAAGATGTGAGTGCGGATGAAGATTCAGGGGTTCAAGGGAATGTGAGCAGAAGATCAGAGGCAACTGATACTCTTAAGTATTTCGGGGGGGGGGCAGCATGCTCTTTCTTCTCTGTGTTTGAATGGGACTTTACACTATTTTAATTTAAATATTAAAGAAATGGTGACCTCTAAAACTGGAGAACTGGGATATCATCAGGTGACTGGTTAACACTTAGGTTGTCCCCCATTTTACAAACGAAGAACCTGAGACCCAGTAGCTTTGAGTGACCTGAATGCAGCAGGTTCCAGGTTTGAGCCCTGATCTGCTCAGTGATTCTCAGTGAAGGGCCGACTGTGATACTCCATCCCACCCCACCTCTGCTGTCAAGAACTTCTGTCACCAGGAGCTTGTGTAGGGGCAGCGTGGACTAGTTTCACAGATGGTCCTACCCACTTCGTTTTGCAGCTGCCAGAGAAATGGTTTAGAAAATCATAGCAGGTTTTATGAGCAATATTTAAATTTAGCCATTTTAAATTCTAGATGCTTAAATTTTATTGACATTATTTTCCTTCCCAATATTCTTTTTTATTTCTTCCTACACATAGTAGGCAATAAAAGCTGGTTCTATCAGAAAAAAAAAATCTCCCATGTGACTCATTTTTTTTTTTTTTGAACTTCTAAGCAAAATATTTTTGACGAATTAGTTATAGTATTTTTTTCCATTATATGAAATGATTCTAGTGAATCTAGGAGGATTATTTTTGTTTAATAATTAAGATAGGTGATTTGGGAGAAGAGGCTAGGGATTTCAGAGGTGACTTTGGGTACACTTGCACATTTTAGCTGCTTTGTACATGCCCTACAGATTAGAAGCACTTTCAGGGAAGAGGAATGATGTGCTTTAGAAATGGCCATAAGTTGTCCATGAGCTTTTAGAAAATTAAAGCACTCTCTCAAATGACTTTAGGGAAGAAATTACTTTGGAAAGAACTTTTGGTATTAAAAAATGGGTCTTTTCCAGCAATGGCTTTGAGTGGAAAGAGTGTTAAAAATTTGATTGCAGACTTTGGATTCTAGCAACATTGCAGACTGTGCTAGTGTGAACTGTGTTCCCTACTCCCCAATCCTCAACGCTTACCTCAACTATTCCGCCAAGCCTTTTCTGGTACGAAAGAAGAGAAAAGATTATGTACAGAACTGCATGTGAAAGAATGGAAAGGGAATCCCTTGAACTACCTCAGGCATACTGTAAAACAAAACCCCTGTGACTTAGTTTTCCTCTCTGTCAAATTAAATTAATAATATTGCCTACCTGTAAGATTGCTGTAAGTATTAAATGAGTTAATATAGGTCAAACATTTAGAATGGGTCAGGGCATATATTACGTGCTGTGTGTTAGCTGTGATTGCCATATTGCTGTGCTGATATATGGAGGTTTCTAATTCCCCTACACTGAAGGACTCTAGACAGGGAAATTATCACAGGTTTTTTACTTTGTTTTGTTTTATTTTGTTTTGCTTTTTAAGAATATGCTTGAGGTTCAGTGTTATTAAGAAGTCAAGTAAAGGGGTGCCTTGGTGGCTTTGTTAGTTGAGTGTCCAACTCTTGATTTCAGCTCAAGTCATGACCTCACTGTCATGAAATTGAGCCGCATGTTGGGCTCCATGCTGGGCATGGAGCCTGCTTGGGACTCTCTCTCTCTCTCTCTCTCTCTCTCTGCTCCTCCCTCTATCTCTCTCTCTCTCAAAATAAATAAATAAACTTAAGAAAAAAAAGTCAAGTGAAGATTGAAACCCAGGAAGTGTGTAGAGTTGCTGTTTTTAGTCTGTATCCTGTATTACCTTTCAAGGAAGAATGCATCTATCTGCTCAGGGCTCTGGTGGGACAAAAAGCTGTCCATGGAAACTCAAAGTTCTAAGTATACATACAGAATCTCATTTACATTAAGCATTTACTCAAGAATCTTGAAGCCAAAAAATGTCATATAAAGATTGATCCCAGATATACAAGGAGTGCACAGCAGAAGTAATGCAAAATTTCTCTCCACAATGTTACCACCTCTTAAGGTACATGGAACTCCCATAGAAAAAGCCAACCCTGGCTAAAGAGTTGAACACAGGGAAAAATTATAAATTACATGAGGAACCAGTTCACTACGAGGGAGAATCAGAAGATATCACAGGCAGGAGGATTAACACTCTAAAATTCAATCTAAAAATATCAAAAAGACTACAAGCAAGTATAAAATGATTAAATAGATAAATTAAGTCTTATATTCACAAGTAAATAATTGAACACTATGAAAAAAAGAGCAGGCATATTTGAAAATAAAACAACTAGAATTCACACACCTGAAAATTTATGTCTTTAAAATTAGCAAAAAAAGTAATGGATGGGCTAAGCAGCAAGTTAGTCGTAGCTGAAGGGTATTAGTGAACTGGGAAAGTAGTTTTAAGGAAATTACCTAAAACATGGCACAGAGGAGTAAAGATATTAAAAGCAGTAGAGGTTGCTAGACATGGAAGTGGTAATGAGAAAGCCAGAAAGCCTAGCATACATTTACCAGGAGTTCCCATAGGAAAGGATAGAGGAAAGGTAATATTTGAAGAGATATTCACCAAGACTTTGCTAGAAAAAATGTAAGAACAATTCACAGTTTCAGGAAGACATCTAGTCCTGGGCAAGATAAAAAAGACAATGCCAGATGATTTTTATGTTTTAGATAGTGGTCACATATGAATCTTTAAATTACTCAGTGCACACGTTGGGCTCCGTGCTGCCAGTGCAGAGCCTGCTTGGCATTCTCTCTCTCTCCCTATTTCTCAAGATAAATAAATAAATTAAAAAAAACATTTTAAATTAGTTCAGTATACTTTAGATTCCATCCCTAGCCCCCTGACCCCCATTTTTACAGATAGGGAGACTGAGTCAGAAAAATTGTGTATCTTGTCTAAAGCCACACAACAAGTAAAGCCAAGCTTGGATCCAGGCTGACCTTAGAGACCGACTACTTACCCACTAAGAGTAGATTCCTTCTCAAAAGAAGAGCAATGAGGGGCACCTGGGTGGCTCAGTCAGTTGAGTGTCTGACTTTGGCTCAGGTCATCATCTCATGGTTCGTGTGTTCAAGCCCCACATTGGGCTCACTGCTGTCTGCGCAGAGCCCGCTTCAGATCCTCTGTCCTCCTCTCTTCCCCTCCCCCACTTGTGCTCTTCCAAAAAATATATGAATATTCAAAACAAAATAACAAAAAGAGTAATGACGTAGACGTAATTATCCCCAAGAGAGGATAATTCAACCTAGAAGCCTATCTCCAGCCAAAACTATTACTGAATGTAGAGGAAATAAAGATAAGCTTAGATAAAAATGGAACGTTATTACTATTTATTAAGGCCCAGGTTGAAAAAACTACTAAATAATGAATTTCAGGAAAAAAGATCATGGAAGGATTATGGAGGGGGCAGTGGGGAGAGGGTTGGGTAGGGAAAGAAGGGATGGAGAGCAAGAAAACTTGTGTGGATAGATAAATCTAAATATTAACCATGAGAAAAACATTTGTGTGGGAAATTTTATTTTTATTTTTAATGTTTATTTATTTGAGAGAGAGAGGTCATGAGCAGGGAAGGGTCAGAGAGAGAGGGAAACAGAGAATTCCAAGCAGGCTCTGCACTGTCAACACAGAGCCCATTGTGGGGCTCAATCTCACAAACCATGTGGTCATGACCTGAGCCAAACCAAGAGTCAGACACTTAACTGATTGAGCCACCCATGCGCGCCTCATGTAGGAACTTTTAAAAGAAAGTGCAACAAGTAGAATTATAACAAAATTTAATTACTCCACGAACTGTAGATAATGGAGTTCCTTTATATAAATGAAGACTATTTTTAGCTTTTAGCTCCATTAAGTTGTCTCTCCTCAGAGGTGATAGCCTGATAAACCTTTCTTATGTATATGTAGCAAAAATTCAAAGATAACAAAATAGTGGTGTCAAAATTTTTTTTGTAGATGACATTATTAGCCATCGTTAGCCTCCTAAGTTGATTCTACTGGGAAAATGCACATTTTGGTTATTCCAGTCTTGCTATTTTACCTTGCACTGGTGGTGCCATCAGGTGATGAAGAATATGTTCCTCCCTCTTAAGCATTTTGACTTGTGTTCACTCCGGACACATACTGATCCTTGATTTAGTCCAGATACTTCACATGGTTTTATTGGTCATATAGCATTAGCACAGGTGTGAAAATTGTCAAAATTATTCCTTTTAAGAAAACATTTTTTGAAAGTTCCTTGTCCTTGTATGGGCAGTAGCAGTGATGTCCTGTGTAATTTGCAGGTTTTTGTTGACAGTAATGTATGTTAAGGAAAAAATTTACTTTTCCATGAAGTGAACCTCATAGGATTATTATTAGCGGAATCTAACACTACTTAAAAGATTTTTTTCAACTCCTTATATTTGGATTCTATGCATTTTTATTCTAGATTTAGCATCATGAGTTAACATGATTGTCTAAAGGACTGCATAAAAGGTGATGGCACAATTCTGTATTATTTATTTGCTGTCAAATTGTTTTGACATGGAAGGAATTCTAATAACATTGACAAAGAGTTCACATAAATTCTGACTATGGAAAAAATAAATATATGTTGCTCACAGCTGCTCAATTTCTGAAGTACAGAGATAAGAATGCAATGTGAGAATATGAATTAGTCAGGGAAGGTGAACTTATGTAACGTTCCTTAAACTCCAAGATTTCAGTGGCTTAACTCAGTAAAGGTTTGGTTCTGCATGTCACAGTACAGTACAGATTGGTAGGGTTGGCTCTGCCCCATGCAGTAATTCAGGAACATAAGTTCCTTCAATGGAGTGGTTTTACCTTTCCTTAGGACTGACTCTCTCCCTCTTTCCAGAATCCTTTGTGTTGGTCTAACACAGAAGGAAGGTAGAAAGCACAGGAGGATTGTGTGGGAGCTTTTATATACCTGGATGTGTCACTCCTTACACCTGTCTATTCCATTGGCCAGATTTCAGTCAATGAAAGGAGGGGTGGGAGATTTGTATGTAAGTGTGCACCCAGGATGTAGCGAAAATGGTGAATATATAGCCTCATGTTTGCCATAAAATAGCTAATCGTGTTTGCAAGTATGAAAAAACAACAGTGGGGTGCCTGGGTGGCCCAGTCGGTTGAGCGTCCGACTTCGCCTAAGATCTGATCTCGCAGTTTGTGAATTTGAGCCCCACGTTGGGCTCTGTGCTGACAGTTCAGAGCCTGGAGCCTGTTTCAGATTCTGTGTCTCCCTCTCTCTCTGCCCCTTCCTCGCTCATGCTCTGTCTCTCTCTGTCTCTCAAAAATGAATAAACGTTTAAAAAAATTTTTTTAAAAGAAAAGACAACAGGAATAATTAAAATATGTAGTGATCACATTTATAATTATCACAGACAGTTTTAACAAGTTAATGATATTCAATTATTTCCTGATAGCCATCGACATGAGTCCTAGAGACAAAACACTATTTCATTTATGTGTTTGAACGACTCATTGTTTTAACATGCAGCTTGCTTCTTATTTTATGTGAGGAATAGAGTATATATGTTGAATGCAACATTTAATTACAGTTTGTCAGCATTTTGTCTTGTAAGTTTAATTTATTTATACATACACATCATCTTCCATTCTATATTTAAAAGCATCACATTCTTCAACAGAAGCTTAATTATTGACACTTCATGGTGTTTGTTGTCATGGACCTCCCTGTAATTGGGGAGTGTGATTTGATTTTGGGCAGCGCTAAGCCCTTTCACTTACAAACTTTGTAAATTTTCATAAAGGAGGAAAGCTATCCAACAAAGCAGAAATAGAGAAACTCTTCAAGTCTGCCTACTCTCTTTGATTGCACCTGACAGAAGAGTGTTGCTTTGGATTTGACAACAGTTGGGCACAGGAGTTCAGTATACAGAAAGAGGGGAAGAGGGGCATGTAAAGGAGTTTGACTTCAACCAAGGAATACAGTCTGATTCTTGTGGGAAATGTGGGGAGAGATAGTCTCATGAATGTCTACTCCTCAACATGAAAAATGTAAGTGATTAGACTGCAAGAAACATCTCTATCTTGTGTGGTTCTTTCCTTAGAACAGCTCTTGCCTCGACAGGTCACAAGGTAACTTGGGGTCAGATTTCCTGGATTCCAATGCCTTACCCTTTTCTCTCTCTCTCTTTTTTTTTCTTTCAGGATTTAATTTATATCCAAGTTAGTTAACATATAGGGTAGTAATGGTTTCAGGAGTAGAATTTAGTGTTTCATCACATACATAGAACACCTAGTGCTCATCACAGGAGCCCTCCTTAATGTCCATCACCCATTTAGCTCATCCCCCCTTCACCTTCCCTTCAGCAACCTTCAATGTGTTCTTTAAAGTTAAGAGTCCCTTTTGGTTTGTCTCCCTCTTGGTTTTTACCTTATTTTATTTTTCCTTCCCTTCTCCTATGTTCATCTGTTTTGTTTCTTAAATTCCATGTATGAGTGAAATCATATTGTATTTGTCTTTCTCTAACTTATTTTGCTTAGCATAATACACTCTCATTCCATCCATGTTATTGCAGATGGCAAGATTTCATTCTTTTTATAGCTGAGTAGTAGTCCATTGTGTGTGTGTGTGTGTGTGTGTGTGTGGGTATATATATATATATATATATATATATATATATATATATATACCACATCTTCTATATCCATTCATCAGTTGATGGACATCTGGGCTTTTTCCATAATTTAGCCATTGTTGATAGTGCTCCTATAAACATTGGGGTGTATGTGTCCCTTTGAACCAGTATTTTTATATCTTTTGGATAAATACCTAGTAGTGCAATTGTTAGGTCATAGGGTAGTTCTATTTTTAACTGTTTTCCACTCTCACCAACAGTGTAAGAGGGTTCCCCTTTCTCTGCATCCTCACAATCTGTTGTTTCCTGAATTGTTAATTTTAGACATTCTGACAAGTGTGAGGTGGTATCTCATTGTGGTTTTGATTTGTATTTCCCTGATGATGAGTGATGTTGAGCATTTTTTTCATGTGTCTGGTAGCCATTTGTATGTCTTCTTTGGAGAAAAGGCTATTCATGTCTTCTGCCTATTTCTTAATTGGATTATTTATTTTTGGGGTGTTGAGTTTGACAAGTTCTTTATAGGTTTTGGATCTGCCCTTTATCCAAGATGTCATTTAGAAATATCTCCTCCCATCCCATAGATTGCCTTTTAGTTTTGTTGATTGTTTCCTTTGCTGTGCAGAAGCCTTTTATCTTGATGAAGTTCCAATAGTTCATTTTGGCTTTTGCCCTTGCCTCTCAGGATATATCTAGTAAGAAGTTGCTGTGGCCAAAGTCAAAGAGGTTGCTGCCTGTGTTCTCCTCTAGGATTTTGATGGTTTCCTGTCTCACATTTAGGTCTTTCATACATTTTGAATTTATTTTTGTGTATGGTCCAGTTTCATACTTCTGCATATTGCTGTACAGTTTTTCCCAACACTATT
This sequence comes from Panthera onca, assembly GCF_046562875.1. NCBI lineage: Eukaryota > Metazoa > Chordata > Mammalia > Carnivora > Felidae > Panthera > Panthera onca. Next base: position 124,782,581 of record NC_138344.1, on the reverse strand, counting down.
TGTGGAAGAAACTGTCTTTTTTTCCATTGGATATTCTTTACTGCTTTATTGAAGATTAGTTGACCATATAGTTGTGGGTCCATTTCTGGGTTCTCTGTTCTGTTTCATTGATCTATGTGTCTGTTTTTGTGCCAATACCCTACTGTCTTAATGATTACAGCTTTGTAATATAGTTTGAAGTCTGGAATTGTGATGCCTCTCACTTTGCTTTTCTTTTTCAACCTTACTTTGACTATTCAGGGTCTTTTCTTGTTCCATACAAATTTTAGAATTGTTTGCTATGGTTCTGTGAAAAGTGCTGATGTTATTTTGATAGGGATGGCATTAAATGTGTAGATTGCTTTGGGTAGTGTAGACATTATAACAATATTTGTTCTTCCATTCCATGAGCATGGAATGTTTTTTCATTCCTTTGTGTCTTTGTCAATTTCTTTCATAAATGTTCTATAGTTTTCAGAGTACTGATCTTTTTACCTCTTTGGTTAGGTTTATTCATAGGTATCTTATGGTCTTTGGTGCAATTGTAAATGGGATTGATTTCTTGATTCCTCTTCCTGCTGCTTCATTATTGGTGTATCGAAAGGCAACCGATTTCTGTATGTTGATTTTATATCCTGCAACTTTGCTGAATTCATGTATCAGTTCTAGGAGTTTTTTGGTGGATGTTTAGGGTTTTCTACATCGAGTAGCATGTCATCTGTGAAGAGTGAAAGTTTGACTTCTTCCTTGCCTATTTGGATGCCTTTTATTTCTTTGTGTTGTCTGATTGCTGGGGCTAGGACTTCCAATGCCCACCCTTCTTTAGAATGGAAGTTGTTTCCAAACCACCCGAGTAGTTTGCAGCAGGGGGAGGAGGGCAAGGGTGAGTGATGCAATCTACCATTTCCCATTTCAACCATCATTATCTAACGGGACCAGAAATCTTGGAGAGTTTTAACTAAAACAAGAAGGTGCTGAAAAGTCTCATGGAATGTGAGGAAGCCCCTGAATTTGGCATTTTCTGGTACCAGTGAGGCCATGGTAACAAGTTTGTGTCTAAATCATGGCCTATATTACAGACCAAGGCGAAAATATAAAGAAGCAGATCTGAGTTTCAGGCCCGTACACTGTCTGGCCATGGCTTTGTGTTCCCTGGCCTGTGAATCAGCAGCAGAACAATTAGTCATTGTTATAATATCCTGGCTGGGAGAATGACATCAAAGGGTAAAGGACACAGGAGACATGTCTGTCAATCACACTTGGGGACAGCTGAGGATACATGTCTTCCTTATGTCCCAGCTGTGCAGCCTGCAGAGGGAAAGAGTGCTCTCTAGGTGAGGATTTGATCTGTGACATCCATCAACTGTGAATACATTGATGGGCCCTGAATCTCTGGCAAGAGCAGAGGGGAGAAACATATTTTCAAGTAGCTCTAAGTACTTGTCTAGCTCAAAGCTACTTAACTTTCTTCCTCCTCCTCCTCTTCCTTCTCTTTTTGTTCCATTGGTTGATGATGACACTTCAATTTGGCAAGTTCTTGACCTCATTTACTGACCCGACAGACTAGCTGAGTAAGTGTCTGTAGTAAGCACACCTAGTGACGCAGGTATCTTTCATCAAGGTTCTCTTTTTTATTCCTCATGAAAAGGTCATTCATATTTGGCATTTTGGTTTTAGGTCATGTTAACCTTACCCACATTTGGATAAAAACTTCATCCCTTGCCACATTTTGACTCTGAGACTGGGTCTGCCAGATCCATTTGGAGCTGCTATTAAAAAGCACATCTGTCCAGCAGCTGGACTTACCCAGGACACAGGTGAGAACTTAGATGTACACAAATGTGGAATGTAACAAGTTAAGAGACCCTTTGATCCCAATGTAAGAGAATATGTGTTTGACTCATGGGAGACCTTCTACTACTTTACATAAAGTAAAACTAAAATTTTCTGTCAATTCTGTAATAAAATCAAACCTATATTTACATTGGCCAAGGAGCAAGACCTTCCATGAAGAGAAGGTACCTGAACTTTAAAGCTTCAACTTCTATTTTTCCTCTCCTTGTCTTCTCAATACTAATCTTGGCAGGCAAGGGATTGATTTTGATAAGGTCTTGATACTCTACAATATGATTGGTGGATTATGTGGTTGGATTAATAGGATAAGTCTAGCTACTGGGTGACCCAGATGCAGAAGTAGGAGTAGAAGCTTCAAGAAAGAAGATGTAGAAATGGCCCAACTTCTAGAAACCTTGGGTATTATAGATCCTATAGATCCTAAATCTCAGTGTAATATTGGAGGTTGGAAATGTATCATGGTATGTGATATACAAGTATGAACTTTCATAGAAGGTCAAGCTACCTAGGGAAGAATGAGCCAATAGGACCGGCTAAAAGGATAGCAAGAACAGCGTGACTGGCAAGAGAGCTAGAAAGGTATCTAGCAAGGTAAGGAGGCAGTTTGCCTCCTTGTGGGCCTGATGTTGAGATAATCACAGCTAAACAGGTTGATTATTGAGTCATGTTACTTCTTTATTTCTATAACCCCATGGGTTTTTAATAAGGCTTAATTAAATATTCCTGTTCTCAACTGGCTACTGTCATACCCCAGTACTGGGCAGTGTCCTTCCAGAACAAAGACACCTTTTTCTAATTTGTTTAAGTGCCTGGTGTGGGCTAGCTGTGGCCTTGGATGTGCTATGAGGAACAAGGGAGGAGTCTTATGATTGTGACTGGATCAAACGCTACAGGAGGACCAGGCCCTGCCTGAGGTCAATGATAATTCATGAGAGAACCCCAAGAGGAAGAGAATCTTCTGCAGATGGTGTTGGAGCCCTAATACAGAACTGCATAATTAGTATGTCTGAAATGTGTTGCAAATGTGCCTCAATGTTGAATCAATCCTTAGGGAAGATGGCCAAGTTGTAGGGCAGCTCTGGCTGAGAGTAGCCTCATTCATTTACCTAGTGTTCATGCAGTATGATTGTGTTTGCAGTGTGCCATGATGTTAACAAGTTTGGGGAACATTGCTGTATCACTTGTCAGAGAACATGGGTTTTATATCTTGAAGGAAATAACTAGTCTTCTTCGTACTGATTATCTGTTTCCCAGAATGACCACAAACAAACATTAGAAAGTGATGAAGTAGGAAAATGTCTGCTAAATAACCTTGACCTTCAGCGAGTTTCTAAGACAGAAGTGCTGGAGGATCCTGCAGTGAACATGCATAGGTTGCTGCAAAGGATGAAATCTGGAACATTGGAGAGAATATGAGCTATTTAACTCAGAGTTAAGTAGCTGTGACAGTCTCTATTTAAAGCTGACAAACCATTCTTACTCTTACCAGTGTTAGTAGTGTGTACCTATGATAATCTGAGCTACTGATAACATTATTGTGTTCATTCTTTCTTTGAAATGTCCCCAGGCCAGCCTCCTCGTTTATATTCTCCTAAATCATAGCACCCCTTTCTTAACAGTCAGGCCCTTGACATACAGTTATGCAGTGTCCACTGAGTAGAGGTCAAACTTTACAGTCTGGCACCTCCGTGATCTGGCTTCAGTCTACCCGAATCAGTGAAGATAATGGCAGGAAACGAATGACTCACTCAAAGAGTTTAAAGGAGAATTGAATGAGCAGACTTCCAGAGTGGTAGATAAGGTTGAAAGAACCAATCAGGGATGATGAAACACCCAGGACTTAGCCACAGTAAAGTAATTACCACCCTGGGGCTAAATGGACAGGAAAGCAGGCGTGATACTAGACCCTGGAGAGAACTTGGAGCCAAAGAAGAGACACATCCTAGACAGAAGCTGTAACCAAAGAACTACTACTGCTAAAACAGTCAAGAGGCAGAGAGGCATCTGGGGATAAATACCCAAACTGTTGCTCTTCCTGCACTCTGATCTCAAGCCAGTGTCTCCATTGCCAAACCAACTGGAATCAAGAGGGCAACAGAGCGTGGGTGATGCAGTCTGTAGGGGTCAGCCTCTGCAGAACAGAAAACGTTGGGAATGCCTCTAGGAGAATAACCAGCGCATTCCTTGCTTCCTTCTAATCCTCTAATCCTATGCATTAGTCATGCTGGTTGCCTTTCTTAATGGTACTATGGCAGTTCACACTTCTCTGAATTTGCTCATACTTATGCCTGGAACTCCTTTCTCACTACCCTCCTATATTAATATATTTGAAGTCTTACTTGTCCTTTAAATCCAAGGTTAAAGATGACCTTTAAGACTTCTACGATCCCCCAAACAGATTCTCTGGACCAGGAGTAAGTATGGCTTGCAAAGCTGAAAATATTTACTCTCTTTGCTCAATTTGTTTTCTGGTTTCAGGTCTCACATTTAGGTACTTAATCCATTTTGAGTTAATTTTAGTTCTGTGAAAATGCTATTGGTATTTTGATAGGGATTGCGTTGAATCTGTAGATTGCTTTGGGTAGTATGGAAATTTTAACAATGTTAATTCTTTCAATACATGAGCATGTTATATCTTTCTGTTTGTTTGTGGTATATTCAGTTTCTTTCATAAGTGTCTTACACTTTTTAGAGTATAGGTCTTTTACCTCCTTGATTAAATTTATTTCTAGGAGTTGTATTCTTTTGGGGAAAATTGTAAATGGGATTGTTTTTATAATTTCCCTTTCTGCTATATCCTTATTAGTGTATAGAAATGCAACAGATTTCTGAATACTAATTTTGTCTTGCAACGTTTCTGAATTCATTTATTAATTCTAATAGTTTTTTGGTAGAGTCTTTAGTGTTTTCTATATGTAGTATCATGTTATCTGCAAATAGTGACAGTTTTATTTCTTCCTTTCCAGTTCAGATGCCTTTTATTTCTTTTTCTTGTCTGATTTCTGCAGCTAGTACTATATTGAGTAATAGTGGTGAGAATGGACATCCTTGTCTCATTCCTGATTTTAGAGGAAATGCTTTCAGTTTTTCACCATTGAGTATGATGTTAACTGAGAGTTTTTCATGTATGGCCTTTGTTATGTTGAGGTATGTTTTCTCTAAGCCCACTTTGTTAAGAGTTTTTACCATGAATGAAGTTGTATTTTGTCAAATAATCTTTCTGCATCTATTGAGATGATCATATGATTTTATCCTTCCTCTTATTAATGAATGTTATATGTCACACTGATTGATTTGCAAATATTGAACCATCCTTGTATCCTGGGAATAAATCCCACTTAATCGTGGGGAATGATACTTTCATTGTATTGTTGAATTAGATTTGCTTATGATTCATTGGGTATTTTTGCATCTATGTTCTTCACAGATATTGGCAGGTAGTTTTATTTTTTTTATAGTATCTTTAACTGGCTTTAGTATTGGGATAATGCTGGCCTTATAGAATGAATTTGGAAGTTTTCCTTCCTGTTCAAGTTTTTGGAATAGTTTGAGAATAGTTATTAACTCTTATTTAATTTTTTTAATGTTTGTTTATTTTTGAGAGAGAGACAGAGTGTGAGCAGGCGAGGGGAAGATAGAGAGGGAGACACAGAATCTGAAGTAGGCTCCAGGGTCCAAGCTATCAGCACAGAGCCCGACACAGGGCCTGAACTCATGAACTGCAAGACCATGACCTGAGCCGAAGTCGGACACCTAACCAACTGAGCCACCCAGGCGCCCCATTAACTCTTATTTAAATATTTGGTAGAATTCACTTGTGAAGCCATCTGGTCCTGGACTTTCGTTTCTTGGGAGTTTTTTGATTATCAATTCATTTTTGTTACTAGTAATTGATCTGTTCAAATTTTCTATTTCTTCCTGATTCATTATTGGAAGACTGTATGTTTCCAGGAATTTATCTATTTCTTCTAGATTGCCTAGTTTGTTGGCCTACAATTTTTCATAGCATTCTCTTATTATTCTATTTCTGTGGTGTCAATTGTTATTTCTTCTCCTTCATTTCTGACTTTATTTATTCGAGTCCTCTCTCTTATATTCTGATGAGTCTGGCTAAAGGTATATCAATTTTGTTTATGTGAGGAGATGATAAGTGCAACAGAAAATAATAGAGGAACATGGAACAAGTTACAATTTTAAGTAGAATGGTTATGACAGGACTCACTAAAAAGGTACCACTTAGGCAAAGGCTTGATGGAGGTGAGGGATTTGTTCATAGAGCTATCTCAGGCAAAAGTATTCCAGACAATGATGAGTCAATGCCAGGGGTCTGGTTAGGGAGTCTGTTGGTGTGATCAAGGAGTAGCAGGAAGGCAGAGCAGCTGGAAAAAAGTCAATAAAGAGGATTGTAAGAAATGAAAGCAGTGAGGCAACTGGGGCCAAATCATATGGACTTTGGCTTCTGCTGAAAGAACTGGAGAGCCACTTACGAGACTGTGCAGAGGAATGACCTGATCTGACTGAAGTTTTAAGAGTACCACTCTACTCAATCTGTTGAGAATATACCAGAGGTTGGCAAATTGTTCTGGAAGGAGCCAGAGAGTAAATATTTTAGGCTATGTGAGCTATATAGTTTTTCTCCCAACTCTGCTATTGTAGCATATGTTTATCCAAACACATGAATGAGCCACGACTGTGTTCCATTAAAACTTTATTTATAGGGACCAAAATTTGAGTTGCATATAATTTTCATGTAGCCTCAAAATAGTCTTCTTCTTTTGATTTCTTTAACCATTTTGATCTCAGGAATGTACAAAACCAGGAAGTTGGGCCAATTTAGCCAGTAGGCAGTAGTTTGTCAACCTCTTAAATAGATTGTAAGGGGATAAAAGAACAATGGAGACCATTTATAATCCAAGGGAGAGAGATGATGATAATTTAGACCAAGGGAACAGCAGTTAAGGTGTAAGAATGGTCCTATTCTAAATGCATTTTGAAGGTTAAGCCAAAAAGACTTGCTGATGATTTGGATGTGGGTCATGAGAGAAAGGAAGAATGAAGGAAGCTCAGGATTTTCATCTGAGCACCTTGAAGGGTATGTTGCCATCAACTGAGATAGGGAAATGTGAGAACTAAGCCCATTGACCCAATCAAAGGAGTGACACAGAGACTCGGGGCACAACGAAGTGAAGCCTTAATCAACGTTCTTGCAAGAGCAGGTGTCTAATGGACAGGCACACTTGGGGCAGTTACAGCAGGCAATTTGTCTCCTAGCATGAAGTCCTTCCCCTGATTCCTCATTGGCTGAGTACTACAGAGATTACAGCCTTACCTGGAAGTCACCTATGCCCATGTAAGGCCAGAAAGTAGTCTGATTGGAACAAATGTACATTCCTTGAGGTGATGCAGAGACTTCAGTTCTTTGGCTCATGCTCATTGCAAAGCCTGTAAAAAATAAGCCTGTGAAATGAAGAGGTGAAGAAGAACCAGGAACTGAAGTGTCTAAGGGCTTGGGACTCCAATGTGGTGGGGATGGGGATGTTTGTACATATTTCCAATAGGTTGTAGACCTATTGTTAACTAGACAGCACAGTTTTTATTTGGTATTTCTGAAAATGAATCATCTCACTTACTTCTCACAGGAAGACTGTAAGTGAAGTGGGTTTTAGGGTAGAAGATCAGAAGTTTCATTTGACATGTTGACTTTGAGATGCTTATTAGATGGTGAGGAGGCAGATGGATATACACCTTTGGAGTTTGAAGAAAAGTGTGGTGTGAAGATATTCTTTGGGGAATCATCACAAATAGATAATATTTAAAGCCTTGTGACTGTGTGAGATCAGCCAGAGAATAAACATTAATAGAAAAGACAAAAGAACTGAGGACTGAACCCCGGTATCAAAACATTAAAAGGTTGATGCAAAGAGAGAAAGGAGCAGTCAGTAAGTTAAGTGGAACACCAAAATAGTTGGTGTCCTGGAAGCAAAGGGAAGAAAGGGAATCAATGAGGAAGAAGTGAACAATATACCAGATACTGTTATAACAATATACTGCTAGATCAATTAGGATGAACTGAAAATTGACCATTGGATTTAGCAACATGGACTCATGGATGACTTTAATGAGATTGGTTTCCATTGAGCTGTGGGATTGAAAACCTAGTTAAGAGTGGGTTTAACAGAGGATAGGAGGAAAGCAATTTGTAGCAGTGAGAAGGGCAATTCTTTTTTTCTAGCTTTGTGACAAAGGAGCCAATGCCAGAGAAATGATGGGGGAGAAGTAGAGTCAAGAGAGACTTTTTTAACATGGGAAAAATAATGTCATGTTTGTATGCTGATGGGGGTAACAAGAGAGAAGGAGAATCCAAAGTATGATAACTTTATTATTTTATAATAACTCAAAGAGGAACATCTATACTCCATTTACTAGAATATGGGTATCCTTGTCTATAATTACACAAGGTAAATAATATACATAGATAACAAAAATAATTAGAATAATGAGCTGTAAAAAGTTTTTGATTTTTTAAAATGTTAATTGAATTCTGAGAGAGAGACAGAGAGAGAACACATGCCAAGCGAGTGGGGAAGGGGCTGAGGGAGAGGGAGACAGGATCCCAACCAGGCTCCACATTGTCAGCACAGAGCCTGATGTGGGGCTCAAGCTCATGAACCTCGAGATCATGACCTGAGCCAAAGTTGGATGTTTAACCCACTGAGCCACTCAGGCGCCCCAAAGTCTTTGATGTTTAATTGGCAATTTTGTTTGCTACCTTAGAATTTAGGACTGTTTCTTTTGGGATAAGTTATATGACCCAATTCTGTTAAAGAAGCTGAGCTAGAGGTGCCGGCTGGCTCAGTCATTGGAGAATGCGACTCTTTTATTTATTTATTTTTTGAATGTTTATTATTTTTGAGAGAAAGAGAAAAAGAGAGAGAGAGAGAGAGAGAGAGAGAGAGTGCAAGCTGGGGAGGGGCAGAGGGACAGGGAGACACAGAATACAAAGCAGGCTCCAGGCTCTGAGCTGTCAGCACAGAGCCCAAAGCGGGGCTCAAACCCACAAACTGTGAGATCATGACCTGAACCGAAGTTGGACACCCAGCTGACTGAGCCACCCACGTGCCCCTGGAGCATGCAACTCTTGATCTTGGGGTTGTGAATTTGAGCCCCATGTTGGGTGTAGAGATTGCATAAATAAATAAATCTAAACATAAATAGAAGCTGACCTGATGCCTTAATTTTCCTCTTTATTAAATTTTCCTATAGTATAGGCATTTGATATCATTCCACTGACCTTACTTAGCCTTAATTACCTGTAATTTTATTATCAACAAACTTGATGATGATTTTTCCCTTGAAAAATATTTCTGTATGTTAAGGCTAATACCAATTTGTACACTTTGTCCTCCCCTTCTTAGTTCAGAGCAAGCACAATCAGAGGAAATGCAGGGGACTAGGAAACAAATCAGTGATTGTCAACTTCCACGTTCCCATTTAACACTTAGTTGACAATTTTCAGAAGGCTTTGTAATTCGAAAGCTAAAGTCATAGAAATAGTTATAAAGTTTTAGCAGACAGTTTTGAAAAGAAATTTCCAAACCTCTCTATGGAATTAAGACCAACATTAGATAATCTACTGATTTTCCAGCCTACTGGTGTCTCCCTAAACTCAGACTTTGAATAAACAAATTGAGTTTTGTCTTTCAATTAATTATCATTTAAATTAGGACATCTCTTAATACATAAGAGCGCTTTGTATAAGACAAAACTGAAGATTGTCTTAGGCATGTTTGAGAAGGTTTATTCAATAAAACCTTAAAGCAAATAGGTGGATTAGATGTTCCCACACATTTTTTTCCAAATATTGATTTTTTTAAACATTTTTTTTTTTGAGATAGAGCACATGTGCACAAGCAGGGGAAAGGCAGAGAGAGAGAGGGAAGAGAGAGAGAGAGAGAGAGAGAGAGAGAGAGAGAGAGAGAGAGAGAGAATCTTAAGCAGGCTCCATGCTCAGTGCAGAACACCACACAGGGCTCAATCCCACAGCACTAGGATTGTGACCTGAGCCAAAATCAAGAGTCAGACCCTCAACCAGCTGAGCCACTCAGGTGCCCCCGATTTTTTTTTTTGATGGTTGTTATTAATATATCAAAAAAGTTAAGGAATCTTTCTCTGAAAATGGTGGACAGCACTATACAATTTCTGAGGCAGCAATGTAAATATGAAATTATCAGCCCCTGCATTTCCTTTTCAGCTAACTGGAACAGACAATACTAAGCAACAGCCATAGGTTTCCTTTTCATTCTGTATAATTACCATCTCTAATCTTGAACCATTCAATCATTCCTACTCCCATACTCTGTACTATTGCCATAGCCAGCTTATGATGATTCTTGAAAATTTCTGTATATACCCCAGATAATACATCTATCACCAGTGGCCCCTTTACCCTTTATAATCATGGCATGAGGGGTATAGAAGTGGTATTTTTGGGACTCAGGGTAGAATAGAATGAGTGGTTAGAGAGAGGGTATTAGGACCAGGATAAAATAGAAGAGTTGGTATAGGTTGAGGCTCTTCCAGATGGTAGACAGAGTGTGGCTACAGGGCGAGTGGGTTTGGAGAGAACTTAGGAGTACCATATAGGCTGGATGGTCGGTTAAAGAAGGAGAAGAAAATACTTTAATTTCCTTCAGTTATTGCTCCCACTAGTGGCTCAACTGCACCAATTAAAATGAAACCACATAGCCACTTGGATGTCTGGGAAGACCTGAGAGTGCCAGAGGTGTGTGCTCACTTTTTCCCTTTCTCCAGAGTTGGCCCACAGATAGTGAAAACAGGTATGACATCAGGCATCTCTTTTTTCATCTGGACTGTGGCTTCGATTGGTCAGGGTATCTCATTTCTCCAACATTTGTTGAAGCTATTAATACCTCCCCCAGTTCTTTTTTCTGTCAGAATGCTTAAGGAACACTGAGAAATCAGAGAAATATCTGAGAACAAATAGAGTGAATTGGTTCTATTTGTTATTAATAACAAATCCTAGGAGTCCCATATTCCCAGAGATCCACAAATCATTTGCCAATATCTAGTTTGACAGTAGCTAGATTTGTCCACTATCGTACCAGAAGCCTTTTCACGTGATGTCTGGAGAACTGAGGTGGAATGTAAGAAAATTTAAACCTGGGGTTTGCTAAAAAGAAATAGGGATGATATAGTTTTATTTTTCTCGAACTTTTACTTCATCTACTTACTAAGGCCCTTATTAAGAAACTTTACAAGCCTCCTACAGAACTGAGGATCTTTAAGACTTTTTTGCAACTCTCTCTGGGGTTAGACCTTTAGATGTAATGCCTGTGGTGGAGGAAAACAGAGTCATGGGAATAAGTTATAAATAGGCTTTTGTCAGAATACTTCCTGCCTGAGGGTCAGATCTGTAGTGCTGTTTTTAATTGTAAATTTACTAATGATTAGAATCCTTTGTTTAAACCCTATTATGGTAAATTATTAATACATCATTACAGGGTTCCCATAGGCCTGAGCTATTTCTATAGTGCATTGTGACTCTAATACCCCCAAATGGGCCACAAGGAAACGTGTTGTTGTCTTTTAAGACTGAGAGGCACATGATTGATGTACAATTAGACTCTTTATTGTGTCCTGTCAAATAGCAATTGCCATCACCTCCCTAATCCCCTCTAAAATACTTCAATAAATGAAATAGAATATTCCTAAATATTACCAAATTCTCAAAATATGTTCCAAAATTATACTAAATGGGTGACAGAATCAAAGTTGTTTATACTATCTTGATTACCCTACTTTGTTTAAAGTTTTACTTTTTACTTACTAAATTCATATGGTAGATAATAATTAGTTGCTTAATTTTCCTACTGGAGAAAATTTTAATTTAATATGATTAGGCCATCCAATAGAATAAGTCACAAAGGGTTTTTACTTTTTTCCAGATATAGCTACCAAATAGGCACTTTAAGATTCACTGGCTTGCTCTCTCTTTCTCTCAAAATAAATAAATAAACTTAAAAATAAGAGGGGGTCACCTAGGTAACTTGGTCAGTTAAGTGTCCAACTCTTGATTTTGCCTCAAGTCATGATCTCATGGTCGTGAGACTGAGTCCCACGTCAAGATCTACAGGGAGTGTGGAGCCTGCTTGGGATTCTCTCTCTCCCTCTTTCTCTTCCCCTCCCCTGTTTGTGCTCTCTCAAAATAAATAAATAAACTTAAAAAAAAAAGACTCACTAACTTAGATTTATTACATCCTAAAAGTCAAAATTTTGCAATGGCTAGATTTTTGTTCAAGTCACTTTCAAAAATGTGGTCTGCCTCCTTCTCTTATAATTCTTAAGACATAATAATGCAACACTATGATAAAATTGCCCGATCTGCACCTTTCTTTAAATGTCACATGTTTTTTAAGTTTTGTTTGTTTGTTTATTTTTGAGAGAGTGAGCAAGAGTAGGGGAGGGGCAGAGAGAGAGGGAGAGAGAGAACCCCAAGTAGGCTCTGCACTGCCAGTGCTGAGCCTGATGTAGGGTTCCAACCCACGAACCAAGAGATCATGACCTGAAATCAAGAGTTGGAGGCTTTACTGACTGAGTCAACCAGGTGTTCCTAAATGCCACATTTTTAATGTTAATTATCTTAAAGCATAATACTATTATAATAATTTCCATTCCACTGTCTTAAAAAAGTATGCACATGATTAAAAAAACCGGCAGTACACAAGGGTACCAGCTGAAAATTTTCCATCTGTGTTAGTTTGCTCGGGATGCTGCAACAGAGTACCACCCGCTGGTGACTCAACGGAAATTTATTTACTCCAACCTCTGAATTGAGAAGTTCAAAACGGAAGTGCTGGCAGATTTAGTTTCTGGGGTGGGCTGTATTCAATGGCTACTTTCTGGCTGTGTCCTCTGGTGACCTTTTGTCTGTGCCCCACCCTTATGACTTATTTAACCTTAATTATCTCCATAAAGGCCCTGTATCCAAATATAGTCACACGGGTTGGGTGGGGTTAGAGCTTCAACCTATAAATTTGTGGCAGGGGAACATAATTCCGTCTATAACACCACTCAATCCCTAGTCTCAATCTCCAGAGAAAACCATTTTCAGTCAATTTTTGACTTTAATTCTTCTGGTGCTTATTTTTATAATTCTGTTATATACTTAAACATCTGGTTTTTTAGAGTATAGATATTTAGACAATATAACTTTTGGCTGGATATAATGAAGAATAGGAAATTCGTTGATTTAACATTATCTGCTAACTCCCAGCTTTAAAAAAAAATCTTTGCTAGTATTAATTTTAACATTTTCAGTTGGTTGATTTTATAACTGTAAAAAACAAATTTCGGTTTCTTATTCTATTAACTGTGGGCATTCTCTCTTTTCTATGGTGTAAAAGAAGAAATTATCTCCTTTACCATGTCCTACACCTCTCCTCTTTCCCTCCCCCTTCTGACTTTTGTCAGCAATACCATTACTTTGACTTGCCAGGGTTTGTAATATTTATATTCTATTGTTAAATATAAGTGAGTCATATAATTTGATTTTAAAACAATTACAGTATGATGGCATACAACTATTATTAATTATAAAACAAATAGTATGTTAAGATCCACTGAGAAAGAAATACATGATTTTCTAAAGTACAACTTCAAGTAATTTTTCAGAAGGAGGATATAAGGAACATTAAACAAATGATTCTCATGTAAATATAAAGTAAACATTTTTCAAAGATTTTATTCAACGTAAAATTTAATGAAGAAACTAGCAAAATGTTAAAACTGGTCCAAAGAAACACTTAAGAAGCTAAGTATGTATTAGCGATGTACAAATGTTAGGATGATACTGCTGGGTTAGATAAAAAACTGGTTAATGTTCAGCTGGGCCATACACCATGCAGAAGTTATTTGAATCTCCATGAGACGAAAATCTGCTGGACAAGTTAACCTCTGTCCTGACCGAGTTATAAAATAGCCTAGGCAATAAGAAGTCAAACCCAGCACTGCATCAAAACAACACCCAGTTATCTTCTTGCTTATTTCCAAGTTGTGAATATTTGACATAAGTAATCTTGCCAAGTACTTACATATATAAACATGTTGTTATTTTGCCCTTATACTTGGATGGTGATTCAACTGGGTAGAGCATCCTGGGTTTAAAACATTTTTTTCCCCAAAACATTGAAAGCATTGCTCCATTGTCTTCTGATAGACAGTGTTGTTAAAGGTCAGTCTGAGTGTTAATCCTTTCTGATACCCAACTTCTCACTCTCTCTCTCTCAAATATTTTAGATCTCCCCTTTCTGACATTTTATAAGAACTGTTCTCATGTGAATTTTTTTCATTCACCCCTGTTAGCGCTAAAGGGACATTTTTGATCTTTATCAGCTCACTTTATCAGCTCAAGATTTTCTCCTTCTGTTTCCCTGGTTATTGTGTTTTCTATATTTTCTCTAGAACTCCTGTTACACAGATGTTGGACCTTGAGACTGATCCTCTATATCTTTCAACTTTTGTCTCATATTTCACATCTTTTGTTTATTTGTTCAACATTTAGGAGATTTCTTCTACTTCAACTCCCATTCTTTCTATTAAAACTCTTGCTTTGAGGGGCACCTGGGTGGCTCAGTGGGTTGAGTGTCAGACTCAATTTCAGCTCAGGTCAGCATCTCACAGTTGTGAGACTGAGACCTGCATCGGGTATTGTGCAGAGCATGGAGCCCGCTTCAGATTCTCTCCTCTCTCTCTCTCTCTCTCTCTTTCTGCCCTTCTGCCCATCACCTGCTCACCATCTCTCTCTCTTTCTCAAAACAAAGAAACAAAACAAAAAACCAAAAACTCTTGCTTTGGCAATCCCATTTTAAATTTGCCAAAACTCCTCATTTTTTATTACTACTTTTTTTTAAGTAGCTTGCTATTGTTTTAGGACCCAGTTTTTTGTCAAATTTCTCTGATGTTACTAACTAGAATTAAAAAAAAAATACTCTGTCTCTGAACTATGCTTTCCCCCACTGGAGAAATGACCTGTTTGTTCAATTTGGTCTTTTTTTGTGTGCTATTGATGTGCAGTTCATTTTCCTCAGATGTCTGGTAATTGTTGTCATTCACCTATATTTTTGAATGAAAGATAAGGATTGATAACTGAGGTTAATGTTGTATATTTTTCTCCAAGATGCTTTTCCGTGACTGGGGGGCTGATAGTGATGTCTATGTCAATGTCCAGGCTCTGTTGTATGATGTGAGAGCAGAAGTAGGTGAGTGGGTTGCATCTGCCACTGCCCCAGACCAGGAACTTGGCCTCATTTACACTGATCACTTAATTCCTTTACAATCACTTTGTTGATTTCAGCCTGGGGCAAACACTGAATTCTAACTAACATAGGAAGAGTCAATGGGGGGGGCCACATGAAACAGATTTGCAATTACTTTAATTAGCCCCTTGGTCCTGTGACTTTCAGGCTTAGATGTCTGTCTAGGACTATGCAGGGAAGAACACATCCCTCTAGAACTGCAGCCTTATTTGGTCATTGCGTTCTGGGCCACAGCCTTTTCCAGTCGGTTATCTATCAACTCAAGGCCATAAACATTCCATCCTTCAGAAAGCCACAGAGGCTGGTCTGTTCTGGTGCCATTCCCCCTGTTCACAGTATGGCTTTGGCTTGGTCCCAGTTTTTACTTCTTCATTGTCATTTCAGTGGAATTTGAAAGAGAAGGTCGGTAGGTGCCAGGACTCCATTCACTGCTCTGAGCTAGAACATTTATATCTTTTAAAACAGAATGCATCGCTACCAAGTTTTACTTGTCCCCTCTACTGTGTTATTATACATTTTCCCCCAAAGACTCCAAGCAGTTAAGAGTATTTATTTTCAAACTGTTATTGTTTTGAATTCTTGTGAATACAGTTTTCATTTTTTGCCCTCACTTTTGCCTTATTGCCACTCTCATGGTACTTCCCAGAATTATACTCTCGTCTTCTAATTGGCTGCTTCTGGTATACAGTAGGTTATCCATAAAGCAAGAATCATAAACTTTGAGGGTGTTTTGAGAGACACTCCTATGGGCAACTAAGCTTTAGGGCATGAAGTTTGTGACATCTATTCTGATTGGCCTGACACTGTTTATCCTGTTATTTGGGTCTATCTTCAGATAGTTGAAAGCTGCCAGATAAACTAAACTCCAACCAGGAATTATAGATTTATTACCTTCACTAGAGCACTATGTAAATTCCTAATGTCAACACTAATCATATTTTTTCTCTTAGCCATCACTGCAGGTCAATGGATCATAATTCAATTCCTCATGAATAAGTTTTTTACATAAAGACCATTTATTATCAAGACACAATTTTATACTTAAGTTATTGGCAGTCAATAATTTGTTTTAATATGATTTAATTACCAAATTTTTCAACTTTTTTTTTCCTGTCTTGAGTTTTAACACATGTAATGGTAACCCTAAAAGAAGCTCAATTAGACAAAGCAATACTCTAGGATTCAGCACAATCATTTCAAAGGAAGAAAATTTATTTCATGTTGTGAATGAAAATTTTAGTAACAACTGTGTTGAAGTTTCTTTTCTAGGACTGTTTCCAAAATGTTATTTCAACTACTCAAGATAAAACTCACTATCAGGATGTGAGATTTCAAAATGTTACAGGTGAGAAACACATGCCAAAGCATCACACATCTGTTTAATTTCATTAGTTACAAGTGAACTGGTGGATAAGTCATGATTTCAGTGTGTAGAGTATTCCTATTAAGATTCTGAGGTTTCAGTGATGATAAGAAATGGGTATTGCTATAGGGAGATTCTAGGTGAGTCAGGGGGACCATCTCTGGGGCCCCACTCCACAGACTTACAACAACAAAAGCTTCAAATTCCTTGGTGTGGTTCATGAGCACTGAGAAGCAAATGCCATCTCTGCTGGGGATGTAATGAAGGGGCTGTCTTGACAGATAATCTGGAGAGTACATCTGTAGATAAAGATAGATCCTAACCATTTTAAGTAAGGGAGCACTGTTGGGGAACAGATTTTATGTCCAATGATCAACAGGCTGGAAAGAGCTAGCAGTTTCAGAAAGACAAACCTTCTCTTGATAGCTTTAGTGTTGCTTTACCTGAGTGCTTGACAGCTTTAGTACTATATTATGGGTTGGAAACAGGTAAGTAAAGAAACCAATCCCTGAAGACAAGTTAAATGTTTTCAAGTGAATCTGCACAGTGACATAGTAACTCCAAATAACCAAAATGTGCAAAACTACCTTTTATTCTATAATATGAATACTAACCTGTTTTGGCCTGATAATTGTAGCTGTGTGATCTAGTAATTAGATGAGTAATTCAGATCCAGCCCAACTGGGTCACTCCATAGAACTTTTGGTTCAGGTATCACAACCAAAAATGAACCAAGAAATTTCCTGTGTTGTACCTCTAGACTCCAAAGAGAAATAGACGGCAGCCCTACAAGATAGGAAAAACAGATTCTACTTTCTTAGTGCTTTTCTTTTTTCTTTGTCATGGAAACATGTTTTAAGGGAAAGGGATACACATAGAGATTTAAAACTGGAAGAGGCCATCAAGTTCCTTCACTTCTTTCTTTTTCTTTTTTTAAGTATATTTATTTTGAGAGAGAGAGCACATACACACACATACACACACACGTGTGCGCGCGCACACACACACACATATTGGGGGGAAGGGCAGAGAGAGGGAGAGACAGAATTCCAAGCAGGCTCTGAGTTGTCAGTGCAGAGCCCAGTGTGGGGCTTGAACTCAGGAACTGTGAGATCATGACCTGAGCCGAGATCAAAATGTTGGATGCTTAACCAACTGAGCCACAAGGTGCCCTAAGCTCCTTCATTTCTACAGACTTAGAGATGGCCCAGTGATTTGCACAAGGTCCAGCAGTTACCTCGCATCCAGCCTGCTTTGTTAATCAATGGGTGATTTAGTGTGCTCTGCTCATAATTCCCACTTGCTGCTGCTTAGAAATATTTCTAGAGTTCACGTCTTTTATGCTATGGGACTAGCCAAGAAGAACAATTCTTAGTTTGCTCAGCCACATAAAAACTGAAATTGCCAGTTTTTTTCTGGGCAACACATAACAGTTGGGTCACATCAGGTAGATTCTTGTGAAGAGATGATTAGTAGTTTCAGAGTCTGAAAAAACAAAGCTAAGCCTTTCCCCTCCTTCACCTCATAATAGCTGCTCCTGTATCCTGTTTGACTTTTCAGTTTTGAGGAATTCACATTCTCTTTGGTTGTATCAGGGAACGTGAAAATGGACCAAGCCAACATAAAGCTAATTTTATATTGTGGTCACCAGCTAAGTTAATAGCATTTGCCATTTGCTGAATCTTCAGTATGAAACGCTATCTAAAAGTGAGAAGCTCAGTGTTGACCTAGTTCAGTTGATATTTGTTGAGCATCTTACACAATGTTGTCACTGCAGTTAGCATCAAGCAAGTCTTCTAGAAAGTGTCATTTATTTTGATATCACCTGGGATTCAGACGTGCTGGTAGCTTCTCTTCCTTCTGGGAGATGATTAGGTTAATGCTACCTCTCTCCAGAGATGAAATTTTGCCCCATGAAACATCACCTGCACAAGGGTTAGGTCAGTCATCTTGTGTATGTAATGGGTTAGGAATACATGTTCAAGAAACCAGCCTTTTATAAGTCCCATACCACTGCGGTTAGTGTAGGGACAGCTTACACAACTGTTTGATTATACTCTTTCGAGATTTGGCTCTGCTTATTTGGGGTTAGATGGGAGTTTTCCAGCAGTTCATAGTCATCCTGCATGTTGGGGAGACTTTGCCTCATGTCCCGGGTAACCTTTTGGACCTGAATACCAGTGCTATTCTTTGGAGAAACCCTCTGGCCTCGGTATGCCTGAGCCTGGCGTTTACAGATGCCAAACTTGCTGAGCAGGATAAATACATCCCTCTGGAAGGCTTTTGTGAAAATAGCATAGAGAAATGGATTGGCACAGGAGTTAAGTGGATAGAAGAGAACTAGCAAGATTTTGGAGTTGGTAACAGTGATGAGAGGCTTGTTCATAAGTGCTGACAGAGCATAGAATGAGATTGGAGCCATGCACATGAAGTCAGTGAAGATCAACACAGCCATCCTTTTCGCAATTTTGGTGTCTTTGTCCCCGGGGTTGTACTGGGGATTTCGGACTGTGATGTAGATCTTCACGTAACAGGAGCAGACAATGATAAAGGCGACTATGTTGAGCAACAGAACAAGGATAATATATGCCAGGGCAAGAGGTGTCTCAGTGTCCATGGGCAGGCAGATGCTGACCTTGGCATAGCTGCTTATTCCCACCAAAGGGAGCAGGGCCAGCAGGAAGCAGCAAACCCAGCCCCCAATCATGATGGCATATGCGTGCCTGAGGCGCATCTTCCGGTCCAGGCGCATGGCGAAGGTAATGGCATACCAGCGCTCCAGAGTGATGACTGTCAGTGTATACACTGACAGTTCACTGGCAAAGACAGTGAAGAAACCAGCCGCATTGCATCCAGGGCCTGTCTGCCAGTCAATGGCATGGTTGTAGTACTCAGAATGAGTGTAGAGGTCTACAGAGGCAATGAGGAGCAGATACATCCCCATGCAGAAATCTGCAAAGGCCAAGTTGCACATGAGAAAGCGTGGGACAGTCAGTTTGTAGTGGCTGGTAAGGAGGATGATCAAGACAAAGACATTGCCCAGGAGAGCCAGCAGACTAACAAACCACACCACAATTCTCAGGAACTTGTAGCCCATTATGTCTTCACAGGGGTTGAACTCATCTGACTTGGGAGTACACACCATGTCTTCATTGCCTCCACACACAGTGTAGTCATAATGGCTATCGAAGGCCTGTAGGGTCTCTTCTTGTGGGTTTTTAAGCTCCTGGCCAAAACCAAGGATCTCGTCTTCTTGTTCTTCAAAGAAGACATAATAATGAGAGTTGCTGCGAGTATCCTGGAACTTAGAGTTGTCCTTGTATCCAGCATGGCTGTCACCTAGATACTCTTCATATTCCTGGTCGAAGGGACCATTCAAAGCATTCACAGATTTTCTCTGACGCAGGCTCCGAATACTGCTGTCATTACACATGAAGGACTCAAGGATTCTGTAAGGCAACAGAAAGAAGTCACTGCTTGCTGAAAACCCCTAATGGTCCCCACAGGACTTAGCAAAATATGCAGAATACTTACTGTGATCTACATGAGTCGACAAGATTCTACATAATCTAGTCAGGCTTGTTTCTCCTACATTACTTCCTATTACCCACCCTACCCCTTCCCCTGCTGTACTCCAGTGACATTGGCCCTTATTTCTCATCTGCACCCCGTTCAAGAACAATAATGAGTAAAAAAGCATGGATGGTAGAGTCAGTCTGCGTAGGTTAGGATTTGGTTCTACCATTTACTAGCTGTTCACCTTGGGCAGGCCTATGAGGCTTGGCTTTTCCCATTTTTATTTATTTATTAAAAAAATTTTTTTTAACATTTATTTATTATTGAAAAACAGAGACAGTCAGAGCGTGAGCAGGGGAGGGGCAGAGAGAGAGGGAGGCACAGAATCCGAAGCAGGCTCCAGGCTCTGAGCTGTCAGCACAGAGCCCGACGTGGGGCTCGAACTCAGAAACCACAAGATCATGACCTGAGCTGAAGTTGGACGCTTAATTGACTGAGCCACACAGGTGCCCCTGGCTTATCCCATTTTTAAAGTGGAAGGAGTATCTATTTCATATAGGGTCGTTAAAGGATCAGATGAGTATATTTTTTAAAACTCTTACAAAGAGCACCTGGAACACTGATATGCCATGTATGTGTTGGTTATTATTATTACTATTCAGAGCTTTTGAACTCCATGTTCCCTTTGCCTGAAAAACGCATAGCTGCTTCTACTCATTATTCAGTTTTAAATTCAAATGTTCCTTTCTCAGTGAGGCCTTCCCTGATCTCCTTAAATAAACTGTCCTACTTTGTGTTTATTTCTTTTGTAGTAGTATCTGATATCTTCTTACTTTCTTGTTTATTTTCTGACTTCCCCCACTAGACTGAAAACAAAATGCGAGAGGGCTTTTGCCTGACCTATTCATTGCTATGGGATTGGACAGTGCCAAGCACGTGCTAGGTGCTTAATAAATACTTATCAAACAAATGAATAAATGGACATGATCATGCAGGCAGGCTCATGGAAGTGAGATTTAGTTTTTCACTAGCCTGCCATACTGACATCAAAAGGGATTCTTTAATTTGTTTCAGCTGCAGAAGCAGATGTTAATTCATCTATTGGGCTCTGGTTAAAATGCCTAAAGGACTGCCTATTGCAGCTTGTTTGGAGGTTAACGAGAAAACTGGACCCTGCCCTTGACGTATGCTCTAGCCTCCCACCCATCCCTGGTGCTTTCCTACCCCGAGACCGCACAGCCTCAGTATCAAGCCTGCTCTCACCACCCCATACCTGACTTCTGGCTTTCTGCAGGCATTAGGCCATACTGGCCTTCTCTGCACAGCTGTTCAACTTTCCCCTTTGCTTCTGCCCCCACAACTAGATCCCATTTTATTTCTTTTTAAAAAAATATTTATTTATTTTTGAGAGAGAGAGAGAGAGCACGAGCAGGGGAGGAACACACACACACACACACACACACACAGAATCTGAAGCAGGCTCCAGTCTCTGAGCTGTCAGCACAGAGCCTGACACAAGACTTGAACTCATGAACCCGTGAGATCATGACCTGAGCCGAAGTCAGACGCTCAACCAAATGAGCCACCCAGGCGCCCTAGATCCCGTTTTATTTCTGACTGCAAATATGAGTCAGAAAGTCAGCCGGTAGATATTATATAGAAACTGAGCAGAAGTGAGTAAATGATAAATGAAGGTGGTGTTAGGACACAAGAGGGGAAATAATGCAGAGTAAAAATGTAAGTGAAGAAAAGATTCAGACAAAGCACAGAGAGAAGAGGCCATTCCTCCTTTGCAGCTCGTAAGCAGCCTGATAATAAAATAATACATACCATAGCTAATGTTTTTTGAGAATTTAAAATATTCCAGGTAATTGTGATAGGTGTTTTCTATTCAGTTTCTCATTTACTCTTCTCAAACCCTCTGTGAATAGTAACATTACCATCTCCACAGAGGTTCAGGGAGGTTGAGTAAGCAAGCTGGAATAACACAACTAGAAAGTGGCTGAGCAAGGGTACAAAGCCAGTTGACTAGGAATCATGTAGTATGATCTCTACAAGATTCTATATGATCCCCCCCCCCCCCACCTCTCTCCTGTGATCCGGTGACACTGGTCTTATTTCACATTTGCAGTCACTCTGAGTCTGCAGTCATTGTGTCCCACGGATTTCATGATACTCATGGATGCTTCCATTCTTTCTACCTGGCTCTCAAACCACAGACCTTTCCCAAACCCAGAAATTAATTCAACTTGCACTGAAACCTTTTGTTGCTTTTTCCAGACACCTGTATTTACCCTCTGATTTTCTTCTGATTCTTAAAAGCACAGCAGTGGCTTGGATAAGAAAGGTCAGCCCGTGTGAGGTGAAGGAAACTCAAGGTAAGTGGAAGTTTCTTTAGAGTCCAAGTGTTTCTTGCTATCAATTCCTTCAGGTGCTCCAGGCCTTTGGATGGCAGGGCAGTGACACTGGTGTAAGAGACGTCCCTAGGGAGGACAGAACAGAGTAGTTCAGAGAGGCGGTGAGCAGCCAGAACCTTCTACTTCTTGGCTAGAAAGTCAGGCAGGCCTGAGATTAACAGGGGTGTGTTCTCTTCTGCTGTTGAATATAAACTCAGTTCTTTAGATACTGCCACCGGCTGAAAGAGGAATATTTGGTTTCTAAGTTGATATGTTACAAAGGACTCCCCATTTTTATCACTTGGAATTCCAGTATGCATCGATACAGATAATAGCTTCACGGACATTTTCTTTTATTCATTGCAATACATGCAAACTCTTGGAATCTGAGATGGATATCAATTTTATTCCAGAAATTACAACATATAACTACTAAAGTGTCTCACAACATAAGAGAAATATATTTGAATGGATTTAAAGGGGACTGAATTGCTCTCAGTCTCTACGGGGTCTAGGGTTTGGGGATTAATAAGCTGTTCACTGATATGGGCCAACACTAGTGTTATGAAAATCTTCTCCTAATGATGCAGAGCTTGGGAGTTATATAGTGAATTTCTGACTCCGAACAACCTCCTTACGCTTCCTTTAGGAGGCTGTCAACATATTTCCTGTAAAGAAAACTCCAGTATTTACATTAGTAATCAAGTCACCTCTGAAAATAATGAGGAAGGTGGTGAGGCTGGAAGCAACATAGACACTAGTGTTAGTTACTCAAGTAGAAGTAATTCCCATTGTAGTGTAGCATTTCCTGTTCTTTTCTCAGTCCCAGACAGTCCAGGTTATATATCCTGCTCCATCGTTTTGTCTTGCTTGCACTGAATAATAGCTTGAATAAAACCATGAACATTTAACCTAATATCTCTCATTTTATATTTTATCAATTAAAATAGTCACTGAATAGTGTTAGATTTTACATGATTTTTACATGATTTTTTTATTATGATTTTTAAAATAATTACACTTAAAATGTTTAATATAGTTAGTAGTACTGATTAGCAAGTGAATTCCAATATCTACAGCTTCTTCCTCCATGTCATTGCCATTGTACTTAGCTGGAATTTACATTCTCTGGGTTCAAGGCTGCTAGAACATGCTAGTCATTTTTTACAAACACGAAGCTCTCACATTAAGTCCGTTCTTACTACACAGCTGTAATTCTCAGGGAAGGGTGCCACATTTGCTATTCTGTGTTGTATGTACTTTAAAAATTCTATAATTCAGCATTTCTCAAACTTGCCTGATGGTAAGAATTACCCTTGGCACTCATTACTGTATGATCCCAGCTAATTTTGAAAACTAAGCAAGTATGTGTGGGAAACTGGCATAAATGAACCACTTTGCAGTTAATGAGCGAGTTGAGGGATTTTGGAGCCAACCATAAGGGGAATTGTGAAGTAAGTGAAGCTAGACGTTACTCTTCTGCCTCATCTGTCCTGTTGATGCTGTATTTTCCCTTTTAGACATGCTGTCTTCAAGGTGTTGCTATCTTCCTGCCTTCGGTTTTCTGAAAGCAACTTGTGTGTCTCTTTATGCAGTGATGCAGTCATGTCAGTGAAACAAGAGAGCATCTCTTGGCTCATTTTCCCTGCTTTGCTATCTGTTGGATACACTGATTGCGTGTGTTCATCTGAAAGAGCTTATCCTTCCAAGTACTGCGTTTGCATTTTAATAGCTTTTCTTGAGAAAATACTTTAGGAACGATCCCAATTACTGAATGGCAAAACACCCCAAAACTAAGTGGCATCAAACAACAGTCTTTTTATTGTTAGCATAGCTTTTGTGGGTCAGAAATTTGAACAGGGCGTGGCAGGGGTGGCTTATCTCTGCTCTGTGATGTCTGGGGCTCAGCTAGGAAGACTTGCCAGGGCAAGTCAGTGATGGGGGCTGGTATTATATGCAGACTCCTTCACTTACATGCCTGGGCCAGGGCTGAGACGACTCAAAGCCCTATATGATTCTATATGACTGTTAAGATGGCTTCTCCATGGGGCTTGGGCTTCTCACATCAGGGCAGTCAGGTTCTGAGAGGGAGCATTTTGAAAGGAAGCATCTGGGGTGTCCCAAGAGAATGAGTAGATTGAAAGGTGGGGAACATAGAACCATCTCACAATTGGAGGAGTGTCAAAGAATTTGGGCCTTAGTTAAAAAACAAACAAACAAACAAACAAACAAACAAACAAACTGCTATAGTAATCCATGTGGTGAGGATAGGATGAAGGCAGATATTTGGTGAAAACTACCAATTCGCCATTCTGTAAGTCAGTGTTTCTTGTCCAGACACCAGCGTGGACCAGCATCAGAATTACATGCAATACAGACTCCTGAGCCATACCCCAAACCAACGGGAGGAATCTGCATTACTTAAGATGCTCTCTAGGTAATTTAGAATCTCACCTCAATTCTCAGAACATTTTTATGAAGCAGATGGAAATTAAATCGAAGACAAAGAAATGAGGCATGTTATATCCAAAGAGACTCAGCAAAGAAGGGTAACTATAATTTGGATCTAAAGTTCAGGTTCAGTGCTCCAGGAACTCTTCTCTACTCCTTATCATCAATCAGGTCTCTGGAGTCTTTGAATATATGTCCAGGCGCAGTAACCCTCCAGGGACTCATTAGGAATCTGTTGGGGAGAAACTGATTCCATCCTGTGTCTGAGTGTCTGCAACCCAAGCATATCTCAGATGGCCACCAATTGGGTCTCAGAGGGGCTGAATTGGGAGGGTGCTTGGACATGCATGGAGAAAAGCAGGTGTTGGGAAATGTGTAAAACTTATGATAGAAACATCTGTAACATAATGGGTACTTGGCATATAGTAGGTGTTCAATAAATGTCAATTCCCTTCTTGCCCAATTTGGAGTTTATCTTGAGTCAGAAGCAAGGAACCCAGAAAATAGAGCTCCAGGCCAGATCGTGACTTACATATCCAACTGCTTATTTGACATCTCATCCTGGATGCCTCATAGGCAACTCCAATTTAACAGGTCCATCCTACACTTAGCTTTTGATTCCCCATCCCCACCCAAACGTACTCTTTTCCATTAAATCTAGCAGAACAAAACAAACATCCAAAAAACTTTTGAATCCATGTATTTCCATCTCCAGTTTAAACTCTCTAGTCTAAGCTAATGCCATCTGTTGGTACAATAGCTTTCTTGTCTACCCTTCCTCCCTTCCAGTCCATCCTTCACATAGCAGCCAAAGTAGTCATCACATATGGGTTGAGTCATAACATATGGGTTGAATAACCTTTCAGTGACTTCCCAATGTACCATGAATAACATTTATTCTTCCTGCCATGCTCTTTAATGTCCTACAGATCTGGCCTATGCACTCATCTCAGGCACCTAAGGCCACTTACAGCCTAAATTAGAATCTATTGGGACCATCTGACTCCCTGCTGTCACGAGCCACTTGATGAAGCTCTAACTATCCATTAGGCCTACTGTTACCTAAAGTGCTCCTGAGCTGCTGCCCTTTCCTGATGTAGGTCACTCCACTCATGCTACTTTGGTACTTTATAGAGTCAAGCAAGAGGAGTGACTGCTTTTTCTCGTTATTGGGGATTTAACCCCTCTTGCAGAGAGCTACAGTTTTAATCAGATATAATCTGGCTGCTATCAGAAAGGAAGGTAGTTCCTTTATACTTGAACACGGTTGTAACACTGACTCTCCACTCAAAGAATTCCTGATTCTTCCCTCCAAGCCTACTGGTGTTTATTTCCTATTTTCTGTCTACCATCTTGTGGGGCTTGTGTTCTCATGGAGTCTCTTTTGCTCTTGCCCTACATTTATGCCATGAATGTCTATACTAAGATACAATTGAGCTATACCCCTCATCAGAGGATAGCTCAGTTGTTTATAAGTCTTTAGCCATTTACAGTCTCCTGGTTCTCATTGCAGCCACCTTAGTTTAGGTCTGAATTACATTTCACCTGAGGTGTGCAAAAACTTTCTGCCTGGTCTTAGAAACCTTCTACTAATCCCACTTTCAGACTTAAAGACAGAATGTTCTTTCTAAAACTTGGATCTCAACGTATTGCTTTCCAGCTTGAAGCCATGGTTCCTCCAAAGTCTATACAATTCTAGCTTCTTAGAAGAGTGCTCCTTGTCCCCAGTGGAAATTTCTTCCTAAATCCTGTGTAGTGTTCTTGATTTTTTCCCTTTCATTGGAGGAAATGTTTGAGTAATTTCTTAGAAAGGCTATATATGAAAGAGATATTTTCTGCATTCTTGTCTGAAAATGACTTTTTTTTCCCTATCCTTATATTCAGTTGATACTTCACCTGGCTGTAAAATTTCAGGTTGTAAATAGTTTTTCTTCAGAATTCTGAAGGCTTTACTCTACTGAATTCTATCACTCATTGTTGCTTTTGGTAAGAAAGATGAGATTTAGTTTCTTATTCTTTGGTCATTGACTGGTTTTTACTCTCTGGTAGCTTTTATGGCTGTCTCTCTCTCTCTCTCTCTCTCTCTTTAATTTCCAGTTTTACTGAGATATAATTGATGTATAACATATGTAAGTTTAAGGTATACAACATGATGATCTGATACATGTATATTTTGTGAAATGATTATATGGCACTCTCTTGGTTCCCAGTGTGAGATTTCATGAAGGTAACCCTTGATATGGATCTTTTTGCACTTATTGTGCTGGCCACTGAGGGTGGGGGTGGAGCCTTCAATCTGGAGGGCTATGTTCTTCAGCTTTAGGACAATTTTTGGTATTGTTTCCAGGATAACTTACTCCTCATATTTTCTTTGTTCCCTCTCTGTAAGTCCTAGGAAGTGAAAAAGGAACTTCCTATATTCATCAGACTTATTCCCATTTTTTCTTGTAATTTCTCCTATTATTTTTTATTGAATCTAATGGTAGAATTCTTTGACCATATCATCCATCTCTTCTTTTTTTTTTTTATTATTATTTTTTTTAACGCTTATTTATTTTTGAGACAGAGAGAGAGCATGAACGGGGGAGGGTCAGAGAGAGGGAGACACAGAATCAGAAGCAGGCTCCAGGCTCTGAGCCATCAGCCCAGAGCCCGACGCGGGGCTCGAACTCACGGACCGTGAGATCGTGACCTGAGCTGAAGTCGGATGTTTAACCAACTGAGCCACCCAGGCGCCCCTCATCCATCTCTTCTACTTAATTTAAAGAATTAATTAAAAAATTTTGTTTCCAGGGGCGTTTGGGTGGCTCAGTCAGTTAAGTGTTGGACTCTTGATTTCAGCTCAGGTCATGATCTCACGGTTCACGAGTTCAATCCCCACGTTAGGCTCTGTGCTAACAGTGAGAAGCCTGCTTGGGATTCTATCTCTCTCTACTCTTTTCCCGTTCACATTTGTTCTCTCTCTCTCTCTCTTTCTCAAAATAAATAAATAAAACTTAAACTTTTGTTTCCAGCTTTATTGAGGTATAATTGACAAATAAAAATTGTATAGAGTAATGGTGTATAATGTGGTGTTTTGATATATGTATACATTTTGAAATAATTACAATTCAACCAATTAACATATCCATCACCTCACACAGTTTTTTTTTTAATGGGGAGAACATTTAAGATCTACTCTCTTAGTAAATTTCAAGTATACAAAATGGTATTATCAACTGTAGTCACTCTGGTGTACATCAGGTCCTCAGACCTTAATACATCCTGCATAACTGAAACTTTGTACCCTTTGACCAATATCTCCCTATTTCCCCATCCTTCAATCCCTGGCAACCACCAATCTACTCTCTTACTGTGAGTTCAACTTTTTTAGGTTCCACATATATATGAGATCATGCAGGATTTGTCTTCCTGTGCCTGGCTTTGAATTTTTAGTTTTAGTTTGATGAAAGCTGGGACTCTGCCTTTTCTGTTCATTGCTGTATTTTTGGCACTTAGACTGGTGCTTGAAAGACAGAAAGTTGTGACTACATATTTGTCAAATACAAAGATACATTTTAAGAAGAGCTTTCATGTTTTCCCTTTTTATAGTGTATTTGAGGAAGCACACTATGTTTAGAATGTTTAGAAGAATGGCTTTTAAATTCAGACTATCTGGATTTGAATCCTGGCTTCTATACTTACTACCAGTCACTTAACCTTTTTGTGCCTTAGTTTTTTTATGTCGGGTTTGTTGAACAATAGCTGACAGTGTGTTCTCAATAAATATCTATTATCATTATTGTCACCTTGCAATGAGACATGTCTTCTCAGATTTATCTCAGGTCACTAATGGTTGCTTTGTTGAAAGTTCTCTCCTGTTCTCTTCAATGTGTTTGGCTCCTCCAGGCTTATTTCCACCCCACTTGTTTATCTTGGTTTTGATCTTTCAAGTCACAAACGTTCTTTGGCTGGTGATCCTAGGTTGCATGCTCATGCTTAAAAACAAGGCACTGAAAATCTAATTGGGAGCTTATCTACTGGCGAGAGTCTGCTTTAGGACAATTGTGTGGCATATATGCTGTCGTATCCTAAAAATGCCAGAATATGGAGGCTTTTTGTTTGTTTGTTTTAGAATTTGTCAACTTCTTCAGAAAAGAGACTTCACATTTCTAGCCTAGAGGGAAGGTACTCTTGGCTGCTGGCATTTTACATGAATAGGGTGGTGGGTTAACATTTCCAGATGCAGACCTTAAATAAATCCTTCTGTTTATAGCCCCACGTTTCACTCTGTCACTTGCCACCCCCATCACCTCCAAATCCCACACCCTTCAGAGGTTCTGCAAGGCAAGGCAGCTGCCTCCTCAGGTGTGCTTCCTCTGAGTACTCATTTTTGTCTCCTTCTCTTCTGCCTTTTCTCATTCAGAATTCTGTAGCTCACCAGACCACCCACGCACTCTCATCTGTCCTCTCCGTCCTTGTGGATTTATGTATATCAAAATGCCATTCCTATCATTTTAGGGGCCTCTCAAGAGGGAGAGGAAATAAAAGCTTAGGTTGAATTTATCACCTTAACTCTTAGTCATTACTCCATTTAATATGTAGATCTGTGCAAGAGCTTAGAACAGATACTTGTTGAGTGTTGAGTCAGCCAGACAACTAGACAACTAGGCAGATTCCCATGTCTGGTGTTGATGGAGAGAATGAGCCTCAGTCTGACAAAATCCCCAAACTCAACAAGGCAGGGATCATTTTAACTTCTTTGAAGCTGTATCTTTCCTCATTCACCTAATTTTTTATTTGACCACTTTGAATCCAGGATTTACTAACAGTGTACCTTCTTTCCTAAAATAAAACTTGCAAAACGTAGCAAGATTTAAACATTTTGTTTTTGGAGTGAGAGAATATGGAGAGCAGCTATCAGCACTAAAGGGGCCCAAAATGATTTGTGAGTGTAGCCAAATGGATGGAGACCTACAGGCTGGAGGGCTGCCCTCTCTCTTAGTGACTTTGGCACTTTCCACAAAGAGCTCATTAAGTGTTGGGTACCAAGCTTCCTGAGAATTTGTCTCTAGCAAGTATTTACTCACAAAACAGTGCAGTGGAGCTAAGCCTGGCAGACAGTAGGAAATCTGATTGTCTAGGTCATGGGAACCACCTCGAGTTATGTGTCTAATGAAAGTAACAGGACATGAATTTGGAAAGAGTGAGACCTGCAGGGTTACATACAGGGCAAGAATATCATGGAATTTTAATGATGCCAGGAAAAAAAAAGACCCAATTGATATTCGGTGTCATCAGAAGAACAAATTTCTCCTCAAGCAATTATGTATTCTAACATCCCCAAACATGGAAATAATTTCCATTTTTGTGATATGCATTGTCATTATTATTTAAGATGAACCTTTGATGAATTCAATTGTAAATGAAAAAATTTTTTTAGTGTTTATTTAATTTCAAGAGAGAGACAGAGTGCCAGCTGGGGAGGGGCAGAGAGAGAAGGAGACACAGAATCCAAAGCAGGCTCCAGGCTCCAAGCTGTCAGCACAGCTGACATGGGGCTCCAACCCACCAACCGTGAGATCACGACCTGAAACGAAGTCGGATGTTTAACCGACTGAGCCATCCAGGCGCCCCCAGTTGTAAATTAAATAAGCACTAATTAGCCTGCCAGTGTTTCAGCAGCAATTTCAAGTCTCTTTAATGTTTGCTTGTAATAAATGTGGGCTTTTCCTAAAGGTCAATAGGTGGAAGCTGACCCATTAAAAATGTATAGTCACATCTGCAAATTGGTAGATGAAATGCATCTAAAACAGAAAGAAGATTAATTTACCATTTAAAAGGCAGTTTAATTTATTAATACTGACTCAGAAAGGGCTTAAAAGCTTAAGGGCTTAAAAGCTATATGTTCAAGAGTGAGCCTGATTGATTATGAGCATTTTAAAACATGATATGCATTTATTCAACAAACATTTATTGATTGCTTTTTATGTATTGATCTATGATACAAGCAGCTAGGGCTCTAGCAGTAAAGTAAATGGGAAGAAATTCTTGTTCCTCTCATGCTTATATTCTAGTGGAGAGAGAGGGACAATTAAAAAAAATAAGTAAAACACAGAGTATATTTGGGGCACCTGGGTGGCTCAGTTGGTTGAGCATCTGACTTCAGCTCAGGTCATGATCTCATGGCTTGTGAGTTTGAGCCCTGCCTCAGGCTCTGTGCTGACAGCTCAGAGCCTGGAGCCTGCTTCAGATTCTGTGTCTCCCTCTCTCTCTGCCCCTCCTCTGCTCATGCTCTGTCTCTCTCTTTCTCTCAAAAAAATAAATAAGCATTAAAAAAAACATAGTATATTTGATAATTAGTACTATGGGAAAGAGGAAGACAGGGAAGAGGAAAGGAAGAGCTTAAGAAAGGGGTCACAGTTGGGGAGGGTGTCAGGGAAGGCCTCATGGAAGAGATAGTTGAGCAGAGGTCCGATGGAGGTAAGGGAGAGAAACATGTTGATGTCTGAGGCAAGAACAGTGCAGGCTGGGAGACCAGATAGTGTCATAGGCCCTGCTATGTTTGAGGAAGCAAGGAGGCCAGTGTGGCTGGAGCTGAAACAGTGGGGGAGTCGAAAATGTGGGTGAAATCAGAGAGGTAACGGGGAGCTAGATCATATTCCTACGAGGCTGTAGGCCATCAGAAGGACTTTGTCTTCTATCAGAGTGAGATCAGAAGTCTTCAGAGGAATGGTATAACCTGACCAAGCATTTCAAAGGACGAATCTGGGTACTGCTTTGAAAGTAAACCAAAGAGAGCCAAGGGTAGAAACAAGAAGACCAAGGTTCAAGGAAGGTGCCTTGGACCAGAGTGGTAGCACTGGAACTGCTGAGAATGGTTGGAGTTTCTACAGATTGAAAAGGTAGAGCCAATGGAACTTTCCCATGCATTGGATATGGGTGGGAAAGAGGGGAGTCAAGAACGACTCTGAGAGGGGTGCCTGGGTGGCTCAGTGGGCTAAGCATCTGACTTAGGTTCAGGTCATGATCTTGTGGTTCGTGAGTTTGAGCCTTACCTCAGGCTCTTACATCCAGGCACTCGGAGCCTGGAGCCTGCTTCAGATTCTGTGTCTCCCTCTCTCTGTCTGCCCATCCTCCCTCATGCTCTATCTCTGTCTCTCTCAAAAATAAGTAAACATTAAAGAAAATTTAAACAAAAGGTTAAAAAAAGAATGATTCTGAGATTTATGGTCTGCAACTAAAACATAGACTTTCCATTTCCTGAAATGGGGAAGTGAGGCAGGTATGGAGGGAAAGATCACGGGTTCAGTTTTGGACAGGTTGAGTTTGAGACGCTTATTAGACATCCAGATGGTGATAGTGATAAGCATGCAGGAGAAACATACAGGAAGGAAGCGCAATGTGTGCAGCTTGCAAATTTAAATAGGGTGTTCAGGGAAGACCTTGATGAGAAGATCACATTTAAGCAAAAATTGAAGGAGGCGAAGGAGCAAGTCCCATGGATACCTGGGGGAAAAGCCATCTATGTAGAGAAGACAGTTAGTGCACAACCCCTAGGTGGCAACATGTTGGAGGGGGATGTGTTCAGTGTGGCTGGTGTGGAGTGTTGAGTAGGAAAGAAGTAGGAGATGGAATCAGAGAACAGATCATGGATAGGGAGCTGTTTCAGCAAAGTCTTTGCTATTTGTAAGGACTGGAGCATTTTAAGCAGAAATTGAAGAAAATGATCTAGGAAAGTTGGAGAATTACAACAGGTGCAAGAACAATCATATGTGAAAGGGGCTCACTTTGTGCCCCTTTGTGCCCCTAGGAAGAGACGGTGTTTCTGGGTTAGTTAGTGCTGGTTTGCATTCTAGCACCATCGCTTATGGCCAGATGACCTTGGGGACTTACCTATTATCTCTGCACCTCAGTTTCTCTTTGTTAAATAGGGATAATAACACCTGCCACTGAATAGTTAAAAAGGGTAAAGGTGATATACTATCTGTAAAGAACAGAGAACACAGCTGAAGCTCAAAAATATAATTGCTTTGTAACTCAGAAATCACTGTTAACCTTTCCTCTATCTCTCAAGTTTGTATAATTATATTTCTTTTAAGCCTTTTGCTTCTGTGACCTATGAAATCCCATGGAACTTACCATGTAAGCATAATGGATCCTTCAAAGACAAACTACCCATATACTATAAGTCAGTATGGTCAGCTCTCCACCACACAATGACAAGAGGAAATGATGGCAATTTATTGCCGATATTCAGATACTGAAATAAAAACCTATCCTTTTCCTTAGTGTTGAATCCTCTCCCACTCCTCCCCAAAACACATACGAAGTGACCATCACCACAGTGGCTAAAGGACCTCAATGCTACTGGTGAGACGTGAAAAGTCCACTTTCTTTTAAGGTGTTTATTTCCTTTAGACTCAGAAACAGAACATAATTAACAAAATGGATTTCAGTGACTTGGCAGAAATAGTGTGTCAGAATGATAACCCTTAACTACCTTATTTCCTGTCGCAAGAGTAAAAATCTCAGAAGAGTCAAAGAATTTAGCATTCATCTATACTTACTTGGGAAGAACTGAGTGCCTAATTGTGCACACCAAAAACTGTTTCATGTGTTTGTGTTTGTGGGTTATTTGTTGAAAATTTTAATCCTAGGTTAATTTATCCCTCCTATCAGTAAGTCTGTTGTCAGCATCTTCTAGTTAATTGTAAAATCATGAGTAAAACGTGCTATAGAATAATGATTTTTGCCTTGTCTATTTGGCTCTATGCAATCTTTTTTTCACCCCGTGACTAATTGAGACTTTATGTGGGTGAAATCACCAAAAACCCTGAGAGGAGTAGTGTTGGAGGGGTCAGAATCCTCTGGGATCGATAGGATGAAATAAAATAATTTATACAAAATATTTAGCAGACAGCCTAGTAGGCGCTTACTTAAAGGTAGATTGTTTATACTTAAAATTGCAAAGAAGATGTGCTCTGACTTACTTTCTGTTCTAAGATTTGTTACTGTTGAGGACTCCTGACTAAAGAGCAGTGATTAGTTAATAAAACTGTTCAGAATTTATATGTTTTAGAACATTTTGCAAGCATTGTTTTCCTAGAATTCAGACTCAGCAAATATTCTTTTATGTTCTATCAGTTTTGATGAAAGTAAAAAGCCCTTACTTAAAGAACTAATTTTAGCAAAACCATGTTACAAGAAACAGTTAATGGGTTTGTGAATTATTCATTTTTATAGGTGAAAGGTCATCCCAGTTTACTGTCCATATTGGCATAGATATGAGAACATTTATTCAGACTGAATACCCTGGTGGAAAATGCATGATCATTTGAGGCCACTGCTCCAGGACCCTGGCTCTTGGTGCTTTGGAGAACTTCTCTTTCAGTTAAAGTAAAAAACTTTTGAGGATGATAGTAGTTGAAATTTTAGTCAGTTGAAGAAATGCAAAGGTTCATATGATTTTGAGGACCTTTGTAATAACTCCATCACCTCTCTCCCACCAAGAGTCAGCCCTCTAGTTTAGGAATTCTCTGCAATGTTTTATCATTAGTTATAAAAAGTAACCCTACCATGATAGATTGCTGTGACTTAAAGTATTAGCTCTGTTTTCTCATATCAGTGGCTATGGTAGTAAGAGATGCTACTGATCAATAAATTTGGATTTTTTTGTTATCCAACTCTCGTGAATTGTTGACACAAGTCTTCCAGTCTGAAGATTCCTAGGACTGAAGTAGGCCATCCTACTTCAAGAAGCCAGCATGCACACAATTATGGAAAGGTTTCTATCTACTCTTTCTCTTCAAATTCTTCTGTGACCTTCCTTGTAGCTCTCAAGGACTGAACAAAATGGTCGCAAGCCATCTCCTTGCCTCTGGAGACACAGGTGTGTGTCTTAGGAGGGATGACCCACTTTGGTTGCTTCCCCAACAACTTGGATCTCTTGGCAAAGGTCTGCTGGCTTGATGGCTTGATGCCCGAGCCAGAAACTGTAAGAGTATGTTTACCTTTGCAACTCATTTATCACTCCAGTGAGCAGAGCAGCCTCGCAGACAAACCTCCTCTGGTTTTCCACCCCTAGGAGGTTCCCTTCCTGTCCAAGAGAGCCGCCCCAAGGGCTCTGTTTGACAAACACAGAAAGGAAGACAAGGAGTGCCAGGCTGATTAGGTCTTTGGATTTGATCTTGTCCCTATCTTTGGAGGTCCGGTGCCTGCCAAATAGCCAGGAGATGTAGATGAGCAGTCACAGCACAGTTGTTGGGACAGAGGTATCCAAGACTAATAGTGTCAGGGCCAAGGGTGGGTGAAGGTGAAAGAAAGAAGGCATGGGGGTGAGTTGAAAAGGGCCACAAACTGTAATGGGTTATATAACTATTACTAATATTTCCATAGTAATTCTTCAGTGGGCCATCCTTGACCTGCTGAGTCAGGTCATGTTCCTCACAACATGATTTCAACACAATACACTTTTCCAACACTATCCTTTGCCCCAAATTGTGTTTTGTTGCTGTTATTGTTACTATTCTTTGGACACATCCTATGTTTTTAAGTAGAATTGCCTTTGTTCTTTCTCCATCTCTGTCTGTTGCAATTCTACCCCTTATCTGAAGCCCACCAAATACCATCTTCTTTAATGAGGCCTTTGCTGGTCACCCTACCTAGAAATGGTATCTTGATTCTCTAAATATCTGTCATGGCTCTTTTGACATCAAACTTACAGTTATTTACTCACATTTCTCCTAAATTTGGCTGTAACCTCTTTAAAAGCAGAAGTTATGTCTTATCCTTATAACATTCATGGAGTTCAGTAGGTGCTCAGTAAAATGTAGAATAAGTGAGTAAATGAACACCTTGCACAAGTTTGCTGCATTTTCTTAAAAAAAATTTTTTTTAATGTGTATTTATTTTTGAGAGACAGAGCATGAGCAGGGGAGGGGCACAGAGAGAGGGAGACACAGAATCCGCAACAGGCTTCAGGCACTGATGTGTCAGCACAGAGGGCTGTGCTGACGCAGGGCTTGAACCCATGAACCAGGAGATCATGACCTAAGCCAAAGTTGGACGCTTAACCAACTGAGTCACCCAGGCACTCCTACAAGTTTGCTTCAGATTAGCTATTTCTCCTTAGAAAGGAAAGAGAAAAGGAGAGGTTCAACTATGGATGGTGATGGCCTTGGGGTCAGGACTAAAGCTGATTTCATTTAGGACTAAACTGTACTCAGGATCGCAACTCAACAACAAAAAGACAAACAATCTAATCAAATAAGGTAAGATATTTGAACAGACACCTGACAAAAGAAAATATACAAATGGTTATGAGGTACATGAAAAGGTACTCAACATCATTAATAATCAGGGAAAACAGAGTAAACCATAATGAGAAACCACTTTATAGCAACTAGAATGGCTAAATCAAAAAGACTGACAATATAATGGGTAAGCAAATACCAAACTTTCATACCTCTCTGGTTTGAGTAGAAAATGGGATTTTTGGGAGGCATTATTTCCTATGAAGTTAAATGTACATCTGTCCTGTGACCTAACAATTTTACTCCTAGACTTTTACATTAGAAAAATACATAGATATGGGGTTGTATACGGAAGGTGGAGCATGAGGGAATTTTCTGGTTGATGAAAATGTTTGAAGCCTTGACTAAAATAGGATAACATAATTTTGCCCAAACTTATCAAATTGTATACTTGAAAACTGCATGTTATTGTATGGAAATTATATCTCAATGAAAAATAAATTTGTCCAGGCTCATACCTAGAAAATTATGCATTCAACACACCAGTGGACTTCACATACGCCCAAAAGAACTGTGCCACAATTTTTCAGCCATCTAATAGTATGATTTTGTGAAGATCATCGAGTAAAAGACAAGAACATAAGGTGCTTATTCTTCTGTAAACCCAGATGGCAGTGCCTTGATCTTTAGATTTTTAAATAATTCATTTGATCAGCTAATAGCAACAAAAGTTTATTTTTGTTGAGGCATGTTACACAGACTCAAGGATATTGTTACAGAGCTGTTCTCTTCTTAGGAGATACTTATAATAGTAACTGGGACTATTATAATCATTTTCAGTGGTAGGTTAAATGCTTATTAATGTGAGTTACATAATTTAGACCTTAGAGAACTCTGGTTATTATGGAAGGCATTGCATTTCAGTGCATTCTTTCCTTGGGGATTATAAACACCGAGAGCTTCTCTTTCAAAATAAGATTAAAAGAAAACAAGATAATCAAAAATGAAAAGCATAAAAATAGAAAATGAGATTGCATGTCTTGATTAGAAAAACAATAGGTAATAAATGTTATTGAACTCCCAAACTATATTAAAAGGCTTTAAAAAATAGGAAAGGGTGGAGAACAGGCCGTACTTTAGATGTTGCACCTGTTTTGAATTAGATTCTTTTTTGAGAAATGACCTTGAGAAAAGATGGTAAACTAAGTGGGCAAAATTTACTGTTTTCGTTGACTGTTGGAAATGACTGTGTTCTTCTTTCTCAAATATCTTTATGAAGCAGAAATATATAGCAGCCATTTTTCTTCTCTTTAGTTGGAGTTTAAGGTTTTCCAAGTTGGCTTTAACACCAACTCACACCCAAATCATGGCTATTTGGTATTCAGTTACAACTTATCAAATATTTATTGAATACTTGTTGTCTTGTCTTTTGAAGCAGGGAAATTACAGAAAGTGTAAGACATAGTCGATTTCCTTAGGATCTTAAAATCTGGTTAATAGGGAGAAGATCTGTGGGAAATACAGTGATAAAGACTTTGACAAATGTTCAAGACAAGAGGTACATGGTGATGTTACAAAGCCATTCATGAGTAGTTACTAGATGCTCTTTAAGACAACTGCCTGAAATTTGAAGGGTGAGATTGAACTCTTTGTTCATTTCTTACTTTCCTGCTACTGGCATTTCAAATGCTGCCATATCCATTGTCCTCTTTTCCTGTGCTTTGTGGTTTTCTTTTTAAATTAAATTCTAATTTTCATTAAAATAATGTGTGGACCTATTTTTAAAAAGCAAACTACACTGGAAGCTTAGTTATACAGGCTCTGGTGCAATTCCTCCCTGCAGTCTGCTTTCTGATGCCCTGAAAACAACTACTTTTAACTTTTAACTGGTATTTTTTTCCATAATTGTAAATATATTTTGATTTATTGGCTTTTGATTCACCCACTGACTTCCTGCTAAGGAAGATGAGGATTTAGCTCTCTTCTATCACCCTACACACAAATTCTCCTGACACCCCCTCTAATCGCCTGAAACAGTTTTAGGACATATTTGGTTAAGCTTATATTTAGTATTTTGGTTATTACAACTCTGCATATTTTGATTTCATTTCCTTTCTTGTGTAGCTTTATTTCCTTACAAAACATCTTTATGAAACATCTCTCTTATTTATGTACCTTGTTTGGATGGACTTCTTGCTAAGTCTTGCACACGCTCTAAAGTTCTCTAAAACATCTATCAAAATAGTTTTTCATACAGCCAATCCTGTCAGATAATGTATCAATCTATTTTATTTCCAGAACTTTCTCTTGGAGCTCTCTTGGTGGGGAGGGTTATCAGAAGTCTCCATTCTAGCCATTTATTGAGATTTCCTCCATAATCACATCTCCCATTACCACCTACATTCCAAAGCATCTCAAATACATCTCTAGCCCTGATCTCTTGTGTTACTTTCCCATCTGTAGCTATCACAGTCTGCTTGGATGTGTCACACATACCTCAGACTGTTCTTCACCACTATACCAACTCCTCCCACAGTCTTCCCTTTCTCAGGAAGTAGTGATCCCATTCGTCTGGCTGCTCATGCCAAAACCCTTGCAGTTGTCTTTGATTCTTCTCTTTTTCTCATTCCCTATGTACATTCCATCAGCACATCATATCGGCTTTACCTTTAAAATATAGTCTGAACTGACCGTTTCTTATTGCCTTCACTGCTACTACCTTGTTACAAGCTGCTATCACCTCATGCCTACATTATTTTTATACATTCCTAAGTGGTGTCCCAGCTCCCAGACTTGGCACCCTACTCTCAACACAACAGCCAATGTGACCCTACTGAAACAAAGGTCAGATCATGGCAAAAGACTCCAATGGCTTCCTCTATATCTAGGAGCAAATAAAAGACCTTAAAGTGACATTTAAGGCCATCCACAAGTTGCTCTCCCCACCCCGTTATCTTTTTGACCACAACTTCTATCTTTTTCCTATTTAGTTTACTCTTCTTGAGCTACAACAGCCTCCTTGCTATTCCTCAAACATGCCAGGAATGTTCTTACCCGGGGGTCTTTGCACTTTGTCTAGAATGCTTTTCTTTCTGGTAGTCACATGCCTTGTTCCTTTATGACTGTCATATTTTTTCCCAATTGTTACCTTCTCAAAGAGGCTTTCCCTGACCACCTGTCAAAATAAGAACCACCCCCCCCCCATCAAAAGCTCCTAATGAAGAGTCCTGAGCTTAGCCTATGATCAATAAATGTTTACTGTACATTTTCAGAGGTTGATTAGGAAGAATTTAATCGAACTGATGCAAATGGGTCAGAATGACAGGGAAGGAGTAGAAATTTCAGGCAAGTGAGATAACTAAATCAGAGTTCTGAAAAACCTGAAATTAGAAAATTTCTCTCATATTGTCATAATATTTGAGAACAAGTGATTTAACCAAAGGAGAGACAGAGAGGAGAAAGAGCCAGAGCTCGGAACTGAAATACTGGGGGCAGTGATCTCTAGTGAGAAAGATTAGGAAGGAGTGAGCAGAAAGGCTTAGAAAGGTAAGAATAATGAAGTATCAAGAGTCAGGAAGAAGCAAAGGTAATCACAATGCTTAACATTCGTGAAGCATATACAAAGTGCTTTTAGTTTATTTTCTTACTTAAGCTTCACTACTTTTAGTAACTCTGCTTTGACAAATAAGATCACTGAGTCATGGGTCTCACAATTAGTGATGAAAGCAGGAGTCAAGTCCAGGCCTCGCTCCTAATCTAGCTCACTTTTCACAACCTGGCCTGTGTCCAGAAGCAGGAATTGCATTGTCAAGTAGTTGCACAGCTGCTCTTAACTTGGCCAGAGAGTCTTGAAAAAAAAAAAAATCTTGCCAATACTATCAAAACAACTTTTAAGCAACAGAAACAAATAGATAAATTAATTTACCACTTAGAAAGAAATATAAATGGACACTCTCCCTTAAGGACAAAGTACTGAAATATCTTTAAAATGTGACTGCTATTTAAAGGCTACAGCATTTACAGAAGTGTGATTCAAGTATTTATTGTATACCGTATTAATTTTGCTAACATTTTTTAAGCTAGTACTATGTTTTAGGCATTGTAAAACGAAGTAGAACTGTAGAAACAAGACAGGCATAACCCTGCCCTCTAGGAGCTCTTGGAGAGATAGACAGAAACATACTACTGTTGCTTTGAGATGCATACAGAGGGGCTAGAGTACAGAAGAAGAAATGGTTATCTTTCCCTAAGGAGAATAAGGGTCAAGAACGACTTCAGTGAGGAGGAGGTTTTTGGTTGAAAGATAAAATGGTAGTAGGTGCTAATCAGACAGATGAGGTTGTGGTAGGGTTTTCCAAGCAGAACGAAGAAAGAGTTTAACATAGCCATGTAAGTAGGCTGGAGTATTAGGAGAGCTAATACAGACAGATCATTGGTCAGGGGTGTATAGTGGTGTGAGAGACAAAGCTGAAGATTATCACGGAGCCTTGCGTGCCACACCAAGGTCTTTATCCTGAGGGGTACAGGAGACCAGAATTGGTGTTAAGATCCGATTTGCATTTTAACACACACAGGTTTGGGGAAGACGGAATTGAGAGGGACCGAGATAGAAGGCAAAGGGAGATTTGGAGGCTCTTGTCATCTAGACTAGTGCTACTCAAAGCTTGGTGCCCACTGGCCAACTGTTTCTTATGAGTCCTTGACAAATGTAAGAAGCTTGTACTGTAAGGCAAGCCAATGACTTCATGAAGCACACTGTTCAGTTGGGGCAACTTTGCTTTTATGGGAAGATTTTCCCCATAAAGGAAGCTGTATTTTGATGTACATTCTGGGGCTAGCCATTCACCTTGTAGTGGCCCCGATTTGAGTGGTCGTAGTCTACATCATTGGTCTTTAAATTCTTCCAAGGTCACATATTCACATGCAAAAACTGTTTGAGTATGTGCCTTTAACCTGTGTACATTTATGATCTCCATGCACATATTGCTGTAATACCATGTTCTATACACTATAAAACACACGAAACATACATTTTAAAAGGATAAGATGAAAATAAATGAGTAATCTTTTAAAAAAATTTCACTAAAGTGAAAGCACTGTAATTAAATATACTTCACTAATTTTGAAAATTGCTGTTTAACCCTTTCTGATATAGCTATTCAGAGGTCTGCTTCTGTTTCAGTTTAGGTTTAAGTGGCTGTCAGTGAAAAAGTCACCTCACAAAGATAGATGGTTCCCCATGGACTAAGGCAGGCATGGCTGTACTCATTAAGTTAAGATTCTCAACTCTCAATCCAATTCAGGAACTAAATACATGTTTTTTATTGAAATTCATATTCTCGGATGTCCATCAGTTGTTTTTGTACACTAACCTATGCATGTTTCATTTTCATATTTTATACACGTGGATTTTAAGACCATTGTAATTATTGATTTGAAATATTTTTAAAAAGGATAAAATTCAATTCCTGGTTTTAGCAAACATAATTTTCATAAGTGATATTCACCATTCTCATCGGGAAGATTACATAACTTGGAAATGTTTTTAAATACCTGTTTCTAAAGGCCATTTCCAAAGCACAAATTTCTTCAGAGAAACAACATTCATTAGTGAGATATCACCTTTATCTTGAAGGAGCAGTTATAATTCTTTAAAATTTTTTTAAAAATGTTTTTATTTTTTTGAGAGAAAGAGAGAGACAAGCATGAGCAGGGGAGGGGCAGAGAAAGAGGGAGACACAGAAATCTGAAGCAGGCTCCAGGCTCTAAGCTGTCAGCACAGAGCCTGACTCGGGGCTCAAACCCATGAACTGTGAGATCATGACGTGAGCCAAAGTTGGATGCTTAACCAACTAAGCCACCTAGGTGCCCCTTGAAGGAGCAGTTATAAAGTTGTCTTTTTTTAAATGTTTATTTTTTTATTTTGAGAGAGAGAGAGAGAGAGAGAGAGAGAGAGAGAGAGGAGAGGGAGAGAGAACAAGTGGGAGAAGGGCAGAGAGAGAGACGGAAAGAGAGAATCCAAAGCAGGCTCCTCACTGTCAGATCAGAGCCCGACAGAGGGCTCGATCCCACAAACTGTGAGATCATGATTTGAGCCAAAATCAAGAGGTGGCTCAACGGACTGAGCCACCCTGGAGTCCCTATAAAGTCATCTTCTAAAAGTATCTTCTAGGTTAAAAAAAATCACATAAAAGGCCAGCACATTTTTTTTTCACTTGACTTTTTGTAGAAAGAAAAATGTATAATGCTTTTAAGTACTTTGCCATCAGTTAACAATGAATCCCCATGTGGTATAGTAGATTTTTAGGGTCACTCTGCCCTCTCATATGGCACCTATGTGTTAAGAAAATAAGGCCATATGGGCACCTGGGTGGCTCAGCCCATTGAGCGTCCAACTTCAGCTCAGGTCATGGCCTCACAGTCATGAGTTTGAGCCCCAAATTGGGCTCTCTGTTGTCAGCCCAGAGCTCACTTCAGATCTTCTGTCCCCTTCTCCCTGCCCCTCCATTGCTCACATTCTCTTTTTCTCTCTCTCTCTCAAAAATAAAAATAAAACATTAATTTAAAAAAGAAAAAAAATAAGGTCATAAATTCACTTAACTAGGTGCATTCAATCTAAAAAGGAAGTACAATTGTTAGAAGTGAAAGAGTGACGATGTTAAGTACTCAAGACTGTGGATCACCCACTGTTCCCTGGGAATGCGTCCATTCCCTACCTGACACCTGAGGGGCTGCAGTCATCTGTGTATATAGTACCAAAACTTAATTTGTCCTTATTTAAAAACATTTCTTAATGTTTATTTTTGAGAGAGAAAGAGAGAGACAGAATGTGAGCAGGGGAGGGGCAGAGAGCGAAGGAGACCCACAATTTGAAGCAGGCTCCAGGCTCTGAGCTGTCAGCGCAGAGCCTCAAGTGGGGCTCGAACCCATGAACTGTGAGATCATGACCTGAGCCAAAGTCAGATCCTTAATGAACTGACCCACCCAGGCACCCCTTATTTTTAAAAGCTTAAATATAAATAGAACCTCTAATATTTATCCTTGCCTCTAATGGATTACCTTGTGCCTTCTCCTGGGGTGCTATGTTCTGCTTTGGCAAGGACTGGACCAGATGTTCAATGGTGAGATTCTAAACTGCTATTTTTAAAAATAATTATGTCTCATCTTTTCCAGTGATTGTAAATTTTACTAGATTGGAGTCAGACAATTTATACTCTTCCTTCTTCATGCCAAGCATTGTGCAATGCACATTCACACACATTTTTCTCTGCACAGAGTGCCTGCCACCTGTTTGTAGACCTTGTGTCTCAGAATTTTGCAAACAGCACCTGCTCAAAGATGCCTGTTTTTTTTGCACTGGGGGCCTCCATGAATGTCCAACCAAGGTGGCTTCCTAATGAGGCATCCGGATGGTACGGTGGAGTGGCCTTCTGAGTGTCAAAGAACAAGAACTTTCTTCCAAGCAGTAGCCTATACAGCTGGGTGGAAGACTACTGCGGATGTCTTTAGCCAAGACAACAGGGCTTACCTGTAAACATCAGCCACTTCTCTTGGTGACTGTCCTTTGTTCCAAATAAAATAAAATAAAGACCGACATATTCTTCTGTATGTCTTACTCACAGCAAGGTTGGTCCACTGTACACTCCTCCAAATGCATCTTGGTCAATAGCTGTCAAGTACTTATTCTTGTTCAGGTAACTAGAGAGAGAGAAAGAGAGAGAGAGAGAGGGAGAGAATGAATTAAGTGAGGTTAAGCAAATTGACGCAAATTCCAAAATAAAATGTGAGCGTGGTTTCCCTAGCTATTAACTGGTTTCTAAGAATTTGGAAAACACCTTACCTTCTTCTGGCCTAAGCACTCAAAACATCCTAGGTTTTAGTGGTGCAAGATTTATACATATTAATTGCGGCAGAAGTCTTTGAAAGTGAGCATGTTCAGGATCCAGTTTGCATATCTAGATTTTATAAAAATTGCCTCATTCCCTATTTACAGGCATACCTCAGAGATGCTGCAGATTTGGTTCCAGACCACCACAATAAAGTGAGTCAAGTGAATTTTTTGGTTTCCCATTGCATATAAAAGTTGTGTTTAGACCATATTGCAGACTTTTAATTGTACAATAGCATCATGTCTAAAAACCCAATGTACATATCTTAATTGAACACTTTGTTGCT
This sequence comes from Panthera onca, assembly GCF_046562875.1. Taxonomy (NCBI): domain Eukaryota; kingdom Metazoa; phylum Chordata; class Mammalia; order Carnivora; family Felidae; genus Panthera; species Panthera onca. The sequence goes on along the minus strand of NC_138344.1, from coordinate 124,738,279 downwards.
AAAAAATGCTAATGGTCACCTGAACTTAAGCAAGTCGTAATCTCTTTGTTGGTGGAGGGACTTGCCTTGATGATGGCGGCTGCTGACTGATCGGGGTGGTGGCTGCTGAAGGTCAGAGTGAATGTGGCAATTTCTTAGGACAACAGTGAAGTTTGCTGCATTGATTGACTCTTCTCTTCAAGAATTATTTCTCTGTAGCATGTGATGCTGTGTGATAGCATTTTACCCACAGAACGTCTTTCAAAGTTGGGGTCAATCTTCTCAAACCCTGCCTCAACTAAATTTATGTCATAATCTAAATCCTTGAGTTATCATTTGAACAATCTTCACAGCATCTTCTCCAGGTGTGGATTCCAACTCAAGAAACCACTTTCTTTCCTCATCCATAAGGAGCAACTCCTCATCCATTCAAGTTTTATCATGAGATTGCAGCAATTTAAATATAATAATAATAAACAAGTTTGAAATATTGTGATAATTACCAAAATGTGACAGACACAAAATGAGCAAATGCTGTTGAAAAATGGCACCAGTAGAGTTTGCTTGATGCAGGGTTGATTCAAACCTTCAATTTGTAAAATGCAATATCTGTGACTCACAATAAAGGGAAGCGTGGTAAAATGAGGTATGCCTGTAGCTGATCAGTGGTGACTGTAGTTTTCAATCCACTTCAGTACCAACTGCTTTAAATTTTCTCAATATTGGTCAATATTCCCATTTGCTTCTGAAGCCTGGGCTTAAATCAGGAAGGGAGGGGTCCCTGGGTGGCTCAGTCAGTTGAGCATCTGACTTTGGCTCAGGTCATGATATCACAGTTCATGAGTTCCAGCCCTGTGTCAGGCTCTGTGCTGACAGCTCAGCGCCTGGAGCCTACTTTGGATTCTGTGTCTCCCTCTCTCTCTGCCCCTCCCCTGCTTGCACACCGTTTCTCTCTTTCTGTGTCTCTCTCAAAAAATAAACATTAAAAATATTTTAAATCAGGAAGGGAATGACCATGGTGAAGGTGGTGAATTTCTTTGGGGCAGGGTTGCCTGGTTTAGCAGGTAAAAATACAAGATGCCCAGATAAACAATGAATAACTTTTAGCATAAGTATTCCCCATGTAACTTTTGAAACATTCCTATACTAAAAAGTTGTAGTTTATCTGAAATTAAAATTTAATTAGGTGGCACGTATTATCTCTGACAATCGTGTTTGTTGGGGTGGGGCAGGTTATATAGATAAGATTACAGACAATGAATGTGTAAATGAGTGAATAAAAACAAAATCAGGGGTGCCTGTGTGGCTCAGTTGGTTAAGCATCCAACTTTGGCTCAGGTCGAGATCTCACAATTCATGGATTTGAGCCCCTTGTCAGGCTCTGTGCTGACCAGCTGGAGCCTGGAGCCTGCTTCTGATTCTGTGTCTCCCTCTCTCTCTGCCCCTCCCCAACTCAGACTCTGTCTCTCTTTCTCTCTCTCAAAATAATAAACATTAAAAAATTTAAAAAAATCAATGTAGCTCTCTTCAAAAGCAGTGAGGTGGGTGAAGTTCAACTTTTAGTGACACATGAGATTGCTTTAAGGAAAAAATAATCCAGAATGAAAGAAGACTCAGCATATGGTGTGGTGGCCACGTGACTTTCTTGATGGCAGTGACAGACAGCTGGTTTACAAATGCCACAGGGTATGGGCAGGACATGGCTTTTCAGGCAGTGACTGAGAAAATCCTAAGCTTCTAGGACATTGTTAAGTCTGAAATGGAGGGGTTCAATTAATCTCATACATACACACACACACACACACACACACAGACACACACAAAGACCCGATTAAGATGTGGCAGCAGTCACGTGTGCCTTCTGGTTAAATGGCTGTCATGTAAGGCTGTCAATAACAGGCTTCATGTGGTCACTGTATGACTGTCCCTCAACCCTCCGTGTCCATGAAATTCCTTTCATCAGTGATAGCTAGAGCAGGCAAGAACCATCTTGGAGAAACAATCGGAGAGAAGACCCTGAACAGCATGATTTTGTAAAAAGACAACTAAGTGGAGTGCTGCACTGGCTGGCATCTCTTTTTGTATTCTTTGGACCCTGCAACTTGCAGATCACATTCCGTTCCCAGACTCATGTGAGGATCGGTGAGCTCATCTCAGTTTTTCCTCTTCATTGCAGACTGCTACAAGTGAAAATCGGCTTGCTCTAATCATTAGAAATTATTGTAAAACTAAATAATTGCTTGTCCAATTCTGTAGTGTTTTCATCTGATATTCAATACGCCCCCAAGGATAAGGAGACTGGTTGATAAGCATTGCAGTTTACCAGAAACGCCGCAGAAGATTTCAAACTGGGAAAGCCAGCCAGAGTCCAGGAGGGGAGAAAGGATGGAGAGAGGGTGCAGCCAGCTTGAACGGAGATGAACTGAGTCTTGGGGGAGGCTGTGTTCTCTAAAACCAGCAGGGTTGTTGGGCACTTTATCTCTTAGAGTTAATTAGGTGCTCGCTCAAAAATGAAACTATTAGGGGCGCCTGGGTGGCTTAGCCGGTAAGCGTCTGACTGGCTCAGGTCATGATCTCACTGTTCATGGGTTTGAGCCCCGTGTCGGGTTCTGTGCTGACAGCTCAGAGCATGGAGCCTGCTTCAGATTCTGTATCTCCCTCTCTCTCTCTGCTCCTCCCCTATTCACACTCTGTCTCTCCCTCAAAAATAAAGATTTAAAAAATGAAAATATTAGTCCATGTGTAGGTGTTTCAAGGGGCTTCCTTATTATCACAGATTGTGATAATTCCGTGAAGCTTTTTACCTTGGGTTCAGATTGCTGATCCCACTTTCCATTTGAAGCTAAGAGGATGGGATGGAGACACAGATTTTTAAAACCCTTAATATCCAAGAGGAAAGTGTTTTTTTTTTTGTTTGTTTGTTTGTTTTGTTTTGTTTTGTTTTTATCATCCTCATTTATCACATAATGTTACCTGAGAATGTCAGTCTGGTTAGACTGATGCCTTCACCATGATTTAGGCTGATTCTCCTAGAATCCACATTCTATAAACAAGCTTGGATAAATCAATCACAAACCTTGGTAGGCTACATGAGTAAGCTATTCCAGACAATGATTCCTTTACAGGGATGGGGTATGTGATCATTTTTGCAAGGATATCCTTTTGCAAGGATATGGTTGACATAAATGAGCTTAATAGACAGTATAAAGTCTTTGAGTCAGAGCTGAAAGGAAAGACTTCTTGAAATCCAGGATTTCTAAATACAAATACTGTGAAGGGCTTATGGGAAAAGAACTAACATTTCCTTTAGAAATGATACAGACACTGCTACGGGTGTGTTCAATGCTTTACACTGCTTATGATGTGTATCTCACAGTTAAGGAACAACAATGTAGTCAGAAAAATGAGGATGGTCAGGAATGAGTTGGGGAAGAATATCCAATTGATGAACTTAGCATGGAAGATACAATATTATAGCTCACATCCTTGTTCATTGGACTTATCCTTGGCACGTAACAGCCATTCAGTAAAAACTTGATGGATGAATAAATGAATGTCCAGTTGCTGGGTAACTCCTAGCTAGAGGTGCCCTATATATTATGTTTAGGCGAGGAAGTGACCTATGTCAGAGGGAGGAGGTTGACACTGTGGCAAGGAAAGTTGTGGTTGCTGTGGAGCTTTGCTCTCTGGGGAATTTTGGATATATTTCAGCTCCAAGATGGAATTTCAGCCTGCATTTCCATAGTCCCTTTAGGGGAAATTTGGGCTGGCACCTGTTTATGTTGTGAGACTCATGGGAATACTTCTGTAAGGAACCATGTTTCCCCATCTATGCGTTGGTTATTTGGAAAAATTAAACGGAACCCCTGCCCAGCCCTCATTGCTCCATGGAAATCCTTTTGGTAGCAGAAATCAGATCTGTCTATAACAGTAACAGGTGAGAAAATGCTCAAAGTTTCAATAGAGGTAAAAGCCAGCCTTAGAGCATATCTTACAAGCCATTCAGATACTCCATGGGAAATAATAGCCTGCTTAATCCCATAATCTTCTCTATTGTCATCTTGTCCCAGTGCTCCAAACTGTGGTGTTTTGTGTCTAATCAACTAATGTGTGAGGCTCATTAGCACATGAATTGTGTTGACTTCTCTGTTCCTAATGACTATCGGTTCAGTATGTTCTTAGCAGATCAACATGGTATTTTTTTTTTCTTGCCCAAATGTTTACTGTCAGATAGTAGCTAGTTACTTGAGTTTGACAATAGAAAATACAACACGGAGAATCAGACATTAAGTAACATATCCCTATGCCAGATTGTGTGAAAGAGAGGATGGAAAAGAGGTTCCAAAGAATGAATGTGTGGCTGAATTTACAACTGGGAGCAGTTCAACTTCTGCTGAGCAAGGAATGCTTGTATTATCATTAATTTCACATCTGAGTGATGACAGTGTGCTTGGTTCCATATGAAATCACAGGACCAAGTGCTTTTACACATCTGCCATGATTTTCACGAACTTCTACCCAACTACAGCTGAAGCATCTGTGCTTGTTCTTAATGTGAAATTTGTCCAACTTGGCTGCAATTGCATTCTTTGGTTCCACTAAAAAAAGGTCTAAATGAAGTTAAATCTGCTAATTTCAGTAAATTGACACAAGGCGGATGATGGGGAATCATTGTTCTTTCAGACGATGACACATTGTTTAAATTTGAACCTAAAGATACACAAACATACTTCTGGAGAATTTAGCAATTTGCTAACATGCTAAGTGTAATGTTTGTACACAAATAGAATAATAGTAGGATATTGATGTGTTCACATTAGTTTAAAATCACAGTTAGCATTGAGACCAGAAGCAACAGCCCTATGTTAAAATCACAAAGTGAATACTATTTCATTATTACTATGGAAACTTGACCTCTGTTTTCTCCATCTGCAGCTCAACTCTTATCTTCCTGTAGTTCCCAAACCGCCTTAGCCCCATCATCATCTTGATTTTACCTTGTATTTATATGATACCTTTCACTGAAGTGCTTAACTCTGAAAAAAAAAAAAAAAGTTTCCATGAGCCAGGAATCAGAAACTGAGGGTAGAATGATGAATAGATAGAACATTGTTTTATAACGGAATTTCAAATTTGGATTCAAAATACTAATTGGAAAAAAAGATCTTTGTTTTCTATTATGATTGGATCTGAACTTTCAAATCCTAAAATATTTTTGTCCAGATACTTCTCTTTATCCCATACTTGCCTTTGACCTTTACCAGGAATTGGAAGACTATATATTTTATCACACAGTCATCCTCACTGAGTACCCTCATCTAGAGCAGAGGTCCACAGACTACGACCATCTGGTCAAATCTTGCCTGCCACCTGTTTTTGTAAATAAAGTTTTATTGGAACACAGGCTCATTTTTTTTTTTTTTTTTTTTTTTTTTTATGTACTGTATGTGGCTGCTGTTACACTATAATGGCAGAGTTGAGTAGCTGCGACTGAGATCATATGGCCCACAAAGCCCGAAATATTCATCTGGCCCTTTCCAAAAATGTTTGCTGATCTCTGATCTAGATTTCTAAAAGTCAATAAAACAAACGATTCTCATTTAAATATGTCCCACGTTAGTTAAATCCTCCCAAAAACCTTTAACATTTCACATAAAAATGTCAAGAAAGTATGGTGAAAATGGTGCACTGATTTCTTTCCTATGTTTAAAGGCATAGTTACAGTGAGTACAAAAGACTATAATTCAGGGAACCGTGAAATGAAATCCATTTCCCCCAACTTTATAATTCTCTGCCATTAGCCAGGCCTCTTGTAGAACCCAGGACATGGTCAGAGGAGAAAGATGGTGAGAAGGTAGAGAGAGTCTTCTTACATAGCCTCTTCATAGGTTTAACTTCAGAAGATCATCAGATGATCTGAAACTCTACTGGCTCTTAGATTCTCCATAGACTGCCTCTAAAATAGACCTTGTTAAATTTCTCTGCCACTCAACAAAGTTACATATCAAAAGATTCTTCTTGAGTAGCATTTCCCCAAAAGTGTTCTGTGGAACACCAATCCAGAGAGAGGCTTCTGGAACCAAGAGCTCCCTGGGAAGCTCTGCATACTGCCTTCCTCTCTTGGATACCAATAATTCAGCTTGTCCTAGTAAAAGACCCAAGAAGTCCGCCATTACACTTTGTTGAAATTTATAAGGGTATGAATAGCTTCTTAAAAATAACATCCATGGGGTGCCTGGGTGGCTCAGTCGGTTGAATGACTGACTCTTGATTTCAGCCCAGGTCATGATCACAGGGTTTTGGGATTGAGCCCTGCATCGGGCTTCAGACTGAGCATGGAGGCTGCTTAAGATTTTCTCTCTCTCTCCCTCTGCCCCTCTCTCCCAGTTGCGTGCTCTCTCTCTAAAATAAAAACAATAAAAAAATAAAATAAAAGTAACATCCATTAATTTACCATGGAAAAAGAATTCAAGGAACGTAGTTTGGAAAATGCCACAAGAGCTGGGGAGAATCTGGGATAGAAATTATTGCTCCCTTGTTAGTGTTTCCATCTTTTCAATAGAAAATGTCTCTAAATTCCTGTGATATTCTGCAGCTGATTTGATGACCGAAGCTATAAAATAATATGCTGCTACACTTACGCTGAGAGTCACGTAGCACAGCAGTCTCCAGATTACAGAAGATTCACTTTGGAAATCTCTTTAAGTCTTTGTGGAGTTCTCCAACGTGACCAAAAGGCCATTTATGAGTAAGCATGAGATGTATTGAAGCAAAATGGTCAACATACATGGCCTAACTTCAATCCCAGTCCTTTGAATTTAATAACATTTTATCAGCCAGCCTTTTTTCATCAAGGTGTCTCCCATTCAGACCTCATTTGGAAGTTCGCTGAATTGGTGACCTCGCTGCATTGGTAAAGCCAGGTTCTCACTGAGGAATGACACCATTGCTTGGGGTGACTCTTTTCTGAAACTTCTACAGGTTATTTCTTGAGTCTTGAGTGGCCTCTTTTCTCTCCCAAGTGCACTTTTCTTAGCTGCAAGATATTTTAGCTTCTGTATTTTGTGCCTGTAATAGACTGAGCTAAGAAGTGTTCTTAGCCCATTTTCCTGGGCTAAGTAACAAACCACAGTAGCCAGAGGAATTGCCTGTCCAAGCCTTGGTCGTGGCTGCTAGGTCAGCAAATATGAATCCCAGGAGGGCACAGGAAAAAGAGTCTTGAACAAGGGGATCCAGGTCCTGGCTTTGGTTTGGCTCCACCAGCTAGCTTTACCAAATTTAAAAAGCCATGTTAAAAAAAAAAACAAAAACACGTGTTTGTTCACTTTGGGCTTCATTCTCTTCATACGCAACTGTGACTGTTGGACAAAAAGACTGATAATAACATACTCTGCAGCAACGGTTCTTGATTCTTGCTTTACACTGGACTCACATAGGGAGATTTTTTAATGGCCATGCCCTGGCTACACCCAAACCAATTACACCAGAATGTGTGGTAAAACCTAGGCATCTGCACTTCCAAATCTCTTCAGGTGATTTCAGTTTTGGGCCAGTATTAAGAACTATGCTGTGTAGCCCTAAAGGCTGAATTTTACACCCCACATCTCTGTGCTTAAAAAATGATAGCTGAGGGGTGCCTGAGTGGCTCAGTTGGTTGAGCGTCTGACTTCGGCTCAAGTCATGATCTCACAGTTCGTGGGTTCAAGCCCTGCGTTGGGCTCTGTGCTGACAACTTGGAGCCTAGAGCCTGCTTTGGATTCTGTGTCTCCCTCTCTCTCTGCCCCTCACCTGCTTGTGCTCTGTCTCTGTCTCTCTCTTAGATATAAATAAACACTAAAAATTTTTTTTAAAAAATGAGAGTGATGGAGAGTGATACCTGTCAATGACTACATATAGCAGGATAAAGGAACAGATAATTTAAAGCACAGCTCCTAATCATGGGCTTTAAAATCTTTTGCTTGTGACAAATAAAATTTTCACAAACAAATGACTCTATACCTGAGGTTGGGTTCTGGGTTTTTTTAATCTCTAAATCTAAAATGCAGATTCTGCATTTTAACAAGATCCCCCAGATGGGTTACATGTTCAGTAAAGTTTGAGAAGCACTGTAGAAGAACCATAGGCCTTCAGGTTTTGCGACAATCACTCCCTGAATATAAAATAACTACATGTGAAATGTTTAAAGGGAAAAAAAAGATGGAATCACAAAAATGAGTAAGCAGTGAGACTGTTAAAAATGAGCAGGCAGGGTCACCTGGGTGACTCAGTTGGTTGGTCGTCCGTCTTCAGCTCAGGTCATGATCTCACAGTCCGTGAGTTCAAGTCCCATGTTGGGCTCTGTGCTGACAGCTCAAAGCCTGGAGTCTGCTTCAGATTCTGTGTCTCCCTCTCTCTCTCTGACCTTCCCCCTCTCACACTGTGTCTCTCTCTCCACTCTCAAAAATAAATAAACATTAAAAAAATTTTTTTTAAATAAGCAGGCAAATTTTTTTTAAAAAGTAGATAGAAGTTCTGGAATCGAAGAAAGTATAATTGTTGAAAAAATACTCAGTGATACGTTATTAAACAAACAAAAATCTGTTGTTTGTTGTTCCAGCTGACTCTTACCATGGGGGGTTTTCTTTCTTCTATGTGTGATTTAAAAAAAAATGTTTATTTATTTATTTTGAGAGACAGAGAGTCGTGAAAGCAGGGGAAAGGCAGAGAGAGAGAGAGAGAGAGAGACAGAGGGAGAATCCCAAGCAGGCTCCATGCTTTCCACACAGAGCCCTGCACAGGGCTCGATCTCACAACCATGAGATCATGATGTGAGCTGATCTCAAGAGTCAGACATTTGACTGAGCCATGCAGGCGCTCCCTCCTATATGTGATTTTTGACTGTGAGCTCATACATATCTGATTGATCTTGATCTTTAAAAAATCTAGGGGGCCTGCACTGGTTTTTTCCTTCTGTTGAGATTTGCATTTATTTCTGCTGGAATCAAAAGGTACTCCTAGGCTGGTACCACTCCAGCTCTGGTCCAGGTTCTCTGGCTTAATCTAGAAGTCTCTGATTTACCTCACTACCCTGCCTTCTCACTGCACTAAAGCCTAGTATCTTGGCACCACTGATCTTGGCAGCCATCCCTAGGAATGTCCACCTTCTGTAAGCACCCACCACTTTGGCTTCAGCTTCTGGTTTCTTTTCCCTCTCTTGGAGCTATGACATAAAATATCTTTTTAAATGTATGATCTAGTGGTTTGGTAGTAGGAAGGCCCTACAAATTAATTCATCCATGACACCGTGGGAAGGAGACTCTACTAAAGCTATTTTATCATTATTAGATATTAGGTTAAAACACAAATTAGTAGGGCTGAGCCAGTCCACAAGCTCTTAGATACAACATATATCCTGGTGTCGATACTGGGGGCCCTAAAGATCTGACAGAAAATTACAACAAAGACAGAACCCCAGTTCGATGGCTATCTTTTGGCCAACATCCTATTCTAGGCATTATTTATTCTGGGGGCAGGCAAAAGTTGGATATGTCTTTTCAGCTATTTTTGAGTGAATCAAATATAAACTAAACCTTTTGGAAAAGTGCTAGAAAACACTAAAAAGATAAACCTTACTTTCTGAACAGCTTTGGACTCAATTAAAGACAGCTTTTACTTCATGTACATATAGATGAATGTTCACACACACACACACACACACACACACACACCTCTACAAGAAAACTGAGATGTGAGGGCGATCTGGCTGTGACATCTGTCACCCCATTGATCACCAGGGTTGAGTCCATTGATCTGGCTGGCTAGGCAGGTGTGCCCCCTCCTCTCTCACCACTCCATGTGCGTCCCTCCTGAAGCTGTGCACTTGGTCGAAGAGGACAACCTTCCCCTGTAGAGAAGCACCGTTCTTCAGTCAAGGGTTTATAAGTAGCTGCACAATCCTGCTAGAACCTCCAAACAAGCTCTCAAGGAAACTGAAGATGAGACCGTGGTTCTCCATTTTATCAAGGATAAAACTTGGGGATTTAGAATTGGAGTCATTGTAAGTGTATACTAAAGCTGCCTCTTGCTAAGTTATTTAACATCATCTCCACGTTTTGGTCATGCTAACTCTGGGTTTGAGGAATGCTCTGGTACAACCTATCTCTAACAGAATTGTGACCCATGGGATGATCCCCCATCGAATGGGTGTGGGAATGTGAAGGAAAACAGTGGTTTCCATGATTACCCTTGACTTACACAGCATCCAGCTTTGTGCCATTGAAAGCATGTCCTTGGATTGAAGTAAAGCCATTGTTGTATAGTTTCCTACAATCAACAGAGAGAGGAGAAATCAGTGACCCATAAGAGGTGAGGGTTGGGCTTCAGTTCTGTGGTATCAGAAATGTACAGTGAAGGTTCTCAGGTCCCACAAGAAAACTTTACAGTATGTCTTGCTTGGAACATAGAGTAATATCTCCCAGGGTGAATCCCCATTTTCCACACAGCTCCCAGTAACTTCAAACTGTTTCTCAGAAGTGGATTTACTTGGAAGAGCAAAGATTTGCCACCATTAAGGATTTATTTTGTTTTATTTTTTATTTTTTTCATTTTTATTATTTTTTATTTTTTTAAATATGAAATTTATTGTCAAATTGGTTTCCATACAACACCCAGTGCTCATCCCAACAGGTGCCCTCCTCAATGCCCATCACCCACCCCCCATCAACCATGGGGGAAGGGAAAAAAAAGATTGATTTTTAAATGTTCTACCTATACTCAAAAAAGAAGAGTTTCAGGTAACAATTCAATGTTAGTAATGGAGGAATAACTTCAGTTTCTTAAGAGGTCAATTTTAAAAGATACTATGCATCTGAATGCATAAGCTTTATATTTTCCTATTTAAAATGCCACTTCACATTTGTGTTTTATCCACATTTTTGTCCTCAGGGCTTATCATAGATTAAATGCTTAATGGTTGCAGGCTGAATCAAATCGAACTTCAAAGACAAATCTAAGAAAACAGGTAGAGCATTCTTTTTTGTGGAAATTTTGATGTTTTAAGTGGTTGCTATGTTTCCGTGACTAGCTACTTTGTGCGGTGATCCCTGGGACTGGACTGAAGTGTCATCTCCTCTATGTACTACTCAAGTTACTGAGAGGTGGGGGTGACTTGCCAAAGCCACATTGAGGCAGAGCTGCCGGGAGTCAGGATTTCTGTCCTCAGGAAGTGATTCTTCCTAAGTACCCAAAGGAAAAGGAGCCCTGGCCTAGTCCTAGCCATCCCCCATCTCCAGGGGGATGCATGGGGGCTATTGGCATCCAGAAAGAGAAGGCAGCCACGACCACAGTCAAGTACAACTAGTGACAGTTGTAGGGGAATTCTGAAAACCGTTGTACCCACCACCTGTTAACTCTGGTGACACGCTATGAAGCATGCAAGAGACTCTTCACTTGGAATTTTATCTGGCTCTGTCACTTCATCATATGTAATCCTGAGAATTTCTCAACCTCTATTGTCCTCAGCTTTCTTATCTGTAAGAAATATGATATTAATACCTAACCAAAACGTTGCTGGGAGGATCAAATAGCTATATGTTTATTGGTGAGAGACACTTAGGACATGACCGTGTTAAAAGGGATACCCTGAAAACTGGCATTTATCCTATGTAGTTGTGGAGAACTGAGACTAATCTTTGTTTTTATTTTTGATTAGTTTTAAACAATCATACAATGAGTTTAATTCCAGCTACTAATGTGTCCTGGGTGAGGATTGCAATGCACAGAGGTGCTAGGCACAGAGGCTGAAGAAAGCTCTGATAATTTTTTCTGAACTAGAGTTCTTTTATATTATATGTGAGAATCATGAGTTTGAGATTTCTGTTCTCCCAAACTTTCTGTTTCCTCCTGAGATTCCTAGACAATGAAAATATTCTTTGTTGGAATTACATTTCAGAGATTAAATAAAACTCTTATTGGACAAACAGGCCTTAAAAAGGGAAAAAAGTGAAGGAAGAAAAAATAGTGAAAAAGAAAAAAAAAAAAGGATTGCAAACTCTGAAACTCTATCCTAACAGGAATATGCATATAAATTCTGCTGTTGGACTCATACCCTTTCATACTTTTTTGAGCATGAGCTTCAAAGAAGCAAGAACATTCTTTTTCAGGAATGTAAAAATAATCATCTGAAAAGATAGTGGGCAACTCATGCCATCCCCACCACTAGATTGCAGGAAGCATGAGATTCCCTTATTTGGATGTTTGTTAAACACCTACTGGGGCCTGTGCTCAGTGGGACAACCAGCAGCTTTTACTTGAGAGGGCTGCTTGGGATAGGAGGTCCTTAGGAAAAAAAATGCCAAAAGCTGAAGGTAACCTTCTGTAAAGAAATTGAGAAAGTAGTTTACATACAATGAGTGGTAAGTGGTACAATGGAAACCTTTACAGAGGAGACAAATGGCCTTGGGGTTTGGGACTGAGCAGGCTAAGACTCCAGGTCTTTGCTGTGTTGTCAGATGAAATGGTGGCCAAGAACGAGTCTCTTTTCAAGAGAGCTCTCTCCTTGTTTCAAGAAGGATGAACTGAAATGTTCCACTGTGGATAGAGTCCCAGAGGTTGAGATAGGAACAGTTCAATTTGCTCTAAGCCCAGGTTCTTCCTCTATACAATATGGATACTAGAATACAGTTATATTATAAGGTATGCAGGTCAAATCTGGTCCAGTACTTGTTTTTGTAAATAAAATTTTATTGGAACAGACAGACTCACTAGTTTATGTATTGTGTATGGCTACCTTTTTCAGTTGCCACAAAGGCCATGTGGTTTATAAAACCGAAATGGTCTTCTACAGATAAATCATGCTGACCATTTGTAGAGGAGAATACTTGTCTTGTTACCTAAACCATTTTGTCGTCTACTGAGTACCATACCATAAGGCAATCCTCTTAATTAACTACTTTAGTAGATGATACAGCACATCCTGTAGTATATTTCTTGGATGGGCTATGAAAATACGACAGTGGTCCAAATAAAAATTGCATTTTGGTAGAAGTAGAACTGGCAATACTCACAGTGTCAACGTTTCATTGCACAGTCCCTGAAAAGCATTCGCAGGGATGGACGTCATGTAAGGGTTGTCTGTAATTTCACTGCAAAGAGGGGGAAAAAACACTTGGTAAAAAAAAAAAAATGCTTTCCTTCTGGAGCTGGGCTCTTGCTCTACCTATGCTCTCAAATAAATAACCTGACACAATTTAGTTTAATCTTGTTTCTTTTTAAGTTTCATTGACATTTCTTAGCTGCTAGTGGCTAGAGGTCCAGTGAGGTGGTGAGAGCTGTCCCAGGTGGACACGCAGTCACAGCCCCAAAAGTGCAGGAAGCAAGTGCGCTTTGAGTGTGGGCTGAGGTCCCCGACTTAATCCTCATTTGCAAGGGGAGCAGGTGGATCTAGAGTATTCTTGTAAATCTGCGACCAATACTTTGTCCAGGGTAACTAGAGTTTTCTAAGTGTATGGAACCTAAAGAAGGGTTGGTAGAAGGAGATCAATGGATTTCTTTTCATGAATATTACAAAGTGTCCTCTACTTGCAAAACACTGCCAGCAGATGCTTCCGGAGAACATTTGTGTGCCAGTCTAGTTGCAAGAAGACTGCCTACATTTTGAACTGAGCTCTTCTGCAGCAAAGGAGTGTGGTCATTTTTTTCTAGCAAAATCCTGAGAGTTCAGATCCTATCACTCCACATTTTCCTGTAGTGCAGACTCAACCTGTAACTCTGCATAAGTCCTTTTACTTCTATACAAGTAGGTAAGACACTTGACTGTGTCACAGGTTTTGGAAAAGGGCACTTGGCCACCAATCAGAAATCACAGGAAGCAGTTTTAACACCCCTAGTTACTACTCCTTGGGACTCTTCTCAGACAAAATCACTTAGATTCTCAATTCCTCAGTTTCTTCATTTGTAGAATGGAAAAAATTATAACTTCCATTTATACCTTATAAGGTGGTTGAGAGAAGTAAACATAATGCCTGGGAAAGTGTTTGAAAAGCTATTAAAAACTACGTGGAAAATAAAGTATCATCATTATCATCAAATTTCCCTTCCATTCAATAATCGCATCAGCAAACACGCATGCCATAATTTGTCCCATCAAACAACAACAAAAAGAAGCCTTTTCTCCTGACCCAATATCCTCTAACTACCGCTCTTTTTTAAGAGTAAAACTTCTCAAAAGAGTTGATGGTCACTGTCTCTAACTCTTCCCTTCTGACTCTTTTTCTTTCTTTTTTTTTGTTTCCTTCTGACTCTTTCTTGAGCCAACTCCAACCAGACTTCATCCTGGAGCTCCTGTGGAACTGCTCTTGTCAGAGTCACCAAAGTGCCATATTACTAAACCCAATGGTCATTTCTCAGTCCCTGTCTTGCTTCACCCACCAGTGCGTTTGTAACAGCTGATCTCTCTTCCCCTTGAGACAATTGCTTCACTTGGTTTTAACCAACCCTTATGACTGCATCCTACTTCTTGTTGGTGACAAAATACTGCCAAATATTGCATGTGTGCATACTTACAGTATAAAGAATACATCAGTAGAATAAACTTTGGTCAGGTCAGGGAATACTCCAAGTCCAGTGTTGAAAATGCCACTAAAGCGCATGAAAGAGAAGAAGAGAACAGAAATAAGGTAAGAAAATCAACACATAGGAAGCAGAATAGTGTAATAGCATGGGTTCTGAAGTCAGACTAGAATCAAATCCTAACTCTTTCTTTCAATACCTGAGTGACTGTAGGCAAGTCCTAAACCTTGAATGGGATGTTGTTCCCTCAAGGTACAAGAATCTAATTCGGTCCACTAGGGTTAATAAATTTTCTTCTGTTTAGAGGAATATGAGGATTCTTTCCAAGGAATCCAAGTAGGATTCCTAGAAATAGGAATTCAGGTTTCTGTGTGTGTGTGTGTGTGTGTGTGTGTGTGTGTGTAATATTTCCCTGTTTTAATTGGAGGACATTATGGGAAGGGCAGTGGAATAGGGGGAGGATGGGGTAGAAAGACAATATAATATCCAGCTCCAAGCCAGGCTTCCTCTTTAGAACTCCACATTATATTGTGTTCATTATTTTGCCAAGAATGATTTTTCCATGAAAGTCACCTGGGAATAGCATGGCAGCAGTACTATTTAGAAAATATGTCTAGACAAGGAATATGATCAATCAATGATAATGTCTTCACTCTCCAAAGTTTGTGTCATCAGGGAAAAATGTCAAGATTAAAAGATGTACATAAAACAGTACTAATACAGCAACTCTCAGGCTCCTGATGCCTCTCAGATTTGGTTAATTTAATATTTGTTGCAGCTACTACAATGTAGGTAGTAGAAATAGAGTTTTTTTTGACAGGTGTGGCATGGCATGGGGTGAGACTTAGGTAACTACCAAGAAAGTTTTAAAGGAAGTCTTCCAGCAGAGAAAAAACTCATATTCCATTGATATACCTTCTTAGGCAAATTCTGACCTGACTCCTTTTATTTTATTTTATTTTATTTTATTTTCTGTTTTGTTTGTTTGTTTGTTTATTTATTTATTTAGAGAGACAGAGAAACAGAGACAGGAAGAGAGGGCATGTGTAGTCATGAGCAAGTAAGGGAGGGGCAGAGAGAGAGAGAGGAGGAGAGAGAATCCCAAGCAGACTCTGCACTCAGTGCAGAGCCTGATGTGGGGCTCGATCTCATGATCATGAGATCATGACCTGAGGTGTAATCAAGTTGGATGCTCAACCTACTGAGCCACCCAGTAGGGGTGCCCCTGACCTGACTCCTTTTAGAGGGGAAGGCATAAGATTTGAAAAGAAAACAGGAGGCCGAGGTCTCAGAAAGAGCAAATGGGGTATTCCAGATAGCAAAGGAGAGAGTTCAGATTCCATATAGAACATGTGAAGAGCAGTAAACAAACAACAAACAGACTACTCAATTGCAATAGAGGTTCATGTGGAAGAGTGTGGAGGGAAGAAGGCTCTGGAGTTAAGGGAGGACCATGTATTGGGGCTGGAAATGCCAGATTAGGAACCAGGATCTCTCATTTCTTCAAAACCCCAAACAAGTCCATCTCCTTTTTGACGTGCCCTCAAATTTCCTGGACCCCAAATAATGTTGTACCTCTCATTTATCACCTACCATTATTTTCCAGTAGGAGAGGAATTTTTTGATTTCATTTATGGGAACTGGCATATGTTGGGAACAATATGTTCCCAACTAGATTGTAAGCTTCTTGAAGCTTAAGGACAATGTTTTATTATCCTATATGTTCCCTGCAGAGTTCTGCACAACTGAGGGATCATCGTATCAAAGAATTATTGATTGATTGAAACTCAAGATCCATACAGGAGTGATTGCCTTGTCCCATAAGTTTTTATTACTCCCCAGATACGCCTCCAGCCACATCTTCCATCGCTATTCTCCTCTATTCTCTCTGCATCTCCCACTCCCACCTCTTCAATGCTGAACTATTTTTAGGTCCCACATGAGACACATGTTTCCATACCTCTGTGTCTTTATCATGCTAGTCCATCTACCTGTATTTTTCTTCTACCTCTCCCCCTTCTTTTCCTGGATGACTTCAATTCATCTTTAAAGACCTAATTCATAAAATATATATGGATATACACTTTTATTTGAAAGCCTTAGATGGAAACAACCTAATATTTTAATTGTGATTATTTCTCAGTATTCGGATTAAGGTCGATTTTAATTTTTTCCCCTCATAATGTTTTTGTGTTCTAATCTTTTACAATGCATGTGAGCAGGAGAGAAGGGAAGAAGGGAAGGGTTCTTCCAGAGGGTGCCTAGAGAACCTGAGGCCACACATACACATCCATTGAACACATTTTTTATTGAGCACCTGCTCTGTGCCAGGCAGTAAAGATGCAATAGAGAGAAAAAGTGCTGTGGTCCGTGCTCTCAAATAGGTTGTATCTAGCTCATAAGGTGTCACCAAAGCAAAGCAATAGTGTTGTCTCCTCCATTTTTGTCCTCCCAACCTCCAAGAGATTAGATTTTGCCCTTTGTGGCTTTTCCTTTTCTCTGTGACAGTCACTTTAACATTGTTGTGGTACCCATTTCCTAAGAAAATTGACCAATGGCCTCTCAGAGTTTTTTGTTTTGTTTTGTTCTGTTACACTCCATTTAAGGGTATTTTCTTCCTCATGTCTCTTGGATTAAGTCTTTGGTCCCAGCATTATGTGCTGACTGTTAAATAGGTTTTTCAAATGTGGATCATTTCACCTGATACCTTCCCTGATGGGAAAGGTTGGGGTGTAAATCACAGGATGTGATTTGTTTCAGGCCATGTACCACAAAAATGGCTCTGGCCCACAGCATCCTAGGGAGACTCCTGGCTGGCAACAGCATTATAACTCTCTTTAGAAAAAAAGGGTGGGGATAGGATGGGGTAGAAGTTAATACTTACAGGAACTTCAGGAGGGGGAGCTCTTTTAGGGCACCAGGATCTATGTAAGTTAAGCTTCTGGTATTCCGAATCTCTCTGTAAGAGTTACAAGAAACACATTCACAGTAATACATCCATTTCTGTCCTTGTCAAAGATAAAGCAATACGAATCAGAGTTAACAAATGTTCATGAGAAGAATACACATTTAAGTGGTGCCCCAGGAACTGTCTCTGCCAGGAATCAGCCCCATCGACAACAAGCTCCTCCTGGCTCCTCCCAGGGACACAATAACTATTCAGCCCTCCCCATCATTGGCTTAGTTTCAGTCCATCTGAATTTATGGGTGACCTTTCTCTTAATTGCAGTCTCATATCCTTCCCCCGCCCCCACCAAATTTTTTATATTTAAATAGAAAAGAAAAGCCCCTCCAATGGCTGTTGAGGACACATATCTTTATTCTTTTTTTTTTTTTTAACGTTTATTTATTTTTGAGACAGAGAGAGACAGAGCATGAACGGGGGAGGGGCAGAGAGAGAGGGAGACACAGAATCAGAAGCAGGCTCCAGGCTCTGGGCCATCAGCCCAGAGCCTGACGCAGGGCTCGAACTCACGGACCGCGAGATTGTGACCTGAGCTGAAGTCGGACGCTTAACCGACTGAGCCACCCAGGCGCCCCAACACATATCTTTATTCTTAATAGCACACATATCCTGGCCTTGGGTTGGGAAGTTGAACAGACTAAATGATGGATGACAGCAAGGCAATAAGAGCAGCGAGCTTCCTTCTGTCAGTTGCTACTTCAGAGGTCGTGGTTGTAGTGTCTCAGCGGTTCACTTGAGTTTATTTTTCTATGTCAGTAATTTAAGACTTCAGCACATGTGGTGTGATATCATGTATGTCTGTAACTCACACACTAAGGTTTATATACATGCCAATCAAAATGCATAGTTAGCATTAGTGAAATTCCTGACTGTTCGAAACAGGTTCTCATTGGCAAAATTAACTGTATTCAACACGTGTGTATTGGTTGAAAGCGTTTACAGGCACTCCCTATGCTTATATGAAGAGGACAGAAGGACCCAGTAAGACCTGTATCCTTTCCCCTAGGGAATGGCACCTAAGGCACCTAAAGGAACGTGCATCCACTTGTTGATAGAAACAACTAGAAGTAACAACTAGAACAACCACTGGAAGAGAGTCACAACCTAGCATCTGGCCTGGACTTTTTCTTAACAGTTTTACGGAGGAAGAATTTTCATAAAATTCACACATTGCAGGTATACAGTTAGGTAATTTGTAGCAAATTTATACAATTGTGCAGCCACCATTACACCCCAGTTTTAGAATACTTCTGTCAATTTCTGTCAAGGACAAAAGTGATTGTATGCCCATTTGTAGTTAATTCCCACCCCGTCCTCCATGGCTAGGAACCACTGATCTGCTTTCTACCTCTAAATTTGCCCTATCTGGATGTTTCATAGAAATGAAATTATACATATGTAGTCTTCTGCATCTGGCTTCTTTCACTTAGCATGGCGTCTGTGAGGTTCATACACATCACAGCCTATGGCAGTGCTTTGCTCCTTCTTACTGCTGAGTACTCAGGTGGAACTCAGATCAACTGTTGACTCTGCCTCTTCTTTCTGGCTACATGACCTTGGACAAGTGTCTTGACCTCTTTGAGCCATAGTCTCCTCACCTATAAAATAGGGATAATAATAGCACATTTTTAAGAAGACTCTTGTGAAAATTAAATAATGTCTGTGAGGGGTTGGACATGTAGCCGAGCACACAGTGAAGGCTCTGTGAACAATAGTTTTACTATGTTATTCTCCTGAATGGACTGAAAGCTAGAACAGACATCAGAGACTTGAGGTTGGAGGTGATGCAATGTTCACACACATTTAAAAACAACAACAATAACAACAACAAAGCACTAGGTTTGGTATTTCACTAAGGATGTTGAGTATGAGACAGATCTTGGGAAAGAGAGGATAGAATTAACTCTGAGAACAGAAACCATCTACCCATCCCCTCACCCCACCTCAGTTCACTGTCTTATTAAGACAAACTTACTGGTCCATTGTATTCATTAGCATAAGTTTTGCAGAGACAGATAATGTTATTGCTCATTACTGGAACTTCTTGAAAGACACATTAGTGCTTCAACAGAAAGCATCAATAGTTTATATCCCAAGACTCTTGGAACCCCTCACCCCCAAATCAAGATCCTGATCCTACATGGAAATAACCACTTTATTTATTTAAAAAAATTTTAAGTTTATTCACTCTGAGAGAGAGAGAGAGAGAGAGAGAGAGAGCAAGCACAAGTGGGGGAGGGGCAGAGAGAGAGAGAGAGAAAGAATCCCAGGCAGGCTCTGCACTCAGTGCAGAGCCTGACGTGGGGCTTGAACTCATGAACCATGAGATTATGACCTGAGCTGAAGGCAGAGGCTTAAATTACTGAGCCACCCAGGTGCCCCTATTTATTTATTTTCAAATGTTTGTTTATTTTTGAGAAAGCACAAGAGGGGGAGGGGCAGAGAGACGAGGGCAGAGCATCTGAAGCAGGGCTCTGCCCTGACAGCTGTGAGCCTGATGTGGGGCTCGAACTCATGGAACCGCAGGATCATAACTTGAGCCGAAGTGAGATGCTCAACTGAGCCACCGAAGTGCCCAGGAAAGAACCACTTTATTTATTATTTGTTTTAAAGTTTATTTATTTGAGAGAGAGAGTGTGTGTGAGTTGGGGAGGGGCAGAGAGAGGGAGAGAGAGACAGAATCCAAAGTAGGCTGGGCACTGCCAGCACAGAGCCCAATGCAGGGCTTTAACACACTAACCATGAGATCGTGTTCTGAACCGAAATCAAGAGTTGGAGGTTTAACCGACCGAGCCACGCAGGTGCCCCCAGAAAGGCCCACTTTTAAGTACATAAAATTTTGTCCTGGTTTGAAACTAAAAGCCCTGTATTTCTGGAGCTCTGCCCGCCCTGGGTAAACTGGGATACTTGGCTACCGCATTGCACAATCTCATAGTTGTCCCACCTGTCCCTCTAAAGATACTTTAGATGCTTCCATGTGGAAGTGCTCTCTCTCTCTCTCTCTGGTGAGCAATAAACTCCTTGTCAGAGCTTTCCTTTTGGGGAGAAGGGTTCGAACTGCTGTCAGTCAAATGTAAACGAGTTAGGAGAGTTTGCAAACTGTCTGAGTGTGGTTTGCAGTCTGGAAAGCTGCTCCATGAGAGAGTACTGTTGAACAAGCCGGACTTGAGTGAGTGCCCCAAGAGAGAGCCACAGTGCAAGGCAGCCAGCCAGCTGAAGCCGCTTTAGGGGTAGTGGCTGGAGAAAGGAGAAACTGCTGTGGGTTCCAGCTGATTAAATGAGGCTGAAGCTACCTGGCGGCTCTAAGGGCAGAAAGCGGTGGGAGAGGCTGCAAGGAGAGGTGGGGAGAGACAAAAGAGGTGGATTTCTTAGGGGAAATCTAAGAGTACAAAAAGGGACAGACAAGAGTTACCTCAAGAAAACATCAAGGAAAAGAAGCCACTTTCTGAGGTAAGAAGACAGCTGATCATGCTCATAAGTGACTTAAAAAATAAAATAAAATCTTTGCTGAGAGAAAGATAAATAGATACTGTATGACTTCACTTATATGTGGAATCTAAAAAAGCCAAATTCCAGGGCACCTGGGTAGTTGCATCTATTAAGCGTCTGACTCCTTGATTTTGGCTCAGGTCGTGATCTCCAGGTTCATGACATCAAGTCCCCTGTTGGGCTCTGTGCTGACAGCACGGAGCCTGCTTGGGATTCTCTGTCTCCTCTCTCTCTGCGCCTCTCCTGCTTGTTTCCTCTCTCTCTCTCTCTCTCAAAAATAAATAAACTTAAAAAATAAAAATAGAAAAGCCAAACTCAGAGAAATAGGGACTACAGTGGTGCTCACCAGGGGCTGGGGAAGGACGGGGAGATGGGGAGATACCGGTCAAAGTGTACATCTATTTATCAGATTAACAAATTCTGGGGATCTAATGTACAGCATGCTAATATACTTGAAAGTTGCTAAGAGAGATCTTAAATGTCCTCACCACAAAAAAGAAATGGCAATTATATGACAGGATGGATGTGTTAGCTAATGCTATGGTGGTAATAATTTTGCAGTATACGAATGCGTCAAATCAACACATTGTACACTTTCACCTTACACAGTGCTACATGTCAATTATACCTCAAAACTAGAAAAAATAAAAACCCTGCTGCAGCACAGAAGGGGGAGGGGCACGGACTGCCAGCTTAGCTAATGGAGACAGATGTGAGAAGCGAATGCAGCTGGCATAATCTTTTCAAAGATAGAAAGCAGAGGGGAGTGGAGGTAAGCACTCTTGAACCTCTGATAAGAGGAAGAGGGTGAAGGAGGAGTCCGAATTTGAATGAGTTCCAAGCATGCCTGGGAGAGTGAACTTGAATCACACAATTTTGCGTTAAGCGCAATTTCAGCCAAACAGTGCAGGAGGCGACTATGTTGCCAGGAAGCTGGGGACACCAACAGAAAGAAAACATGTATGCCATTGCGGCACAGCAGGTTGGAATAGAGAGGACCCCAGAGTGAGTCTGAACAAAAGCTGGAGACGGCGGTGTCCCCGGCTCAGTGGCCTGGGTCCCTGGCTGACCGCCCACCTTTTCTTCCGCCCAGGACTGTCCCAGGAGCAAGTAATAGCCTTGCTTATCTTAGGGCTGTTAACGTAGTTTTATTTTTGTCTATTTTTTACCGCAATTAGCCTGCCCAAATGAATACAATAAGCATCAATAAAATTTTTTAAATACAGAGCACAGTGTTAATTGTGGTTATCGCTGGTAGATAGTTCTGGAATCTAGGAATATATAATTTTCACTTTTTATGTTTAAAATTTAAAAAAAAAATGAAACAAGAGGTGTCTGGGTGGCTCGGTTGGTTAAGGGTCCAACTCTTGATTTTAGCTCAGCTCATGATCTCATAGTTTGGTGAGTTTGAGCCCCATGTCGGGCTCTGTGCTGAACCTGCTTGGAATTCTCTCTCTCTGCCCCTCCCTGCTTGTGTTCTCTCTGTCTCTCTCAAAATTAACAAACAAATGCAAAAAAAAAAAAAAAAAAAAAAAAGCATACAAAAAATTCCCCAAATTAAAAAAAAGCAAAGGAATATATCTTCTGTATAAAAGTTTAAAAAATATATCTCCAGTGCCAGATCAGCTGCTTCAATCTTCTAGAATGCTCTTCTACGGAGTGGGGCTTTTTAGATGTGCAGAGAAATATTTGAGGATCTTGAAGTTCACTGATTACAAAAGCCCAGCCTTGGAGATTTAAAGGGTAATAAGGGACCGAGTATACTTACCACTCAGGATAGCTCTACCAGCAAGCGGGTGGGAGAGCTGACTTAAATGAAGCAGGTAACAATCATCCTCATTTTTCAGACAAAACAATGAAGACACATATAGCAAGGGTATACATAATCTCCTGTTACACAGAGGCAACCCTGGGTCTTAACCTAGGAATTATGACCCTAAATACTGCTTTATTTTTTATTTTTTTAATAGTGTTTATTTTTTTTTAATTTTTTTTTAACGTTTATTTATTTTTGAGACAGAGAGAGACAGACCATGAACGGGGGAGGGTCAGAGAGAGGGAGACACAGAATCTGAAACAGGCCCCAGGCTCTGAGCTGTCAGCACAGAGCCCGACGAGGGGCTCGAACTCACGGACCGCGAGATCATGCCCTGAGCCGAAGTTGGCCACCCAACCGACTGAGCCACCCAGGTGCCCCTTAATGGTGTTTAAAGGAGATCATCCACCAGAACTAAAAAGAAATTTAAAAACTCATTATTGTTTCATTTCCCTTCATTGGATTTCAAATAAAATGGGAATTTAAATGACCAGTGTTAACAGTGATAGCCTGAATGCCTTGTTTTCACAAACCAGCAGATCAGTACTTTAGCATACATTAGGTTTATTTAATCATCTGACTAGATTTTCTTCGGAGAAACATTTGTTCATTCTTAATAAGAGCAAAGAACTGAGAAATTGGCTTGTTCAAAACAGCTGGCATTGAGGCAGGCACTTAGTACACCCCCGGACAGTATGGGAAATCAGCAAAGTGACAGAAGAGAGTTCCCAGGTTGGGGAGAGAGAGAAAAAGGAAGAGAAATGAAGGTTTAAATCCCTCTACTATTAAGGAACGTTCCAACTACTTCCTTCCTTCCATTTTCCTGTGCCCGCTTTCCCTCTCAACTACTCACCAGGCATCAGAACATGGCACTTGCCTGTGATCCTTAGCCTTAGAGATATTTGTCCAGCCTCAGCACCCCCTCCCCTCCCCAGTTCATGAGTAGAAAGCATGCCAAGCTGGGAAACAAACTGAGGGTAATAATAAAGCTGATTCGGCATTTCACCTGTAAAGTGAGAGGGGGACAACGGCAGACCGGGAGACGAGACAGTTTTAGACTTGCAGGAGCACAGACCCTGAGTTGGAACGAGATGTCTGGAGACAAGACAAGCTTCCCTGGCTGGCATGGTTAAACTTTTAAGAAAAACAAATGCAGGGGCACCTGGGTGGCTCAGTCCACGACCTCAGGATCGTGATCTCAAGGTTATGAGATTGAGCCCCATGTCAGTTTCCATGCTTAGTGTGGAGATTAAGATTCGTTCTCTCTCTCTCTGGCCCCTCTTCCCAGCTCATTCATGCTCTCTCTCTCAAAAAAAAAATAAATTAATTAAAAATTAAAAAAGAAATACAAATATAATAATGTGTAAGACTGTGTAAAACAAGAAACTGAATGTGAATAATGGACAAAATCCTAGCTCTCGGCCAGCCCCCAGCTTCTTTTCAACTCTTACTTCAATTTGATTTTCAATTTTTTTCTAGTCTGCTTTTAAGAAGCCATAGTTCCGAAAAAAGTGGGAGGCATGGGGCACATGGGTGGCTCAGTCGGTTAAGTGTCCATGATCTCAGGGTTATGAGATCGAGTCCCATGTAAGGCTCCATGCTTAGTGTGGAGATTAAGGTTCCTTCTCTCTCTTCCTGTGCTCCTCTCCCCAGCTCATTCGTGCTCTCTCTCCCCCTCTCTCTCTCACTCTCTTGCTCTCTAAATAAATAAATACGAAAGAAATACAAATGCAATAATGTGCAAAACTATGTGTGTAAAACAAGAAGCTGAATGTGAATAATAGCCAAAATCCTAGCTCTCGGCCAGCCCGCAGCTTCTTTTCAACTCTTACTTCAATTTGATTTTCAATTTTTTTCTAGTCTGCTTTTAAGAAGCAGTAGTTCTGAAAAAAGTGGGAGGCATGGGGCACATGGGTGGCTCGGTCAGTTAAATGTCTGACTTCAGCTCAGGTCATGATCTCCCGGTTCCTGGGCTTGAGCTCCTCATCTGGCTCTGTGCTGACAGCATGGACCCTGCTTTGGATCCTCTGCCTCTCTCTGTCTGCTTCTTCCCAGCTTGCATCCTCTCTCTCTCAAAAATAAAGAAACACTGAAAAATTCTTTTTAAAAAGTGGGAGGCAGGCCACTTTCTCTTTGATTAGGTCTGTTCACTCTAGTGGGCACAGTAGACAGAGATTCATTAAAACTAAAGGAATTTTATTGGACGTTCATTACGTGCAACTTTACTGTATTCTCTGGGAGGTATAGGGAGGCAGTAAGTAGTTACTTAACTACTTTAGAAACGAGGTGTGTATATATTGGCAAAGCCATAATTTTGTTACCTTAAATACTTTAAATGCGGCACAGTAGTGAGGTGAAAACTGGTATGAACAACTAGGTAAGTTAATTTTAAGGTAACATTTTCTGATAGGCTTTTATCACATAAGTCACCCATGTAGTATTTTAACATCAAGTATTAATTTTAAGATTGATGCATATTGAAGGAACCCTTAATTTTTATTTTTTGGTTTTTTACTTTATTTTTTAATGTTTATTTATTTTTGTGAGAGAGAGAGAGAGACACACACACAGCATGAGTGGGGGAGGGGCAGAGAGAGAGGGAGACACAGAATCTGAAGCAGGCTCCAGGCTCCAGCTGTCAGCACACATCCCAGTGAAGGGCTTGAACTCATGAACCATGAGATCATGACTGGAGCTGAAGTGGGACGCATAACCGACTGAGCTACCCAGGTGCCCCATGTTTTGTGTTTTTAAAATACCATTATGTAAAAAGCATTTCCTCTGGCATTAAATAGTGTTTGACAACAGGTTTCTAATGGTTGCTCATTATTTCACATTAAACCATTCTCCTAGCTGACCATTTGAATAGTTTCCAAATTTAAAAAAAAAAATTTTTTTAACGTTTATTCATTTTTTTGATAGAGACAGAGCGTGAGTGGGAGAGGGGAAGAGAGAGAGGGAGACACAGAATCTGAAGCAGGCTCCAGGCTCTGAGCTGTCAGCACAGAGCCCGACGTGGGTCTCAAACCCACGGACTGTGAGATCATGACCTGAGCTGAAGTCAGACGCTCAACCGACTGAGCCACCCAGATGCCCCTGAATTTTTACTATTATAAATTATTACTATTTACTATTACTATTACTATTAAATTTACTATTATAAATTAATTCTGAGACAACTGGATTTCTATGTAAACTTTTTCTCACTCCTCTGCTTATTTTTTTAGGGAAAATTTATAGAAGTGGAATTACCAGGTCAAAAAGTATAAAGTCTGTCAAAGCTCTTGGTGTATAATAGATCCTTAGCTTTTGATGTCCTGATTTTTAGGCTAGCAGTAACTTTTTGCTAATAGTCTATAAATTCACAGAAAATTTTTTTTTTCCAAATTATCAATTCTTTTTCAATGAGAGAAATCTTAATTATTCTGCTTTGATAATTATCAATGAAGCGTTTCACTACTAACATTCCATTACTAAGGGGAAAATAATCTATAACTGAAAGGTGGTATTCATAATGTTGATGCACCTTTTAATTTATTGAGGAATTAAAAAATAATAGATGTTAATTCAAAGAGAGTTTATAAGTCTTCAGATTTTTATATTTATTTTTAAATGTTTATTTATTTTTGAAAGAGAAAGTGAGTGGGAGGAGGTGCAGAGAGAGAGGAGGAACAGAGGATCCAAAGCAGATTATGTGCTGATGGCAGAGAGCCCTATACAGGGCTCGAACTCATGACCCGTGAGATCATGACCTGAACTGAAGTCCAACGTTCCACCGACTGAGCCACCCACCCTGACACCCCATATCCTCAGATTTTTAAAGCTGAATGAAGAAAATGTAAGTGTGCCAGCAGATTTTTCCACTAGAAATAGGACATTATAAAAGTGATTTTCTGGGGCAACTGGGTGGCTCAGTCAGTTAAGTGTCTGACTTGATTTTGGCTCAGTTTGTCTGACTTGATTTGATCTCACAGTTCCAGGCATCAAACCCCATGTTGGGCTCTGTGTTGGCAGCACAGAACCTGCTTGGGATTCTCTCTCTTCCACTCTCTCTGCCCCTACCCCCACTCTCAAAATAAATAAATAAACTTTAAAAAAAAGTGATTTTCCAAATTGCCTGTATGATGCATATAGCTAATTGCATGACTATTTAATCATCAGGACTAAGGCGGGTACTTTTGAAATCCCTAATAAATCCGCTTGACTCAATTTAATGAAGCAGTGAATATTAAATCTTATCACATGATCTGCCATAAGTCACAATTTTTATCTACCCAGTTATAGAATTTTTATTGTGATTTTTTAAAAAATCCACATAAAAGTAAAAACATCCTTCTAATGGCAGCTTTTTCTTTATTTCTGTTTTTAATTGAAGAGAGATGGTTTTGCCAGACACTCTTGGTTTCAAATTCTGACTCTGAAATTTCTTAGAGGAGTAAATTAGGGCACAAGCCCCATGAAGTATGTATTACCATCTTCAGTTTGTGTAGTGGAAACTGAGGCTTAGTGAGATTAAGTGAGAGAAGATACATGAAGCACTTTTAGCAGAGTGCTTGCCCTTAAAAGGTGTTCAGTAATTGGAGCTGCTACTATTAGGGGTAACAATGGCAACAATCTGTGTACAATTGAAACCATGAAATCGAAGATACAAGTGACCAGGTTTCATCATTTTACAGGTGTAAGTCTTTATCAAATGTATACTTTGGGGGCCAAACTGTACCCCAGTGGTAGTTTAAAACCCAGGAGAACTGATTTAAATCCACTTAGGACTCTCAATAACTTATAAAGAAACCTGCCATTCTTGTAGTTTTCTTATACAAATCTTCAATGTCTTTTACCCATTGTTAACTAATACATAATTGCTACCTCTTCTGGGTATCTGTTGTTGTATAACAAATCACCCCAAACTAAGTGGGGTAACAATTTTGTGGATTAGGATTTCAAGCATTGCTAAAGTGGGCTTTTCTTCTGCTTCATGTGGCATCCACTGGGATCACTGGTTGGTATTTAGCTGGTGTCTGGATCAATCTAGAGGTCCAAGACAGTTGTGCTTCTATGCCTGGCCCTTTGAAGGTGATCGCTAGAAAGCTAGGCTCAGCGAGGCCCTTCTCCATCTCCGTGTAGTAATTCAGAGCCTCCCCATATGGTCTTGCCTTCAACAGGGTTTACACAGTGGCTTAAGGCTCCAAGCATCTAAAGTGAAAGCTGCCAGTTCACTTAGAAACTGGGCCTTAGATTATGGTGTCACTTACACCATAATCTATTGATGTACCAAAAAAACATTTCAAAATTTGAATAAAACCAGAAATCCATAGGCCCAGGAATTCCAGAAAACCAAAAGCTGGTTAAATGCAAAGACAATGTCACCTAGGTATATTATTTTGAAAGCCCAGAATATAAAGCCTTAAAAGCAGCCTGAGAAAAGAGGGCATGTTCATTATAGGAGAACAATGATAAGAATAGGAATGACTACTCATCAGAAACAATGAAGGCCAGAAGACATTGAAAGATACCTTCAAAGGGCTGAAACAGATTGCCTTGTTAGAAGTCTATACCCAGTGAAAATAATTTTTAAATATTAAGGTAAAATAAAAGTATCTTCAGATAAAGAAAGCTGACAAAATTTGTGGCCAGCAGAACCACACTAACATGCTAAAGGAAGTCCTTCAAACTTACGGAAATGATTGAATCGATGGAAAGAATGAACACTGGAAACATTAAATATGTGAGTATATATAAGAGACTAGTTTCACTTAAATTCTTTAAAAGTCAATCAACTCTTTAAAAAATATAGTAATGTATTATGGAATTTATAACATATATAGAAATAAAATATGTGGCAAAAATATCACTGAAGATGGGAAGAGGTAAATGCAGTAATAATTTTAAGTTTCTTACATGTCATGGGCATTGGTATAATAAGCCTTCTTGATGGACTATGTTAAATGAAGGATGTATTTTGTAATCCCTGGAATAACCACAAAAAATATTACAAAGAGCTAAAAAGTTAAAAGGTAGAATAAAATATTAAAAAACAAAAGCAAAGACAAACCAATTAATCCAAAAGAAGCCAAAGGAGGAATAAAGGAACAAAGAAGATAAATAGAAAATAATTGAAAATGGCAGACTTCAACTATATCAATAACTGAAATAAATGTAATGGACCAACTACTCCAACTGAAAGGCAGAGATTGTCAGACTGGATATAAAAGCAAGGTCCAATTATATAAAATATATTTTACATATAAATACATAAAGTTATTGAACTCAATTTTCTTACTATAAAATTATAGTAGCTACTTAGAACTGGTGCAAAGATTAAGTGAAGTGTTGAACATTTAGCATAGTGTTGGGAGATAGTACATTTTCTAAACATAAGTCAGTACACACATATACCAAATGTTCTATCAATCAGATTTTTTATTAATTCAGACTGACCTCTTTCAATTCATTATTTTAAAAGAGTGTGTTCAGTATATATCCACTTGTTCCTTTTGGGGGCTTTAATCTGATAGTTTCTTTGTAGTTTGATGTAGGTGATTGGTACATAAAACACACTGCCTTGTGGAAACTATTATCACACATTTGTATAATCACAAATTTTAATAAGTTCTATAGAGGATTCAATGATGGATTCACAAGGAGAATAATGTAGGTGGGGGGTGGGTGGGTAGGATCCAGGGTATGTCTAAGTAATATTCAGGAAGAGAAAATAAATAATCAGTAGAGTTGAATGGGCAAAGACCGAGATTAAAGAACTTGGTAGACACAGGCAAAAGCATTTGAAGGTCTTCAGGTGGGGAAGATCTTGGACTGTCCAAGGAATTAAAGAACACAGGTTCACAGGAATGGAGTGAGATGAGGAGACAGATGTGGGCAGGGGCCAGCTGCAGTTCTGGGCCTGGAAATTTCCTTTGAAAACCATGGATTTATCTTAAGAGCAAAATCACTCTGGCTATTGTGCAGAAATGAATTAGAGGGGTCCCAAACAGGCAAGATTAGTTAAGCTATGAAATTACTGCATCCCAAGCAAGAAATTATGATGGCTTAAGCAAGGGTCATGGCAGTGGAGAGTAAAGGATATACTTTTTATATATTAGAGTAGTAGAATTAACAGTGTGTGGTGAAGGATTAGAGGGGGGTGATGAGGAAAGAAGGTATAGTGATACCCCTCAGGTGTCTGGAATTTGCAATAAGATGAATGGAAGTGCCATGTACTGCCTCAGCAAATACCGTAGGAGTGGTGGATTTTGGAGGAAGAGGTAGATTTCATTTGGGACATTTAAGGAGTGACATACATGTGAGACATCTGAGAGGAGATGTCAAGGAGACCAAAAGGTAAATGGCCCAAGAATAAAAAGAGAGGCCTGGACCAGTTATGTCAATCTGAGAATAGTTGGATAAGGTCACATGGGGGAGAATCACAGAGTAAGAAGAGAAGAAGACACAGCACTTGGCCACGTGGAACTCCAGTGTTTAAAAGTGTGGAAGTATAACGAACCAGGAAAGGAGAATGAGAAAGACTTACCAGCATGGTAAAGGATGACCAGGAGTGTGGAATCACAGAGGCCAAGGGAAGAGGGTTTAGGTAAGAATATAATGAGGGGTACCTGAGTGGCTCAGTTGGTTGAGCTCCTGACTCTTGATTTTGGCTCAAGTCACGACCCAGGGTGATGGGATCGAGCCCCACATTGGGCTCTACATTGAACATGGAGCCTGCTTGAGATTCTCTCTCTCTCTCCCTCCCTCCTCCTCTCCCCCTCTCTCTGCCCCTCTCCTTCACTTCTTCTCTCTCAAATAAAATAAAAAAGAATGGTCCACTGTTTTGAATCCTGTGTATAGCTAAGATGTAATTTAGCATAACGTTAGCACAGGGTTAAACGTAACTATTTGTTGAATGAATAGGTAGCTTTTTATCTTTGGAATGCCAGATCTAGGTCACCAACAATTTTAGTGCATATTTTCTAGCATTGCAATTCCTACCACAGAGTACAGTCTAAGCATGAACTGGGAAGTGAGCTCAGAGGAGTAATGTAGTGCATTAGCAGAGACATTGGAAAAAGGAGTGAAGGGACGTTTAGAAGTGGGAATGATGGGCTATGAGTCCTTCCATACAGCCTGTTTACCAAATCACACAGCCGAAAGGGAGGAAGAGGGCAGCTGAGGAAAGACATCCATGAAACAGAGTAACATTATGTTCTTTAACTGCTAATGTTCTTACTGAGGCCTTTTGGTAAGTGTTGACAATATGCACTGACATTTGCCATCTACACTTCAGTATCTATATTGTAGCAAATCCAACTTGATGAAGGGCTCTGTTTCCTAAATAAATCAGAGGGCTTCAGTTCTCTGCTCAAGAGTCCTAGGGAGGTTTGGCTGATGGTGCTATGCTGTTTATAGATGAAACAAATCATTCTTTATTGATATCTTAAAAACAATTTTTTTAATGTTTATTTATATTTGAGAGAGACAGAGCGTGAGTGGGGGAGGGGCAGAGACAGAGGGACACAGAATCTGAAGCAGGCCCTGGGCTCTGTGCTGTTAGCCCAGAGGCCCATGCAGGGCTCAGATTCAGAAGTGGTGAGGTCATGACCTGAGCCCAA
The DNA here is from genome assembly GCF_046562875.1 of Panthera onca. NCBI lineage: Eukaryota > Metazoa > Chordata > Mammalia > Carnivora > Felidae > Panthera > Panthera onca. The sequence continues at coordinate 124,706,880 of NC_138344.1, read as the reverse complement.
GTCCGCTGTTTAACCTACTGAGCCACCCAGGCGCCCCTCTGTATTGATATTTTGTTTCATGCTTTCCTGTCTATCTCAATTCTTTGAGGGAGGGAGAGGGATTCTTTAGCTCTGTTTTTCTCATGCAAGTAGTATAATGCTTTGTTTATAGTCATTTCTTAATAAGTGATTACAAACTAAAGGCATTAAGCATTTGGGTGGTAGGAGCCCAAAAGTCTTCACTATCCTTTTCCTTTGTGCCAACGAAAATCATTTGCAGATATGTATTAGGCAGATCTGGAGAAAGGCAAGATGCGTTATTCTCCTATTTTCTAAGATGTCAGACTCTTAATACCTCATATACGTAAGAGAGGTATCCTTTTAAAAATCCATTTCTGAACTCATCCTCCTTTTAGTTTTTGTATTTAATAGTTTTCTTTCCTCCTCAAAGTTAACACTTTCCCTCAGAGGGAGAAAATGGATATTTCTAAGAGAAATATTAACTACTAGAATCTTAATGAGGAAAAGGCCACAATAAAAACAAAACAGTTGTTTTTAAGAGCTGCAGGATGTATATGGAACTTTGTCACAAATTAATTTCTTTGATTTTTTTTGGAGAGGGGCGGAGAATCAAAATGGTATAATAAGGGAGCGTTATATTTGGAGTCTGGAGATTTGGTTTTGAATTTAAGCCGTTGTTCTTACTGACCTAGATTCTCAGTTCTCTTGGATATTGTACTTTCTTTAGTTTCAATTTGCTGTTCCTTTGTAAATTTCTTGTGATAGATACGTAAAATATGTAATTTATCGTCAGCCTTCATTTTTAATCTGTCTTTTTAAAGCTGTACATTTTCTTTAACTATGACTTTAACTACATCTCATGGGTTTTGATTTGTCATATTTTTATTGTCACTTAAGTTAAAATTGCTTCCTAGTGTCTACTGTGATTTCTTCTTTGACCCATGGTTATTTAGAAGTGCATTTTTTATTAGTCAGAGAACATACTTGATTTTATTTTTTTGTAAGCTATTGAGACTTGCTTTCATGGCTCTGCATATGGTCAATTAAAAAAAAAAATTTTTTTTAATTAAGTAAACTCTACACCCAATGTGGAGCTTGAACTTAAGACCCTAAGATAAAGAGCCACATGCTCCACCAACTGAGCCACACAGGCACCCCTGCATGTGCTCAATTTGAATAAATATTACATGTGTCCTTGAAAAGAAAGAATATGTACTCTGCAATTGTTGGGTACAATATTTTATACAAGTCAGTAAGCTTAAGTTTGCGAATGATGTTCTTCAAACCTTATTAATTTCTTATCAGTATTACTTTTTTGGTATACATAGTCTATAAGATAAAACCCTATTAAAACAAATCCCCACTATGATTGTGGGTTATCTATTTTTTTTTTCAGTTCTATACATTTCTGCTTTTACATGGTTTGAAGCTATGCTCTTACAGATATTCAAACTTAGAATCATTATATCTGTCTATAGTAATTCTTTTTATCATAATAAAATTTCCCTTTTTATATACAGGAAGACTTCATGGTCAATATGTATTGGTATATTTATATCAATTTTCTCTTAGTTATCGTTTGCATGTTAATATTTTTATCCTTACACTTTCAGTCTTTTTATATCATTGTGTTTAAAGTATGTCCCTTGTAAGCAGCATACTTTTGAATTTTTTGTTTTATTAACCTATCTGGCAATCTTTGTATTTTAACTACAATAGTAAGTCCTTTTACATTTAACACAGTTAATATAAATATTACTTGGGGTTAAATCTATTTGTTGCAGAAGTTCTTTATTCTAATTTTTTGCTCTTTTTTATATTAATTATTTTTATTATTCTGTTCCTCACTACTATTAGCTTGTTAGTTATCCATTCTTTTACAATTATTTTAGTTGTTGCCCTATGGATTAAAACATGTATTCATTATTTATAAAAGTCTTACACAAGGGGTGCCTGGGTGGCTCAGTTGGTCAAGCATGTGACGTCGGCTCAGGTCATGATCTTGCGGTTCGTGGGTTAGAGCCCCGCGACAGGCTTTGTGCTGACAGGTCTGAGTCTGGAGCCTGCTTCGGATTCTGTGTCTCCCTCTCTCTCTGCTCCTCCCCTGCTCATGCTCTGTCTTTCTCTCTCCTTCAAAAATAAATAAAAACATTAAAAAAAAAGTCTAATACAAGTTAGTACTGTTACCATTTCTCAGACAATTCAAGGACCTTAGAACAATTAAAATTTTTTTTTAATGTTTATTTATTTTTGAGAGAGAGAGATAGAAAGAGCATGAGTGGGGGAGGGGGGAGAGAGAGAGAGAGAGAGAGAGAGAGGGAGAGAGAGAGAGAGACACAGAATCTGAAACAGGTTCCAGGCTGTCAGCACAGAGCCCCACACAGGGCTTGAACTCATGAACCGTGAGATCATAATCTGAGCTGAAGTCGGACGCTTAACCGACTGAGGCGCCCAGGTGTCCTGGACCTTAGAACAATTTAACACCATTTATAACCCTCCCATTCTTTATTTGCTATTGTGTATTTTAATTCTGTGGATATAGTTAGTCTTTGCTTTGCATGGTTGCAATATGCATAATATTAAGTTACCATTATTTAGTTAAATTTAAATAATATCTGGTCCCGACCACATGGTTCAAATTTTGGCTATCATAATATATTGTGTGAATAATTGCACAAAACTTTGCTGCCAGCTCTTCAGTCTGTGCATCACTATGTACATAACAGATATGTATCATGATAGGTGACCAGTTACACTTCTTTCAAAGTCATTGGTCAGCAATCACTGAGCATCTGTTATCCACTTCATCTATAAACAGTAACACTGTGCAGCTGTATTGGCTCCTTGCCTTCCAGTGGTAAACCCATACGACACTTTGCAAAAGTGGATAATTGAAAGAGGGAACTGACCGGCAGAGTCAGTGCAGCAGAGAAACAAAATGTGATAATGCTGGAAGTGAAATTTGAATTGAGTGTAAATGGAGTCATAGAAGAAATAGCTGAGCGTGTGAATGTTGATACATCCACTATTTGAGAGACTCTAGATATTCAATCACAGGAAATTTGTGAGGGCAAATTATTGACATCACTGAGCAAAATGGTTGCAAATGAAAGGATAAAAATGCCCCAAAAGAAAAGATGCTGATTAAAAAAATAAAATTCAATTAAAAGAACGGTAAGAAATATTTTATGACATTGAAAGAGCAGAGAATTAAATATTGGAAACTGATCCAGACCTAGAAAGAAGAATGACAATTTGCCAAGACATTGACGTGATGTTCTAGTAAGTTACACAGCAAAGAGAAAAAGGCATGTACTGTTCAAACTACTCTTGATTTTTTTTTACAAAGAAATAAAACATTTTAATTGTAAACTTTAATTTTAAAGTTTAAAATTACAGTGTGCTAAATAAGTATCAGTGTACTATTTTTCCTTCCCCTATACATTTATAACCAACAGTAAAGGAGATTTTACTGTTTTGATAACCACTTGTAAAAGTCACAAAATAATCCTAATTTTTTCATTGATTATTAGGATCACTTTGCATAGTTTCAGCATGCAGTTTTATGATCCTACACCCATCATACAGCACAAGAATTGCCTGTGTTTTAAAATTTATTTATTATTTATTTATTTATTTTATTTATTGAAAATTTTTCTAATGTTTATTTATTTTTGAGAGAGAGAGAGAGAGAGACAGAGTGCGAGCATGGGAGGGGCAGAGAGAGAGGGAGACGCAGAATCTGAAGCAGGCTCCAGGCTCTGAGCTGTCAGCACAGAGCCTGATGTGGGGCTTGAACTCACAAACTGTGAGATCATGACCTGAGCTGAAGTTGGACACTTAACCGACTGAGCCACCCAGGCGCCCCTAAATTTTTTTAAATGTTTACTTATTTTTGAGAGAGAGAGACAGAGACAGAATGTGAGCGGGGAAGGGGCAGAGAGAGGGGGAGACACAGAGTCTGAAGCAGGCTCCAGGCTCTGACCTGTCAGCACAGAGCCCGACGCAGGGCTCGAACCCACAAACTGTGAGATCATGACCTGAGCCAGTCAGATGCTTAACCTACTGAGCCCCAAGAATTGCCTGTATTTTAAACCCAGAAAAATATTTTTTTAGTTTTGTGCAGTCCAGTGTCATTTATATTTACCTTTTGTATTGCTTGCTTTTCATTTCCTTCTGTACTTCTGGGCAACTATTTGGCATTATTTTCCTTTAACCTTAAAATTCCCTTTAGTAGGTTCTTCATATGAAGAACTTTTGTTTGCTTGAAATGTCTTTTTTTTGCCTTCAATTTCGAAGAAATTGGCAGATATTTATTATTGCTAATTTTGTTGTTATCCTCATCGTAGGTATCTTTCTATTGCTTTTATAGATTGTATCATTTCTGTTGAATGAATGATCAACTATCAATCCTGTTTGTACTTATTTTAAAGTGTATATGTGTTTTTCCCCCTTTGGCTGCTTTTAGTGATTTTCACATCATCTTTGGTTTTTAATACCTTTACCATGACGTGCCTTGATGTGTTTTCTTTGTATTTATCCTATTGGGGTTTGTGCTAATTATATCTGTGACTTGACATCCTTTATGAATTTTAGAAAATTCTCTTTAAATATTGCTTCTCTCCTTCTTTCTCTTTTCTTTTTTGGGACCCAATTACAGGCATTCCAGACTTTTTACTGTGCCATATATTTTTTATTTTCTTTTTCTCTCCATGCTTCAGCCTGGATAAATACAAATATAAATATATTTAAAGTTTATTTCTTTATTTTGAGACAGAGACAGCACAAGTGGGGGTGGGCAGAGGCAGAGAGAGAGGGAGACAGAGAATCCAAAGCAGGCTCTGCACTGTCATTGTGGAGCCTGATGTAGGACTCAGTCCCATGGAACCATGAGATCATGACCTGAGCTGAAACCAACAGTTGGATGCTTAACTGACTAAGCCACCCAGGCGCTGTGGTTGGATATATTTTTCTGACTTAATCTTCCAGGTTACGGATTCTCTTTTGAGCTGTGTCTAATTTGTTGTTAAACTCGTGCTTGGATTTTATTTCAGTTATTGAATTTTTAAGTTCTTGTTTCTATTTGATCCTTTTTATAGTTTCTAATTCTATTTTGAAATTCTCTAGTCTTTAAAATTTTGAATATATTAATTATAGTTATTAATTAAAGATCTGTGCCTAATAACTCCAAAACTCTAACATTTGAATTTCCTCTCGTTTTCTTTTGTTTGTTTTCTTCTCCTGCTTTTTTCCCCCATATGTTCTTGTTTTGTTTTTTTCTATGCCTTGTTATTTTTTGTTGATTCAAAGCCAGGCATTAGTCTTTGTGAGAGTTGATCTATTTTTCATACTTCTGTGATGAAGCTGTTTAGGGATCCCAGCTAAAATCTTGGGATGTTAGTTTACTGAGGAGTCCTCCTCCTTCATAAGTCCTGAACTCCAATCTTTGATTCACTAGCCCTATGATATTGCCTAATCTTCTGTTCAGTCGGAGCCTCTCAGTTGTTGATTACAATTCACAGAACACCTCAAGAGGAAAACAATCGAATGTTGTTTTGAGGATTTGCTTCTCTAGTTACTTTCAGAGTAATGATTGATCTGATGGAAGCTTGCCTACCATAGCTAAAAGCAACATTCTGAGCCTCAGTGTTCTTGAAGGCAGCAAAATGCAGTGCATAGGGAAAGAATTTTCCAGTAAGATATTTATGGTGTAAAGATTCTGCTCTGATACTTTAGTAACTGAGTGACTAAGGAAAACATATTTATCCTTTATGAATTTATGTTTTCCTTATATAAATAAAAAAAAATAATATCTACTTAATAAGGTTGTTTTTTTGAGCCTTAAATATAGAACATAGAACGTTTATCATAATGTCTAGAACATAGTAGGTATTTATAGAAAACAGGTATTTTTGTTTCTTCAAGGAAATAGTTAATATTTCATAGTATTTCATAAAATTAAGTGGCTGCTTAGAAGGATGTAATGTAATTATTTACAACTTTTAATCAATTGTAATGGACTAGAGAAATAAAAGCAGAATAATTATTGACGAAATGTGCTGCCTGGTTTTAACGTGGTAGGCATGGTGCTTAATGCTTACATGCATTATATCGTTCAATATTTATGCTCACCATATGAAGTTAAAACTCTTATTAGCTTTATTTTACAAATAAGGAATGTGAGGCTAGGAAAGATTACATGATTGTGCAAGGTTAGACAGTGGATGGACAGAGAAGCCAGGGTTCCAACCCAATTATAATCAACTCTAGGGCCAGAGTTTGTATCCTGACTCCTGTTCTAATCTCATGAAGCTACATTTCTCTTCTATGTTTTCCTAACTGAGGAAAAATGTTAGATATACAGAATCTTGCACAGGCCTGGAATCCAGTTAGTAGTCAGTAAATATGTATTGACTCACTGACATCCACACCAATGAAATCTGCTGACATACTAGTAATAGAATGAAATGACAATTTGAGAAGAGAACTTCTAGTTTTGACTTTACCTTTCAACCATGGAAATGGGATTTTGGATGGATTAACAAACTGTGAGAACAAGTCAAGAATTTAATCAGACACAGAAGTTTTGAACCATGGTTGAACACCCAGCTGTTAACAGCCATTTGGAGCCCAGAATTATCAGTCAAGACTGGCTATGGTGGGGTCTGTGCTGCACTTTTCATTGTACTTACATGTGAGTCATTTTACTCAAATTGTAGAAGGAATGTGATTCCAGTCGCTGCAGAGTTGCATCTATTGACAAATAGCTGAATATCATAAAAATATAATGCAAAGTAGAAAGTTAGTAGGGTTGTGAATGCCAAACATGCTTCAAACATATTGATTTTGTTAAAACTTCTTTGTCAGGGGCTTCCCAGATCAGACAACATGTATAACCTCCATGATTTCTCCCTAATTATGCTCCAATTAGTTATACTTTTTTCAAATCCTGTGATACCTGAAAGCTTCCCGATTCATTAGGTCCTATTCATCCCTAAGGTTTCATTTAAATGACACTTCCTTCAGAAGCTTTTCCTGAATTTCCCGATCAGGTAAAATTTCCCTTAAGTATCCCTCATTGCACCAAGAACTTCTCCTTTCATTAATTATCACAGTACAACTTTCTAATTGTTTGGATATTGTCTGATTAGGCTGTACATTCTCTGAAATGGAGAACAGTGTCTGCTTTGTGTGGCCTTTGAATTTTGAGTGTCTTTCATGGTGCCTGGCATGTAGTAGACCCTCAGTGAATATGTGTTAAGGTAATGAATAAACGGTGAATTACTCAAAATAGCAGAAAATGAAAGAAATTAGAAAAGAACACAATAATAAAAAAAGAGGCATTTTTAACAGTGTACCTGCATGGGATTAGAAATAGAGTCTCAAAGAAGATGAGAAATTTATAATTCTCTAGCCGAACATTCCATAGGGTAGTGACTACATGTCTACTCAAGACTTCTTTATTTTGATTAATCTGAAAAATCAAGACTTTTCTGGAACTTTGTAAGCAAAGGATAACTCAAATAAAGGCTTTAATTATTATAAAAGAGAAAAGAGAAACTTCTAAGTACAACTTGTCAAGAATACCTAAGGAATACTGTTTCAAGTAGCCTCCACAAATTCCATCTTGTTATAAGAATGACTAACGCAGCCAAACTCAGTGACTGCTTTTTATTGAGAGGTATCTCTATATTTGGGAAAATTAAATATTAATAGATGGTGTCCACCTGTTGTCATAACAGAGATTCTCAACCCTGGCCATTCAGTTAAACTACCTGGGAGGCTCTTAAAAGATACATATGTCTAAGACTTAATCCAGGATAACTAAATCAGAGTTTATGAGGGATGATGTGCAAATACTTTTATTTAAAAAAAATCTATCTTTAAATTTTGAATTAAATCTGCCAGCAAAATGTTTTCATTAATACAATGTTTATAAAAGGAACTCTGTTCTATTTGAGTTTTTATCACGTCATTGGGAATGTTCTAATGGTCCTGCACTTTCTTATCTATTCTCTAAATAATTATCCTTTGATTTATCAGGTCACCCAAGCCATTGCCACTTGTAGATAACATTACATAAATTATTTTAATCCAAATATATTTTTAATATGGAAGGAGCAATGGAAGACATTGAAAAGATTATTTTTTGTGTGTGTATGTGTGTGTAGAGATCTGCAGAGATTTATAATGGATGAAGCTGTGCCATTTGAAGGAAAAGATGAATTTTGAAAGCTACAAACTTGTTTTCCTAACTTTATATCATACCTATTGCTCTGAATTTTCTCCTGAATTTCTTAGTTTAGAAGTGTGAAGCTTTCTCAAAGGGTTACTAGAATGGTCATTCTGTCCACGTCATAAGAAGTTCCAGTTTCTCCAACTGAATGATACATCCTTAAAGGGCTCTTATGGCTCAATTTGGAAGACAAGATGTAGGAACCATTTATTCACTGGGATGAAAGATGTGATTCTCTGCTTGCTTATCCCTTTTTTATAAACAGGAAAAATCAGATCCCATCTCTTCCTCAAATTTCTTCTTAGCATGTAAGTCTTATGTAATCACTAGGGTGACCATATCATTTATCATCCAAACTAGGATATTTTTGTGAGTTACACAGGGTGCTATTAATAATTATGCATGAATAATAGGTGGAAATTTATACTGAACCAGTACAAACCTATCCAGGATTGCCCAAATGTTTTCTCTCTTGCCCCCTAAGCAGACAAGAACTTTAACTATTATTTATGTATCTCTGCATGTTTTCATTCAACAAATATCTATTGAATATTTACTCTGTGTCAGTAAGTGGGCATTGACAAAACAGACCTGTTCCCCAGCTTCAAGGAACTCATAGTAATGGGTGATATAGGCACGTAAACGAGATTAGCATATACAATGATAAGTGCTCTGATGTGCTTCAGGAAACATTTAACCCAGACTAGAGAATTCAGCATATTCTCCACGGAGGAAGTCTTAACAGGACCTTCAGATCTGCCTGGATGTCCTGTATATCTTAGCCAACCCTCCCTCTTTTATTGTCCATCACTTTTATTTCAAACCTTCTCAAATTTCTAACTCTCCTAACTTCACCCTCAATAATTAGCAGATAATATTTTAATAATTTGTAGAAAAGATTGAAAGCTTGAGATGAGAATTTCTTGAATTCTCCACCAATAAGCCTATTAATCACCTGCATGGCTTCATCTCTTACTACTACTTTCTTGTTACAATGTAAAAGATGACAATTTTCTTGTACCAAGTCAATGCCTTTATTTGGATCCCATCTGTTCTTGCCTTCTCAGGGACCCCCAAATTGTTTGTTCTTCATTCTCTTTAGCCTATCCCTCTCCAATGATTCCCTTCACTGGTCCCAATTACATCTGCCTGGAATGAAGGAAAAATCATGTTTATGTCCTGATTACCTGCTGGACCCATAGCTTGCTTGATGCCTCAAAGGTAACTCAAATGCCATATGCCCCAAACGAACTCCTAACTGTCTCCTTGATTCTCCACAGCAAATTCACACAAAACTTCTCTATCTCAGCAAATATGCTCATCAACCACACAGGTGTCCTGGTCAGACACTTGGATGAAATTCTCCATCTCTTCCCACCTCCAAATCAATCAACTTTTGAGTTTGTTAGTTCTCTTATTTATTTCTCAAATCTGGCCACTTTTTCTTTATTTCCCCTCAACCATTAGCATTCAGTTCACCATCCCCTCTGCCCCAGGGACACTGCAACAACATCCTCACAAGTTTCCTGTCTCCAGTCTTACTCCATTTGACTCCCTTTCCACAGAACAAGCGAATGTTTCTAACACACCTGATCTGCTACTTCCATCCTGATAACCATTTAGTGGCTTGGACCTTAGGGAAGATTTCAAATTCCTTTACGTGGTTCACAAGGCCTTGAACTTGCTTATTCCCCAGTTTCATTTCTCTCTACTGCCCTTCTTCCCACTTAAGCTTCAGCCTCAACAAGTTTATTTTAATTTAACCAACAGCACAGCTTTTCCCTTCTTCTTGGAACTATCTTTCTACTTATTTCCCCCCCAGATCACAAGTTAGGTGTCATTTCCTCTAGGGAGCCCTCTATGATCACACTCTCCATCTAGGTAAGATGCTTCTTATATGAGTTACACAGCACTCTCTAACTGACTACACCATAGTATATCTCTTAGGAAGGAAAGTGGAAACTCCATGAGTTTTGTCAGATGTCATATGTGAAGCATTTAGCAAAGTGCCAGGCACAGAGTAGGGCCCGATAAATATTTGTTGAATGAATGAATAAAGTAATGGTCAAGCTATTGGGACATCCAAGCAGAGACACCAAATAAGCAATTATATAAGAAGATGAGAAGGGTATTTCAAGTTGTTTAACTTTTAGGCCACTAAACGCTGGTGCTGTTAAATGGAGAAGAAGGAACAGTTTAGCAGGAAGATGAGTTTATTTTGGCTATGCTGTTTGAAGTGACTGTGGGACATCAAGATGATCATACTTGGGAAGAAGCTTTAATTCAGGCCTCAATTGTAGCAACAAGTCAGGGCTAGAGATACTCATTTAGGAATTAACTGTATTGGGTAACAGTGAAGCCAAAGGAATGGGAGTGTCCATTCAGGGAGAAGAGGGTATGAAGGAACTGGGACAAAAGAAAGAATGAACTGATATTTAAGGAACTGAATGAAATGAAATAGGAAGTTAGGAAAGGAGAGTGAGGATGAGGAAGAGTAGCTCAGGTAAGATGTTAAAAAGGATGAGAGAACAATATCAAGGAAATCAAAGGAGACAAGAATTTGAAAATAGAAGGGCTGTTCAGGAAATCAAAGACTGCAGAGATACATAGCTGGAATGGTTTCTCAGCCTCAGCCCTGTTGACATTTTGGACTAGAAAATTCTTTGTTGTGGGAGGATATCCTGTGCCTTGTCGGGTGTTCAGCAGATCCTTTGCCTCATCCATTCAATGCCAGTAGCACCCTCCTTTCTAGTTGTATCAACTAAAAATGTCAAATGCCCCTGAAATGATACAACAGACACTTGATAATTGGTCATGAAATGAATCAATTGAGCCAAAACTGACACAGGTTGCTCCTGGTTGTATTGTCATTTGGTGTACCTGAATTATCTTTGTGGCTTGTCAGAATCCATTAAACGAAATAAGGCCCTGGTTTATTTCATATACAGTTATACTCTTTGTCAACTCAACATGGAAGTCCTTTTTATCCTTACTCTTGAGTGCATAACAATTCAGTTTTCTAAGGTTTAGAATTATTTTTGTGGGTTTTTTTTTGTTTGTTTTTTTTTAATGAGAGAAGTCTGAAATCATTAGCTACATTTCTGACAAAATGTAAACATTTGTCCTGGTAAAAAGTGAATCAAGAATCCGTAACTAGGAGAGATGGACTAGACAGTGTGTGTATGGGAGAGATTCCCAGCTAACACTTTGTCGCATCCCAAGATACGTTAAAATACGTTGAGAATTATTAAATTGTCAAGATCAAATGAATTTAATTTTGCAGTAGGTTTAAGAAATTAGGAATTCGGGATTGGAGATGTAGCAAAATCAAATAAACATCTTTTACATATACTTTTCAAGTACATTGGAAATGCAAATATCATTGTTTTATGCAGATACAATGTATAACAAGTATTTTTCTTGATAGAACACATTTAGAAAATAATATGGCTGGCACAGTTGCAAACTTCTCTTTATATTAAAAAAGTGACTTACATCCTGGAAATATTGGGCAGATTTGAAAATGCACGACTGGGAATGGTTTTCAGATGAGTCTCTATAAACTTCCTATGAAGATAACAGTTACACAATTAGAGTTTTAATCATTGGATTTTTCTAATAAGTCACCTTAATTATGAGCAATACATTATGAGAGGTATCCTGGTCCTTATGACATCCATTTTATCATACATAATCAACAAAAATAATACTCAAGGAAAAACAAACATACATTTTTCCCCCAGCAAACCAAGAACTGAGAGTGAGAGTCAAATGCAGAAAATAAAACTTCAAATGTCATCTTTGAATTTGTGGTAAGTTCATATACCTTGTGTGACATCATATTCAAATTATTAACTGGAGGGCAATATACCATACTCATGTTCTGTACGACTACTGAATTCATATCAGGCACATGTCAATGGAAATGTCTTGGAATGCCATTGGAACATATATTAAGAACACATTAAGAGGATTAAATCTATTTGATATATCTTAAAGATGAAAAATAGTGGTATGGTTACAATCTTTTTGCCCAACCAAAATCTCTTCAACCATTACCTTGATCTTACCATCTACTTGCTGCAGTTTGGAAATAACTGGCTGACAAGGAGCTAATTCTCAGGGTTGTAGCATCTTTGTTGCATATGCAAGTTAAAGGTTGTGACTTTTCTTCCAGTTTGCTTTTTTTGGACACTTTTCAGAAAGCCAAGGTTTTTTCCTTATATCAGTAATAAGACATCTTAATGTATTTCAGTATGTCCGCTCACCAAGGTGTTCCATTTTTTACTTCCTTTTTTTGCTACAGCAACTGCTTGATAGAATCCTGTATGGAAGAAGGTGTCCTAACTCACTTTACAAAAAGACAACACCTCATCACACTTACCATCTTATCCATGGGTCTGTTTTTGCCATATAAATATTCATAATTACTCATCATCCATTTACTTCCTTACTTAAAGAAATAAGACTAAAATTGTGTATTTCCCTCCTAGGCTGCAGGGTTTTATTTCTCAGCAATCTATTTCCTTGGTCTCTGCATTTTTTGAACTACTAATTTTTGCAGTGATTGAAATGCATTTGAAACTTCTGGTTTCTGGTTCAGCATGTCAGGAGCCTGGAGAAGAGAAGACATTGGGCAAACCACTGTTGGCAAGATTGTAGAGACAGACAGGCAAATAAAGGGAGTCCCAGACTCCCAGAGTGGAGACTGATGTGTGGAAACCACAGAGAGAACGAGTGTCAGGATAGGAAACCTGAATTGGGATTGGTGAATCCTGGAGGCACGGTGCCGATAGATCTCCATGGGGACACAGTCACAGGGGGACTTCCACAGTTTTGTGAGATTTACCTCCAGGCTCAACCATGTTCTAATAGTAAACAGTAGAAAAAATAGCCCCTTGTGCTTCTGGCAAAGAGAAGAGAAAACCACTTGGAAATACATCAGAGCACTTTGTTCTTCTTAACAAGGCCTGCCCCCCTCCCCCCACACCCAGGGGAAACTATTAACCAGGTCCTAACTGACTGGGGAAGGGGAAACACCCAACTCTAGGTCACTCTAGCCATCCTATTCTATCTAAGGAGAGAAGAAAAAAAACGTGAAACACTTGCGAAGTTCACAGTGAGGCACAGTCTCACTAAAAGACTAAGACCTAATCACATGACTATAGAATGTTTCCCTTCCCCCCAGCACTTCACCATCATATTACTAATGGCCTCTTTACAGCAATTCCTTTCACCTAGTACATCATGCCTGTCTATCAAGACATAATATCTGCAATTTGTTCAATCAGTGCATCAGTGGGGCCAAATTAGTTTATAAAAGGATCTATTAACTTAGAAGAGGGGAGGTGATGTGGATGACAAAAGGGTAGGTTGTCAGCTCTTTACAACCCTGGATGTTTCAGCATAAAGCCGAATGTTGCCTTAATATGGTTTCACAAATTTAGGTCTCATAAATGATCCATCCTTTCTCATAGGTCTCTCACTTACATTCCCTTAATTGGATTGATTAAAACCTATTGGTCCAGATCCAAGATTCTGAATTTAAAAATAAAAGCATAACAACTTATTCAATTAAAATCTCCCAGTAAAAGTGGGCCATGCCAAAGGAAAACAAAGGATCAGGTACACACCTGTTGGGTATCACCCAAGGAGATTGAGTTTCTCAAGCTCAAAGATCGTCCTGCATATAGAACCTGCTCTAAGGGCATGGATCTTGAGGACATGCTTATTGTAAAATTGCACACACTGCTTATAGATAATGTGGACTTAATTTGTAACTTCACTGTCTAAAAATTTGGGTGTTGAAAAGTAAATGACCTATTCAGAAAATTAGAGTAAGTTTACAATGGTATGTAAGAAATTTGACGTGGAACAGAAATACCATCTAAATGTAATTTAATAGATTTTGGGTAAGAGATTCAAATAATGTTTATATTCTTTCACAATGCATGTATTTCTGAAATATATAATTCATGGTTCTTGAATTCTCTCTTTCTCTGTCACACACATAAACACACACACACTTTAAGTGAGAACAAAGACCTTTTTCCTACTACTGATTTAGTTGTAGTTGATGGAATTCAGGACACGCTATCCCAAAACATGGCGATTTAGCATGTTGAACATTTTAAGCTGGAGGAATCTGAGACACAACAGGTGCATTAAGGACCCTGATCTCCTTCTCCTCTGAAGCAAGTCATAAGACTCTCATGTGGGGGGTGCCCTGCCTATATCCTTATCTCAGAAAACACCAAGGGAATCTGAATGAACAATGAATAAGCTCCCTTCAGTTTTCTACCCTTTTGTTCTACCACATTTTCCCATGACTTTACATTCCTCATCAAAACAGCATAAAAACACTCAGGTTTAATCACCTCTTTGGGTCTTCATTTCTTTATGAAGGCTTCCATGACACATAAACATTTTCCATTAAATAAATTTGTATGTTCTTCTCTTGTTAATCCATCTTCTGTTACAAAGCCCCAGCTGAGGAACTAGAAGGGTAGAAGGAAAAACATACTATTTTCCTCCTCTACAGTTTCTGGTGATGAGGATTGGATAGTAAAAGGCTGGGATACTCCATCACCTTGGAGACTGCAGCTAAGGTCTGGGACAACTGGCAGAAAGCCAGCAGAATGTAAGAATTCTTAACGTATCAGTTTTCAGGATCTTTATCTTCGTTGAGAGAGGAAGGTAAACACTTCTCCTTGCCCTTTCCTTTCCAAATTCAGGTTAGCAGGAAAAAATATTTGTATTTGTCAAATCTTTGGATAGTGACCCTTTTGAGTTTAGTGTTAAGTACCCATTGTTTATTGATCCTTTCCCTCCCAGAGTCAGCTATTTTCTTCCTGTTTAGGTTTTTGTTTTGTTTTGTTTTTGTGTTTTGAGAACCTTGCTTGGCTTTTTACCTGCCAGGCTATGCAGATCTTCAGTTGCCTTTTAAGAAATTTGCCTAGGAAACAAAGATTCTGTGTTTTATCAAACTAATTTCCTGTGCTTCATGTTGTCTTTATAAGGTCTTTTGATTACTTACTTATTAAGGTCTCTAATATTAAAAGAGTGGAGGGTTTTGTTCACAACTATGTAATGTTCTATATTTGCCTTAAAAATCTTCTATTGTCAAATTTGGTTAAATGGTTGACCAAGACCTTATTTAATCAAGTGTTCAAATCTTTTGATATTCTTGACAAGTTTCCCCAAATCAAATTCTGAATAAAGTCTTTCTGACTTTGAACTAACTTTGAGCTTTTCCGGAGGATTCCTTCAAAGCAGACTTAAAAAGGGCCTGTATTATCAATCAGTTTTCTTGTTGTACTTGTATAAATAATTGGGCCAAGTTTAATAAGACTAGATTTATTTTTGCAAATAAAAATAGTCTTTGATTATCTATGGTAGAAATGGAGGTGACTGTAGAGAAAAATTTTGTTTCAGTTAGAAAGTATTACCCACTCTTGTGAATGTTTGCCGTCTTTGAACTATTTTTCATTTCCTTGTAAATTAGATTTTGCCATTTTGTACATCTTGTCAGTTGTTACCATATCCAATTTTCTCTCACCTTCCTGACTTGTCATCACTAAAAACGAAAACTACCCATTTCTCAAAGTCCTATAAGCCGAAGCTGGATGATGATATAAACTTTTAGGGAATCACCACAACAGATCATGTATGGGTACTCTTTGTACCTATAACTGTGTGGGTCACTCAGAAATTTCACTGGAACATCTAATTCCATCATCAGAGACATTCACACTGCAAACCAAAAACATTTATTGATTGTTACTCCCTGCCCTTACTACCCTACCTACAGGTGCTTTGAGCCCAACATCTAGAAATCGTGACTGACCACCCTCTGGGTTCAAAAATTGAATTTATAGTTTGTTGGAACCATTAACCTTTGTTTTTCTTTTATTTCCATAGAAATGTATCTCATTAAATGCCTGATTACTAACACCGTTAGAAGCCTAACAGACGGGTGCCCTTGCTCCCGCTTCTATCACCACCTTTTGAAATGAAACAACTCTTTAGGATTGACCTATTCCTAGGACTGAGAGCCTGGTTTGCTAGGACAGGGGATGATCGATCTACCCACTAAGTTTCTGGACTGTCAAACTTCTTGGGGAAAATTTCAGATGAGAGAATAATGGGGTTTAAAACATGCTACCCCAAAATATAATACCTTGGCATATTGAATATTTTAAGCTGAAGGGATTGAGAAACAGTAGGTTCAGGAAGAACTCTCCGAGCCCCTTCTCCCCTGAAGCAGGTCATAAAAGACTCTCATATGAGAGGTGCCCTCCCTATACCCAGATAAAAGAGCAATCTTATTTCTGAAGACAGAGGGATGCCGAGGGTAATCTGAACACGTAGGCTTTGCTAGATCTCCCCAGTTTACTACCCTTAGCTCATACCCCTTTGTCCAGTGACATTTATCACCACCTTCCATTTTTTACCTAACCTAGTATAAAAATGTCATTTCTTCAAGTCTTCATTTCTTCATAAAGGCTCCCATGTCATGTAAAACTTAAATAAGTATTCTTTTCTCTTGTTAATGTGTCTTTGGTGATAGAGCCCTAGCTGAGAAGTTAGAAGGGTAGGAAAAGATGTTTCTCTTCCTCTACACAGCATAACATGTTTTAAAAGACAGAAAATTTGAAATGCTGACGTTTTACTCATTCTTCTCAGCCAGGTTTCTCACCTAAGAAAGTCCACCAATACAAATGGACTAATAAGGATTATGGATTTCAGAACCATGATACAATGATTCTGAGATACAATATGCACAATAAATCCTAAATAAAAGTGATGGGGGAATGACAGCAATTCTAGCCCTAGATGAACATTAATTATCAATTATTAGTGGATTAACTTAGTTTATATCATGATGATTATAACATAGCCTGACACAGAAGACTGATTTCAATAATGTTAAACAAATGAATTATCACAATAGAAATTGATCACATAAATTGCCAAGTTCAGTTTAGCAGTTTGTACATTTTACCTGGATATATTCATAGTAATATACACATAATCTGGAAAAATAAACTCATTATTGAGTTAAAACATATTTTTAAACTCTTGGTATTAATTACCTTAGTTGCAACTTTAAAATTTATCACCTATTAGCTTAAGCTTTCCTTCACTTTCTTCTCTTTTTTAAGTTTATTACTTTATTTTGAGAGAGACAGAGTGTGAGCAGGGGGAGGGTCAAAAAGAGGGGGAGAATTTCCAGCACTGACAGCACAGAGCCCAATTTGGCTGGAACTCATGAACCTGTGAGATCATGACCTGAGCTGAAATCAGGAGTTGGATATTCAACCAACTGAGCCACCCAGGTGCCCCTCCTCTCTAACTTTTAAAATGTTATTAGCCTGAACATTATGAAAACATGTAGGAAGAGTTTTCTTCCAAAGTACCTTTTTCTCTTCAAATAAAGAGCAAAAAATAATTGGCTGGAACATGGCGTCTAGCTAATGAAATAATAAAGACAGCATGTTTGTTTACAGAGCCTGTGTTCCATTTTCCCCCAGTAGTCTTACTATAAGTTGAGGATTATGGAGAATAAATTATTGTGATACATGGATGCCTTGTAGCTCCCTAGCTAATCCCAGGTGCATGAGCCTTAAAACTCATAGAGGTTTCATGGTTGTTTTGTTAGGCGGTATTTTGTAGCTAGAGCTAACTGATACATGGTTATATTGACCTATTTCTCTGTGCCTTCACACGGGCAAGCAGCTGCATGTGTTTTCCATTGTCTATGTTTTCAAAAGCAAAATATTTATTTAAAGAATTGTGTAACATTGTGATTACTGCTTTAAAAGCAGATGGTAGAGGAAAAAAAGCAAATGATTGTGATTATTTGGCTAGAATATTTTAATTTACTTTCAGAATACATTTTGAATATTTGTGGAAAAGGGAAAAGACACATCTATGTATATATTCTGTTGACAAAAACATTAGCAAAGCTTCAAGGTGTTATACTACTGTCCAAAGAATTAGCATCAGAATAGTATTTATTTTGGATGAAAATATACTAGGTACTGAAGAGACTTAGTTTTTTATGTTTTTGATGGTTCAAAATGAGAAGGCAGTGATTATTCTTGCTATAAAGAAAAAAACTCAGAAAATGTGCCTCATACAAATAGCAGTATTTACTATTAATGACTAGGGGCATCACATACAATTCATTGGGGGAAAAAAGCTTATAGTTTTATATCTAAGTGAGGTATATACACTTAGTTGTTAAACAAGTTGGCTTTAGGATATGGAAAGAATAAATATTTAATAATGAACATTTATATTAATAAATTTATTTTATAATAAATAAGAGAGAATAAATATTGAAGTTCATGATGTAATTTAATTTATTTTTCTATGAGTTATGTAACCAAGAATGATCCACAAAGGTATGCCTTAGAATCAAATGTTTCCTTTCAGCCTTGCCAAATGTCTGCATTTAGAAGGTATAATGGTGAAACAGAAATGCATGTGAAGTGCCAGTGATTGACTTGAAGAATTTGCAGAATAGGATCCATTTTTAAGGACAGTCTTTTTTGTTTTTGCAGTAGCAATGCGGGAGGGAAACCTGGTTAATGCTAGTAAAGAGAACAGACAGTTCTCTGTGTTCCAACAACAACAATTTGTGCTCTTAAATTTTTCACATGATGGTAGGGTCATTTCACTGAAATTTTAGCAACATGTAAATCCAATCAGCATTCTAACATTTTGTTTTGTGTGAGTTCCCTGTAATCATAAATACATAGTTTTTATGTATGTGTGTACACGTTGGTGTGAGGTTTAGTTAATTGATGCTGCGTGGGAAACATCCTATTTATTAAAAAATATAAATTATGAATGGATGAGCATGACTGAATTTTACTGAGTTGAGAAGCATAGTTGATCTTCCTTGCCATGGCTAAGCTTGTGTGTGCCAGAAACACCAACTTCCCATTTAATCTCTTGGCAATCAGGCTGAGAATATTTTGTGATTTTGCATCAAGCTTGTTAAAATATCACCACTTGGATTTCAAAGGCCTCCTTTTGTATTAAATACCTGTATCAATCAATCAACCGATATCTCACTGAGATATGTCAAGTGCATAACATTGAAATAGTCATTGTGACCATAGAAAGTACTAGTAGTAGAAAAAGAAGAAATTGTTACAAATAATGCAGATACTTAAATATTATGAAACTGTGGATTATAAAATGGGTAATATTAATATGACATTTATCACTTGCCTGCTGTTTTTACTTTGCTGAGAAGATTCTCATTAGTGAATTTATTTTACTATTGTGTTATATATATATATATATATATATATATATACACACACACACACACACACACATACATACACACACACACACACACACACACACACTGTGGTAAGTTATGAGGAATGTAGCAAGTACAGGAATTAAAGTCAGGGATGTAGATCCAGAAGGATCATGCAGCCAAATATTTGGGACTCTTTATATAATATACAGACTATATTTTTAAATATGAAAAAATTATTATTTAAAAATTTTTTAAATGTTTATTTATATTTGAGAGAGGGAGAGAGCGTGAGCACAGGCAAATGGGGGAGGGGCAGAGAGAGACAGAGACAGAATCAGAAGCAGGCTCCAGACTCTGAGCTATCGGCACAGAGCCAGAAGTGGGGCTCCAACCCAAGAGCCCTGAGATCATGACCTAAGCCAAAGTCAGACACTCAACTGACTGAACCACCCAGGTGTCCCTAAATATGAAAAAAATTTTAATCTGTACTATGTGTGTTTTCTGTTTCAGTGGTAGAATGGCATTTTAGTCAATGTTCCTACTGAATTATTTATAAGTAACACAAAAATACCAGGTGATACCTACAATTCAAGGTACTATATTGCAACCCACCACCAGATTCCAAATGGAGATGTGAATCATCATTTTGGGACAGTTAATTTCTGTTTGAGCTTTAACTTTTGTGATCTTGGACTTAGAAATACAAGCAATGTCTTGACAAGTTTGGCTGTATGGAAATTGTCTAGCTTAGGCCATCTGGGATAGTTTTCTATACACAACAAATAATTTGGCTTAGTTCTTCAGATTAAAAAAATATATACATAATTTGGTTTTATTTCATTATTTAGGACACTTTGTGTATTAAAACTTAAAATATTTTTTAAGTTTATTTATTACTTTTTGAGAGAGAGAGAGTAAGAGAGTGTACAAGTGGGAGAGAGGCAGAGAGGGAGAGAGCAAAAATCCCAAAAAGGCTCTAGCATGGAGCCCAACATGAGGCTCAAACTCATGAACCGTGAGATCATGACCTGAGCTGAAATCAAGTGTTGGATGCTTAACTGAGCCACCCAGGCACCACTGTATTAAAAGTTTTTAATACAAATTTAACGTCTAATTTACAGCCAGTAAGATGCATAAATCTTAAATGTATAATTATATACTTAAGTGTATACAAGTATGTATGTGTACTTATACTTTCCATATGTACACATCTATTCTCATGACCAGGACTTGGATCAAAATATAGACTATTCCCCTGCCATGCACCTTTTCTGACCAAACACTTTGAAACTAGGTGTCAACCATAAGAAAAAATCTGGAAAGACCATAAATACATGGAGGTTAAACAACATACTACTAAACAATGAATGGGTCAATGAGGAAATCAAAGAAGAAATTTAAAAATACATGGAAACAAATGAAAATACAAGAGTCCAAAACTTTTGGGATGTACAAAAGTGGTCCTCGGAGGGAAGTGTATGGCAAGATAGGTCTACCTCAAGAAGCATGAAAAATCTCAAATAAACAACCTAATCTTATCATCTAAAGGAGCTAGAAAAAGAACAACTAATGAAGCCCAAAGCCAGTAGAAGAAAGGAAATCATAAAGATTAGAGCAGAAATAAATGATATAGGAACTAAAAAAACAAAACAAAACAAAACAAAAAACCATAATAGAACAGATCAATGAAACCAGGAGCTGGTTCTTTAAAAAAATTAATAAAATTGATAAACCTCTAGCTAGACTTATTGAAAAGAAAAGAGGAAGTTCTCAAAATCACAAATGAGGGAGGAGAAATAACAACCAACACCACAGATATACAATTATAAGAGAATATTATGAAAATCTATATGCCAACAAAATGGACAACATAGAAGAAATTGAAAACTCCTAGAAACATAAATTACCAAAACTGAAACACAAAGAAATAGAAAACCTAAACAGACTGATAACCAGCAAAGAAATTGAATCAGTAATCAAAAAACTCCCAACAAACACAAGTCCATTACCACAGGTGAGTTCCACCAAACATTTAAAGAGTTAATACCTATTATTTTCAAACTATTCCAAAAAATAGAAAAGGAAAGAAAACTTCCAAAATAATTCTATGAGGCCAGCACTACCCTGATACCAAAACTAGGTAAAGACAGCACTAAAAAATAGAACTACAAGGCCAATATCCCTGATGAACATAGATGCAAAAATTCTCAACAAAATGTTAGCAAACCAAATCCAAACGAATTTAAACAATACGTTTAAAAATTCACCATGATTAAGTGAGATTTATTCCTGAGATGCAAGGGTGGTTTAATATTCACAAATCAACATGATACATCACATTAATATAAGAAAGAATAAGAACCATTTGATCCTATCAATAGATGTAGAAAAAGCATTTGACAAAGTACAATATCAATTCATGATGAAAACCCTCAATGAAGTAGGTTTAGAGAGAACAACCTCAATATAATAAAGGCCATATATAAAAAATGCACAAGTAATATGATCCTCAATGGGGAAAAACTGAGAGCTTTTCCTTTATAGTCAGGAACAAGACAAAGATGTCCACTTTCACCACTTTTATTCAGCATAGTACTGCAAGTCCCAGCCACAATAATCAGGCAATAAAAAGCATCCAAATAAGCAAGGAAGAAATCAAACTCTCACTCTTCACAGACAACATGATACTCTGTATAGAAAACTGGAAAGACTCCACCAAAAACTGCTACAACTGATAAATGAATTCAGTAATGTTGTAGGGTACAAAATCAATGTACAGAATCTGTTGCGTTTCTATACACCAATAATGAAGCAACAGAAAAATTAAGAAATGCAATTCCATTTACAACTACACCAAAAATAATAAGATATCTAGGAATAAACCTAACCAAAGATGTGAAAGACCTATCTATCCTCTGAAAACTATAAAACAGTGATGAAAGAAATTGAAGACGACACAAAGAAATGGAAAGACATTCCATGCTTATGGATTAGAAGATCCAATATTGTTAAAATGTCTATACACCCCAAAGCAGCATACACATTTGATGCAATCCCTATTAAAATACCAAGAGCATTTTTCACAGAGCTAGAACAAATAATCCTAAAATTTGTATGGAACTACAAAAGACCCCAGATAGCCAAAGCAATCTTGGAAAAAAAAAAAGCAAAGCTGGAGGCATCATAATTCTGGACTTGAAGTTATAGTACAAAGCTGTAGTAATCAAAACAGTATGCCACTGACACATAAATAGACACACAGATCTATGGAATAGATTAGAAAACCCAGAAATGGACCACAACTGTATGGTCAGTTAATCTTCAACAAAGCAGGAAAGAATACCCAATGTGAAAACCAATGTTTCTTCAACAAATGGTGTTGGGAAAACTGGACAGAAACATGCAAAAGAATGAAACAAGACCACTTTCTTATACCATATACAAAAATAAATACAAAATAGATTAAAGATCTAAATGTGATACCTGAAACCAACAAATCCTAGAAGAGAACACAGGCAGTAACTTCTTAGCAACCAGCCATAGCAACTTCTTTCTAGATATGTCTCCTGAAGGTGAGACAGATGAAACAAAATAAAAAATAAACTATTGGGACAACATCAAAATAAAAGCTTCTGCACAGTGAAGGGAACAACAAAACCAAAAGGCAACCTGCAGAATGGGAGAAGATATTTGCAAATGACATATCTGATAATGGGTTAGTATCCGAAATATACAAAGAATTTGTAAACCAACACCCAAAAAATGAATAATCCACCTAAAAATGGGCAGAAAACATGAGTAGTCATTTTTCCAAAGAAGACATACAGGTGGCCAACAGATATATGAAAAGGTACTCAACATCACTTATCATTAGGGGAATACAAATCAAAACTACAATGAGATATCACCTCATACCTGTCAGAATGGCTAAAATCAACAACACGAGAAAAAATAGGTATTGGCAAGGATGTGGAGAAAAAGGAACCCTCTCGCACTGTTGGTGGGAATGCAAACTGGAGCGGCCAACTATGGAAAATACTCTGGAAGTTCCTCAAAAACTTAAAAATAGAACTATCCTGCAATCTAGCAATTGTACTACTGGGTATTTACTCAAAGATTATAAAAATACTAATTCAAAAGGATACATGCCTCCCGATGTTTATAGCAACTTTTTCTACCATAGCCAAATTATGGAAACAACCGAAGTGTCCATTAACTGATGAATGGATAAAGAAGATGTGGTGTACATATTAAATGGAATATTAGTCATCAAAAATGAAATCTTACCATTTGCAATGACATGGAGAGTATTATGCTATGCTGAGTGAAATAAGTCACTCAGAGAAAGACAAATACCATATGATTTCACTTATATGTGGAATTTAAGAAACAAATGGGAAAAAGGAAAAAAGAGGCAAACCAAGAAACACCTTCTTAACTATAGAGAACAAACTGTTACCAGAGGGGAGGTGGGTGGAGGGATGGGTGAAATAGGTGATGGGGATTAAGGAGGGCACTTGTGATGAGTCCTGGGTGATGTATGGAAGTGTTGAATCACTATATTGTGATTGTAATAAACACACAGCACTCACTATGCCAAACACTATAAAAGCGCATTACATATATCATTACATCTTCCTAACAGCCGTGTGAGTTAGGGTATATTATTATCCCCATTTTATAGGTGATGATCTGAGGTACAGAAAGGTTAAATAATTTGGTAAAAGCTACGCAGCTGCAAGTATGAGAGCCAGCTTTCACTCACAGGGAAAAAAAAGACATCAGATTCTTTAGCATATTCTACTGCCATTCTGCAAAGTATAGAATGTGATAACAATACCTACCACATAGGCTTGCCATGGAGATTTAATAAATTATTATTGGAAACACTTAGAACAACATTGGCATATTATGAACACTAACGTGTTTTTGTTAAAGAAACAAAAACATATAAATCTGTTGGCCAATTTATTAATCAATGATGAGAAATACAATGTCCAATGGGCCAGAATATTCATGATGACATGCATATTTTTTCTTGTGCACGGACTACTGTAGGGAACTAAGACAGATGCAGAAGATTGCTTGAAGGGCATGAAATCAATCAAAACAAGGAGATGAAATGGATTTTAAATGTTCTCAGGCTAAGAGAGCCTACCAATACCATTTTACAAGGAATGGTTTTGCCTGTAGGGTATGATATCCACTAGTAAACGTCCACAGATTTAAGTTTCCTTTGTCCAGGACATTGACTAGATGGAAATTTCCACAATTCTTATCTGTGAATCCACTTTTTCTCTGCCTTCAGCTGATCAATCCTCTGCCTGATGGATGTTTTCTTCAACCAGATTACAGAGGGTCATACTATTTCCTTTATAGGATTTCATATGTCTCTATTATGATCCCTTACGTGTTACTTAAGAAATTTACTTTATTTCATTTGTTTCTAATTTTCTAGTAAGCATTACAGTGCAGCTTCAATATTACTGGCAATATTTTATTATAGACCTATCCTTAGACTCTTGTTTGTGTTGTGTTCCTTTTAAATGAAAAAAAAAAATGTAAGGGCGCCTGGGTGGCTCAGTCGGTTGAGCATCTGACTCTGGATTTCCACTCAGGTCATGATCTCATGGTTTGTAACAGTGAGCCTCACATTACCAAGCCTGCTTGGCATTCTCTCTCTTCCTCTCTCTCTGCCCCTCCTCTGCTTGTGCGTGTGGACATGCTCAATCTCTCTCTCTCTCAAAATAAATTAATAAACTTAAAAATAAAAGAAAAAAATGGAAATGGTTTCCTTTAATACTCTTCTTCAACAGGTGAGGAAACCTTTAGGTTTTGAGGAGCACAGTTTAGAACCTATGTATTTGTCCAAATCTTGTTATTTTATGGACGAAGTAAGGTCAATAAATAATCTGGAGTTCATTTATAATATGAAGAAAGGTTAAGTGACTGAAGTTCATATGATAAAGTGAAAGCAGTCCAGTTTCCTGCAAACTTTTCAGTGTAAAGCATATATAGATAATCTGAAGATTCCTTCCTTTGCTATGAAGCTGACTCAGAGGCACTTCAGGAATCAACATGTATTTAAAAATACTACATATAAGTTGAGTGCCTACACATTCCAGGCATCACGCATGGTGTGGGGAATGCAGTGGTAAGCAAGGTCAGATAAAGGTCCTGCCTTCATGAAGCTAAAACCAGTGGGGGAATTTGACATTTAAAAAAAATTTTTTTTTGACATTTATTTATTTTTGAGAGACAGAGAGAGACAGAGCACGAGTGGGGTAGGGGCAGAGAGAGAAGGAGGTACAGAATCTGAAGCAGGCTCCAGGCTCTGAGCTGTCAGCACAGAGTCGACGTGGGGCTCGAACTCACAAACCATGAGATCATGACCTAAGCCGAAGTCAGAGGCTTAACCGACTGTGCCACCCAGGCGCCCCAACAAGACATTTTTTAAGACCCACTTAAATAACTATATTATTATCATGGTGTTAGTGCTATGAAGGAAGAGTATAGATCTATGTGAGTGTAGAGAAGTCCTCTCTAAGGAACTGATTTAAGCTGAAGGCTGCAGTTGACAACAGATTCTGAAATGAAGTGTCAGTGAAGGAAGCAAGGTGGCAGATTGGGAGTCAGGACTTCATGAACTTCCACCAAAAAAGGGCAATAGC
Organism: Panthera onca; assembly: GCF_046562875.1. Lineage (NCBI taxonomy): Eukaryota > Metazoa > Chordata > Mammalia > Carnivora > Felidae > Panthera > Panthera onca. The sequence goes on along the minus strand of NC_138344.1, from coordinate 124,680,689 downwards.
AAGGTGAGGTAGATATCAAAGTGAATTATATATTGCAAAATACTGAATGTCAGAAATTATAATGTTTGAGGTCTTAAAATGATGCCATAAACACAGCTGGCATTCAGTATGTACTTCTAGATAAAGCAGCTTGGTGAACACGTGTCATCTGTCCAGTGTTCTAAAAGTAGTTTTTGTTTTTGTTTTTGTTTTTTACAAATGGCAATGTAGGCTTTGGCAGAGGGTGACATTTTTTTCTGGCTCTGATATGCGAATTGGAAATAAATTCACGGTCTCATTAAAATTTCAAAGTATTGTCTGTGAATTTTATCGAGGGAGAAAAGAATTTATTGGCTTAGGACACTTTCAAATCAGTTCCCAGTTTCAAATTAGGAAAACGAGCTAGATATCAAGAGATAGTATGCGTATATTTGTCTCTCTATATTCTATTCAGAAATGTTGAATACAAAGGTCAAATGTATTTGGAGGAGGGTGGTTTGTGTGTATGTATGTATACATGTGTTATATGTATGTTTTTGTTATTACTATTATGGAAAAGAAAAATAATTTTATCTGAAAAATGCAAGTACTTTCCATTCCTAATTTGCATTTCAGGTGTTAACATTGTTTTTTAAGTTTATGTAATTTGAGGGGGGCGGGCAGAGAAAGAGAGAAAATCCAAAGCAGGCTCCATGCTGTCAGTGCAGATCCCAATACAGGGCGTGATCTCACAAACCATAACATCATGACCTGAACTGAAATCAAGAGAGAGACACTTAACTGACTGAGCCATCCAGGCGCCCCAGGTGTTGACATTTTTGTATGAGTTAATTCTCCTTTTTGTGTTTGTTTCAACGGTTCTACGTTGATTTGAAACCACATTCTTCCTACCCACCATCTCTGTTCTTCATTCGTTTGTATAGATCCAAATTTCCATTTGGTATTGTTATCTTTCTGCCTAAAAAACTTCCTTTAGTGTGTTATTGCTGCTTTTAGTGCAAGTCTACTGGCAATGACTTTGCTTAATGTTTGTTTATCTAAAAAGTCTTTGTTTTGTCTTCAATGTGGAAAGATATTTTCACTGGGCATAAAAATATAGGTTGGCAGTTTTCTTTCAGTAGTTGAAGATGTCATTCTGTTGCATTACAAACTGTGTAGTTTCTCTTTTAAAATATTCTCTACCACTGATTTTCAGGAGTTTGATTATAATGTGCCCTGATGTAATTTTCTCTGTTCTTCTTGGGGCTCATTAGAGCTTTTTGGAATTGTAGGTTTAGAGTTTTTATCAAATTTGGAAAATCCTGGGTCATTACCACTTCAAATATCTTTTATTCTGTTCCCTTTCTCTCTCATCTCCTTTTGGAGCTCCAATCACATGTATATTAAATGAGTTAATATTTCCACAAGGTCAGTGATATACTCTTAATTTTTTTTATATCTTTTTTTCTCTCTGTACTCAATTTTGGATAGTTTCTATTGCTGACTTTTCGAGTTCTTAGGTTTTGTTTCCTTCTGTAATGTTTACTGTTATCAAACTCCTTCAGTTAATTTTTCATTGTATATATTTTTACCCATAAAAGTGTCACTTGTTTCTTCCTTATATCTTCTTTATGTCATGGTTTTTTTTTAATTTTCTTGAGTTTATTTAGAAGCCGTATAAAAAATATTTTAAAGTCATTGCCTATAATTCCATTATCTCTGTCATTCTAGGTCTACTCCTACTAACTGTTTTTACTCTTTATTGTGGATCATACTTCCTTTTTTTTTTTTTTTTTTTTTTAATTTTCATTCCTGTTGCCTGGAGAGATAAGATAATGTGGAATTTGCTACTGGAAGGAAAAAAAAAAGATCTACTGAGGTTCACTGTGGTAGTAAAAGATGGCTACAAATTTCCCTCTCTTTGAATCTGGGCTGGCCTTGGGTGCTTAACCAAAGAATGTGGTAGAAGTAATGCTGTTGGATTTTGAGGTTATATTGAAATTCTTATAGCTTCTGCCTGGGTCTCCTGGAATACTCTCCAGGAGAGCCCTGAATTTTCATGAAAGAAGTATGACTATCTTGAAAATATCACTTAGAGAAGCCACATGTAGAAACTGGAGTCAAAGTCCCACTCGAGACCAGCATTCAGCCATCCCCACCAAGGCAGCGGACATGTGAATGGAGCCAGCTTAGACTCTCCAGCCGTACCCATTTGTCATCTGAATACCACTGAGTGAACGCTTATGATGCCATAAGAATGATACAGCTGTATCTTACTCTAATTCCTGACATATATCATTAGATATCATAAAATGGGTTTTCTGATTGCTGTATAATTGACATACAATGTTACATTAGTTTCACAGATTGAACATAGTGATTCAACAACTCTATGCTATGCTCAACACAAATGTAGCTACCACCTGTCACCATACAGCATTATTACAATACTATTGGTTATATTCCCTATGCGGTACATTTTATCCCCCCAATTTGTTAATTCCATAACTGGAAGCTTGGTTATGGTACCTCCTTGGTTAAGGTACCTCCTATTACCTTTCACTCATTTTGCCATAAAATGATTTTTTTAGCCTCTAAATTTTAATGCAACAATAGATAACCACAATACCTACTATATGTTAGCTACTGTGCTAGGAATTTTATACATATCACATATTGCTAAGAGTAGCAGAGTAGCTATATCTTAACGTAGTAAACCTCCTCACCCTGAGATCAAATCAGTAGAATTGATAGAATAAATTCCTACAGAATGATAGCAGGTAAGCTTCAGGTCCACTGTTCTCTTTTCCTCTATTATTTCTATTCTGGCTATAAAGTTACTTGAAAACTTGGATAATAATAGGATTTAATAACTTGTAAGAGGCAATCTAGGAAGGAGTCTTCTCCATGTAGCATCGTCAGTATTTATTTTACTACCTGTTTTCCCTCAGTACGATGGAGAAGAGACTTCTGCTGCCTTTTGACTGGACTGGCCTCTCTCAACTCTGCTAGTAACTATCACTGTGACTTTAGGTAAGTTATAAACTTTCTGAGCCTCAATGTTTTGTGCATGTGTAGAGAAGAACATTTTTGTTTTGTTTTGTTTTTTCACTAATCCACAGGGTTGTAATGAGAATCAGGTAAAATAAGCTAATTGAAATTAGATAGAAAATTTTATGATTGTGATTATAAAACTGTTAATAATTATTATAATTAACAAGCATTTAAGTACTTATCTCAAAATATGTACCTCCACCCCACCATCATAGGTAAAGAAGTGGTTTAGAAAGAACAGACATCTCTCATTTTCAAATTGAACTTGGTTCTGATTTAGGAAATACTGGAAGGTAGAGGTTGAACTAAAGGTTCCATGTGGTCTAGGCCCATTGCAATGTCATTTTCAAAGAAATACTGTTAAGTCAATAAAAGGAATTCCTATCTTGTAAAACTTAAAGAATATTGAAGGGAAACCACTCATAATCCTCACAACACATTTTTAAAGGTTCTTTCCTCCACTTCTCCCTCTTTCAAAGCTATAACCTGATAAACTTCTAAAATTCTGTCAAATTTCTTCCTCCCCTTCTCTTTCTACCTCCGTCTTTCTTAAAAATGTTGTGATATGCAAACTGATCTAAACTTACTAGTTATTTCTGCCTCCTTTTTAGATATCTTACTCTACCCATTTTCCTGATTTTGTACACAACTCATAAAAGGAAATGGTTTAGAGAGAGCCTTCCTTTGGGGTAAGGAGGGAGGCACAAGCTAATTACAACATTATTAAAAATAATAACATTAAGGTGATTAAGATGCTTTCTTATAACAGCCTAAAAATCAGCTACTTTTTATAAGGCTGCAAACTGTTGAAAGTTGCATGAGACCCTCTAAATGTGATATGCTTTTTAATAGTCATTTTCTGAAATCATTTCAGCTGGAGGACATTGAAAATGAGTCACCTAAAAACAGCCAAAACTTCATTTTTCCCCCATGAGATGACTTAAAAGGTTTTATTGTTACTTCAACCTTAGGGACAAGCTTTATTAGTATTATCACTGTATCCATTATCCAATTAAGCTTTCTGTATCCAGTATCCAATTAAGCAGACTTGAATTTGTGTGTGCACAAGAGAAAGTGCTATTAACATTGTCAAGACATCAACACACCTTGGATGAGATTTTCCTTATTGAAAAGAGTCACTGGATTTCCCCATCTTTTCCACGATGCCATAAGCAGGTCCTGAGGCAAGGATTTGTGTGCAAGTGATTTACTAAGGAAGTGTTCCCAGGAAAAATCACAGAGGGACAGAGGGAAGCAGGGCAGGAAAGAGAAGGCCAAGGCCCAGACTCAGTGGGAAGGAGCTCTGGAATGTCTTAGGGTTTTTCCTAACTCAGAGTGTGGGCTTTCATAGTCCTACTTCAGTCCTCTGTAAACTCTTCAAATCAGCTTCAGGCATTTCTCTAAGGAGGAGGCATGATCTGCCAGAAGTAAAAGCATCCTGAAGTTGGGAAGGGGCACATAGAAGTAGTAAGAGGGACCTAAACTGATATGGAGTACCACATGTCTGGGGTTCCCTCTTAGTTATGTGCAGGTAAATAACATAGGAACAGACACTGGCAGCTTACCAGGTACCTGCTGCTGGGCTAAGTGCTTCACATTCATTATTTTATGTAAACCTCACAACATCCCTATGATATAAGAGTATTCCTATTTGTCAGCTGGGGAAACTAAGGTTCAGTAAGATTGACCTTCTCAAGGTCACACAGCAAATTAATTGACATAGATATGAACCCAGGCCTGCTGAAGCTGTCCTGGGAAAAAGGGAAGAGAAGCCCTTTTGTGAATTAATGAAGCTCTCTATTCCATTACCTTCTGCTTGAAGGGCTGATTACTAAAGACGATGTGAAACAGTTTATGCAAGATCAAGGGCTCCTGAAAAGAAAGCTTTTACCCCTTCCCTTCTGAGCTGAGATGTACTAGAACCTGTCCAAAGGATGGAGATGGTTCTCAGTGAGATCTACTAAAAGGAAAGACACCTAGGGGCCCCCATGATGGAACTCCACTGAATGACGGGGCAGTATAGACTTCTGAACTAGACCCTGCATGAGTTTAAACAGTTAGGGTGCTAATAGGAGTTCTGTGCAGGGTGGGTCTGTGGCTGGGTCATCCCTTTTAATCTGACCATTATGGAAATAATTACTTGTCATGAGAATATAAGCTAGGGCATTGTAATTTGAGGCATCCAAACATGGACTTTGCTTGGCTGAGTGTAAGATTTTCTTTTCTTTGAAGAACCACTTCATCCCAGACAGGGATCTGGAAGAGTATTGGCTTTGTTGCAGCAGTGGACTATTTCTACCTGCTCTTAGGGAGCAAAACTGACTTTGTGAAAAAGGTCTGTTTCTGTGGATTTTTAATAATACAGCAGCAAAATAGAGGATTAAACAAAACTGCCCTCTTTCTAACACCATAGAAATGAGACACTTGATGTAGATGTTTTGCATTCATGAAATTATCCTTTAGATTTCTAGCTCCCCTAACTATTCAGAAAATGAAATGAGTTTGGATGTATGTTTTCATTGAGAGAATAGTGGTGATGACTCAAAAAACAAATTATAACATGAAAGAGATGGTGTTTACCTGTTTTTATTTTCTTTCAGACTATCTACTTGGAGAAAAAAAAACTAATTGTTACTGTTTCTTTCAATAGCCTAAAAGCATTTAAAATGTACTCAATCTTTAAAGATCTAAAACATGGTATTTCTGATAGTTTCATGTGGATCCTTTACGCATACGATAGTGACCATTTCAAAGTATCTGGACAAATCAACAAACTATTATTTAGGTAGGTGCAATTAGCAACTGACTCACAATTCTTCGGATTACTCGTAAAATTGTTTCTTGCTGCCTCTCTCCAAAGATGAGCAAAATAAACCTAAAGAATAGGCTTGTTTGTGGGGCACCTGGGTGGCTCAGTCGGTTAAGCGTCTGATTTCAGCTCAGGTCATGATCTCACAGTTCATGGGTTCAAGCCCTGCGTCGAGTTCTATGCTGACAGCTCAGAGCCTGGAGCCTGCTTCAGATTCTGTCTCCCTCTCTCTCTGCCTCTCTCTCTCTCTCTCTCTCTCTCTCTCACGAATAAACATTAAAAAAAATTAAGAAAAAAAAGAATAGGCTCATCTGTGACAGCAAAAAATATGGATGAATGGATAGATAGACAGATAATTATAGTGTCCAAAGACAAGGGATTGGTTAAATAAGTTATGCTACATCTACTAAATGAAATATTATTCTGCCATTAAAATTTATTTAAAAGTTATATGGGAAGAGCATGAGAAGATATTTAAAATGTACTATTAGGTAAAAAATGAACCAGTTACAAAAGAGCACATGGATTACAAAACGGTTTTATGTAAATTGTATAAGATGTGCAATAAATGTACCACAAAATGTTAGTTGAAGTTTTCAGGGAGCAGGATTAAAGATATTTAAAATTTTCGTTTTGTAATCTGTGCTTTTTAATTTGCCTACCAAAAACATCTATTTCTTATTTTGAAAGTTATTAACCATTTTAAAAAGCGTGAACAGGTGGAGCAGGGTTGCATCAAAATTATTCATAAGTATAAGCATGCTTTATAGTTCTAGAAGAGTTATTCCTTCATTAAAAGGTCAAAAGTATGGCGCACCTAGGTGGCTCAGTCGGTTGAGCGTCCGACTTCGGCTCAGGTCATGATCTCGCGGTCTGTGAGTTCGAGCCCCACGTCGGGCACTGTGCTGACAGCTCAGAGCCTGGAGCCTGCTTCAGATTCTGCATCTCCCTCTCTCTCGCCCTCCCCCACTCATGCTCTGTCTCACTCTCTCTGTCAAAAATAAATAAACATTAAAAACAATAAAAAAAAAAGCATGGGGGTTGAGGATCTGGGGTTGGGGGTAGTGGAAAGAGAGGAGTTTTGGTTCCTTCATCCCAATACAGTAGCTGTAAGCTCCCTTCATAGAGTAGAGCTGCACTGTCCCATATAGTAATCACAGCCCCATGTGGCCACTGAGCCCTTGACGTGCAGCTAGTCTGAACTGAGACGTGCTGGAAGTATAAGATACATAAAAGATTTTGAAAACTTAAGAAAAAGAAGTACAGTATCACATTAATAATATTTTATTTTGATTACATGTTAAAATGATAATTTTTGGATATATGAAGTACATTATTAACATTAATTTCACCTGTTTATTTTGTTTTGTTTAATGTGGCCAGTAGAAAATTGTAACTTACATATGTGACTTGCATTATACTTCTCTTGGACAGCACTGGAGGGTAGAGTTCAGCCTTAACATTCTATGTCTTTTTTTTGGACCACAAAGGATTCTTAGGAAGTTGTTCTAAATATACAAGATACTAAAACAATTGAAAGAAAAGAAGCAATTACAGATTAAAAAAAAAAAAACCTTTTAAAATCTGAGACAAGATACCCTGTTGGTATTCTATAGTGGCAAAGTATAAATAAATAAGAAACAATGTAGATAGAATTGCTCTTAAAATATATTTCTCAACTGAAGCTTGATGTTTTTCCTAAAACCACACACTTGATATAATTACTATAATGCAAATTACTATTAAAAATTAATTAGTGCTATTACTATTCAATTAAAAGTTTTGTTAATAAACAAATTCATCAAAATATTAATTAAGATACTTAGGAGCCCATGCCCACTTTGTCTCCCATGTGTGGAGTTCCTTCAGAGGTATGACTGTAGGAACAAACTGGATGGTGATTTGAGATCAAGAGCAGAGTGGCAAGGTGGGTGGAAACCCATGCTCTTCCAAGTATAAAGCTGTGTATGTCACTGACAGCTCAGCTTTCCATCTCCCCGTCCTCAGTTGCAAGGGTATGGACAGGTTTGTGAGATCCAGGGCTTATACAGGGTGTACCTGGATACTCAAATCTATGGAAGGAAAAACCTAGGGATTCCCTGGTGGTTTTATTTATCAGGGCAATGGTTCTCCCTCAGCTTTTGCAGACAGGTCTGAAGTTTTATGATGCTATAATTTTATATGAAAAGGAAAGCAAACCATGGTGTGCACCGCTGAAAAACTTCCAGTGTCATGATGGAAAAATATTATGACCAAAAAGGCACATTTGCTCCATGCACATTGTATACAGAAATCATTTCCTATTGACAACCCACTTGAGTAAAACAAAAAAGATAGTAACTCCACATACACATTCCCTCCCCCCCCCCCCCGCCCCCTCCCGGCAATCCTCTCAACCAAAAAAAAAAAAAAACAAAAACAAAAAACAAAAAACCCACGTGATTTTCCATTTTGAATGAAACAGCCTAAGTGGATGGGAGATCCACATGCATCTGTATCTGGGAGGTCATATTCAGATAATTCCATTCAGAATGATTAGAAACACTTTTCAGTAAAGCCCTTTCTTGAGTGATGCCATTGTATATAGCAAAGCTGGCTTCACAAAATGAAAAATCTTTGGTAAAAAGAATTTAACATTTATCTCAACATGGTTTTTAAATAGTGCTTCTTCTGTATCTTAATTAATTGATTCTACTTAATTGATTCTACTTTAATTATGATAGGGGATGAAATATTCTGTTATTAATTCAGAAAATTAATAACAGAATTACTAGCAGAATTAATAATTAGAATTAATAACAAATTAATAACAGAATAGAATTAATAACAGAATATTTTAGAATTAAGAAAAGAATTAATAACAGTATTTTATCCCCTATCATAATTAAAGTAGAATTCATTTTCAATAAAATTCAGCACAAAAATTTTAGATTTTTAAAAAAAATGTATTTCGATGTGATAACCTGGAACTTAATCTTTGAGATAAAAAATGAATTTAACCAAAAGCAACATAATTTTTTTTTCTGGAAATTAAGTGAAAGACCATTTTCTGTAGTCTTTTAGCCAAGATAGAAGGAAAAAAAAAGAATCTGGTCTATTTTGTTTCGACCAGAGAGCAGGCAATTGAAAGCTCCCTGTGGCAGTGAGTTTATTTTTCCTCAAGGGCTCTTGAGGGTTCACACTGGAATGTCAGTGACCTTGTTCTTTCAGAGTTTGTACCAGCCCTTCTCAAATGCCCTCTTTGCTCTAATAAATATACTCCAGTAATTGTAGGTACTAAGTTTCTAGAACCTATCAACACTATTCCCTAAACATCAAGGGGCTGTTCTTTATGACAAAGCAGACTTTCTGCAAGACTCTCACTAAATTCAACATAATTCCCACCACACATCCACCTTATATTATAGTTCAAAGTGTAATGTTAAGTAACTACACAATATAAAATTATTTGGAGGCAGTTCTAGGGAATTATTTTTATAGTGCTGAAGTTTGGAAATTCCAGACAATATTGGACAGTTTCAACAAACCATGTGACAGACAACTGGCAAGGATGCAGTGTCCCTGGTATATTTTTTTAAAAGAAAGACTAAGTTATTATTTCACTCTCTTGTCTTTAGACAAATGGTAAATGTTTTGATCAACTTAAAGGCTACCAGGGAGCCCAACTTAGAAGTGTTTCCCAGAATCGCCTTACTCATTTATACCATTTAGTACAGAAAATTTTTATTTCCATGAAGTAAGCAAGCATGAACAGATTGATTTGACTTGGGATTTTCCTCATCAACACATTTTAAAACCTAAAATCAAGTCACACATTTTTATTTTATCCATTGTAATGATAAATAATAGCTACTATTCATAGAATTCTTCTGGGATCTGTGCTAATACTGTTCCATGTATTTTCTCACTTGACCTTTACAATGATGTGTGAGATTTACCATGATGATCTCTATATTATAGATTAGGAAATTGGAAATGAGAATGGTTAAATAATTTGTCCAAGGACCTTGCCCAAGGATTGCAAGACAACACACCCACATGCAAACAAACACACACACACACACACAAACCTTAATCACTTTTTCCTATTGCTTCTCTGAATATATTTTATATTTAATAATATCAGTGACTATTTATGACTATTATCTGTCCAAAGGCTATAAACAGACTGAAGAGGATGTGGATGGAGAACAATAATTCAACTCAGAGCAGTTTTGTCTCCCCCCTCCTTCCATGTCTTTCTCCCTTTTTTCCCTCACTCCTATGCCCCATGTTCTCCTGTCCTATGATTTGCAATATAATTGAGAAGCTAACACATGTAATCCTCAGAAGCAAATCATAAAAGGGTTTTGATAACATTGAGTAAAATAAGACGGAAATAGGTACTCATAATTTTTAAAATCCTTCAAACATTCCTATAGAAAAACTAAGGAATGCTTTCTCAAAAAGATGAAAATAAAATTTTAAGTAGAAACAAACGAGTGTGATACCTCTGAAGATATCACAATTTGTCTTTGTTATGGTTTTTAATTTAAGTTTATTAGATGATTCAAAATTTTTATTTCTTCCTGTGTCAGTTTTGGAAAGTTGTATTTTTTTTTTCTAGAAACATGTCCATTTTATCTAAATTTTCAAGGTAGGACCATAGTGTTTTTAATATCTGTAAATGACATAATGATAATTTTTTAAATATCTATATGCTCTGTAATGACATATACCTTTTCATTTCTGGTTCTTTTTTCTTTATGAGCCTCATCAGAGGTTTATCAATTTTATTAGTCTCTTTCAAGAATAAATTTTAGGTTTTTTAAAAAATTTCTCTCTCGGGGCGCCTGGGTGGCTCAGTCAGTTAAGCGTCCGACTTCAGCTCAGGTCATGATCTTGCGGTCTGTGAGTTTGAGCCCCGCGTCGGGCTCTGTGCTGACCGCTCAGAGCCTGGAGCCTGTTTCGGATTCTGTGTCTCCCTCTCTCTCTGACCCTCTCCCATTCATGCTCTGTCTCTCTCTGTCTCAAAAATAAATAAACGTTAAAAAAAATTAAAAGAAAATTTCTCTGTCAAAAATTTTAAAGTTGTGCCTATAATTCACTATCTGAACTTCTGTGCATCCATTTCTATTGCTGTTTTTTCTTTTGATTTTTAAAATTACATTCTCTTCTCTTCTTATTTGTCTTTTTTTTTTGTGTTTATTTATTTTGAGAGAGAGATAGAAAGAGCACAAGTGGGGTAGGGGCAAAGAGAGAGGGAGAGAGACTTCTGAGCAGGATCCACACTGTCAGCACAGAACCTGAGGTGGAGCTTGAACTCACAAACTGAGAAATCAAGACTTGGTTGCTTAACCAACTGAGCCATTTAGGCACCCTTGTCTGCTTATTTTTATTGTGTGCAAGACATTGTACCGTACATGAAAAAAAGCGTTGACATAATCTGAGTCCTAGAATTATTTTCCTTCAAAGAGGATTTACATTTGCCTTTGGCAGGTGGTCAGGGGCACCAGCAATCTTAAATCATTTTAATCCAATTATAGGGACTGAGATAATTTGAAACTACATCAGTCCCAGGTTTTCCCAGTACTCCTTACTCTTAGGTGGAGCCCTTTGAGATCTCAATTCAGTGTGTAGAGATTTAGCAGAGATCCCTTCTTGACAGACTTAGATTAGATTTTTTTAAACCATTTAACCTTATGAGGCTGCCAAAACCTCTGTTCAGTTTTTCCCTTAACCTCTTCTAGAATCATCAGCCACTCCTACGAGTCACTGCTCTGGGTTTCTTTATCCTCCTCTTTGCTTCACAATTTTTTCCTACCTTGATTTGTGACATCAAAAAAAAAACCATTTTATCATGCTTTGTCAATTTTCTCATTAGGAGTGGTTTATGTTATGTGTGTGCTTTGTGCGTATTATTTTGATATTCTTGAAGCAGAAGTCCTTTATACTTTGTTTTTAATTTTTACCATTGATCTGTGATTTCTTATGTCCATTTTACATGTGTACGTATTTCTTTTTCATAATGTGTAAGATTTATGGTCCAATTTTAGTTCTTCAGGTAATTTTCTTGTTGCTTAAAATATAATTTTATATAATATAGTAAGTTCTCTCTTTCTTTAACCAATCTATTAATTCCCCACACTGAATGATAATGTTTTTTAGAATGATTTGCTTCTTTTACCTCCTTGTTATACTTTTCTGCTACACTTTCGTTTGGTTATGTACTTGATTTTAGATCAGTCTTAAACAATACATGTTGAAGATGAGAAAACCAGTATACTTAAACTACCTCCCATCTTCTTCTCTCTCTTATTCAGACAGGTGCCCTGTGATAGTAGAAAGATTTTTCAGTTTACAACAAGGTCCAAAGTAAGACAAGGGTTTCAGTCTCTCCCTCTCTCCCTCTCTCTCGCTGTGGGTGTTGTGTGTATGTATGCATATATAAGTATGTCAATGGGGTGACCTAACCATAACCTCTCTTCACCCATCCATCTATCTTACAAATATTTATTATGCACTTGCTCCACGTCAGGTGCAGCTTTAGGTTTCGGGAATACAGCAATAAATAAAACAGAGGGAAAAAAGGCCTGCCTCCATGGAGTTTGTATTCTGTAGATGATAAAGATTGATAGTCTCAGGCTGCTTATTATTTACAGTTTCTTATCTAATCTGCTGAAAGAAAGATAACTTCTTGAAGAGTTAGCTTGTCTACAAATGCCCTCATCAATGATCACATCCTCTGCCTCTGCAGGGTATCTTGTGGGATTTCGGGAGCTCCTTGAGCTCACCCGCTTTGTTCTGTGCATGCCTTGCCCCTTGATATGATATGCGCCACCTGCTTCAGAGAACTCTGCCTTCTCAGCCTATGATCTCCAGTATCCCCCTCATTTCAGTCTACTCCCTTCCTCTCCTCTGATTTTCACTGATCTGACAAATGTTCTTCATGTATATTACAGTACAAGTTAATGAAGATTTTCTAATAATCACAAATGGGAGTGTCTGCTCCTAATTTTTCTTGTTGATTTTGGTTGGTTTCCAGAGAGCAGTATAGGATCTGGATGTCTTTACTATACTGAAACTAAATATTTCATCTTTTTTGCTTTTAAAGTGAGGGGTCTTGAGCCTAGAATGGTTCAGTGATTTGGTCAAGGTCTCATATATAATTTGTAGTAAGAATCCAATCCTAGAACTCAAGCATCTGGGCTCCCAGTTCACTGTCCTTTCCACCATTATATTTTATTTTACATTTATTTAATAAATATTAAGTAAACAAATTAATATCCATAAAAACAACTTCAGATTTGTCCAAACCTAACTTCCTACCTCTTCTCACATTAAAAACACAAGTACATATTCCTACTGATTTACTCAGAATTTTCCATATAAGCAGAACCAACAGGATGCATACACACACACACACACACACGCATATATATATATGCGTGTGTGTGTGTGTGTGTGTGTATAAGGAATTGCCTTGTGCAGTTGTAGAGGCTGAGAAGTCCCAAGATCTGCAGTGGGCAAGCTAGAGCCCCAGGAGAGTTGATGGTGGTAGTTCTAGTATAAGTCCAAAGACCTGAGAACCAGGAAAGTTGATGCTATAGGTTCTAGTCCAAGTTGGGGCTCAAGACCAAAGAAGAGCCAATGTTTTAGTTTGAGTCCAAAGATAGGAAAAAGACTAATATTCCAGGTCAGCAGTCAGGCAATAGGAATTTTCTTTTACTGAAAGAGGATCAGGACAGCTCTTTTTTCCTTTCAGGCCTTCAGAGAATTTGGATGAGGCCCACCCACACCAGAGAGAGCAATCTGCTTTATTCAGCCTACTTGTTCAAATGTTAATCTCATCCCAAAATAGAATAATGTTTGATCAAATATCTTGGCAGTCTGTGGCCCACTCAAGTTGACACATAAAATTAACCAGCACACCCATACTATTAACTGTGATTTTAAAGTCCAGTTTTGGATCAGTGAATGCAATACACTAGCTGTTGAGTAGCATCAGTCATTGAGAAAATGAGGATGTCAACTTAGAAAAATATAAAAGTAGATCATAACTGAAAGTGCAGCCATATATTTACTGATATTGTTATCTAGAAAATGTCTTCTTTATCATGAGTCAGATTATATATTTCACATACTTAAAAGTGGCTAAGTGGTTTCAGTAAGCTGCAAAATATATATATATGTGTGTGTGTGTGTGTGTGTGTGTGTGTGTGTATGTATATATATATATATATATATATATATATATATATATATATATATAGACTTGATCCAAAGCATTGTAAAATTACAGATTTATTCCCAGAGTGGTAGAGCAATTCATGTCATTCAATAATGCTTACTGTTAGAAGGTAGAATTGAGGTTTTGATTTTCTAACAACCAGGCTACCGGATCTCTCATCCACCATAGATTCCTTAGATGCAGGGAACATGGTTTATTTCACTCCCCGCCACCTTTCTCCCCCGGAACTGTCCTCTCTTCCTTACTCTCCCCTTTCTCTTTCCCTTTCCCCTTTCTCTTACTATGTGGTCAGTAGATTTAGGGAAAACAAAGACGGGAAAAAAAACACAGAATCTTTTTGCTCTTATCCTAGTGAGAAAGACAAGCAGGCAGAACAACTAACCTAGGTGAATGGCATGAGGTCTCCAGTGCAATAGTGATTCATCATGCTGTTAGTAGACCTTCCGGGGGAGGGGACACTTCAGTGGGGCCTCAGGAATTCATCAGCAAAGAGACACATTCCAGAGGACATTATTAATTAAATGATACGAGTAATCTCATAGTCTTTTAGTATCTTTTTTCTTAAGGCATCTAAGCTTACTTCATGTGACTTGCAACCAAATTACTCAAGTTATGACCTCCACCATTTCCTGTCCTCCCCATCCAGCTCTTTGATTCCATGGATTCTGACTCCAGCTTCCTGTATCTTTCTAACCCTTATTATTTGGACAACTTGTTTGGATATTTCTTCTCAATCTTCTTGTCCTCACCTCCCTTTATATTTACTTGGCCCTCTGCTTGCATATTCTTGTTAGCCAAAAGAGTAGCAACTCAATTGAACATTTGTCAATATTCAGATTAGTACTTACTAATTAGTACTTATTTATGTTTCATATGTTATATTTTGGGGGAGTTATTAGCAATTGGATAATTTTAAAACTATGACTGGTTACAATTTGTAGAATTACTGGCAATGGAGAGATTGTGGATATTACTAGGAAAATTCTTTCTCATTCATTACCTCTGTTTCTGTATGCCAACATGTCTCTATTGGCCACTGACATTATATCAAGTACGTGAAAAGGGTAGACTTGTATACCACAAGTACTACTGAAGCACTGCAGGTGGAATATAATGTGCAAATTAGGTACTGGCCTTTGGAGCCAGATTGCCTGATTTTGCAGCTCAGCTTTGCAACATATTAGCCATATGACCTTGGAAAAGTTACTTGCCTCATACCCGTCTCATGGGAATTAATACACATAAAGTGCCCAGAACAGTGCTTGGCACATAGTAAGTTCTCAATGAGGGTTGGCAGTTAATTGTATTCCATATTTATTATTGAGATAACATTAAAGGTAGTAGGTTTTGCATACACCTGTCATTTTTAAAGTGTGGTTTCTGAATTAGAAGCATCAGCATCACCTGGGAACTTGAAAGGAATGCAGATTCTTGGGCCTTTACTCTGGGGTTGAGAGTCCAATGTGTATCTTAACAAGCCCTGTAATAGGTGATTCTGATTCATGCTCAAGTTTGACTAGGATAAAGAGCTGTACATAGAAATCAAGAAACCCGGGTTCCCAACTTAGCCTTCTAACTTATAAGTTGCATGACTTTGGGATATGTTTAATATTTCTGAGCATGACTCTGAGATCAAGGATGTTGGGCTGATGCAAATTATGATCAACATAGCTAAACAGTATAAATTCTTGATGACTCTGCTTATTACATAAACTCATTCAGTGGTTACTCACACTCATTTAGAAAGTTCCTATTGTTGGGGCACCTGGGTGGCTCAGTCAGTTAAGCATCCAACTTCGGCTCAGGTCATGATCTCATGGTTCATGAGTTTGAACCCCGTGTTGGGCTCTGTGCTGAAAGCTCAGAGCCTGGAGCCTGCTTTGGATTCTGTGTCCCCCACTCTGTCCCTCCCCCATTTGCGCGTTCTCTCTCTCTCTCTCTCTCTCAAAAATAGATAAACATTTAAAAAATTAAAAAAAAAAAAAGAAAGTTCCTATTGTTGCCCATGTATTTTGGTGACATCAGCTTCAGATTATTATGGGATCTTCTTCAAGAAGTTCTACCTTTCCTGCTCTTTTATATTATAGGAGCTAAACCTCATGTGTGTACCTGTCTGATCTTGTCTTTACAAATATAAACAGATTAATCATCTGCATCTGCTGGTATGGGGATCTGATTTGGCCTTGAGATCTTCAGGTAGGCCCATGCGTACCTTCACTTCCAATCTTTGTCTTCAGAAGACAGTAATCTGAGATAGCTTTCTGGTCGTGGAAACCAAAGGAGTCTGAATTTGATTGCTCTCATCCATAATGTTGTAGTTGACTTTACCATATTAAACAACAAGGAATTGTGCAAAATAGTGTAAAGGAAAGGAATTTGAATGTAAATATGATAATGTTTTGAGTGCTCATCTTCATCTCTTTCCTTCTTTAGGAACTGATCATTTCTGTGGTTTCTAGTCCATTGCTTCAGACTTCATCTGAGTCTCAATCACAGTTCACAAACACATACGCGCATGCACTCACATACCACCACCACCACCACCATAACCACACATACATGTCTCTTCTTTTCCCTTTGCTCCCCTAAAGTGAATGTGGTAGCTATGGTTCTTGTCTGCCCTTCATTCATTACTGTTTTCTAGTTACAGAAGCCCAATTTTTCATACATCCATTGCATGTGGTTCAAGTGGATCCCTAAAATCTGCTCCCCACCCACCATTTTCTATGTTAGGAAGTGGTCTTCTCATTGGGATCATTAGCAATGAGGACAATGTAAGCCTAGAGCTATTGGTGCCCATCTTTGCCACCATAAAGGCAAGGTTATCTGGGAATAAACCTATGCAGAGTGTTAGTTTTACAGCTGGGGGCGGGGGGGCTGTGAGGAGAATGAAAGGATCTGGGTGAGACTATTTTTTTCAGCTTTAAAATGAGTTTGGTTTGGTCCACAGTATTGCCAATATGTACCATATGTTGAAATCTTACTATATGTTAGTCATTTTGCTAAATACTTTCTATGCATTAATTTCCTTTAATACACATGGAAAATCTATGATGCATAAATTTCTATCCTTCTTTGATCCCCATCACTGAGAAAACTGAGTCCCATAAGAGCAATCCCATGTTGATTAATAAGTTTTGCTCACCATTTTAAGTTGGCTTCTATTAATATCTGGCTTAATGGTAAAATCTGAAAAACAACTTGTCAAATAAATAGATAAATCAAGATCTCTTTGACCTTAAAGTCCATGTCCATAATCATTATCAATAAATTGAAACATTTATTGACTTGACCAACTACCTAAACTCACTGAGTGAGTACCTGAATTTGTTTCTAGGTCTAACAATCTATGTTTCTAGGAAATTTGAAATGGCTAAAAATAGAAATAAACATATACTTCCTTCAGATTCAGCAGGAAAATACCCACCCACCAATCCATCTGTCCATCCATCTGTCTATCTAGTCAGAATTGATCTGAAATTGTTCCCTGACATGAGTATCAGAGATTCCTTTTATGGTAACTTTTTTTTAAAGTAATTTCTATACCCAGTGTGGGGCTTAAACTCATGACCCTGAGATCAAGAGTTGTATGCTCTACTGACAGCCAGCCAAGAGCCCCTGAGATTCTTTTTATTTATATCAGAGATCTCATGGTACTTTTCCAGAATTTTAGGTCAAACCATATGAAACCCATATGAAGCAGCTGATATTAAACTATTTTTCACCCCAAAAAATGGCAATTCCACATATTTCAACCTAATAAAAAGATTAGAAAGGTATGTATGTGTGTGTACATCTGTAGAATGAAAGAAGTTGTTTTGATTATAAGTAGATTTTCAAAAGAATTTACATACTTTAAAGTGATCAGTTAAGTATATTCAGCTGAATTATTATACAAGCTTCCTCTGAAACATAATGACTACTTAATTTAAGTAATATCCACACTCTTGAGTCCTTTTAGTTAGCATAAAGTTGACAGGAAGAAAACAGTTCTGTTAGGCAGAGCTTTGTAATTTCATTACAAAGAACAGATTGTTTTTTTTTTTTAAAGTAGGCTCCAATTCAGTGTGGAGCCCAATGGGGTGCCTGAACTTATGACCCTGAGATCGAGACCTGAGCTGAGATCAAAAGTCAGACGCTTAACCTACTAAGCCAACCAGGCACCTCAGAACAGATTTACTTTTACTTCATAAATGGCTTTTAAAAAGTAAACATTGCCATTATATTAAGACTTTCATGGTTAATGCTGCATATTTTTAGCAGAATTCTAGCTTTGGCTTAAAGTTTTAGACTACAGATGACATCAGTTTTCTTTGTTTCGATATAACTTATTGGGTTCACAGGTGAACTGAGCTTAATTATATCTCAGTATTTTCTAAAATCATTATATCATCTCTGTCAATCCACCCCAGTTCCAAACTTGCCTTTTCTCTAGTTTTTCTCATCTCAATAAAAATCCCTGTGAGTTGTTCAAGCCAGAAACTTGGCAAAATGTAGGAGTATTTTCAACTTTGTCATCAAGAAGTGACTTGCTGCCATTTGCTGTCTACATTCACAACTGAAGAAAATGCTGAATTGGTTAAATATCTGTGAAAATAAAGATATAATTGTTTCCCATTCAAGTTCATGGACCCCAGCTATGAAACCCTAAAAATCTACTTGTAGGGATCCAGTGTCCCAAAGGAGAAACGTATACAGCAGGTGCCTTCGGGTGCAGGGAGGGAGAAGAGGAATGAATCCCTCATGCAAGAGAAAGATTAAAAGGTTTCGGTTCCTAGAGTAGAATCTTCACCTCTGCATCTGTTAGTGTCCTGGGGAAGGGCCAAGACCTGGGAAGGAAGGGCTGCTTGGAGTATCTAGGAAGCTCCATCCTAAGTATTGGGGCTCCCGGTTTCAGTAAAGCACCTCTGTGGCCCATTTGCCATGGCTTTAACAACAGGTGTTTAGTGGTATGGATTGGAGGTTGGAAGAGCCCTCAGAGTGCTCTGCTCTAGGTAGGTATTGGATCCCTCTTCTCATTCTCTGGTTATCAACTAATGGAAAGGAAGCCACAGAGGACCAGGAGAGTCTCAGACTTTAATTAAAAGGTTTTTTTTTCCTGCTGAAAACTGTAATTTTCTTTTTTTTTTTAATTTTAATTCTAGTACAGTTAACATACAATGTTACATTAGTTTCAGGTATACATATGTTATTTCAACAATTCCATACATCACTATAGAGAATAAACTGATGGTTATCAGAGGGGAGGTGGGTGGAGGGATGGGTAAAATCAATGATAGGGATTAAGGAATACTCTTGTGATGAGTACTGGGTGATATATTAAGATTCCTTGATTTGTTTTTCTGCTGTTTCATTTTTTTTTTGCACACCTTTTAATTTCATACCCACTACACACGCTTGACTCCTTTTCTTAATCCGCAAACCCAGCCAACTGCCCCATCTTTTGACCATAACCCATATGCTGGGCTGTCTTTCCCATCACTGTGGCCTAACCTACTATATAGCCCTCTGCTCAGCATTCACTGTTGCCACTCTCAAAAACACTCTTCACTCTTCAACCAGGGATGTTGCATTTCTTTTCAAAACAAATCTCAAACCTGTAAGTGGTTTCCCTTTCCCTTAGAATAAAGTCCCAAATCCTTAACCGTCCTTGAACAGGGCACTGCGTACTTCCTACCTGACTTTTCTCTTGCCTTTCTATAGTTTCTTGATTACATTTACTACATTTCTACATTCCAGGCTATTGCATATACTATTCCATTCTAGTCTTCCCTCCAGGGCCAACTCATATGTGAATGGCACCCCCTTGCGTTGTGCACTGTACCACCTATACAGCTCTACACTGCAACCCTGTCCCCTGCCTTTTCTCCCTTCTACACTTCCATACGTATCTTTTGTTTGACCCTCTGGCTTAAATTAAACCCTCTTCCATGTGCTCCACTAGAAACAGGTACTTCCTTTTCTACACATGATACTTCTAATTGTCATTCCACTAGACTGTAATGTCCATGAGAACAAATACCATTTGTGCTTAGGATAGTTCATCAGCATCAGTACAGTACCTGACACACAATGAATGCTCATTCATTCACTCATTCATCCAATAATATTTATTAAACACCTCTTATGTACCTAAGTGTAACACACACACACACACATACACAGGCTTAATAAACATTTGTTACTGAGTTTTAGAACTGAGATTGGCTTAGACAAAACCATTTACCTTTTTTTTTTTTTTTTTTTTTTTTGGTCCTGGTAAGTCTTGCTTGTATTTTGGCACAACTTGAGTGACGCTCTTTATATATTGATCTTACCACAGGCTCTCTGGAGTTCACCAACACATATGTTTTGTTATGAACACTTATAAAATCATGTGTCTGCTTCAGATTCAGAAAGTTTGATCATTTTGTTACTATTTGTTTAAGAAATGTACTTTTTTCTTTTAGTTTCTCCTGCTCCTCAGACTGCCTCTAGTTTCCATCCCATAAAATGTCTCTTGTTGTGCCTCTAGAGTCCTGACCTTTGTCTTCACAAATATAACATGCTTTTATTACTTAGTTGATCTACAAGAGAAATGTAATCTAGGTCTTGTTCAATTTCTGAGTTGGTTAGATTCCAAAAGTTTGTTTGTAAGTCTGTTTCCTGGGAGTTTGAATGCATTTTTCCATAGGATGGTCAAATTTTGAGGCCAGGCTCCCAAAGCCTACTTTATGTATTCAATAGAGTGGAGCTAGGACCAGCTTGAGTTTTGTGTTGAACTATGAGGAGGCCATGGCCATTGCAGGAGGAGAGTTTTATCCTTCCATTCTGAGTGCAGGGTTGTTTCTAGGTAAAATTATGAAATAAGCAGCTTGCTTCCCAACACCCCAACAGACATCCTTTCTCACCTCTCTGTGACCTTCCCTCCTGCCCCCTCATCCTCAGTGTCCTCATATGGGCCTTATTCATTCATTGCATGGCTGTACCCAAAACCAATTTAACCCCAAAAATTCTTTGTCAAAATTACCGTGTCTCTTCTTCCTCATTTGTAGTTCCTCTCCCATCTCTGGAAAACCAAAGGTGGAATTAATTCACCCTATTGGGTAGCTGACTGGTTTCATTAATTAAGCCAAAATTCTCAGTTACCCCAAAAGGGATCTTAGGCAAGGAAAACATTCGGCTTAGTTAAGGAATATGTTTTGGAACATCAAGAAATTTGCCATTTACTAATTTAAAGGACATTTCCTGAGCATCTCTCATGAATTAAGCTGTATGTTGTCAAATAAATTCATGAACTGAGCTGTATTTAAGTTTAAGAGATGCCCTGAAGAATATATGAGCTAATGGGAAGGACAAGTAATTCAGTAGAGTGTATTCATTACTATTAGAGAAAATTGTAAACTATGAACTATGGGGTGCTCAGGCTTCCCAGAGGAAGTGACGCTGAACTACGATATAAGTGACAAATAGAAATCTGTCCTCTGAGTAGGACATTCTAGGCAGAGGAACAACAAACACAAAGGCATGGAGGCAAAGGAAAATATGGTCTATTTGGGGAAATGCAGTCAGCTCGGTATAGATAGACTATAGGTTTCAAGAAGGGAAACGGAGTGACAGGAAACTGGCTCTGGCCATTCTTTTCCAATAAGTGGCACTTATCTACTTATTTGACATTTTGCAATTCTTCCCTTCTCTTACTTCTATACCAGAGTTTCTCCCAAAATCTACATTTGAAATTTTCTTAATCACTCTGAAAGCAATTGCAGAGGAAATTTTGGACCTAAGGGCTGTGAAGGCCTGAGCACAGCCATTTTTATGCATCGTGTTTGCTAAGTTCCTCTCTAACATAATACTTTCCTACTCTTGACTTATTCTTTGGTGCAGAGGTCAAACATGAATGTGAATTACCTAGGTGTTTTGTTTGAAACTCATATTCTCAGGCCCCATTGCCAGTGTTCTCATTGAACTGATTTGAAGTGTATCTGGAAACTGAGATTTTTAACAGACTCACAGGTAATGTGGATCCAAGCTGTGTTGAGATATAACAGTGTAGTCAGGCAGGGCTGATTTTGGCTTAAACTATAAAGTGGGAGAGGTGTCCCTTTGTGCGCTCCCTCCCTTTCTTATATACTCCTGATGCCCTTAAGCTGCCCTTGGATTGGTCAGAGCTTTAATGGGGTCCAACCAGCCATTACCCTGATGCCTAGTCCTGTGTCTCCACCATCCAAACTTACCACCTATAAAATCACAAAATATTAGCAGGACATTAGAATTGGCTGACACTTGTAATGTTAGTAAAACCGAATCATTGCTCAAATTCAATTTCCTTCTTAGTTTACCTTTGTAATTCCCAAGTGCCCTTGACATTCCACCAACTTTCAGGGCCTATGCTTGAGTCTTATTTCATTCATGTTCCTCTCTCTTTTGCTATTAAAATTTAAGGAGGTGAAATTCATACACTGGATATCTAGCACCCATCTAACACTAAAACTGTGTTGGAATAAAACAAATTGAAGTTTTTACCAGTCTTGAAAACTGTATGCTAGAAATTTAATATAAATTTTAAATTGAAAATAATTATTCTCCCCCCTCTTTTTGTTCTCCTTTACCACAAAACAGATTTTTCTATCATTTTCCCATTCAACTATCCAACTTCTTTGCCAGCCTCAGGTTTTCAGAGCTATTTTTTAAAGAAACATTTTAGAGGCAGTGCGGAACTTTATGGCAAGAAAACTCAATGCTCATTTAAAGTTTCTCAAACAAAGGGATTTATGTTGTTTTCAAAGTCCAATTTCTATGCTTCAAAAAATAACACGTGACATAGAGAGGTTTTGAGTTTATATCAAAACACTGATCATGATCCTAATACTCAGAACCAGACCATTTCTGTATTCATACCACATAAACAGGGTTTAAGAACTCTATCTCCAATACTCAAATCACCAGTCTAGGAAATTGAAATGAAAATTAGGATAAGGTGAAGGTTTATTTTTAAGGAACATTTGATCCCAAACAAAGTTAAACTTAAAGCATAAATTCTGTTCTTCCTGACACTCTAGTTTCTCCCTGTCATTACAGTTGGCCAAAACTATCTGTATGAA
This sequence comes from Panthera onca, assembly GCF_046562875.1. NCBI lineage: Eukaryota > Metazoa > Chordata > Mammalia > Carnivora > Felidae > Panthera > Panthera onca. The sequence goes on along the minus strand of NC_138344.1, from coordinate 124,657,555 downwards.
GAACCAGGACTTTGGAAAGCATTTAAGAAATAACTTTTTGAGATTGTGTTCCACTAACACACCATGACTAATAGCTGCAGGAACTATGACCAGGTCTCCAAGTCATTTTATGTGTCCTACTTGGTGTGGGAATTCTATGACAAAGTCCGTTAGCCTTATTTTGGTTGCCAACAAAAATGCTTCCATCCAATGAAATTGTGGCAATCGGAGCATGTTAAAGAGTCTTGTGACATTAACTGTAGAGTGCCATTGTTCACTCAGGCCTTTAGAGCTTGCATAGACAAGTCCAGGGGTGTGCCAAGGATGAGATGAAGAGGAGAATGAGGAAAGTAGAGAAGGAATCTATTGAAGACTGTTTTTCAGCCATTCTACCTGGCTTTTCATGTACATTATTTCACTCCCCACTTCCTGGACTCTGACACACAACAGAAAGATATTTATTATTTGACATCTTGTGAAGCAGCCAGAGGAACTCTAAAGTCATGGATTATCTGCTGATACACAGCCACTTTCTCTGGTCTAACCCTTAAATTTAGCTCATCTGGTTTCCTCCTGGGGAGACAAACACTTGCATTAAGGCAGACCTCCTAAGGGTTCTGAAGAGGACCATCCCTGACATTGTTTGACTCTTCTTCAAGGCTGCAAGCAAATGAAAAACAGCTCTTTCTCACAAAGGAGCTGAAAAACCTTGATATAGAACAGATCTCCAATTGGCTTTTGGACTGAAGTAACTGAGCCAACAAGATATTTTAGAATGTTTATTGCATTTCTCAAATTCAGATGAATTTTATAGACCCATTTCTCATGGGCATATCCATTTTAATCCTAAATTAAGGATTAGTACATATTTTTTCCACAAATCACTCTATGAGTAGAAATAATCCCACAAATATCATGACCCATAAGGTTAATACATGAAAATCCTTTCATCAAGAACTAGGATTATACTCTGTCCCAAATCAAGCCAAATAAATATAGATGATGCCAGACCACTAAACAATGTTTTCTCGGACTCTAAAAGGGCAGAGTAAATATCACTCCTTGGGCCATATGTGTGGTCTGGTATGAAGAGTAATTTTTAAGGTCCAGGCCAGTCACTTACTCTTCCCAAAAAACCAGTGCCCAGTGTCATGAGAACTTGGTTAATAAAGGCCTTAACTCGTAACAGTATGGTGGACAATAAAGAATGGCTATAAATTTTCATTAGTTTGAAAACTCTTAGAGGACTGGGTGTGCATGTTTATCTTTGCAGCAACAATGTTTATCATAATAGTGATTGTTTAATCCTATATAAGCATATATTCATTTAAAATTATCTAAATGTCTGTACAATCATTTACATCTGTTAAGATTTCCTCACAAGAACTCCATAGAAAAAAAATATTAATTCATATTTTCCAGGGAACTTTTCAGTGTCATCGAAACAAAAAAGTAACTTCTTGTTAGAAGTTAATACTTATGACCAAAAATTTCAATTACTATTCCTTTTAGGCCATAAATATTGTACAACATTTTTAAAACTTGATAAATGCAACGAACTTGATAAATGAAAAACTTGAGAATGTAAAAGCTGGTTCTTTGAAAAAAATCTAATGAAACAGAAAAACAATTAGCAAGATTAAGCAGGAAAAAGGGGAAAGCACAATACATAACTGTATTAGGAATGTAAAAGAGGCTGTAACTATAAATATTATACCAATCTATAAAACTAACTTAAAATGGTAGCATTATCTTTGTATAATTTAAAAATTTAATGGAATTGATAAGTCTCTAGAAAAAATGACCAAAAATAGAAATAGAAAAAATTGAATAGACAAATAATGATTAAATTTTATCTCTCCATCTATCCTCATCCCCAAACAAGGCATCAGCCTGAATGAATTTACAATTTATGAAACCTTCAAGAAACTGATACTCTCCTACTTGTATAAATCATTGCAGAAAAAAAGGGAAAAGGGAAAGAAGGGAGAGAAGGAATGAGGGAGGAAGAGAAGAAAACGAGAGAGAGAGAGAGAGAAAGAAAGGAAGGTGTTCTGACTCATTTTATAAAGCTCATACAATGTTGACACTAAAACTAGATCTGAATAGTACAAGAAGAAAGAGTCAAACCTAGTCATGCTCAATTCCTACCTTTAGCTAATTGGATGCTCTTATCTGGGCCTTTGAATCTTGAGAGTGACCACAAGATGTAAGAACAGTTGGGAAGTTTTGTTCGGGGTAGCCATGGCAGCGACCATGATAGAACCAGCACTCAGTGCCAAGAAGCAACAATGGCTGTAATGGTGTCCTTGGCAGCATCCTTGGAAGTGGGTTTGTACAACACCAGATGAAGGTGAGTTTCTGTGACTTCTAACCCTAAATCCGGACTGATTCACCTATAACAGGAGTCTACAAAAAAATACAGCAAATTTCATACTTAATAAAGAAACTTTAGTAGCATTGCCTTTAAGGTCGGGAAGAGAAGGTGCTACTACTGGATACTGTAGTGGAGTTCTTTTTTTTTTTTTTTTTAATTTATTTTTTTAACGTTTATTTATTTTTGAGACAGAGAGAGACAGAGCATGAACGGGGGAGGGGCAGAGAGAGAGGGAGACACAGAATCGGAAGCAGGCTCCAGGCTCCGAGCCATTGGCCCAGAGCCCGATGCGGGGCTCGAACTCATGGACTGTGAGATCGTGACCTGAGCTGAAGCCGGACGCTTAACCGACTGAACCACCCAGGCGCCCCTGTAGTGGAGTTCTTAATCAATGAACTAAAACAAGAAAAATGTAGTAATTAATACTGGAAAAGAAGAAACAAAATTATTGTACTTATATATCTTTCTGTGGGGAAAATCGAGGGCCAGTAAAATTGGTGCAGACAAGATTAGTAAACAATCACCACTAACATTCTTATATACCCATAAAAATCACTTAAAATGTAATTTTTAAAAAGTCTAATAAAAAAGTGAAAACAAAACTAGTAGATAGTAAAAAAGACCTCAATGGAGAAAACTATTAGATTTGATAGAAAGGAAATTAGAGATGTATTCAGCTATATCATAATTAAATTATCTCTATAATAAAAGATGGCATAAAGTTAAATGACCAGAATATAACTCCCTCATCAATACATATATTTAAAGTTAAATTAAAAGGCAACTTATGGACAAGGAGAAGACATTTCATAATTGTATACCAAAGCATAATTACCCAGGATATATAAATAACTAAATAATTCACAGAAGTAAAAAGGATGAATCAACATTGAAAATGTTCAATCTCAGTAGTTATCCAGAAAATGAGAGTAAGAATAATATTTATCAGATTGGTAAATATTTAATATCTGAAGATATTATTAGGATATATAGAAATAGGAATTTTTATATGCTACTCTTAGGAGTGAATTCTGCTACAATCATTCTAAAAAGTAATTTGGTAATGTCTGCTAAAATTGAAGTTACCTATATCATACAACCCAACAAATCCTCTTTTTTAGGTATATAGCCCAAAGAAAGGTACAAGATGACATATACAAGATTGTACAAGGATATTCACTGAAGCATTCTTCACTAGAGTCAGGAGCAACTTTTAAGCCCATCAATAGGGAAATGGATACATTCTAATGTAGTTACACAATCAAATACCATTCAGCCATTATAATAAATTAGATTACATGCATCAACATTAATTTCTCTTCAACTCATGTATAGAGTCAAAAAAATAATCTGCAGAATGATGCACAAAGTACAATACCATGTAGATAAAATCTTAAATTATAAAATAGGTATCTATGGATATGACATATATGATGAAACTACAAAACAAAGATGATGTACACCAACTGCAGCAAAGTGAGACCTAGAGAAAGAAGGAAAGTCATGGAAATGGAACCGAGAAACTCAACTGTAACATTGTAATTTTTCAAACACAATTAAAAAAATTTTTTTAATGTTTACTTATTCTTGAGGCGGGGGAGGGGCAGAGAGAGACTGAGACACAGAATCTGAAGCAGGTTTCAGGCTCCGAGCTGTCAGCACAGAGCCTGATTGATGCAGGGCTCAAACTCACAAACTGTGAGATAATGACCTGCGCTGAAGTTGGATGCTTAACTGACTGAGCCACCCAGGCGCCCTTCAAACACAATTGTTAATGATGTTTCTTGGTGATGGGCATTTGTTACAGGACACTGTGTATCTTTATGCATTCGAAATATTCCATAATAAAGAACCTATAATTAATATGTAGAATGTAGCCAGTATATGAATAAATGTGACCTATAAGCTAAATGATGCTATTGAAAAACATTTGGCAACTCAGAAACTTCATCACTCAAAAAATCTTCCCATATCGAAGACAATATCACTTGTTTCCTTTCCCATAAATTATAAGGAGATATGATTATGTTGACATTGTTTTAAAGATCTGAGAACATGGAAGTTATTAATTATAATCACTCTTCTAAATTAACATCATAGATCTCTCCTTTAAAAATGTGGGTATTTTGCCCATGTAATCATGTTTAATGGGGATTAACCTTGATTTAAATTCATTTTTAGGCAACAAAATTATGTTTCCTCTGAGGACTGTTTAAGGAAAATACAATCTCATACTGCATTGGTACACTGCTATAAGTCATGGATAGATGTACTTTTATAATCATCAAAAAAGGAAATTCTTTTATTTATTTATTTTTATTTTTTTTAAATGTTTTTATTTATTTTTGAGACAGAGAGAGACAGAGCATGAGCAGGGAAGGGGCAGAGAGAGAGGGAGACACAGAATCGGAAGCAGGCTTCAGGCTCTGAGCCATCAGCACAGAGCCCAATGTGGGGCTTGAACTCACAGACTGTGAGATCATGACCTGAGCCGAAGTCGGACACTCAACCGACTGAGCCACCCAGGTGCCCCTCTTTTATTTTTTAAAAAATATGTTGCTTTTAACATTTATTTGTTCTTGAGAGACAGAGAGAGACAGAGCGTGAGCAGGGGAGGGGCAGAGAGAGAGGGAGGCACAGAATCCTAAGCAGGCTCCCGGCTTCGAGCTGTCAGCACAGAGCCTGACACGGGGCTCGAACTCACAGACTGCGAGATCATGACCTGAGCCAAAGTCGGATGCTCAACCCTACTGAGCCACCCAGGCGCCCCCGAAAAAGGAAATCTTCTTAAAGAACGAATTTATATTCTGATCATTTAAAGAGAAAAATGTCCACTATTCTAGGATAATTTGAGCTTCTAAGAATCTCTTAATGCAAATACCTTTAAAGCTGATGCAGGAAATAGGAAGTTGATGTGAAACAGCAGTTCTTCACATTTTAAGAATAATTCATCTATGATAGAGTAAAGAGTTCAATTTCCATTCAACATTCATTTTGCCTTATTTTACACGTGCATGTAATTTCAATGCATGCGTCATACACGGAATAAAAAACATAAACTACATAGAGTTTGTATTCAAGATAAAATTTCTAGCAAATTTCACTCTTGGTTATAGAAAATGGTACTAAGAGTGTCTTGTGTTTGTCAGATGCAACTATTTAGCAATCAACATGATTATTGAATGCTAATTACTAAAACCAGCGAGTTGTATCCAATTCTCTGTCATCAGTGTCAAGAACAGATGTCCAGAAGCTTTCAGAGTTGAGTCTGAACACCAGGACTAAGTGATGTGTCCAAGTCTGATCAATATTCTTAAGGACAACTTGCAAGGAGGTAGACCATTACATTGCCCTACATTCACAATGGTTTTTTTTTTTTTTTTTTTTTTGTAGTCTATCAGTTTAGAGAGCTAAGGAAGTTGAAATGACAAGTTTGAATCTAAGTGATCATGCTCTCCCCCTGTTCTGTGACTATAGACTTCATTTTTAATCACTGATTACAAGGAATAAACTGTAGATTTAGAAATCAACAACACTGCTGGTTTACAGATAAAAATGTGAAGCTCCATAACTCTTCACTCCTTACGTGTGGGCTGCACATAGTGACTTCCCTTCAAAAAGCACAGTACTGAAGGGAGAAAAATAGTAACTTTACAATACAGAAACCTGAGAAGCCTTACCTTATCCAGGCGATCAAGGTTAATATCAATAATGATACGTCATGTTGATAGTATGTACCCTTGATATGATTTGATAAGTAGGGCATTTACCTCTGTGTTCTTCGTCCCAAACACCCCAAACCCTAGTCTGATCATGAGAAAAACATCAGAGAAGTCCCAATTGAGGGACAATATACAAAATACCTGACCAGTACTCTTAAAACTGTCAGAGTTGTCAAAAACAAAGAAACTTTGAGAATGTCAGAGTCAAGAGGAGCCTAAGGAGACATGATGAGTGTTGTTGTCTGCTCAGGATGCCATAATGAAATACCATTAAGTGGAGTGGCTTATGCAGACGTTTATTTCTCCCAGTTCTGGAGGCTGGGAAGTCCACTGTCAGGGTGCTGGCAGATTTGGTTCCTGGTGTGGATTCTCCTTCTGGATTGCAGATGGCAGTCTTCTCACTGGGTCCCCACAGGGTAGAAAAAGAGAGGGAACACTCTGAGCTCTCTATCTCTTCTTAGAAGGGCACTAATCCTGCTATGAGGGCCCCACCTTTATGACCTCATCTTAGCCTAGTTACCTTATGAGGGCCCCTCCCCCAAGTGCCATCATGTTAGGGGGCAGGGTTTTGATATATGAATTTGTGGTGGGGTGAGTATAATTCAGTCCATACCAATAATAAAATGTACTACGGTCTCCTGGATGGTCATTGGGTAAAAGGTCATTAGGTAAAAACTAAGGAAATAGGGATAAAGTATACACTTTAGTTAATAGTGTTTCAATATTGGTTTACTGATTATGACAAATGAACCATATTAATATAATAATAGTGCATTGTGGACTGAGTTGTGTGCCTCCCAAATTCACATGTTGAAGTTCTCACTCTCAGTACCTCAGAATATGACTATTAGAAGATAAAGCTTTTAAAGAGGTAACTTAGTTAAAAAAATAAGGTCATTAGGGTGGACTTTAATCCAGATAACTGGTGTCCTTGTAAGAAGAGGAGACTATGGGGCACCTGAGTGGCTCAGTCGGTTGAATGTCTGACTCTTGGTTTCAGCTCACATCATGATCTCACAGTTTTGTAAGTTCAAGTCCTGCATCGGGCTCTGTGCTGGCAATGCAGAGCTTGCTTGGGATTCTCTGTCTCCCTCTCTCTTTGTCCTTTCCCTACTTGTGCTATCTCTGTCTCTCTCAGAAAAAATAAATAAACTTGAAAAAAAAGAGGAGTTTAAGACAACACACAGACCAAAGGACAAGCAGCAGAGGACACAGTGAGAAGAGGGGGCCAGCTGCAAGTCAAGGAAAAAGGCCACAGAAGAATCCAACTTAGACTGTACTTTGATCTAGGACTCTAGCTTCCAGAACTGTGCGAAAATAAATGTATTATTTAAGCCACCCAGTCTGTGGTGCTTGTCATGACTGCTCTAGCAAAGTAAAACATTGGGGAAACTGGGGGTGGGGTGTATAGGAACTACCTGGACTATCTTCACGGTTTTTCTGTCAAATAGAAAACCATTTTAGCGCTGCCTGGGTGGCTGAGTCGGTTAAGCATCTGACTTCAGCTCAGGTCATGATCTCATTTCGTGAGTTCAAGCTCCACATCAGGATCTCTGCTGTCAACACATACAGCTCACTTTGGATCTTCTGTCTCCCTCTCTCTCTGCCCCCTCCCTAGTGCTCTCTCTTTGGGCTTCACTTCCTAAAACAAAATTAAGATATTTAAAATGGTTGGGGTGCCTGGGTGGCTCAGTTGGTTAAGTGTCTGACTTCGGCTCAGTCATGATCTCGCAGTTCATGAGTTTGAGCCCCACGTCAGGCTCTGTGCTAACAGCTCAGAGCCTGGAGCCTATTTCACATTCTGTGTCTCCCTCTCTCTCTGCCCCTCCCCCGTTCACATTCTCTCTCTCTCTCTCTCTCTCTCTCTCTCTGTCTCTCTCCTTCAGAAATAAAATAAACACTATAAAAAGTTTAAAGATATTTAAAATGTTTTTTTTTAATGTTTATTTATTTTGAGAGAGAGAGAGAGACAGCAAGGCAGTATATGAGTCAGAAATGCCATGGGGAAGCCTGTTGTTATACCTCATCAATTCGGAAGGGTTACTTACCCTCTTTAAGCCTGTGCACATTTGTCAAATGAAGGTGGTAGTGTCTGCCCTACTTATTTCACAGGGTTATTATAGACATCAGTGAATCTAATACCTGCAAATGCAATGTAATTAAAAGACTTGTCATTAAATGTTTCACCCAAGTCCCATGGCTATTTTAGGCAGAGGTCAAATTACTTCGAGCTCTTATTAGCTATTAATCTGGTCCTCCTCCTACTACTCCTAACTGACCCCATGCTCAAAAACTTCTGTAGCCCAGCAGTTTCCAGGGCACGCTAAGTCATAATCTGTGGCATGTTATAATCCGCGTTGGCCATCTCAAACTGCAAATGCTTGCCTTTCATGTTCAAGGTGCCCTGGGGAATGTGACATGGAGACCAATACTGCACCTTGATGAGCAACTCCGTGAACAAATCCTGCTTGCGGATTTATATTGTTTCTGCATATGAAGGAAAACATGTTTTTCTATTAAGTGTGATACTTCACAGGTGGTCTCCAAAGTACAGTGTCCAAGGCAATACTTTGTGGTACAGAAAAAATATTAGAACTTGTGACTTGTGATTTTAAAACTTCATACTCTGAATTTCTGTTTCTGTGTGTTTTATAATTTACGTGGTATATTAATACAATAGTACGTATCTGTAAAACATACACACACATATATTTTAGAGTGCTGATTGGGAATGTGCACAAAAAAAGGTTTGGAGACCACTTCATTAGAGGACAGGAGAAATCAGACCATTGGGTGGACAAGTATAAACCGGAGCCTTAGTCTTTATTTCTCTTCATACAAAAGCAGAGGCAAGTTACACATTTTCATCTGTAGGGCTATTTTCAAACTATGGACTCTACTACTCATTGGTTATGTGCCTTGCGCAAATTACTCTATCTTTCTGTGCCCCAGCTCTTCTTTCCTTAAAGTGGGGCTCATCCCAGTACCTCTGTTGTGTTGGAGAGGGATGAGCAGAAAACTCTGAATTTACTAGAATGGAAACTTTTGATTAGAAAGTCATATGGTGGGGCACCTGGGTGGCTTAGTGTGCTGAGCGTCCCAACTTTGGCTCAGGTCATGATTTCGCAGTTCATGAGTTCAAGCCCCACATCAGGCTCACTGCTGTCAGTGCAGAGCTTGCTTCAGACCCTCTGTGTCCCTCTCTCTGCCCCTCCCCCACTTTCACTCTCTCAAAAGTAAATGAAAACATTGGAAGAAAGAAAGAAAGAAAGCCATGTGGTTGCAAAGCCTGCAGGCCTCACTGCTCAGATTTATCTTTCTCCTTGTTCATTAACCAACCTTGAGCCTGACTTCTACTACGTCTGAATCAGAACAAATCAGAACGACATAAGGCCATCGCACCCAAGTTATATGGGGTGAGCTAGAAGAAATGGCAAGAGCCATTGCTAGAACCACTTTCACCAGGAAACAGAGTAACTGAAGAGGCACATAGACTAGGCTTGGTACCCCTATTACTGAATTGACTTTCGTAAAGAAATAGATTTTTACATACATTACTAATGGTAGACATTCACCTGCTGAAAGGGAGTATGAAAGGCATTCTAAGCAGGGAGGAGAGGAGATGCAAAGTCATGGAGGTGTGAAAATGCTGGAAGTGTTTAGACCTGTGAGGACTCCAAGTAAACGTAAATATAAAAGCCAAATAAGTGAAGCATGCTTATTGGGTCCACTGCTGTATGCTTTATGTATACAGCCTAATAAGTAGATGCTTAATAAATATTCATTATTGTTTCCATAGCTAAGTAGAACATATGGGAGGTATCAGAACCACCTGTAGGGGGCCATTTTCTTCTTCACATTACAACCTCTGCCCTTGGAGATTCTAAAACACACACAGGAAGTGTTAATGTATAGAGCCACTGTTACAGACATGGGGGTGAGTGGGTAAAGGCCATTATTCTAGGTTAGTGCTTTTGAAACTGCAGGTTGTAGGGGTGCCTGGGTGGCTCAACTGGCTAAGTGTCTGACTCTTAATTTCAACTCAGCTCATGATCTCATGGTTTTGGGGTTCAAGCCCTGCATTGGGCTCTGCACTGGCTGCATAGAGCTTGCTTGGGATTCTCTGTCTCCCTCTCTCTGACCCTTTCCCACTTGCACTGTCGCTGTCTCTTTCAAAATAAATAAATAAACTTAAAAATATATATACATATACATACATACACACACACACACACACACACACACACACACACACACACTGTAGGTTGTAAGCCATTGGTAGATCATGAAATCAATGTATTATATCACAACTATCCTTTCTGAAAAGTGAGTTAAAATAGAACACATACATACATAAATATGTCTGTATCCTAAGGTACATTGTAAAGTATATTTTTTACTGTGGGTCATGATCTAACATGTGAAGCCACTGGTTTGCATAGTAGTTGGTGGAAGCCTTGACTAAAGCAGTAGGTAGATTCTAGTGATGACTGTGAAAAAAATTGATGGGATTTAGTGACTTACTGAGTATGCAAGGTAAAGCAAAGTGCAGACTCAGAGTTTCAGAACTAGCTTAAGCTAGTTGGTGAAGTGCCATGTTTTTAAAACTGAGATTAAGAATGAGGCAGTCAAATGTTGTGGGATTCTTTGGGGGTTGAGAGTGGAGACTGGGGGCAGGATGTCAGTGAGAAGATAATGAGTTCGGATGAGATGAGTTGAGTTTGAGACTCCAAGTGGACATGTCTATGAAGCAATAGGAAACATAGTCTGAAGCATAAGGAAGAGTTCAGGGTTAATGACCAAGTCTGTAGTCATTATTATCCAGATGATAGCCGACATGTTAAATTGGATGAGATTTTCTTTCTTTTTAATTTTTCTAATTGGTTTCTCCACCAAAAAGAATTTGTATCACAAAATTCAATTTCATTTATATTTCAGTACTTGAAACACTTCCTTGTGACTCTGTTAGGAAATATTAATTTAGCCCAGAAATAAAGAATAACTTCTTAAAATTCCTTTTAAATATGATTCATTGATGATATGATTAACAGTAAATAGAACCTAACTAAATGAATCAATATAGGTACATTTTATGACACTTAAATTTTAATAAAATTTATATAATTCACTGAAGAACATTAAAAGAACAATGTGAAATTTGAGGCAGTTTGAGAAAGTGGTAAGATAAAAACCTAATGGTCTATATTCCTTTATTAAGATTGTACCAGAATTGACCTTTAAAAGATTAAGTCCATTATGTGCTCATTATGTTACTGAATTGCACAATAATTTGTTCTAATATCATTCAAGAGAAAAATAAGTATCTTGCACAAAAACCATAATATGCTATTCTTTTTCATTTTAAATATGAATATTAGGCATTTTTCCCCAATAACTGCTTTTCCTTGTAGAAAATTCTAAGCAAAACTTACCATATCTAGTTGTCCATTACACAAATGCCAGTTTCTATTCTTTCTCTTAAGTATTAGGTGTTATTTTTATTTTTTGAATTTTAAGCTGTTGTGGTAATAACATTAGAGATCTACGCACTTAAAGTTTTAAGTGTACGATACATTAAGTGTGCAACAAACTATTGTTGCCCATTGGTAAACAATGTACAGCAGATCTCTAGAGCTTATTCACCTTGTTTAATTGAAACTTTATGCCCATTGATTACAATTCCCCATTTACCTCCCCTTTAGCCCTTAGCAACTACCATTCCACTCTTTTGATTCTATGTACTTGACAGTTTTAGTTACCTCATATAAGTGGAGTCATGCAGGATCTTGAGGACATTACACTAACTAAAATAAACCAGACACAGAAAGACAAACACTGGATGAGGTTTTCTAAGGAGACTGGTAGTGTTCATAAAGGACTACTCCCAAGAATAGAATCCTTGGGAAGGTGAACCTTTAATGAGCAGGTCTCAGGAGAGTTAGAATAGAGGCAAGATAGGAGAAGAGTCTATTCATTACAGAAATATATGTTAGAGAAATATCAAGCAGAATAAAAACTGAACCACAACCTTTATATAGGTGGTTGAGTCATTAAGGATCTCTAGGAGGCAGTTATCGTAAAGTAATGGGACAACTAACCAGTTTTAGCAATTTAAAGAGTAAACAGGAAGTACAAAGTATGATCTCTGAAGAGAAAGTATGGTTTTGCTTTATGACAGAGAATGGAAGGAAGCTGACAGAGGGTTAACTATGGGGAGGCAGGGTAGAATAGGACTTTTATGTGCAGAAATTAGATAACATTTGTAAGTGGTGGTGAAAGATAATATTTGTAGGTAGGATGATGGTAATAGTGAACATAAGGTGCTTACTATGTGCCAAGAATTATTCTAAACACTTTACATAGATCAGCTCATTTTAATCTTCACAACAACACTGAGGTAGGCACTATTATTATCCCCATTTAAATGAGGAAACAGGCAGAGAGGTAAAGCAAATTGAGCAAGTTCACACACAACTATCAGACACAGGATTTGAATCCAGCCTGGGGCACCAGAGTTTATGCTCATAACTTCTACACTTTGCTGGGGAAGACGAAGGTGCAGGAAAATAGGGCATAAAGGGCCACAATCCCTTACCCAGAAACTTTTGGGGCCAGATGTATTTTAGAATTCAGAAATTTTCAGCTTTTAATATACATATATTTTCTTATAGCCACGTAGGATCTGGGGTTGTACCTTAAACACAGTCACATTGGTAACCGACATCTTTGTAGTAAATGTATCAATAAATAAAGACCAACCTCACATCAATTGGGGCCAAGTTCTTCCAGGGGTTAACAGAAAACTGTCAACGTTCAGAGCTGTTTGAATTTTGGACTTGCAGATAAGGAACTGTGCTCCTGCAGTAGCCAAGCGTATCTCCGAGGGGGAGGCAAAGAAGAATCTGGTAGTGGGATCTTGGAAAGGGTTAGGAACACCTGCTCCTTTGTGAAAAGAGAAGCAGGGCAAAAGGAAAAACAGCAAGGTTATGTCCCAACTCCTCATTCCCATCTCCCACAAAATCCCTGTTTTCCTTTCTTAGTATAAGTCAGATGCTGATGGATGTCACCATTTTCCCTTTAAGGTCTAGAATGGCTTGTCCTTGCTTTTCCTGTATTTTACCTGACCCACCAATGGGGTCAAGGTGATTCTACCTCTTCCTTCCAGGTATAGGTGAGACAGAGAAAGGGGAGAGAGGTTGAGGGGCAGAAAATACCACAAGAGAGATTTTTTATAGTACTTGTTTCTTCTTTGTGACTAGCAACAATTCATTAATTCATTCATTTATTCATTCACTCACTTACTCATTTTGCTACCACTGGGGCAAAATCCTTAGAAAACAGCTAAAACCTTGGAGAGTACTTTAGGGACAAGTGAAACAAAACTTAAGAGACGTCATTGTGATGCCCAGGAAGTCAGAGAGAAAGAGAGATTGAGAATGAATAAGACATTGAATCATGGAGTGCCTGGGTGGCTCAGTCGGTTAAGCATCAGACTCTTGATTCTGGCTCAGGGAATGATCTCACAGTTCATGAGATGGAGCCCCGTGTCAGGCTCTGTGCTGACAGGACAGAGCCTGCTTGGTATTCTCTCTCTCTTTCTCTCTCTGCCCCTCCCCTGCTTGCTCTCTCTCTCAAAATAAATAAGTAAACTTAAAAAAAAGACACCGAATCAGGCTGACATGGATGAAAAGAACAGGAGCCCAAGTAGAACTAATTAAGATTGAGAAGGTATTATTTTTTTCCAGAAGGTCTGTAGCATCTATCGCTGCATCTCACCTTTCCAGCCACTGCCAGGCCCAGGTTGCAAGAGTCCCTGGGTTATGTGTTTGGCTGGCTGGAGCAGGGAATCCTTAACTCAATTGGATAGGAGAGGGGAAGTATGAAAACATTCCCGGTATTCCCAGTAGTCACTTGGACATATTAATTTAGAAAAATATTGTTAAACGTAGTGTTGGCTACTAAAGTATTCCTGGTGGTCCAGTGCTTAAGGTACATGTTAAGCCAGAAACTGGAGAATGCATTCTGGTTTGCAGGTTATTTCTGATATGGTATTACAATGTCAGGCATCTCGGGGGTTAAAAAGTCTTTGGTAGGCTAGCCAGGAAATTTAACATGCATGTAAAATACATTCCAAACAACCAACTTTTGGAAAACAACCCTATAAGTTGGGGACTGCCTGTTTTTATATTCCCTTTGCCAAAGCTACTAAAATTTGTAGCAAAATAGAGATTAAAAAATAATATATTCTTGTGACTCAACAGTGTGGCAGCATCTTCAAACTGAGAGTGTAATTTTAGAGTCAATATTATTTTCTTGGGCATTTTCTAGAACCAAAGAGAATCAAGTGGCAAGTCACCACATCTGGCAATATCAGTGGAGAAATTCTGCCTTTACCTTTACAGTTAAAGTAGCTTTTTCAAGTGTAATTGTCAGCATGAATGGGGGCACAGGTCGTATTCTGATCAAACCTGCTGATGTTAGAAAACTGAGAGATATAGCAGGTATGTTACCGAAGAGACACAAACATTTTGCTCCTCTCCCATCTCCTCCATCTCCATGATCCAATATGGTAGCAGTTTGGAGGATCATGTTGCATTTGGTATGGAGAAAAAAAAGGGGGTGTTGTGTTTAGGGTAGAAAAGACTTATGGGAGGGAAGAAAATCATTAAATAGAAGTGAGATTCTTTCTGATTTGTTTTATGGGGCTCTAGTGGACACACCTAAGACCATGGTGGTAGATTTTTTTCTAGTATAGGAAAGAATAACAGAATTTCTCAAAAATTAGATAGTAGGTTCCCTTTCTCATGTGTATGCAAAGAATGAATATCATGCATCAAGCTCAGGAGAGTCTTACATTGGGTAGAGGGTCAAAGTAGATGGTCTCCAAGTTCTTCTTCCAATACTAAAACTCCATAAGTCCCATGAAAATTATAACTACTCCCGCTTTCTTCCCCAAGCAATATGATATCTTCAAAGTCAGATGCCAATGGGAAAATTCTAGTTGATGCTAAGCCCCCAGTTGGCCATACAATTGTGCAATCAAATTTTAAGTGTTCCTAATGGAGTCAGCCAACCTGGGACTGCTCATTTCCTTAGTCATGGAGATGTACTTTTGGAAACCAAAATCTGTAGTAGGCAAAAATCAGTCCAAGCCATGTGGCTTTCCAACAGGGTATGATTACAAAAAAAGGCTGAAATTATTATAACCCAGAAGGGGAAAAGTCAGCAGAATTCATTATCCTCATAAAATACATTCTTTGATCCTTCCTTCTACCATATTGTATGCACTGTTTCCTGGGCTATCTAGTGGTCAGTGAGGTCAAGATAATGTTGTGTATCTCCTGTTTCCTTTATATTGGCCTTACAGAAACTGAGAGCCAAGATTAGCCATTCTAGTTTTTTGTTTTTTTGTTTTTTTGTTTTTTGTTTTTTAGAATAGTTACTATTTAAGAACTTCAAGTTTTTCATTGTTGGAAATCATTTGGAATTCTCTAGCATGTAGCAGTAGCTTCTACTTGATCTTTGTAAGTAAGAACTTCAAGACATTGCAATGTGCTCACAAATAAAGTCATAATGGAAATCTGTTTTTCTCCTTTGTAACACCAAATGAACTTGTAATTGCTTGATCAATGTTGGCTGTCCATCTGGAATGCAAACTCCATGAGAGTGTGGACAAGCAATCTGTCTTATTCAGCATTCCATGTCCATTACCTAGAGCAGTATTAACACCCAAAAAATGTTGAATGAATAAATCTAGCAATGAAATGATTACCTGTTCTCTCAAATGCTGCTTGTTATCTTCCACATCACCACACACACACACACACACACACACACACACACACTCCTTTGGAACAATTTCTTAATAGAATAGAAACAGTTTACCTTTTTGTTTCACAAATTGCAGAAAGAAAGCACTACTTTCTTGTTCCCATGTCCTGGATCAGTGCAAAGATTCTCTTTCTTCCTTTCAAACTACTTCATTGATCTTTGTTATCAACTATATCAAATGGGTACTGGGACAGTTCATAGTGGTGTAAGGACAACTCATCCAGCTTTCAAGATTTTCCTCTAAAGTACAACAAAACTGGGGCGCCTGGGTGGCTTGGTCAGTTAAGTGTCTGACTTCAGCTCAGGTCATGATCTCACGGTCCGTGAGTTCGAGCCTCGCATCAGGCTCTGTGCTGACAGCTCAGAGCCTGGAGCCTGTTTCAGATTCTGTGTCTCTCTCTCTCTCTGCCCCTCCCCTGTTCATGCTCTGTCTCTCTCTGTCTCAAAAATAAATAAACGTTAAAAAAATTAAAAAAAAAAGAAAAGAAAAAAAAATAAAGTACAACAGAACTGCTTCTAAGTCCCATACAGAGGGGAACAAGCTGTGGATGGCTTCCCAAGTAGGTAAATACCACCTCACGGGACAGTGGAGACCAGCGGCCTCATCAAAAATTTAGGTGAATATAGAAGATCTCCTGATGCTTATATAACTTTGAATGTCTTTTCAGGCAAAATTCTTTTCTGAGAGGCCAACCAAAGGCATCTAGAGAGTATGTACTACCTGGGAATTGGGAGGTGGGGAGATGGATACTTCTAAACACTAACTTTCCCTGTCTAGCAATTTTGCCAGAAGCTGGACAATCCAGTTTCTAACCCAGGATAGTCTTTTTTTTTAATGTTTATTTATTTTTGAGAGACAGAGAGACAGAGTATGAGCAGGGGAGGGGCAGAGAGAGAGGGAGACACAGACTCTGAAACAGGCTCCAGTCTCCAAGCTATCAGCATAGAGCCTGACATGGGGCTCGAACTCACGAACCATGAGATCATCACATGAGCCAAAGTTGGGCACTTAACCAACTGAGCCACTCAGGCTCTCCGACAGAATAGTCTTAATAATAAAATTATCTTGGTTTGTGTATTATGTACTTGTTCCATAAACACCTATGTATATATTTCATTCAAACACTGTGAGGTAATTATTGTAGGTATTGATTATTATCATTGTTATTCCCATCTATCTTGCATATGCAAAAACCATAGATTTAGATGACCATTTTAGGGTTAAACTGCTAGTTAGAGGCAAAGCTGGATCTCTGTCTCTAGGTGACAAAGAAGCATGGTGAAGCAATCACAGGATGAAAGCCCATTCAATCCCAACTCTGTTTACTATCTACATGATCTTAGAAAAATCCTTTGCATTTTCTGAACTTTATTTTCCTTACTGTTTTCAAATGGGGGCTAAAGAGGTTTAGAGGTGGCACAAAAACAGACACATAGACCAATGAAATAGAATAGAAACCCCAGTACTAGACCCACAAACGTATGGCCAACTCATCTTTGACAAAGCAGGAAAGAACATCCAATGGAAAAAAGACAGTCTCTTTAACAAATGGTGCTGGGAGAGCTGGACAGCAACATGCAGAAGGTTGAAACTAGACCACTTTCTCACACCATTCACAAAAATAAACTCAAAATGGATAAAGGACCTGAATGTGAGACAGGAAACCATCAAAACCTTAGAGGAGAAAGCAGGAAAAGACCTCTCTGACCTCAGCCATAGCAATCTCTTACTCGACACATCTCCAAAGGCAAGGGAATTAAAAGCAAAAATGAATTACTAGGACCTTATGAAAATAAAAAGCTTCTGTACAGCAAAGGAAACAACCAACAAAACTAAAAGGCAACCAACGGAATGGGAAAAGATATTTGCAAATGACATATCGGACAAAGGGCTAGTATCCAAAATCTATAAAGAGCTCACCAAACTCCACACCCGAAAAACAAATAACCCACTGAAGAAATGGGCAGAAAACATGAATAGACACTTCTCTAAAGAAGACATCCGGATGGCCAACAGGCACATGAAAAGATGCTCAACGTTGCTCCTTATCAGGGAAATACAAATCAAAACCACACTCAGATATCACCTCATGCCAGTCAGAGTGGCCAAAATGAACAAGTCAGGAGACTATAGATGCTGGAGAGGATGTGGAGAAACGGGAACCCTCTTGCACTGTTGGTGGGAATGCAAATTGGTGCAGCCACTATGGAAAACAGTGTGGAGGTTCCTCAGAAAATTAAAAATAGACCTACCCTATGACCCAGCAATAGCACTGCTAGGAATTTACCCAAGGGATACGGGAGTACTGGTGCATAGGGGCACTTGTACCCCAATGTTTATAGCAGCACTCTCAACAATAGCCAAATTATGGAAAGAGCCTAAATGTCCATCAACTGATGAATGGATAAAGAAATTGTGGTTTATATACACAATGGAGTACTACATGGCAATGAGAAAGAATGAAATATGGCCCTTTGTAGCAACGTGGATGGAACTGGAGAGTGTGATGCTAAGTGAAATAAGTCATACAGAAAAAGACAGATACCATATGGTTTCACTCTTATGTGGATCCTGAGAAACTTGACAGAAACCCATGGGGGAGGGGAAGGAAAAAAAAAAAAAGAGGTTAGAGTGGGAGAGAGCCAAAGCATGAGAGACTCTTAAAAACTGAGAACAAACTGAGGGTTGATGGGGGGTGGGAGGGAGGGCAGGGTGGGTGATGGGTATTGAGGAGGGCACCTTTTGGGATGAGCACTGGGTGTTGTATGGAAACCATTTTGACAATAAATTTCATATATTGAAAAAAAATAAAATAAAAAAAAGTAAACAGGTATAGAGGGATAGGGAGCAGGTGTTAATTTTGTCCTGTTTACCTCATGGATTTTTTCTCATGGGGACATTAAAGATCAAAGTGCTTTGTAAGGTATAACTGTGAGACTGTATTACTTTCCTAAAGAAGTTTTTATTTAATTCCAGTTAGATAACATACAGTGTTATATTGGTTCCAGGTGTACAATTTAGTAAATAATCCAATTAAAAAATGGGCAGAAGACATAAACAGACATTTCTCCAAAGAAGACACACAGCTGGCCAAAAGATACACAAAAAGATGTTCATCATCACTTACCATCTGGGAAATGCAAATCAAAACTACAATGAGCTATCACCTCACACCTGTCAGAATGGCTAAAATCAACAACACAAGAAACAAGAGTTGATGGCGATGATGTGGAGAACAGGATTACTCATTCACTGTTAGTGGGAATGCAAACTGGTGTAGCCACTGTGGAAAACAGTATGGAGGTTCCTCAAAATGTTAAAAATAGAACTACCTTGCTATCCAGGATTGCCACTACTGGAAGTTTACCCAAAGAGGTGGTATTACTCATATTCCCAAGAGAGGTGTAGAGCATGGTACTATGGAGTAGGACAGGTTTCATTCAAGGCCCAGGGCCCCCGCCTTTGTACCTATATGACCTTGACTGTGTTCCTGAATCTCACTAAGCCTCAGTTTCCTCATCTGTAAAATGGGAACAATAAAAACTGCCTCATAAGGCTAACATGAAGATTAAGTGAGATTAAGTGCAGAAAACAGAATCACCAAAAGGTAATAGGAGCACCACCCTCATAATGTGTCTTCTTTACAATGGAAGAAATGGACATTCAGTAGCTGATTGATTTGGTGTCAGGACACCCAAAGAGCAGAGCAGTAAGAGACTCAGTAAACCAGTGTTTTGTCTTGTATTGGCTCTGAGAGAAACAGATTTGGTGAGTGGAAGCTGGACAAGAAGACACTTTTTTTCTTTTTCCCTCCTTGCTACCACCCCACCCACCTCAGTCTGTAGGCTCTATTTCTTTGGGGTTTGAGAAAACAGGAGTCCCTGGAGGCCCAAGGTGGGACTAGTACCAAAGAGAGTTTTCCTCCTCTGTTGCTACAGGAATCCCAAGAAACCTTAGGCAAGAGATTGGGTCTAAGTGGGGCCATTGCTTAACACCCACGTTCTCCTGATTATGACAACACTTCTTCCCAATGAGGACAAGGTCTGAATGTGGGAGTTTTGTGAGCCCCGTAAGTAACTGGAAGTAAACTTTTCAGATGAAACTTGCTTGTCTCTTGCTGCTGCCTCTGCTGGTACATGACAGAGCAACATGATTCACAAATTTTGCAATAAATAAATTGTAGTCACTTACTAAGTCATAGAAGAAAGTTTCTAAGAATAAAGAGGAATCATGGGACTGTGTGGCATCATATTGCATAACAATTCATTTTAAAATAGTTCAAATCTTCCAGGAAAGGGAGGAAATATTGGTAAAGCAGAGAGCATCTAAAAATTCAAACAAGGCTGCTAGGTTTATGTTTAGACTTTGGGATTCGGTTGAAAGTTTGACAGAAAGGAGGAAGAATTAGTGATTCCATTCTGGTTGATGCTATTCATGTGAATTTCTCATCTCAACAGAACACCAGACAGTTGCAATTTTGAAAAATGTATTATATTTATAAGGGAACAACACCTGCTTTTGAGACACAAGGTAGAAAAACTGGATCAAAACCATTCAGAAAAAATTGGATCAAAAACATGGATCAAAACCAGGAAACTCATTTTTAAAATTATTTTTTTAAGGCTTACAAGAAACATATACAGATATTCTAAAAAAAAATCACTTAACTTTCTTCAAAAAACAGAAGCAAACAAAACAAAACAAAACAAAAACCTGATGTAACTAGTTTTGTCTACATGAGAAAAGGGAAATGGAAAACTTTAAGGTTAATATGTAGGTAATTAACATCAGGAAGGGTCCAAAATATGCAAGTATTTGAGATAGAGGTAAATTGAGCTCCTTAATTGTCCACCAGTGCTTTGCAGAGTGGGTTGGCCACACTGAGTTATTGTGTACAGAAAGAAAATACATTAATATTTCTTTTTCTTTATCCCACACCTTCACCTATATATTATATGTGTCTTATATATATGTACAAAATGTGTGCTGATTAGTATAGTTGTATAGCATGGAATTTAGAAATAAATGTGCATATTAGGAGTACATGTTCAAAAATTTTATTGATGGGAGTACACAGTGAATTAGATATGGAGATCATGACTGAATGATTGGCCCAGTTCTAAATTCTACTGGGCAGAGTAGACATATACTCATAGTTACATATGATTATTTACTTTGGCATCAATCTGTGAAAAACATTTGGGGAATATGGATTGTGTGATGAGCGCCATGCTAGACATAGATAGGAGTACAAGAAATGTCTAAACTATAGGCATTCAGCCTGTGCCTGAATGTCTCTCTGACAGTCTCTCCATCTTGTAGAAGAGTCTGTTCCATTGTTGGAGAGCTGTTATCATTAGTATATTCCTGTTTATACTGCATCTGAATTTGACATGTGACAACCCAATTTGGAAGTACAATTTTTTTTGGTCTAAGTTTTACCTACAAGGGCAACACTGGATAGCTTTTATTATTATTATTTTTGTTTTTAATCTTAATTTATTTTTGAGAGAGAGAGGAGAACAGAGAGAGAGAGGGAGACACAGAATCTGAAGTAGACTCCAGGCTCTGAGCTGTCAGCACAGAACCCGACACAGGGCTCAAACCCATGAACAGTGAGATCATGACCTGAGCTGAAGTCAGATGCTTAGCCAACTGAGCCACCCAGCACCCTTGGATAGCTTTTAAATATCTGAAGACAGCTCAAGTCTATCTTTTATTTCTCTCTTCCCTTGGACCCTACTTGGGCTCTTTCAACTCTGTAATATACTCTCTTAAATGGCAGGTATGTGAAGTTAGTCTAGTTTGTCAATTCTGTTTTAAAATGTGATTGAAAGAAAATAAAAATAAAATGTGATTCAACTTGTGCTGAATGCATGAGGTTATCATTTCTCTTGATTTGGATGCCAAGTACTATTGACAAAATTAATAATTAATATTATTGAAAATTTCATCTGTCTCTTTATGGTTGACTAGGGTTCCCGGAAGTTTTTACTGTGAACTCTGGGCTAGGACTTTACTAGTTTATTTATATAATTACCCCTATAACTGTGCAAGTTATTATTTAGACCTAAATGTAGGGTTTATATTTATCTCAGTTAAATATCATCCTGTGTGCATTTTGATTTGTAGCATGGCTTCCTGGGATTATTTTTTTATCTTGCCTCATTCAACAAATATTTACTAAACCCCCACTAAAAATGCTAATCAGTGTTTTGGGTTGTGGGGTCATCTGAAAAAATAAGTCATAGTCCCTTTTCTTGAGTATCTCACATTTTAATCAGGACACTGGACATAAACTTCTCCATCATGCAACATGTTAAACTCTATAACAGAGGCATGTGTAATGAACATGCAAAGAAGAAAAGCATTTAAATAATTGGTAATATTTTTATATTGATTTAGAATTTGTGATTAACTTGCATATCTTATTTAACTCTCAAAACAATTCTGATGGATGATAGTGTTAGAAAATAGTCATCAATTTACAGAAGCACCAGAGGCTCAGAACAGTTAAATGACCCAGCAAATAAGAACTATCTTTTCCCCCCTTTTTAAAGGAAACCAGGACAAAGTGATTTTATTTTTCTGGCTCAATGCTTATTTTCCAAGATTCCCCAGAAATTCTACATAGTGCCCTCAGAGATTTATGACCAATTCACTTTGGCACCTAGGGATGTAATCTTTTCAGGTTTGTTGGTAAAAATTCATTTAAAACAACTTCTCTACCTATATGTCAGCTGATCTTGGTCTATAATACACCTTTCAAAGTTTGAAGTCCATGAATAGAACTTTTTGATGCTCCTGTTTGTCATCTGTTGCTATTTGCTAATTTTCCAGTGTCCCCTGGCAGTGGCTGATTCTTTCTTTATTCTTCCTCTACTCTGAACACGGCTTTTGAATACTCCTTTCTATTGAATTTTCTCTTCAATTGCCAGGTTCCTTTTTCCTCCTCTTCTCCAATGTTTGACAATAAAATATGGAAAGAGCAGTAGTGTTACTGATAAAATGAAGTAAAGTCCTTGTGATGGGGTTTTGGGGTAATGGTGGGGTTTGGAGCTGATGGCCAAGAAGGAATTCTTGAAGGAGTCTTTGGTGCAGAAAGGTGATTTTATTAAAGCATGGGGACAGGACCTGTGGGCAGAAAGAGCTTCACTGGGGCTGTGACAGGTGACTGATTATATACCTTCAGGTTGGGAGGGACTTAGGGACAGTGTAAGTCTCTAAGGAATTTTGGAAACAAGGTTTCCAGGACCTTGAGGGGCTAGCTGTTGTTAGGGAAAATATCATTTATTACTATTTAGTAAAACCTCAGTCATGAGAACCTTCAGATGTATGTCAGGGGCCATATGCTTGGAGCGTAATTGCCAACATACACTTGGGGGTTAAAGATAAAGGAGGTTTACAAAGGAATTTTTATGTGTTTAAGGAGACTCACAGGATCCCAGGGAGAGAAGGATAATGTTAAGCCCAGATTCCCTTTTGTCTTATCCAGGCAGCTGAGCTCCTAGAGGGAGATCACTCTGCCTGTTCCAAGGACTTGTCAATGGGCTGTAGGCAGTAAAGGAATTTAATTTTTCATTTGCCTTTGTTTCCTACATCACCATGGCAAGCACTTAAACCCTCTTACATCTTGATGAGGGTAATATTAGGGCTCCAGGGAACGCCCTGGAGTCTATAGGCTTCTGGAAATTAGGGTATGGATAAGATTGCCTTTTTCTTGAAGTTTACTAAGTTATCCATGAACTGAAGGAGACTCCTGTCCTGCATGACTGTGATCTCTATCAGTCAACCATTTTGCTTTCTTTCCTTTCCCCTGTTCTTGGGCAGCCAGGAGTGTCCGAAGAATAGCACACATATCCCACGTGGGGGTGGCGGGGGGGAGGTGCTGTGTGCTAGCTTGTGCTTTGCCTCATGCTCCCTCATCACTTGGAACTGTCACCATTAATTGCTTTCAAATTTTGGCCCGTCTTTATGAAATTTGTTTCTTTATTCCCTCTTTGAAAACAAACCTAGGTTATTG
The DNA here is from genome assembly GCF_046562875.1 of Panthera onca. Classification (NCBI taxonomy): domain Eukaryota; kingdom Metazoa; phylum Chordata; class Mammalia; order Carnivora; family Felidae; genus Panthera; species Panthera onca. The sequence continues at coordinate 124,633,622 of NC_138344.1, read as the reverse complement.
AACGTCTGGGCTGGAATTTCTGTTGAAGAAAAATATTCAGAGGCTCTTGGAGGGTGTCCAAGTTCTCAAGTCTTTTTTGTAAGTAGGTAAAACCACTTGTTTGAAAAACAAAATTCTCTCCTCTTAAGTCTTTTTTGTCATGTGCACTGGTGAGCAACTTTCATTGAAATTATGAGTTACATATGAGGACAGAGTGACAGGTTAAAAAGATGAACTCTTTTGCACTATATTGAGTAATTTAATAGGAAGAGGAGTTTGTAGGTCTTTTAATTTTGAATCATAACATCTATGAGAATCAACAATCCCTCTCTAACCATAAAAACTATAGGGCATCAATGATACTGAAGTTATGAGTACACAGATTATAAAGATCTAAATTTTGACTCCTACATAACCCCCACTCAATAATTAAAACCCGGAGAATTGAGACTGCTAAAAGTTGACAATCAAGCAGTACTACCAATAGAAATAACCATTTGTATACTAATCTTATCAGGAGATGTCTGCACTCATGGGCCGTCCCATCCCTAGGTTTATAAACTGACACCATCCCAGACTGACTAAATCAAAGAACCCTAATGAGCACACGACCCAGACTATATTATGGCCAATGCTCAGACATTTGAGGCTCAAACCACAGCTTTATACCCATGGTACTTGAATTGGTTCCATTAACATATTTCAAAAAATGATCAGCATGTATACTATAAAGTCATTAAGAAGCAAAATAAGCATTAACCTTTAAAGTTAAAGATTGGGAATTTAAATCTCCCCTTAATGATATGCCACAACTAGATACATCAACTTGATTCACCAGTATTATGTCAATAATTTTTTTTGTTAAAGCAGAAATTTATTAAAATCCATTTTATATAGTGTTTTAGAGATAAAAAACATGGAGAGTCCTCAACATTCAGGCCATCAACTCTATCCTCAGAAGTGCTTCAGGAGAAGACAGATTCCTTTGCCCTCGCCCCCAAAAGATACTTCTATGTATACACCTGAAAATGATGCTTTTATAACCCCACCTCTCAAGACCAATCCTGTTGAGATCCCAAAACCTCTGCCAAGTGAAGCGATATTAGCAGAGAACCTTCTCAGAATAAAAGTGCCTGATTCAGAGGTGTAGTGCAAGAGATACATAACATGATGACTGCTTCAGAGGAGTGTGCCCACTCCCAGTAGGTGGGCCACGAAAGAACCCGAGGGCCTAGCTGAGCAGCCACTAGCTGCGGAGTGTGGCAAGATGGGACTGCATGGCCTCCAGGGCCTCTTCTTCCTTCTCATCTTCTGATGCAGCCATCGCTCCTGAAGGTCTGGGCTCCAGAAAGGCATCGGTCACTTTACTAGGTGCTTTGCCCAAGGCACCTGCTGTGATTTCAAACAGAATTTTGTCACTTTCCATTTCTGCTGCTTCTTCCAATTCTTCCTGATCATCCATGCTTTCAAAAGTATCTTCTAACATTTCTTCTATGATGCCAGCCTTCATCATCTCTTTGGATAGCTCCCTCATGGTGGCCTGGATTTCTGGGATCTTCACAAGGCTCTGCATGGCCTTCATCACTTCTTTGCTCTTCTGCAGGGAACCAGCCACTCGCAAAACCACCAGCTGGTTCTTCACCCCTATGAGCACGGAGTTCACGTGAGCATTGGAAGCATAGAGCTTGCTCACAGCAAGCTAGTTTTTATGAGCTATGTATGCATTTGCCAATTCTTAATTACGATTAAGAGAAAAATCAGGACTTGTTCAATCTGTAAGTCTTCTTATTCATGAACATCACTGTTTACTTGTATAGAACATTTAAAAGTTATTCCTGTTTCAGGCCTCTGTCTGATGAGGGAGCATAAGGCAAGCTGACACCTTGCAAACCTCCTCCCCCCATCATCCCCAGGTGGGATATGTGTGATATTCCTTAGGCACTCCTGGCTGCCCAAGAATAAAGGAAAGAGAAAAATAACTGATAGAGATCACGGTTCTGCAGGATATGAGTCTCCATCACTTTACCAATGTCTTAGTAAATTACAAAAAAAAAAAAAAAAATCTGATCAATAACCTAATCTCCAGAAACCTACAGACTCTGTTTCCTGGAGCCCCAACATTACCCTCCCCTTCATAGTGATGTGGGGAGCAAAAGCAAGAAGAAAATAGCAAATAAAATTAAATTTCTTTGTAACCTGCAGCCCATTGACAAATACTTGAGGCAGGCTGAATATAATATCTCTCCAGGAACTCCCTACTGTCTTAATGTTAATGACTTACTAGAGGGGGAAAAAACAGCCTTAGCTTGACAATAGCTAGACTTCCCACATCCTGTGAGTCTTCTTTAGCATATGAAAGTCCTTTTGGAAACTTCGCCTTTTCTTTACCTCCCCCAACTCCCAAGTATATAATATCACCCTCATAATCCAGGGGCAGGTCTTTCTGCCCACAGGTCCTGTCCCTGTGCTTTAAAAAAAAAAAAATCACTTTTTTGTACCAAAGATGTCTCAAGAATTCTTTCTTGGCCGTCAGCTCCGGACCCCTACTACCACTCCAAAACCACATCATGTTTAAAGAAAACTGCCACCAATTTTGTGTTGTGTAGTATCAAAGTGCTTCAAAAACTACCAAAATAGCAGTTGTAATGGGCTGGGGTTTAGGATACTTTGTTGGACTCATCTCATGTACATCTTCTAGTCTGACTCAAATCAGCAGCCTTTCAATAGGGCATGGAATCCAGCTTTCCAAAGAGCCACTGAAGGGCCAAAGGTCAAAACTGAAAGTGTGGGTGGGAATGGGGTGGGGAGGGCAATTCTGATCAGTGGGAAACAGGAAGTGGAGGGAGTATTGCAAACTCCTTCTTATGAACTGCCCTAAAGCATGGTTCTGCCTGTTTCTCCTTTTCCTCATTCTCACATCAGCAAGTAACCTCCGGCTCAGACTGTTTACTGGGAAACCCAGGATAGGATGGCTGTTGGCTAAAAGTATCTGTTAACTAGCACATTAAGCATTCATTTTAATCCAGGATAATTTTGTGAACCTCCTGTATGCAAAGCACTAGTTTAGTAATTATAAGTGAGGCAAAGCTGAACAGAACTCAGTCTTTGACTTTGGGCACTAATATTCTAGAAGAGAAGATAGAAAAATTACATAGGCAGCATAGCTCCAGGGGATTCAGAAGAGTTACTGGCTCTGCCTGTCACTGGCTGACATTTACTTCTGAGTGAGACATTTATTCTCTTTGGGCCTCTGTTCTCTTAGCTGTAAAGTACAAGGTTGTGTTAGATAACCTCAAAAGTCCTCTCCACATCTAAAATCCTTTGCTTTTATAAATTTAGTCTAGGAGAAGGATGACTCCAATCAGTTCTGTATGATAGGTGTGTTCTCTGAATCCAAGTGCTGTGGGAACCAGAACTTTAGAGACTTGGGAAGCTTTTATGAAGAAGGAGGTATATGAGCTTGGTGGATTTGTAGGATTTTGATGGGCAGGTAGGGGACAGATGGGCATTTTAAGCATGAGGAAAAACATACTCAAAGGAATATAAAGGGAAAGTATATGTCTCATGCAGGAAGAGCAATGAATAGTTCAGTCTGGTTGAAGGGGTAGATGGGTATCTACATTTAAGAGACTGGTAAAGTAGAAAATGGAAGATCCAAGCTATTGCATTAAGTTTGAGCTTTACCATGTATTCTTCGATTTAGCATGCGTATAGAACACTTACTATGCTCCAGGCAGTGAGTGAGGTGCTGAGAACACAGAAATCAATAAGATGCAGTGCCCTCAACAGGCCTGTGAGCAGTGGGCAAAGGAGTGAAACTAGTGTGCAAAATCCTGTAACATAAATACAACTTAAGTACAGAGAATGAAAGTGTCGAACACCTCAGAGGTATAATAACAATAGACAGGCAGAGAGGGAGTCAAGGGTGATATGACAATAGGAAAGAGAGAAGGATGAGCAGTTTTTTTGATAAGAAAATGAATTTGTTTTGACGTTGAATTTGAGGCCCTTCCAGACAGCCAGATAGAAATGTGTAAATAGTAGAAGAATATTGGTTTGTGACTAGCTTGAAATGTTGGAACAAGAGATTGAGATATGTGTATATTTTCTAAGTAACTCATAGGTCTGAGAGGGATTGTCAAGGAAGAAAATATAGACAGAAAAAAGACCAAAGGGAACACCTTAGGGAATGCCCATGTTTAGGAGTTAGAAGAAGTAAGTGGCATGAACCAAGAAGAGTTAAGACTATCAGAAATAGTGGGCAACCAGCATAAAGGATGTCAAGGGAAGAAAGAATTTCAAGAAAGATGGGGGGGCGGGTTGGACAAGATCAAAGGCTCCCCAAGCTTGATGGACCAGCTGCATTAAAATCAGTTGAAACATGTATTAAAACTATGTAATTTGTGTCTAGATGGATCTTCAAGAAACTACTAACAGTAGCTGTCTTGGAGGGAACCTAAGGACTACAAAGCATGAGTAAACTGTATGAACTGATATCCTAGCCCTCCAAGTCAACTACAAAATTACATCACTGTCCCTTCCTTGGCTTATGGCTATGGCTGTATGAATTGTCCCATATGAACAGCTAAAGTTAGAACACAAAAGCCAGAGCTTGGTTAGTGTATCATTTGGTTTGGTATATAGATGTTGGTTAAGTATATCCACCCAAAATGGACATGAGCTGCACATGGAGGGGGCCTTGAAAGACAGCAGCAAGGGAAAATCTTCCCAATGGGTAGATTTCATGGAAAAATAGCCAACAATAAGAATATATATGGACTCAAGAGCAAAAGGATTGGCCAGCTGGTCAGAACCTGGGAAGAGAAAAGCTAGAAGATTGTAAGAAAAAATGTCTGGGCCAGATGCATGAGTATGAATATATGGGTGTGGGCATAAAATGTGAAGATCTTTGTCTCAGATATTAATGACCACCAGTAAGCAGTCACCAGAGAATAACCATTGAGTAACTAAGGCAAAATGACTTGATCAGTTAAGAATAGCTAGTCTTTGTCACTGGCCACCCCAGAACTAGCACCACTGGCACATTAACAGAGTGGAGACCACATGTTAATAGCATGGGCCCCCAATAAGCAAGGCTGGTTTCTTTCCACCATTGAAAGTCCAACCAGTTAGCAAGCGAGCTCAATGTGGCACTATTTCTTGAGGATACAACACTGTCACAAATTGATCACAGTGAGGCCTTTCTTCCTGGAAGGACCAGTGGTATGTCATAGTAGTTACACGTATTCTTGGTAACTGTTCACCTTTCCTGCCTCTACAGCCTCAGCCAAGCACCACTATCTGGAAGATTTTAAAGTATCTGATCCAGGTACACAATCTCGTACAACACAGCATCTGACCATGAGATCTATTTCACAGAAAAAGAGATAGGGAGGTAAGCGCGTGGTCATGGGATCCACTGGTCATATCAAGTACCACATAACCCAGGAGTAATTCGTTTTACAAAGCAATGGAATAGTCTGCCAAAGGCATAACTTGTTGGCAATACTCTGCCATGGTGTGGTATCATCATAGCAAATCACAAATTTCTATTTGGATGTTGTGTCCCATTAGGAAGAATGTGTGGGTCTTGAAATCAAGGGGCAAAAGCAGGAGTGGCCTCAGTTACCTTTATTCCCAATGACCCACTTAGGAATTTTGTGTTTCCAATCCCCATAATTCTAGGCTCTGCAGGAACTATAAGCTATGATTGTCACCTGGGAGTTTTGGACTTTTTATGTGCAGGGATCAGTAGACTAAAGGAGGAGTTAATATCTTGGTAGGAGTAACATCCTGATCAGTGCAAAGAGGTAAGTCTGCTGTGACCCAATGACGGTAGGGAGGAATATATGTATATATGTGGAATTCATTTAATCCACTTGAACATGCCTTAGCACTTGCTCAATTATAACTAAAATGAACAATTCCAGCAACTCCTGCCTGAAAGGAGTATAGTTACCATGGGTTCAGACCCCTCAGGAATAAGAGCTTGGATTATACCAGCAGATAAGTCATCAAGGCCAGCAGAGGTTAAAGCTGAGTATGAGGCGAATTTAGAATGGGCAGTGGAGAGAAACGGAAGCACCAATTGTGGTCCTGACATCAACTGCAGCAACAGGGCTGTAGTTCATCCCCATAACCTGTCGTCTAAATTTCCCGCAGGAAGACAGATCCACTGAAATCCTGGATGCTCTGTTTTCCAAATGTGTATGAGGAAGTTGATCACATCACAAGGGTTGCAACAAGCATGGAGGTGAGCACTCTATTCAAGACGCACTTCCATTGAATCTGTAGGTTGCTTTGGGTAGTATGGACATTTTAACAATGTTGATTCTTTCGATCCATGAACATGGAATATCTATCCTTTTGTTTGTGTCATCTTCAATTTCTTTCATCAATGTTTTACAGTTTTCAGAGTTCAGGTCCTTTACCTCCTTGGATAAGTTTATTTCTAGGTATTTTATTCTTTTTAGCATAATTGTAAATGGAATTGTTTTCTTAATTTCTCTTTCTGCTACTTCATTATTAGTACATAGAAATGCTACCAATTTCTGGATATTAACTTTGTAGCCTACAACTTTACTTAATTCAAGAACTATACTCAAATTAAAAAAAAAACATATATATATACACATATATATATATATTAAAAAAGAACTCACTTGCTGTTAAGAGGGAAGGAGTGCAGCTAGCACTCCTAATTGGCTCATATCTCAGTATCTGCCCCCCTTGTGCAACAGTAGCCCTCCCTTATGTGCTGATCAGAGATGCACTTTGTGGCACCAGGCAGTCAAAGAGTGTGATGTGGGGAAACAGAGGGAAGTGATCATCACTACAAAAGCTACCATTGGTTCAATCCAGAAAAGGATCTAAAAATGTCCACTGGATTTTGCAGCAAAGGTTGTTAGTGACTTTGGCAAGAGCCTTTTCAATTGAGTAATGGGAGCAGAAGCCAGATTGCAGTAAGTTAAAGAATGAATGGAAGTAAAAACGTCAAAAGAACAACTTGAGGAAAGTCTTTATGAATGTTCAGCTGCAAAGGGAAGGAGGCAGCTAGGGAAGCAACAGTGGCGGGTGGACTGAGATGTGAGAACTATGGCGGGATTTTGTTTTAGTAGAAAGAGACTGGAGTGTGTTTAGATAACGGTGGGAAGAATATGGGAGAGGAGAGGGGAAAAGTCAAATTAGGGTGAGGAGAGCAGGGAGCATGGATGCAGGTGGAGGATAGTCTGCTTGCATTGTTAGAAGAGTAGAGGGGAAAGGATGGGTGTAGATGCTTTTAAATTGCTTTATTTTGTTGTTTTGTTTGTTTTTACAGTCTCATTCTTTTAAAAATCCCTGCATGATAAATCTGTGTTTCTCAAAATATCTGATAAAGCATCACCCCCTCTCGCATATTCTTTTTCTGCTGAATGAGAAAGCTCCCTGAATAAAAAAGATCACTTTGTACACTTGAACAATTACTTCCCTGGTCTTCACAACGGTTCTCCGAAGTAGGACAGAACCATCCTATGGTTTCATTTAACAGATACAAAGATAAGAACACAGAAGGATGAAAAGTACCTTGCTAAAATGTTCATCAGTAATTTCCTTATTCAGTGGGAAACTTCCATCCTGTACTCTTCATGATGACTTCTCTCATTCAAGAGATTTCCCCTCCCTCTTGCTATTGAAAATGAAGATACTGGATATAATGTGAAAAGAAAGAGTAGCCCCTCCAAGCCACTGAGTTTTTTGATCCTGAGATACATACTTTCTATAAAGTAAGTTTCTTATGAGTAAAAGGAGTTCTTCATAAGTACATTAAAACTTCTATTGTCACACAGAACTGAAGCAGACAGAACCTTAATAGAGTGTTTCATGCTTCATAGCACACATTTCAGAGCTTCTGGCTTTGTTGTTTTAGATTCCAGGGATTCGGGATGGTTGTGAAACGGCAACTTGGTTATGCTACATAAGAAGGCCAGCCAAGCATTAAATAGGGGCATCTGGAGAGTCTGGAAACCCTAATAGGCTTGTCAGCCAAATTCTGCCATAGAACAGTTAGATCCTTACAGATTTATGGGCCCTAAGAGGACAGAGAAGCCCCATCCATGGTTAGAATTTCAGTCACTTTACCCTTTACCCTAACAGTAACTCCCCAGGGACAAATATCTCTGGAAGAAGATAAGCAATCTTATAAATATTTAAAATGTGCTTTTTGCACAGTGGACAAGTGTTTGGTCTTAATAAAGCCACACGATCCTCAAGCCCAACAGCTGCTGAATGGTCCCTGTGTGGAAGCATGCCCTCTCCAAATCAATATAATACCCACGCTGAGGGTTAAATCAGACCAGCTCTCACAGGCTCTCAAGCCCACTACTGCATTAGTGATAACAGTTAACTTCGATCAGGCTTTATTCTGGTTTACTAGGTATTTCACATACACACTCATAGCATTACCTCACATGATCCTCATGACTACTCCATGATGTGGGCATAACAGATCTTACTAGTTTGTTCATCCTGTGAGTTGAGCAAATAGATTCTTCCACACAGTGAGTTGGTGGAGAGCTAGGATTTGACTACACGTCTTCTGTCTCCAAGTTCCAGAGTGGGGAGGGAAGAAACAGCTGAGAAGTAAGCTCCAGTAAACCTAGGGGAAATAATAATCTACTTCTTTCATTTAACCTTTTTTTATTCTTAGCAAATTTCCTTTATTGGCATATTGGTTACATTTTTTTAATGTTTATTTATTTTTGAGAGAAAGAGAGTGAGGGGGGAGGGGCAGAGAGAGAGGGACAGAGATCTGAAGCAGGCTCCACACTGATAGCAGAGAGCTGAAGTGGGGCCGTAACCCACAAACTGCAAGATCACCACCAGAGCCAAAGTTGTACGCTCAACCAACTGAGCCACCCAGGCACCCCTATTGGTTAAATTTTTAAATGGAGATATAAGATAGAGAAGCCAATATTATTTTTTTTTAGTGTTTATTTATTTTGAGGCGGGGGGGGGGGGGCGGGGAGTGGGAGAGAGAGAATCCCAAGCAGGCTCTGCACTGACAGGGCTCAGTCTCACAAATTGTGAGATCAGGACCTGAGTCAAAATCAAGAGTCAGATACTTAACCCACTGAGCCACCCAGGCACCCCCAATATTATTATAACAAATACCATTACAAATGGGACATTGTTTAAGTTCTGCCTTGCCTATAACACAGAAAAACCCTCTGCATAAGTATTGGCTCTTAAAAGGGTATAAGTTACAGATAATGGCTCATGCATTGCTATTAAGTCACCTCTTTCTAGAAGTGTTGACTAAGATTCCATGGGATCCAGAAGGCATAAGCACATGGTGTTGCTCAGCCCGCTGGTTAGAAACACTCTCCTTCACCAAACAGGTACTCTCAAAACCTTTTGATGTGGGAAAGTAGTTTTGTAGCTCTAAGCCTTCGAGAATAATTATGAACATTTTTGGCATTCTAATGATCATCTCTAAGGTGTAAGGCATTGAGACATGGAGTGGGACTGCTCTCTACACTAGGGTGTTAGAAATGAACCTGGCTGAAAAGTCCTGAAATTACATAAAGCTTGGCCTGTTTACACCTGTTTTCCTATCAGGCCACTTGTCTGATGGCCCACACTCTTTCCCTGCAGTGTGGTTGAAACGTAAAAACATTATGCTAAGTTAAAGAAGCCAGGCACAAAGGTCACATGTTGTATGATTGCATTTATATAAAATGTCCAGAATAGGTAAATCCATGGAGACAGAAATCAGATTAGTGGTTGCCAGGGGGTATGAGGAGAGGCAGAATGGGGAGTGACTGGTTAATCAGTAGGGATCTCCTTTAGAGATGATGAAATTAGTTTGGAACTAGAGGTGATGGTTGTACAACACTGTGCATGTACTAAATACCAGTGAATGGCACATTATATGAATTTCATGTCAATGGGGGAAGGGGAGGGAAGGGAAGAAACACAAGGGAAAGGAAGAGACCAGATTTAGGAAGATAGCTACTATAGAGAGAGAGCCTTGGATTTGAAGCTAGAGGACCTGAGTTTGAATGCTCTTTCATTTACTGGCTGTGAGATAAAAGATAAGAGAGACCACATTTCTGGGTCTCAGATTCCTCATCTAAAGTGGAGTCAAACAGAGCTGTTGTGAGTCCCAAGTGAGATACCATATGTGAAAACACATAGCATGAGGCTGGACACAGAGTTGACACAGTATGTAATTAAACAAACAAAAAAATAAAAATGGCAACAGATTTTTAAGGCAGTGCACAAAACCCATTTAATTCATATTATAGCTCAAGCAGTAATTATGTAATAGAATAACAGATTAATAATTCATAAGAGATAACCATTATGGCAATTTTCAGTAATCCAAATGCTCTAAAGAACTAGATGCTTTTGTAATTATAGCTCAGAGTTTATTTTTCTGGCATCAAGGCATTAACCTAAATCTAAAAATTAATGTTATGGCAAATTCTTTACTCTAGTTCTGTGTTTGCACTACATCAAAAGTAACAATTTCTTCAATTTATGATGCACATTTTTGTATTTATTTATTTATTTATTTATTTATTTTTAACGTTTATTTATTTTTGAGACAGAGAGAGACAGACAGAACATGAACGGGGGAGGGGCAGAGAGAGAGGGAGACACAGAATTGGAAGCAGGCTCCAGGCTCTGAGCCATCAGCCCAGAGCCCGACGCGGGGCTCGAACTCATGGACCGCGAGATCGTGACCTGAGCTGAAGTCGGACGGTTAACTGACTGAGCCACCCAGGCACCCCTATGATGCACATTTTTAAAAGAAAAACCTTAATATCTCTGAAACCAGAAATCCACTGATTGAAAGGGAGGCTGGATCCCTCAAAGGAAATTTTTTCGGTGTCCCTTCAGAGGTGACTTTCAACAACCAGGTGGGTAGGATGACTCATTCTATGGATGTCATCTGCAGTGCTGGTACAGTGGGCGTGAATGAAATGGCCATGGTGGCAGGGATGGAAGCCAAGCATAGGTTCATTTTCATCAAATCTAGTAAAGATACTGCCTCTTTGAATAACCAAAACTACCAGTAGTAGAACCCTACACTGCACCCTTGATAAGGCAAATTTCCTCCAAAAGAACAGCTGGCCAATTGGTGGTAGTTTGATTACACTGGACCCTTTCTACTCGTCAAAAGTAGTAATTCATTTTAAAAAGAATTGTGACTTTGGCTTCGAGTCTGCCTTCCCTGACCTCACTGCCTCCACTAGGGTCACTATTCGAAGGTTTATAGCTTGCCTGATCTACCAGTATGAGGTCCTACAGAGTTCTGCAAGAACCAACTTGTTGCACAACACTACAACAGCACAACACTCAACCAAGAGACCCATTTCATGGGAGAGAAGGTACAGTAAAGGGCACATGACCATCATATCCACTAGTCTGACTATGTCTTTAATCATGCAGAAGCAGATTGCCTAGCAGAATAGTGAAATGACCCATTAAAGGATCAGCTAAGGTTCCAACTTGGGACAAAGCCTGGACGGTTGGGGATCCACCTCAGTGAAGTGTACATGCTGAACCAATAGCCAATATATGCCAGTACCCATGTAGCTAGAATACATGGGTATGAGGACCTAGAGGTGTTGGTAGGATTGACCCTTCTCATCATCACAGTGACCTACATTCAGAATTTGAACTGCCTGTCTCTGTTCCTGCCAGAGGTACTAGTTTTTGGGTGTAAAGACTACTTCCTCCAAGTAAGGGCCTGATGCTATAATGATCACCTGGTTATTTGGGTTCATGATACCAGTAGATGAATGGGCAAACGTAGGAGTTTCTCTCCTGATAGCAATAAAAGAACCATGAGAAGCTATGGTTGCTGCTTTACATCAGCAGCAGTGAGGAGTATGTCTAGAACCCAGGGATTTATCTGGGACATGTCTTGGTTCTTCTGTGACCAGTGATAATGGTGAAATAGGGCAAATATAGCTAAGGGTTTAAAACCCTTGGAGTTGAAAGTCTGGGTCCTTCTCCTAGGCAACCACAGGCCAAAGTCTGGGCAGTGCTGAGAGAAATCTAAAATCAGAGTTGAGGAGAGATATGACTATTAATTACAACCTTGGGATCAGCCACAATAGAGGAGACTTTTGCTTATTTCACGAGCCCTCCTGCATTATGTCTTTGCAAAGATTGCATTTTGAAGGGAGCTCTGTGGCAGATTGGACTTGTATCCCCCTCTATCTCAGAAAAGACATAAGGTCATTTTATTTTTACAAAACAGAAGGTCCCATATTTTGGTATGAGAGCCAGACATAATTAAAAGCTTGGGAAGGGGAGCCTGGGTGGCTCAGTCGATTGGTTGGTTGGTTTCGGCTCAGGTCATGATTTCATGGTTCATGAGTTTGAACGATGCATATGGCTCTGTGCTGACAGTGTGGAGCCTGCTTAGGATCCTCTCTCCCTTTCTCTCTACTCCTTCTCGACTCACACTGTCTCTGTCTCTCAAAATAAATGAATAAACTTAAAAAAAAAAAAAAGAGGGCCTCCTGGGTGGCCCAGTTGGTTGGGTGTCTGACTTCGGCTCAGGTCATGATCTCGCAGTTTGTGAGTTTGAGCCCCGTGTCAGGCTCTGTGCTAACAGCTCAGAGCTTGAAGCCTGCTTCAGATTCTGTGTCCCCCTCTCTCTCTGCCCCTCCCCTGCTAATACTCTTTCTCTGTCTCTCAATAATAAATAAACGCAAAAAAAAAAAAAAAAAAGAAAGAAAGAAAGGAAGCAAGCTTGGCAAGATCTGAGTGGTTCATAGGGCGAATTGCATTAAAGACCTCTTAATACATCACTTGAGATCCTCTCAGCCCTACCTGTCCTATTCTAGCCACGCCACAGCCGCCAGATCTATGTGAGTGCTGACTAGCTTCATCCAGGTGCAACCTGACAGAGCTGTACCTCAGCCCTGCCTCTGTTCCCCTCACCTTCCACCCTGGGGCATTTCTGTAAACATCTAGGACTCCATCATTATCCATGCACAAGAAACCTGGAAGGCTGGTGGAGATAACACCCCAATCTACAAGGTGGGGGCAGGGGGATAAGAACTCATGGATAAAAGTTTCCCTTTCCTCCCTCCTAGAGCAAGGGTCTGAGATGCATAGCATTCTCAGGTGGCCATATGCGATCAACAACAACTTGCCTCTAGTAGCAGCAAACTCTCCTTGCCTCCTTTCTTCATGTCACCAACTCACCCTTCTGCTCCTTGGAATCACACTCCCCAGTAATAATTCTCCACAGGCTCTGCTTTCTGGAGAATCCAGGCTAAGACATTACCGACTCCTTTCTTTCACTCAGACTCCACACACTCTGTGAGGAAATCCTGTTGACTTTACCTTCATCATAAATCCAGGACTCAACCATTTCTCACCACCTTCCCTGGTATTAAGCCAGTTGGAGCCATGGTCATTTCTCAATTAACAAATTAGTTGATTTGTTGATTAACAAATATAGTAGCCTGGGTGCTCCTAGGAAAATGTAAATCAGTTTATGCAATTTTGGGGGTGGAGCTCAACATCCTTAATAGCTATTTATCTCATTCAGAAAAAAAATATACATATATGTATTTGTATGCCTTTATATTATTTTATACTTATTTAAGGTATATATTTATATTTACATATTTTTAGTGCCTTATAATGACCTACAAGGTACAATGTGCTCTGTCCCCCATAACTCCTCTGATCTCATTTCCTGCAACCCTCTCTGCTTCAGGCACATTCTTCTGCTTGTCACTTACAAACATACTATGCAAGTTCCTCCCATGTCCCCCCCCCGACTCTGGGTCTTTCCATTTATTCAGAATTTTCTCCCCCCCAGCCCCAGATATCAGCCTGGCTTAGTTTTGGGGGCTCCTTCAGGTCTTTACTCAAATGTCACTTTGTCAGTGAGGCCTTCTCTCACCACTTAAAATGCAACCCCCAGCCTTCCTTCTCCCTGTCCCTCCCTTTATTTTTCTGCATTATACTCATCACCATCTGACATACTATGTGTGTTACTTACTAATATTTTTGGCTATTTCCCCCCTGCTAGAATGTATGATCAAGGAGGTCATTTATTATATCTCTCCATACCTAGAGTAGTACTTGCAAATATTAAGTAATCAATAAATATTTGTTAAAAAGAAAAAAAGAAGAAAGGAAGGAAGAAACACTAACCACAATAAAATGCCACCTATCTAGAGTAAGATTTCCTATCATCTCAAACTTTGGACCATGCCTATGTACCCCAAAATAACTGGAAAGGGTGTTGAGAGAGAAACAGAGCAGCCACAAAGCTCACTAAAGACTGTCACAGGAGAGCCCCTCATTTGTGCCCTCTCTTGAGATCATTTATTTATCGTCATGTACAGATCCTTTCCCTAAAGTTAGCCTTCTAGTTTCCTAGCTCGTAAAAAGATTGAAATAACAAAATATAAAGTGACAGTAGCTGGCAATAAGAAAAGACAATTTCAGTCCCTCTCTGGAGTTGAGTAATTATGATAATACTCGGGTGTGGGTAAAATTAAGCTAATGCCTGCAAAAATGTTAGCCAAGAGCTTCATGTATCATATAAATAGAGAGATCATGTTTTTGAAAGAAAAACTGGGACACAGGGAGCTCTTTCCAGGTGCAAAAGGGGTGTGGAAAGTTTAGCTAAAATGATGAGAAAATATTTGAATTTCTGGAATGTTCTGATGGCAAGATATTTTAAATAGGGCTGTACCAGAAAAACCCAGAGCAGATTTACTTGTCAATACATGTAAGAGAACACTTATAAGATGCTTTAAAAATCACAAAGGTCTGCTTTGTAATTCTAAGAAAAGGATTTCCTCTGAAATTTTCTGACATCCTATATATTCTTAAGGATTCATAAAAAAATGAAGAAAGTAAGGAGAGTCTGACATCAAAATGGAACACTGTAAAATCTAATTTGTAGCTCCGAACAAATGGAACCATTTTTACTCATACTTTAAATTTCCTTCAACTATTTCTTAATTGCAGTAATAAAAGGCAAAAGAATAATTAAGCAAGCAGATTCAGTTAGAATGGAAACAGGAGAGGTAGAAAGGATTTAATGTCAGATATAAGGCATTAGACACTTATAAAATCTGTTTTTAAACAGTGACTTGAAGAATAGCCACACTTAGTGAACTTCTGTGAGAAGAGCCTATTCAAAGGATGAGCTAAGTGTGGGGCATTAAAAAATAATCATAGCAATATAGTCAGGAGAAAAAAAATCACACTCAAAGGTCAAGAAGTTTTATTTTTTAAATACATGTTTTAGTGTTCTTTGTAATGCAATAAAAAGATTAAGTCATGGTTAATACCAAATGTATACTGTCACACACAAAAAAGCCAAGTTATTCCAAAATGTAATTTCTTAACTTTTTTGGGTGGGGGTTCAAGGACACCTTTAATAATCTGAGGTAAGTTATAGATTCTCTCAGTCGTGCCCTGATGTACAAATTTTCATTTAATCACAGATTTCCAGGATGATACACATGGGCTCCTAGGAAGCCCTTGAATCTCTGGTTAATAAACTTTCATCTCTAAGGTAATAATTAACATACTTTGTACCATAAGAAAACATTAAAGTAATCAAATAGTTGGATCAATTAAAATTAATGATTTCTCAGTTCTGGAAGGGGGAAAAAACTATTCCAATTAATTGATAAATCCAAATACAATCCACGCATTTAACAACATATGGTAAGTTTTTATGAATTAGTTTTCTCTGTCCACTGCTTCATCAGAGCCAATAGAAGAAAACAGACTCACACTCCAGGATAGCCAGGGTTTGTTCACACAGGTGAAACAGTTAGACATTCTGGATCCAGGCGTCTGAGAATAGGACCGAATGGGCTTGGCCTCTGCAGAGCAGGCCTGGCTGCTGAGGCTGGCTTCTTAAGCACACACAGCACTGCCTCCTAAAGTACTTTACTGGCCTCTTTCAGTGACTGCCATTCTGTACACCATCACTTGAGTCAAATTACTGGGATATTCAAATATAGAGTTGCATTATCCTAAAGGTAGAAGCGAATCCTCTGAAAAGTTACATGTGAACAGCTACATGATGGAAACAAAAACACAAAAAACAGCTACATGATGGAAAAGAATTCAAAATTGTCACTCATTTTTTAGAAGCTAAATAAAAAATAACAAACCCAGAGACTTCAAAGAAGTGTCCTGTTTGCTCTGGATTGCTTCAGGTTGTCCCAGATATCCTGGGGCTCTCTTCTACTTTCCTCTTGCTTAGGGGTGCTACATTTGGAAAGTTGAGGAAGCACTGGTAGAGTCAGTTTCTTGGAGGTGGCTGTTCAAAGAAGCATCTTTCACATGGTTTTTGTATCGTGAAATAGGGTCAGATGGGTGGTGAGGCATGCGGCGCCCCAGCAGATGTCATTTTAATGTCTAAATACTAGTGTCTCAGGTGGTCAGGAAAAACATTAAACAAAAGTAGAATTTAATCTACCTTAACAGGGCAATAAACCCAAGGACTCTGAAAAAGAATTAAAGGGTATGAAGAACCCGGTGGCATGATATTAAGGTGCCTCTGGAGACCTTCATCCATGCATTCATTTATTAAACCAGTATGTAATGACTACCAATCATATGCCAGGCTCTTTCTGGGCACTTGGGATACATAACTGAACAAAGTAAACCACAAAAACAAACCAACACAAAAACCTAGCCCTATGGCGAAGGATATAAATAAGAAACATAGACAAATTATATCGTATATTAGAAGGTGCCAAGCTCTATGGAATTTTTTTTAAAAGCAGGAATGCTAAATATTAAGTAGAGTGATTATGAAAGCCTTATTGAGAAGGTAACATTTGAACAAAAACTGGAAGGAGGTGAGAGGATAAGCCATGGGAACATCTGGGAAAATAAGGTTTGAGACACAGGGAAGAACCTAATGTGGAAAAGCCTGACAAACATGAGGAACAGCAAGGAGGCCAGTGGAGTAAAAGTTGAATTATGAGTACGAGTAATAAAATAGAAAAAGAAAAAAAAAAAAGAAGGTCTGAATCATGTAGGCCCTTTTGGGCCACTGTAAAGACTCTGGTTTTTATCTTGAGATAACTAGGAAGCCGAGGAGGGTTGTGAGCAAAGGACGGACGTGACCTGACATTCGTTTTAAAAGATGTCTCTGGCTGCTGTGTGAAGGACAGACTGTGGAGGGCAAGGCTGGATGCAGGAGAGCTGTTTGGTGGCTCCTGCAATAAGCCAGAGGGGAAGATACAAGTATCTTAACAGAGCCAAGGAAATGCAAAATTCAGTTGAAGCCACGAAGGAAGTTCACTACCATGTAGGTGGGGGTTGCAGAATTTAGGCAATACCAAGAGACCAACCCTGTTTAAGTTGTTGACTTATAATGTGACAGTTACGTGACAATAAACAAGGCTCAGGATGTCCCAGCATGTCCCGTGGGCCTCTGGACTTAATGGTCTATTAGTAAGATCTATTAGTAATTTACCCTCCAAAATCTAATTTGAGAGTCAAGGGAACGCTCTTAATTACACCTGGATAACAGATGTAAGAGGAGGCTCCTTCTAGACAGGGCAACCCTAACCATAAGGAACCTAGGAAGCCAGTGGACGTTTCCATAAGGAACTGGTGTTCTTAACTGGTGGGGGAAGAGCGGGCCCAGCTTGCTTAATGAATAAACATCTTTTAATTTGGGAAAATTTAGAATTAAAAATAGAAATGGGGGGGGGGCGCCTGGGTTGCTCAGTTGGTTAGGGGTCCGACTCTTGGTTTCGGCTCAAGTTGTGATCTCACAGTTTCAGAGTCTGAGCCCCACACTGGGCTCTGCACTGACAGCATGGAGCCTGCTTGGGATTCTGTCTCCCTCTCTCTCTGCCCCTCCCCTGCTTGGTCTCAGTCTTTCTCTCTCTCTCAAGAATAAATAAATAAACATTAGAAAAAATAGAAATGAGGGGTCCCTGAGTGGCTCAGTCAGTTAAGTGTCTGACTATTGATTTTGGCTCAGGCCATGATCTCACAGTTCATGAGACTGAGCCCCACATCGGGCTCTGCGCTGACAGTGTGGAGCCTGCTTGGGATTCTCTTCTCTCATTCTCTCTCTGACCCTACCCCGCTCATGCTCTCTCTCTCAAAATAAATAAACATTAAAAAAAATAGAAATAAAAATCTAAGTCAGACCCATAATATTAATTTGTGTTGAATTTAAGAATACTCAATATAGGGTGCCTGGGTTGCCCAGTTGGTTAAGTGTCTGATTGCGGCTTAGGTCATGATCTGGTTATTCATGGGTTTGGGCCTGGCGTTGGGCTCTGTGCTGACAGCTCAGAGCCTGGAATCTGCTTCGAATTCTGTGTCTCCCTCTCTCTCGCTGCCCCTCTCCTGCTCGTGCTCTGACTCTCTCAAAAGTAAATAGACATTAAAAAAATAAAAATAAAAAAAGAATACTCAATATATATTTGGTATTTTGAGTATTGTGTTATTTAAACTCAGTCTATTGATTGGAATATCTAATAGATTGGCCTTGCAATTTCAATTTAAAATGTATAATTGAATAATTTATATTGACCTGTGATTTAAGTTGAAATGGAAATTATTTTTTACTGAATTTCCTCATAGAGTGTTTACTGGGAGTCAATAAATTAACCGTTCTAAGTGTTCTGTGTGTATCGTAGGGGATATTGTGCTTCACTGGAAAATTTTGCATTGACTAGAGCATATTCTTCCAGGATTCTGAGTCTGATTCAATGGGAGCTCTTTCATAGTTGTGTAGATTGTAAATAATTGATAGCAATGCAAAATAATTCTGTCTATAGACATGGCAAATTCTGTCCTTTCTGGTAGAGCTTCAGTTGACTTCCCCCATCCCCTGACTATGAAAGAAGTCTTTTGCCTCCATTAGCACATCCATTTCAATATTCCTCATCTATAAATCTATTTTGTGGATTTTTAACATAATTGCAACATTTTACCAGTTTCCTCGCTGTAGTGGGTTGAATAGTGTCTCCCCAAAATTCACAACCACCTGAGCTTCAGAATGTGAGCTTATTTGGAGATAGGGTCTCTGTAGGTGTAATTAGTTAAGTATACATCATCTTGGATTAGCGTGCACCCTAAATCCCATGACTGGTTCCTTATAAGAAGGGGTGGAGGACACACAGAGACTTACACAGAGAAGAAGGTCATGACTGAAGAGACAAAGACTGGTGTCAGGCCGCTACAAGCCAAGGAAAACCAAGGATGGCAGGCAGGCATCAGAAGTTAGGAAGCAAGGAAGGATTCTTTCCTTGAGCCTGCCAGGGTAGCATAGCCTTGTCAGTACCTTGATGTCAGACTTTTAGCTTCCAAAAATATGAGAGAATAAATTTCTGGTGTTTTAAGCCATCCAGTTGTGGGTACTCTGTTATGGCAACCTTAGGAAACTAAAACAGAGTTAAATAAAATCTTTAAGGTGTTCAATTTATTGCTGTAGGAGACTCATGATTTTACCTTTCTTTGAAAATTATCCTTTAACACCATTAACTCATTCATACCTCCCAGCAATCCAACGAGGCAGGTACTATTATTATCCTCATTTTACAGATGAAGAAACTGAGGTACAGAGCAAATACTGATAGTGTTCAGAGCATGCCCTCCCCAAACGTGGCATCTTGGCACTTTGGATATTTTAAACTGGAGAAATCTAAGAAACTGCTAGTGCAGACAGGGCTATCTGACCCTCTCCTACAGCAGGTCATAAGCCCCCCGCTATGTGGAAGTGCCTTCCCTATACCCAGAGGAAAGGAGTATCCTTTTCTGCAAAGACGAAAGGAAGCCAAGAGGAATCTGAAGGAATAAACTCGCTGTTTCCCCCAGTTTTCTACACTTAGTTCACCCCCTGTTTTTGTCCTATCACATTGTTCCATGACTTCCCACTCTCTATCAAACCCGATGTAAAAACAATCAAGGTTAATCGCTTCTTTGGGTCTTCATTTCCTTATTGAGAGTTAAGGAATGCTATTAATTACACCTGGATAACAGGGATAAGTGGAGAATCCTTCTAGGTAGGGCAACCCTAACCATAAGGAACCTAGCATGCCAGTGTCCTCACTCCATGTCACATAAAACTTATTTTAAGTAAATATGTGTGCTTTTCTCCTGTTAATCTATTTTCTTTATTGTTGCTACTAGGGGTCCTAGTCAAGGATTTAGAAGAATAGAAGGAAAAATGTTTTTCCCTTCTCTTCATTTCCAAAAGTATGCTGAAGAAATGGTAGAGCAAGGCATTCAACCATGATGATCTCACTCCAGAGAGTGCCCTTAACCATTCTACTCTCCTGCTCCTATAAACAGCACTGGGATGTCTATAAAACTTAGGATTCCTGGTACTAATAAAGCTTAATTTAATAGACTTTCTAGACTTTTCTAAGTATTTGGAAAGCACATTCAAGTGCTTTAAAAGAAAACGTATTATGTTTGTACTCAAACTATTATTTTATTAAATTATTTATTAAAATATTATTAAATTATAAAGTCTTCCATCAAAAAATATGTCTTCCTTAAGGTAATTATTGTAATTAAATTTACAAATAAAATAATAAATATATGGAAAACTCAGAAAAGAACTAGTCTTTACATTTATTACTTTAATGAATCAAATATTTGTTTTTAAACAGTTACCCCTAAAAAGTCATTTTTTTTGTTGTTGTTGGCACAAAGGCTGCCTCCAGAATTGGAGAGTTGGAGGAAAAACTGACATCAGAATTCACCTCGACCTGTACTGTGTCACAAAGAAAGTAGCAACGTATATTGTTGCCCATCAACTCTTTCACTGTTCAGGTTAGAATTCTTCAAAGCTCTTCAAATGAGTAATTCAATCCCCTGGAACACCACTTCCTCACCCTCTACCTCCACACATGCAACTCCTTATGCCTACTAGTTTAGGATCCTACTAGTTTAGGATGTAGCTAATAACATTCCCTGAACCCAACTTGAAGTCAGTCTCCACCCCCCATTCCCACCAAGTACACTCTCAGCACACTTAAACAATTATAATTGCATGCTTATGAGATTATTTGATGGATATTCAGCTCCACCCTAGATTGTAAAGACCCCTGAGGACAGGGACATGTTGATGTTGTTCTCTGCCAAGTCCAGAGCGTTAGCACATGTCTGGAACGTAGCCAGTGCTTAATAAACGTTTGCAGGATGAAGGAAGTGATGAGCAATGGTGAGGGCAGATAGCCCCTCTTTGGTGGAAAATGCCCCATTAATATGTGTACTATTAGAAGGACCCAGTTCTTCACCTCCTACTACAGACACCAAAAGTGGGGGAAAAGGGACCTCCCTCCTCCTACTCCCCCCAGCAGCTGGGACACAGCAGGTAACCTACGGCAGACGATCAGATGCTTCCATCTAGAATATCCCTTTCTGACTGGTGATTCAAAGTGGCAGGAATGGTTGAGACATTACTGATAGCAGTACACAGACAGCCCAGCAGCTACAGAACTAGGTGCCCAGCACCACAGATGTCCAGTGGCTGTGGTTATGGTGTTGTCTGTGGAGTTGTTCCAACCAGATGGTTGGCTGTGGCTCCAACTCCCTGGCTGCCCCGGGCTCTGGCTTGTTTTAAAAGCCAGGTTCTACAATGATTCTGTAAATTACATGTTATTGTTTCAGAACATTTCTTCCCTCCTTAAGCTAGACAGACCGGGTTTTCTGTTACTTACCATCAAAGACCTTGAGTCACACACACAGAGGAGAAAAAAGAATAATAAATCATGGAGCCCAGAAGCATGAAGTGACACCATCTTTGTAAGACAGAGTATTTCTGTATTTGGCAAGCATGTGGGTGCTAAAGCAGGGGGCTTCTTTTTAGGTGGGAAATCAAACGCTATTCAGGTTATGACCACTGATTGTGACTAAAACAGTTGTGAAATATGGAATAAATGCACAATTCCCTAAGTGTGGAAACCAAGTATGACGTGAGATTATTTTAGGTGGAATGCCCACCTGGCATTAAACAATATTGAATACCAGTGAAAAAGTGATTCCTTTTTCCATGGTTTTTCAATTCTTCTGATACCACCAAGGACAGCATGTTGAATTGGTACCTCTTGAATATTTCTTTAACACTTACACTCTTCCCTTTCTTTAAAATTTAATTTAAATTTATCTTTTTTTAATTTTAATTTATTTATTTTGAGAGAGAGAAAGCAGCAAGAGCAGGGGAGAGGCAGAAAGAGAGAAAGAGAGACAGAGAGAGAGAGAGAGAGACAGAGAGAGAATCCCAAGCAGGCTCTGCACAGTCAGTGCACGGAGCCTAACCTCATGGACTAGAAGATCATGACCTGAGCCAAAATCAACAGTCAGATGCTAAATCAACTGAGCCACCCAGGTGCCCCTATCCCTTTTCACTTTTAACAGCCTCAGGCTTAGAGCATTCACAGGCAATAATCTTGAGCCTAGAATGTAATTATATTTGTGTTTTCAATGTTTTTCGCTTTCTGGGTTACCTCCTAATTATAGCAAGTTATGCTAATTTCCCATTTATAGTCATAATATAAGCTTTCTAAATAAATTTCTTTCAGTTAAAGAAGCGAAATACTTAAAGATACTGAATGTATAATAGCACAGGTGGAACACAGATCTGGCAAAAATCCTGAAGATGTTGAGTGAGTGTCTTCAGTTTCAAAAATAGTGGGCTAGTCCA
Organism: Panthera onca; assembly: GCF_046562875.1. Lineage (NCBI taxonomy): Eukaryota > Metazoa > Chordata > Mammalia > Carnivora > Felidae > Panthera > Panthera onca. Next base: position 124,610,968 of record NC_138344.1, on the reverse strand, counting down.
TCAATTAGAGCCACAGATACAGATGCAGAATGCAAATTAGCAATAATGGAAGCAAAATCCAGAACCTGAAAACAGTTGCTATAACAGCTCCTTCAGAAACATTTCTGAAGGGGGTGGTGCCTGGGTGGCTTAGTCAGTTAAGCATTTGGCTCTTGATTTTTGGCTGAGGTCATGATTTCATGGTTTGTGGGTTCAAGTCCCACATAGGGCTCTGCACTGACAGTGCTGAGCCTTCTTGGGATTCTCTCTCTCCTCTCTCTGCCCCTTTGCTACTCTCGTTCTCTCTGTTTCAAAATAAATAAATAAGCTTAAAAAATTTAAAAAAGAAACATTTCTGAAGGCACATAAGTGTGTGATGGACAAACCTTCACTCCACTGGAGTTGAAGGAAGTTGGAGGGGGTGAGGTAGTAATTGTCACCATCATGAACCTGAAAGTGGATAGGTCAAAGGACAAGGCAAGGTAAGGTGGCACTTTCTTGCGGAAGAATCCACACAAATCCAAAACGAAAATCAAACCCCCCCTCATTCAGAGAAGGGGTAGTCCTCTTGTGCACACAGGTAGCAAATGGCAATTCTCTGAATGAGAGTAATGGGTCCATCTTGCTATCCTTGGTTCTGAGGTGATATGATCTATAATTATATGCCAACATTAAAATTTTTCATTTTATTCTGCTGGGTTCATTTAATTTCCCTTAAATCAGTATTCTCAATCAGGAGGAGCAATTTTTTTTCAAACTACCTGCATATCAAAGATTCTAGAATGTTCCACTGGGGAGTAGGAATATCAGCTCTCCCTTACTTCCTACCTAGTTAGGATCACTGTTATAATAAGAGTGAATCATGCTGTCTTAGATGGGGGAAGTAGAAAAGATTCAGAACCACCGTTTCAGTGGAAGTCACAAACAGTGAAACTGTCTCCCATTCATCTACTGAACCACACGGCAAGTGTACGGGTAATGCAGAAAGGGACAGTCTTGTTTACTTTTCAGCACCATAATACATGGATAGAGATTAAGGCTTAGGAAAAAATGCTCTCAGCACCATAATAATTTGTAAAACAGCCAGCCATGGTTACACAGCATCTAGATTCAGAAAAATGGTTGCCACCCAGAACAGGCTTTAAGGTCTGTTTTGTTTCAGCAGGAAATGCCTACTATAACACAGATACAGTCTTTCTTTTCCTCCCTCCCTCCCATTCTTTCTTTTTGCTTTCCCTCCTTCTTTCTGTTCCTTTTTCTTCCCCTGCCCAACTCTTACTTTTCTAAGTTCTTACACAATTTTCTCTCCTTTCTATTTTTTTCCAAGACCATATTGGAGAAAAGCTGGCAGGGTTAGACCTGCTTTCATCTAAGGGCAGGGGCTTAAGAGTGCAGCTCGGAGCTATTTCAAATCTTGGCACCACAACTGATTAACTGCATGACATCGAACAAGTGGCCTTGCTTTTTGTGCCTCAGTTTCCCCATCTATAAAACGAGAATAGTAAAATTACCTACTCAGTTGGATTTTGTGAGGAGTGAATTGGTGAGTTTGTGTAAAGTGCTGAGGACAGGAGTAAGCACAATAAAATGGTTAGCTTTACATATTTGACTTCTCTCATAAGCTTTCCTTTGACAAGAGTTCTACTGCCCCCCCCCTCCCCGCCAAGATTTGAAAATCACTTTGCTACTGTTGCAGATGGCTGTGGCCACTGTCTAAACTGGCATGCCTTTTCACCCACACTCTTCATCACTGTCTCTTCTCAGAATAATTTTGTTCTTCAGCACACCATCCCTCCCCTACCCCTACTCCCATTGTTTTCAAGGTCAGAATCTCCTGCTACTGTCTTTATCAAGTTCTTACTCTTTGTGATCCAGCGAATCCCCTCACTTGCATCATCAGACATCGGAATGCACCTAACTGACGCCCCTCTTTTACTCAGAGGTAAACTTGGGTCTTCCCAAATAAATGACCTCCCCTATTTTCCCAGCTGGTGAGAGGGGCATGAAGAGAACGGTCTCCTGACTCTTAGTCCCTTGCCTTCCTCCAATATTACCCTTTCTCCTCGACATTTGGTGGAACTGTAAACCGATGGCTCCAAGTTCCCCTCCACTGTCAGAGCCATGTTTCTCTCCCATGACTTGAAATTCTACCCCCTTCAAAACTGTCTCTAAAGAAGTGGTGGACGGACATCTGAGACCTGCATATTCATTGGTTCACTTACTCACTCAACAAGCTTTTGCTTGCGCACCAGAAGAGTTCCAGGCCATATGCCAGGTGTGGGGAATTCAGAGTTGAAAGACAGGGTCTCTGTGCTAGAGGTCAATTCTTGAGTTGCTATTAGTGTTATTAATATCTGAAGTGAAAGATCCAGCCAGGCCTGGGCAAAGTGAAGAGCAGCTCTTGAGAAAGGGCAGCTCACGCTTGCATCTTGCACCAGGGTTTTAGCCTTTCCCGTGTTTTGAGTAACTAGGATGGCAGCAATCCCAGGTTTGGGCAGTTGCGTTTTTACTCACTGCACACACACACACACACACACACACACACACACACACGCAGCCCTTTGGCTTACTCTCACACTCTTTTTGTGCACTTCTGGCCATCTTTGCAGCTGTCCCTGGCCTCTCGATGCTCCCCTCTCCTCTCCCAGGTACTCACAGAGTCTGCGTGCTGGGCGGTAGGCTGGGGATACGGTGAATATCCTTGCAGGTGACTCTGAAGTCATCTTCCTGGTGACACTCGCAGGGCGGAGACGGACACCCTTTCCCCCCCAGGCTCCTGGGCAGGGCGAGAAGTAGCGCCAGCTGCAGCAGGGGCGTCTGCCTCATTTTCCAAGGGTCCCAAGGCTAGTTCTTCATCCTCCACTGACGTCTCGTTCCCGGCCCTCTGCGCCTTGGGCTCCCGCGGTCTGGAGGGCAGACGGAGGCGTGGGAGGAGAGAGGACTCGCTGGAGTTGTGACTTCAGCACCCCAGAGGAGGCTGGAGAGGGGAAAGAAGAGGCTCTTAAGTGTTCGGTTTCCCTAGGCAACTCTCCACCCAAACAAACCTAATTGCTTCACTCCCGTCCCCGGAGCTACGCAGCCCGCTCCGTCGGTTCCCCAACACTCAACACCAGTCCGTGCTGTCCCTTCTGCGTTCCAGCCGAGTTCTCTCCAAAGACTAGTTTAGAAGCTGCCTTGTCTCTAAACCCAGTGGGCCGCTTTCCCGGTGGGTAGCCTCCCACGGGCACCGCCTGCCGGGTCCACCGCACGCACTCTAGCCGGAGAAAGTCCCCGCGGCTGGACTGTCCCGGGGCGGACGGGGGTCCTGCAGAACTTGATTCTCCCCGCCTAAGATGCCTCTGCGGAGAGTCGGCGGCGGACACGCGTCGGTGGTCACCCGGAGTGCGGCTGCAGCCGGGCGCGACACCCCGGGCAGATCGTCGTTGCCCGCCGACTTCCGCGCAAACCTGGATCGCAGGGCGCGACCCGCCACACGCACCGAAACCTGGGCGCGGAGTCGTCTGGCCGCGCGGGGCTCTCCAGGCAGCAGCGCGCTCGGCGAAGCGGGCCAGGAACTGCGCTCGGGGGCCATCTGCCGTGCACAACGGGGAACTGCAGGAACAGTGTCGTGCGTGCTCTGATCCCAACTCCGAATCCAGCTTTGCCATTAGATTCGAAGCTGGCCCGTCAAACCTGGTCTGCTCAGGAATTTTATTGAACCACATTCCGCACCACCACCACCCCCAAGATGGGAAGAAAAAGGATACATAAGTGGCACGTTATCTTCTACTCATCTTTCTTCGCACAGTAGCCAAAACGATAGTTTAAAATGTAAATCAGATTGTCCCAATTTCCCTCTTAAAAGCCTTCGCTTGCTTACGTATTCTTCTTGGAGTAAAGAGAATATCAGCTCCTCACATACTGTGATTCTATTTATATGTTCTTCTGGGACAAGGACGGGTAATGGAAATCCAAATAACGATTAGAGATTGACTAGGAAAAAAAAATAGGAATGAACTCACAGGGGTTATGGGAATGTTCTATATCTTAATTAGACTGGAGGTTAAAAGGGTGTATACATTTGTTAAAAGTCATTGCACTCTACATTTAAAATATGTGTATTTCAAAGTTTATAGGCTTTTATTAATAATCACCCCAAAATGGAAACACCCCAAAATTCCTTTGACTAGGTAATGGGTGAACAGTGACACATCCGTACCATGGAATACTCATCCACAGAAAGAAAGAAGAAAGAAAGAAAGAAAGAAAGAAAGAAAGAAAGATTACTTGTAAATTCTTTAGCCTAACCAATAAGGTCCTACTATAGGGGCTGGCAGGCTTTTCCTATAAAGAACCATATAGTAAATATTTTATCACATTTTCTCCTCCTCTTCTCATACAACCCTCTATGAATATAAGAGCCATTCTTAGCTTGTAGGCTGTACCAAAGTAGTCTGGGGCAGGCTTTGACCTGAAAGCCAAAGTTTGCTGATCCCTGCCTTTCAAGGTCCACCCCCTACCATCACTTTGCTGGACCTGGAACAAGTTTCTTATCACCTCTGGGATTTGCTGTCGCTGGACCTCTATGCTGGAACATGTCCCCAGATCTTCAGAGTATTCAAATCTTGCTTTAAACACCAATGCCTCAGAAAGTTTTCCTCTGAAAATCCTGTCTAAAGTACTGTCTCCCCTGATCATATTATCTTGTTTCATTGTCACTTATCATTGGGTGTTGTTATTGATTAGTTCACTCATTTATTGCCTGTCTCTTTCTGCTCTCCCCTCACCATCAAAATATAAGCTTTCAGTGAACTAATCAGGAAAGAAGCAAAAAAGACACAAATTACCAGTATCAGGTATGAGAGAGTTGATATTAGAACATATTATACAAGCTATGAAGAGGATGATGAGAATGCTATGAACACATTTATGCCAATAATTTTAAATTTATTAATGTTCTCAAAGAAGCATAGATTTGTTTCATTAATTCTATATTGTTTTTCTATGTTCCATTTAATTGATAAATGCTCTGATCTTTATTGTTTGTTGTTTTTTTTATTTTTTATTTTTTGCATCCACTGGGTTTGATTTTCCTTCTTAGTTTCTTAAGGCTGAAGGCATTGATTTGAGACTTCTTTCTTTGATAATATTATAGATATATTGTGCTATATTTTCCCTGTAAGTACTAATCTCATAAATTTTGATATCTTGTAAATTTATTTTCATTCAGCTTACAATACTTTCTAATTTTCAAAAATTTCTTCTTTGATTCATGGGTTATTTAGAAGTGTGTTAGTTTCCAAATATTTGGTGATTTTCCAGATATTGTTCTGTTACTGATTTCTAAAAATATTCCATTTAGAGAAAAAAAAATACAGTTTTTATGACTTGAAAATGTTTAAGTTCAGTGACACTTGTATTATGATTCAGAATGTGGTCTATTTTGATAAATGCTCTGTGTACATTTGGGAAAAACAGTGTATTCTGCTGTTGTTGAGGCATGCATTCTGTAAATATCAATAGGTCATATGGTTGATAATGTTCAAGTCTTACGTATTTTTTATGATTTTTCTACTTATTATATTAACTATGATTTATGGGTACTGAGTATTTGTTACTACATTGGGGATTTTTCTTTTTTTCTATTGTATTTCTGTCAGTTTTTGCTTCATGTATTTTGACATCCTATACATAAATGTTTAGAACTCTTATTTTCTTGGTAAGTTGATGCCCTTACCATTATTAAATGGGCTTCTTTATTTTGGTAATATCCTTTGTTTTTTAATCTACTTATTGATAGACCCAATCCAACTTTCTTTTGATTAGCATTACCACGCTATTGTTTTTCAATATGTTATTTTAACCTCTTTATGTCTTTATATTTAAAGTGCATTTCTTACACATACCACAGTTTGCTCTCAATCTGGCAATCTCTATCTTTTATTTTGGTTGTATAGATCATTTACATTTGATGTCATTATCGATAATAAGTTTAAGTTCATAATCTTGCTACTAGTTTCATATTTGTTTCACCTGGTTTGGGTTTTGTTTTTTTCCCCCTTTTTTGTAAAAACCTTTTTTGGGATTAATTCAGGAAATTTCATCATTCCATTTTATCTTCTTTGTTGACTCGTAGCTATAACTCTTTGTCTAGTCATTATTGTGGTTGTATTAGGGTTTATAATATACATCTTTAAGCTATTATAGTCTGCCTTCAGTTGATATTACACTACTTTATGTATGATCTAAGTACCTGACTTTCATTTTTTCTCTCCTAGGGCCTTTTTTTGCTTCTGCTGCCAGGAATTTTACTCATGCATAAGTTACAAGCACTACAATACATTGTTATTTGTAAGATAGTCAATTATCTTTTAAAGAAACTTAAATCATAAGACTTGCATTAGCATTTCTGGTAGTACACATCAGTCAGCTATGAATGATTTCAGCTTTTGTGTGCCTGAAAAAGCACTCATTTTGCCTTTATTTTTAAAGTATATCATTGCTATGTATAGAATTGTAGATTGATAGTATTTTTCTCTTTCAGTATTCAAAAACTATTGCTCGATTGTTTTGTTGCTTGCACTGTTTCCAAGGAAAATACTCTGTCATAATTTTCTTTGCTCTTTTGTAACATACTTTTTTTTCCCCCTCCCTCAGGCTGCTTTTAAGACTTTCATTATCACTGGTTGAGAGTAATTTGATTACCATGTGCCTTGATGTACTTTTCTTCATATTACTTCTGTAGTATTTTGAGGTTCTTGGATTTGCATATTTGTGGTTTTCATCAAATTTGAAAAAAATTTAGATATCATTTCTTCATATTTTTCTATCCCCAGTGTCTCTCTGCTCTTTTGAGAGGATTCTGATTATTACACTTCTATTAGGCTGATTAAAGTTGTCTCACAAAGAGGTCAACTGATATTTATTTCATTAGAAATATTTTTTCTCTGTTTTTCACTTTGGATAGTTTCTTTTTGCTATGTCTTCAAATTCAGGATTCTTTTTTCTTCCTGAGATAGTTGATCTGCCATTAATCCTATCAGGATATATTTCATCTCAGGTGAAGTTTTCATATCTAGAATTTCAAATTAAGCCTTTTCCATATTTTGCCTATCTCTGTAACTTCTTGGACATAAAAACCACAGTAACTATTTTGATGTCTGTATTTTTTTTAATGCTGTAACAAAGTATCACAAATTCCATGGCTTAAAACAACAGAAAAATACGGGCTCCTGGGTGGCTCAGTCAGTTGAGCGTCAACTCTTGATTTTGCCTCAGGTCATGAACACATGGTTCGTGGGATCAAATCCTGCATAGGGCTCTGTGTTGATAGTGCAGAGCCTGCTTGGGATCTCCTCTCCTCTCTCTCTACCTCTTCCCCACTCATGATCTCTCTCTCCCTCTCTCTTAAAATAAATAAATAAACTTAAAAAACATACAACAACAACAGAAAAATAATTCCCTCATAGTTTTGGAGGGTAGAAGTCCAAAATCAAGGTGTTGTCAAGTACATGCTCTATGTGACGTCTCTAGGGGAGTAAGTTCCTTCCCTTTTGTAGCCTCTGATGGTCACCAAAAGTCCCTGATGTCCATTGGCTTCCATCACTCCAATCTCAAGATGTTTTCTGTGTGTGTCTCTATGATCCAAATTCCGCCTACATATAAGGGTACCAGTCATTGGACAAGGGTGAGCCCCAATCCAGTATAACCTCAATTTAACTCGAATATATGCAAAGACCCTATTTCTAAATAAGGTCACCTCCACAAGTACCAGGTGTTAAAACTTCAAGATATCTTTCTGGAGGACACAATTCAACCCACAAAAATGTCCTTGTTTGGTAGTTCTAACATTTTTGTTAATTTTGGGTCAGTTTAGAAAGGTTGCATTTTCCTTCTTCTTGACATGCCTGATAATCTTTGTTTGGATACAGATGTGGGAAATTTTACTCCTTTTGGTGCTGGATTATTTGCCTTCATATAATGGTTTTTGATATTTGTTGTCAGGTATGGTTAAATTACTTGGAAACAGCTTGATAGTTTTGGATCTTGCTTTCCAGGTTTGTTACATGGGGCCAGAGTAGCTTTAATCTGTTGCTACATATTCCCCATTCCTGAGCCAAGACTTTTCTGAGTGTCTACCCTAACAGTCCACGAGTAATAAAGCGTTTCAGTTCCCTGTTGGGAATAGTCACCCATTTCTGGTCCTGTGTGGCAGTCAGGCACTTTCTCCTCCAATCTTGTCAGATGCTCCTTTCTCTAATTTCTTCATATGCATATGAAAATGCATACTCAGCTGAATACTCCATGGAGACCCTTTGTAGTTCTCTGGAGTTTTCTCTCTGTGTAGTTCTCTTCTCTCCAGTTTCTGTCCTGCAAACTCCAGTTACATTGGGCTTTTTAAATTCTCAACTTTGTTTCCTTAATTCAGAGCATCCAGCCACTGCCTGGCTTCCTTCTCCTTGGACTATGACCTGGAAATTCAAGGCAGTTAAGTTGTGCAATTGTAACGCTAACCTTACTTGTTTCCTTTCTCTCAGGGATTATTGCCCTTTTTTGTCTGATATTTACTGTCTTAAAAAGCATTGCTGTGGGGTGCCTGGGTGGCTCAGCTGGTTTGGTGTCCAATTCTTGTTTTTGGCTTAGGTCATGATCTCAAGGTTCATGGGTTTGAACCCTGCATCGGGCTCTGCACTGACAAAGCTGAGCCTGCTTGGAATTCTCTCTCTCCCTTTCTCTCTGCCCCTCCCCTGCATCCACAGTACTATCACAGTGTCATTAACTATGTTCTTTATGCTGTCCCTTTTATTCTAGTGACTTATGCATCCATAACTGGAAGCCTATATCTCCCATTTTTCTCATTCTCCTTCTCCCTCCCCTCTGGCAACCATGGGTGAAATCATATGTTATTTGTCTTCCTCGATCTGACTTTTTTTTACTTAGCATAATACCGTCTAAGTCCATCCATGCTGTCACAAATGGCATGATCTTATCATGCCACGTCTTCCTTATCCATTCATCTATTGGTAGACACTTAGGTTGCTTCTATATCTTGGCTATTGTAAATAATGCTGCAATAAACATAGGAATGGGGATGCCTGGATGGCTTGGTCGGTTAAGTGTCTGACTCTTGATTTTGGCTCAGGTCATGATCTTGCAGTTTGTGGGATCAAGCCCTGTGTCAGACTCTGCACTGAGGGCATGAAGCCTGCTTGGAATTCTCTCTCTCCCTCTCTGCCCCTCCCCCACTTGCACTTTCTTTCTCTCTTTCGAGATAGATAAACACTTAATGCACATATCTTTTTGAAATAGTAGTTTTGTTTTCTCTGTGTAAAATATCCAGTAGTAGAATTATTGGACCATATAGCATTTTTTCTTTTAATGTTTTTATTTTATTTTTGAGAGAGCACAAGTGGGTGAGAGGCAGAAAGAAGGGGACAGAGAATCCAACGTGGGCTCTGTGCTGACTGACAGCAGTGAACTTGATGTGGGGCTTGAACTCATGAACCGGGAGATCATGACCTGAGCCAAAGTCGGATGCTCAACCGACTGAGCCACTCAGGTGCCCTGGACCACTTGGTATTTATATTTTTAATTTTTGGAGGAACTGCCATACTGTTTCCATAGTGGCTGTACCCAGTTTACATTCCTACCAATAGTGCATGAGGGTTCCTTTTTCTCCACATCCTCACCAACACTTGCTATTTCTTGTCTCTTTGATTTTAGCCCTTCTAACAGGTGTAAGGTGATATCTCATTGCGGTTTTGATTTGCATTTCCCTGATGACTTTTTATGTGTCTGTTGAACATCTGTAGATCTTCCTTGGGAAAATGTCCATTCAGATCCTCTGCTCATTTTTTAATTGGGTTGTTTGGGGGTTTTTTTTGGTGGTGAGTTGTGAGTTTTTTGTATATTTTGTTTATTAACCCCTTATCAGATATGTCATTTGCAAATAACTTCTCCCATTCAGTAGATTGCCTTTTGGTTTTGTTGATGGTTTCCTTCACTGTGCAAAAGTTTTTTATTTTGATGTAGTCCCAACAATTTATTTTTGCTTTTGTTTCCCTTGTCTTACAAGACATATCTAGAAATATGTTACAATGGCCAACGCCAGAGAAATGCCTGTGTTCTCTTCCAGGGTATTTATAGTTTCAGGTCTCACATTTAGGTCTTTAATCCATGTTGAGTTTATTTTTGGTGTGGTAGTGGAAAGTGGTTCAGTTTCATTCTTTTGCATGTAGCTGTATGGTTTTCCCAGCAGCATTTATTGAAGAAACTGTCTTCTCTCCGTTGTATATTCTTGCCTCCTTTGTCACAGATATATTGACCATAATCATGGGTTTATTTCTGAACTCTCTATTCTGTTCCATTGGGATCTGGCAATTCCACAGAGCTGTGTTCTTGGTTTAAGGCTCTGCTGACACCATTTTTGACAATCTGAATCGATTTTAAACAGGGCCTGACATTTTCATTTTGCACTTGGACCCACAAGTTATGTGACTATGTGACCAGTCTTACCTGAGGATCTAGATGCCTAATGCTCAAAAGCCAAGAAAAGAATACTTTTTCTTTTTTTTCTCCTCCTCTTCCTTTCCCTTTCTGCTTCCTGTGGTCACATACCTTCTCTGAGGCCATAAGCATAGAATAGCTTAGCTGGCTGAAATGGAGGTTGGAGGAGAACCAAGTGGGAAAAGAAAATACTTGAGGAAATTTTTGGTTAGTATTTCAATTATATTTTCCCATCACATGGAAATAATCAATTTGCTGTTGTTTCACAGTGGTATGAGTTTTCAAGGTATTGGTGAAACAAAACTTCTGCCCCTTTTACTTGAAATAGCACAGCCTCTGTCTGCTGCTCACCAGCTTCTTATGTAATAGTTGTATTCCCTTTCCTATGCTTACTTATTCTAGATGAGTTAGGGTATGATGATCATGTCAGTGCTTTCAGACTAGCCCCATTCCAGAACCTTCTGTTGATTAGGCCGCTTAGATGTTTAATGTTTGGTATGGTTCAGAATCACTTCTGCTAAACCTGCCTAAAAAATTACATGTAATGTTAGGACCTCAGATCTCACAGGCTGGACAATTAGGATTCACCAATGTCATCTTAGTCTAGGGTCTTTGGATTTCAATCAACAGAACTTAAGCTTCAAGAGGGAAATCATCAGCAGGCAACAAGGTATATTCTTTGATCTAAGTACCTAGAAAAAAACAATAAAGTCTCGATGTACATGGAACTAACATTCTGGGAGATCATGTTATATATCAGCCAACATATATCGAGTGCTTACTATGGGCTAGGCCCTGGGCGAAATGCTTCATATACATTAATTTCTTTTATCCTCAAAACAACTTTACTTGTTAGGTACTATTCTTATCATCTCCATGAAGACACAGAGTGATTCAATATACTTGCTTGAGGTGACATGGCTGATAGGTATTACAGCTAAAATTTGAACCCAAGTGGTCTGAGTCTTGAATCTGGACATTTAACCACCTCCATCTTTCTCTAATGCATCCCAGAACACAAATACATAAAATGTAAGTGGAAATAGCAAGAGATTAAAGCCAGGAACTTGGAAATTGTCAGGAACCAAGATTCTCTCCTCTTAGGCTCATTCCCTCTAGGGCCGCGCGGTTTACTTTTGCTGATTTTCTAATTTCTCTCTTTCTCTGAAGATTAGATTTTTCAGTTTCTCCTTGAACATAGATGAAGATGGTCATCTCACTGAGAAAGCCTCAGTTTGTACCCTCACATCAAGACTATTCAGGCAACCAGTTGAATGCTTGAGTCCCAATTTTAAACCCTCAGAGGATAAAGATCCTGACTGGCCCAAATTGTTTCAGCCACTGACTAAATAGCCATGGTCAGAAAAGGGGCTTTGTATAATATAAACAAGGCTTTGGGGCCCAACACTGTGGGTAGAATCATTCCCAGTTAAGGGGTGATATGGGTGAGGTATGTCAAAAATATCTGCCATATCTGCTATTATCAAGGTATGGTGTTGTGGGAAGATCATTGATGACACTAATTGTAAATAGGTAAAATTTTGAGGAGATCATGTGTTATAGGCTGAATCATGTCCCCCTTCCTCCCCAACCCCATACATTGAAGCCCTAACCATCAATATTACCATATTTGAAGATAGTGTCTTTAAGCAGGTAATTAAGGTTTAATGACATTTTAAGGGTGGGGCCCTAATCCAAAATAACTGGTGTCTTTATAAGAAAAGGGAGAGACATCAGGTACTTGCCTGCTTCGGGGAAAGGCCATGTGGGGACAAAGAGATAAGACAGCTACCTGTAAGCCTAGGAAAGAGGCCTGAGGAGAACCTAACGCTATTGATACCTTGCTTTTTGACTTGCAGCTTCCAAAACTGTGAGAAATAAATCTCTGTTTTTTAAGCCCCCCACTCTGTGGTATTTTACTATAATGGCACTAGGAAACCAATACATCATGTAATCTCTCTATACTTCTATTTGTATTGTTTGCAGAAGATGGCTACTGCTGGTGATAATCTTTGTGTGTTTTTCCAGCTTTAACATCAGGTGATTCAACTTGAGTGTGATTTTGGGGTTGGATAACATGTGCCTGTCATACTGATTAAAAGCAATAAGTGTCATTGGGGAGTTATAAGACACATTTTGTGTAAAATATTTTTTTATTGGCTTTCTTATTTTTGTCTATCTTGTAAAGAAGAAGAAAGATTCTATGATCTGACTTCACTATATTTTTTCTAGATGTCATATCTGTGGGTTGAGAGCACACTATATGACAAAAAGTTGCTGTAATTTAATAGTGTATTTTAAAATATCTTGGTCATAATGAACTCAAATATGATTCTCCACCCATTAGCCCCAGTTGTGTTTTTTGATTTTGCTTTATTTTGGTAATGTCACTTTAAAAATGGGGTCTCCTGAATTGAATTTATTCTCTAAATATGGTTGGACCAGTGAAGAGAGGTTGTGGACAGTTTTTATTAATGCTGACATTAGCTGTTTTGGTGGTCATTCTTCCCCCATTTGATCAGATATCACTTCCTTAAAAAGTTTCTATTTTATGTGTCTGCATTGAAACCTACACAGTACTCTATCACCCAGATTTGTAGAAATTTGTTTAATGGTATGTTTCTTCACTTTGAGTAACATGTTCATCTCCTCATGTTTACTACATTTTGAGTGTCTAATACAATGTTTGGATACTAGAAAGATACGGCATACATTTGCTGAATTAAATGAATGAGTGTAATTGTTTTGAAAAATTAAAACATTAACAGGTAAATAATAGAGTTATTATGCTTCTGAATGCATATGGGGAAATTTTATGGCTGTTCTGAATTATCTTAATCTCTGTATCAGGTGGAGTGTATTCTTGAATACAACTGTGAGCAAGCAGCTTGAAGATAGATGAAAATATACAGGTAATTTTTAGAAGAATTATTTTATGTTCAAACTGGTTATGAAATAAACTTTACCCCCCAGTGTTGGCCAGAGAAAATGTTGGAGTTATTGTAACACATCAAATTTATATGCTTATTATTTATATTTTTGTGTATGACAGGGACAGAGAGAGAAAGAGATGTGAAGGGAGAGTGGGAAGTGAGGAAGGGCTGAGAAGAGAGGTACTGATTTTAAAAGATTTGGCCCCTGCCTTTGAAGGGCTGAGTCTGATGGAAGAGACCAACAGGGAAATGGATAATTACAGTACAAAATTATTAGAATAGGGAAACTATGCATTTAATGCAATCTAGCTCTTCTTGAAGTAGCCAAGAAAGCTTTCACAGATAAAGCAAATTTCGATTTAAGACTTGAGGAAGTGATCAATGGTCTTTTTGGCAGAGCACAAAGAAATGAGGCTCTACATGACTAATTGATTTTTCACTTCTTAGCTTTTCCAAAGTTGAGTTCTTTGTTGACGTTTTTATTGCCTTCTCTCAGCTGAAACCGACGTCTCTGAGTGGCATACGTCTGTCTCATGTTCTAGAATGACTGTGGAGATGACACTCTAGACTCAATGTAGCAGCAATCATGAAGTGACAGCCTTAAAGACTTTGGTTTGCCATTAATGAGTTAATGTGATCTTGGGTAAGTCACTCACTCTTTCTAGGCCTAAAGGGTTTTATTAGATAATCTTCTCTGTTCCCTTCCAGTTCTAAGAATTTGTGGATCTTAGGAAAAAGACATTGTGCTCTGGTAGTAAGAGGATTTGTACGTTTCACTTATGGAAATGACTCTTCCCTGTCTGAAAGCAGTAAAAGAAACGGAGTCTGTCATTATTGCAACTACTTTGAATTTTTCTTTTCTTTTTTTTCTTAAGTGAATAGTTTGGACTTTTCTGATTAAATTACCGTTAATTCACTCTCAGGTATTTGCTTCCCGTAGAAGTTACTGGCCCTTTAAAAAAAAAAAAAGAACAGGGCAAGAGGGCGAGGCCCAGGGACTCAGGTGCCAGCTAATCCGGCTTCTTCCGGGAAAGTGGCCCTTAGGCCAGTCGTATGGCATCCTGGGATTTGAAGTTTCTCCCAGGGCCTCTCTCCCTGGACGACTCCTTGTTTTTGAGGACAAGATGGACTACAACTCCCAGAGTGCCAAGCGGCAACAGCAGCGGGGTCTTGTTCGCTCGCTGTGGCTGGGCGGCTAGTTCAAGTTGCCATAGCTGCGAGTCTGGAGAGAGCAGAGTCGGTTGCGCCGCAGCGTCAGGTCAGTTGCACCTTCTGGGTCCCTGGCGGCCGTGGGAGCCGGGAGGGGCCTCGGCGATGATCCGGCTTTAAGGACTTAGGGTCCTTTTCTATCTCAGGTACCTGCCCCTAAATGCCTACTCGCCCTTTCTTTACTGCTTCCTTATCCTATCGTAGTCGTTTTAGGTCTCACTTCCCCTGGTCCCAGAGGTGGGGACACAGAAGCTACAAGGAAATCTGGAGTGGGGCCTTGGATGGGTGGAGTGTTGCCAGGGTAGGGGGAGACAGCGTGCCTGGTATCCCGTCGCCCCTTCCCTCGGCGTGAGTGTTCACAGATTCTGGCCAAGTCATCCAGGGAACTTGAATTACGTAGGCTTTTTTTTTTTTTTTTTTGAGCGGTTAGTTTTGCTGCTAGCAGCTGCGAAGCCTGAGCTGTCAAGGATTTGGGCTCATTCTGGTGTTAGCTTGACTGGGATATAACTTGACGTTTTTGTAACTGTTCTATGGTTACAAAAGTTTGCTACCCTTGGGAACACTGTATCAGCGACCTGGCTTTCCCAGGCCATGAAGGAAGTTGCCCCAACATTAGCTGTTAACAGTCCCTTATTTGAGTTATTTAGCAGGAACACCTGACATTGAATTCCAGCCTCATGCTTTATTGGTTTGATGAAGCTCAGTCACTTGCACAGACGTCTTTAAAACCACGTTGCAGCTGTTCTCAGTTTTGTGTGGAGTATCTAGCACAGGACCTGACACAGAAATGCTCAGTATTTGTTATTTATTTTATCAATTATGCAGATCTTTGCTGTGTAATAGAAATAAAATGTGAGCCACACACCCGTTTACATTTTCTGGTGCCCACACTAGACAAGTGAAAAGAAACTGGTGAAATTAATTTTAAGAATTTATTTAGCATAGTATGTCCAAAACGTTTTCATTTTAGCATGTAGTCAAATATGAAATTTATTGAGATATTTTATATTCTTAAAACAATTTTTTTAATGGCATTAAGTCTTCACATTCTTTTATGTATTTTACACTTACAGCACGTGTCATTTCAAACTAGCCAGGTTTTAAGAGCTCACTAGGCCACATGTGGCCAGTCACTACTGTATTGGCAGCACAGATAGAAGATTACAACTTCAGCCATTTCACATTGGCACAGAACAGTTTGGTTATTGGTATAACTCACCTGGGGAAGTTTGCTCCCCCCCCCCCTTTTTTTTTTTTTTTTTTTTTAAAGAAGAGTGAATTGTGCATTATACCTGTGTCATCCCAGCCTGTCCTCTCTGTCATTGCATGATCTGGGCCATTTTGAACCCTCTAACAGTTTACTTTAACTTTTCCACAGTACTTTTTTTTTTTTTTTTTGGAGACAATGACCAATTATCAGAATAACTAGCTGGGTTTTTGCAGATTGCTTTGAAAGCAGTCACAAAGAATTGAAAACATTTCTGTCCGTAGCTCTTTCCTACAACCAAAGGCATTTTACTTACTGATTTGCAATACTAAATGTGGGAAGAATTGGGCAGCTTATAAAATGTTGCCTTAGGAGTGCTATCAGATAGTTCCTTACTGGCTTAGAAATACAATTTAGCCGTCAAATTCAGAAGTAACATGTTAATTTCGTTACCTGCCTTAGTTAGTTTACCCACTAATAGATCTGCTCAAGGACACTACTTTTGGCCAGACTTGGGCTACAGTTCACCCTAGCCAGCCCAAGGGGTGACCATGCATGAGTGGAAGTGACCAGTGAAGACTATGCTGGCTGAGAACTTGGACGTAAAGAATTCCTGTGAGTTCACTGGGGCTTTTACATGATCTAAGGATAATTTTCTCTGTTCTCTGATATGCACTAAATTGTGTGTAGTGAGAGTGAGCTTATTTTGATCTTTCATTATATAAAAAAATTAAGGTTGTAAGTGTGTTTTACCCCCTTGTTTCATTTGTCTGTAGGTGATTTGGGGAAGGTGTAGGGCAACCAAAGATCGTCTACCTGACTAGGCCTTTTGCCCTGAACCTCATGAAGAAATGATAGGAGGCAGACATATGTGCCAAAGAAGAGCACTGAGCTCAGAGGAGAACAACACGGAGTTTTGGGGGTGTGTTTTGTAAGTATGCTTTCTCCCTGAGTTTCTGAGCTAACAAATTTTTGCATATGGTGGATAAATATATTTCAACAGATAGACTTGGGGCGGGGGGGCGGGGGGGCAAGAAACTCCTTTCTAATATGTAGTACGAAGATAAAATAGGATGGTTGTGAAAGGGTGTTACAAAAATGCAGATGAACAAAATAGATTTGATGTTACAGAAATTCAGGGGGAACAAACTAGATACCTCAACAAAAGCAACAGTGATGCATCTGTTTCTGTTTGACCAGTATTTGAGAACCTATTTTGTCCCAGGCACTGTATTAGGCACCTTTTGCATTTTATCTCTGTGACACTTTTATTATGCTTATTTTCATTTTACAAATGAAACAGTTGAGGTTAAGATAGAGTTTTTTGACTTTCTTGGTATCTGGAGCCAAAGGAGTGGTCTTTGTCTCCAGATCTGTTGATTCCAAATCCCAGTCCTGTCCACTACAAAGAGGACCCATTGCTGTTTATGACTGCTCTTAAGTCAGATTTGATTTAGAGTTAGCCTTTTTAGATTAGGTATACCATATAAGCAATGTTTACTGTTTTTTTGTCTTTTTATATATTCAGAGGGTTCTGTTAGCTTTTTCAGTTTTTTTAAGGTATAATGTTCTTTACATTATTGAGGTAAGAGGTAGTTATAATTTGTGATTTCTGTAGAGTATGCATATTCAACATTCAACATGATTTGAAAATCAAGGGTGTAGTGTTAAAAACTCAAGTGTTGCAAAAACAAACAAAACTCAAGTTTTGCAACATAGATTTAAAATTCTGGACACTTTTTAACATTTTCATGTTGCATTTTGATAAAGGCACTTAAACATATAGGGGAGACCCATTGAGACCTTGCAGCAACACTGTGTCCAAGATCTGTGTTGTACAAAGTCCTTAGATTTAAAGAATTTTAGAGCTGGAAGGGCCTGCTAGGATAATCTAGCCCAGAAATTCTCAGCTGCAGTCTTGACACATCTGGGAGTAATATGCAAATAATCTAGAGTTTATTGTTATCTATAGAGTATTGTCACTAGGTTGATTTTAGTAGAAAGTGTTTTCAGTATGTTCATAAATATCCCATAGTGTGTTTTTATTTCTTGTTAATATTACAAGTCAGCACATAAAATTCTCCTTGTGGTTTTTAACTGTTACCAGCATCCCAATGACTAGATACATTTACTGTATTATTTGTGTTTTTTCTTATTTATTTATTTACTAACATAAATAACTCTGCAATGAAATTATATGTACACCTACAGGTAAGATGTATACATTTGACTTCTGTTTTCCTGGAATAATATTTATAGATGTAGAATCTAAAAAAAATTTTTTTAACATTTATTCATTTTTGAGAGAAAGAGAAAGAGACAGAGCATGAGCGGGGGAGGGGTAGAGAGAGATTGGGAGACACAGAATCTGAAGCAGGCTCCAGGCTCTGAGCTGTCAGCACAGAGCCTGAAGTGGGGCTCAAACTCATGAATGGTGAGATCATGACCTGAGCCGAAGTTGGATGCTTAACTGACTGAGCCACCTGGGCGCCCCTATAGATGTAGAATCTATATACCTATTAGATAGAATCTAGATGAATATTACTTATTTTTACTTGTCAGTTTTCTAGAAAAGCTATTCTGTTAATACTCTTACAGTAAGGGGGTACCTATGCCAAAGCTTTTTTTCATTTACACAAAACAGAGAAAGGAGAATCTGATTCTATCATTTTAGTTGGCATTTATTAGTGAAATAAAGTATGTTGTATGTTTGTTAGGGCTATATGTGTTCTGTGAATCGCCTGTTTATGTATCCTTTGCATCCTTTACAACTGCACTTTTCTTTTTTAAGTTAATTTTTATTTTTTGAGAGAAGGGGAAAGGGACAGAAGGAAAGGGAGCGAGAGAATCTTAAGCAGGCTCTATGCTCAGGCAGAGCCAGACATGGGGCTTAATGTCACGATCGTGACCTGAACTGAAATCAAAAGTTGAATGCTTAATTGACTAAGCCACTCAGCATCCCCTGCTTTAGATTTTTAACCTTGTTTCTGGTGTCTTGTTATTAATGATTATGAGTGGTCCTAAGAGGCCGATCAGGCTTTTCTCAGATATAACCCCTCTCTGAAATTCTTATAACTCTTTTTCTTTCTTAAGTTTATTTATTTATTTTAAGAGATAGTGAGAGGGAGAAAGAGGATCCCAAGCAGGCTCCATGCTGTCAATGTAGAGCCTGACACAGGGCTCAAACTCACACACTGAGATCATGACCTGAGCCGAAATCAAGAGTCGAATGCTTCTATGACTGAGCCACCCAGGCACCCCTGAAATTTTTATAACTCTTAATGTAGATCTGTACAATGCTGGTGCTTACAGTGTTTGGGAGATGGGTGTATTTGTGGTTACATGAATCCAGTTAGCTGATGAACATTTAGAGTCTACCCTGTGCATAGGAGTTGCCATATAAGTGCTCATGAGTGAATGAATGAGTGCTCATGGGTGAATGGATGAGTGAATTAAAGGTAAACCTAAACTAAGCTTTTCTGAAGAGAGATGTCATTGAAAAAGTGACCTATGATTAGTATTTTAAAGGAAGAAGAGATAGGCAAATTTTATAGATCCTAGAAAGAAGGGAAAAGCTTGTCATGCAAGAGTGAAGGCTTTAAAATGGCAAAAATGGGTGAGTGGCAGTTGGTACATTGAAACAGTACTGAGAATGGACTCAGATGATAAAGAGCCTAGGTAATTTGGAGTTTAGAGCTCTATAGTACAGATAAGTAATAATTGAGGAATGCCGGTGCAAATGACAATGACAAGGTGATTTGTAGTAAGTCAAGGAAATCCTCTAGTTTTTTAATTAAAAAAAATTTTTTTTAATGTTTATTTTTGAGAGAGAGAGTACAAGTGGAGGAGGAGCAGAGAGAGAGGGAGACAGAATCTGAAGCAGGATCCAAGCTCTGAGCTGTCAGCACAGAGCCAGATGCAGGGCTCAAATTCACGAACTGCAAGATCATGACCTGAGCTGATGTCCGACAGTGAACCAACTGAGCCACCCTGGCGCCCTGGAAACCCTCTAGTTTTGATTCAGTTATAAGTTTTCACGCACGTATTCAAGTCAATTTGAAATGTTTATCCTTATTTACTCTAAATAGACATATTATCAAGTATCAAATATTCCTATTGATACTGCTTTTCAGTTAAATCCTTATTGTTTGAAGGCTTAAGATAATTAATCTAACCCATTTATCACTAGAATTATTTCATGCAACAATTATTTAATTAGTACATGCTGTTTGCAAGGGCCTGTACTTTGAAATTTGTCTCTGGATTAATCGGACAGGAGAATAAGGAAAATTTACCTGTAAATTCATTTAAAAATGTTCCAACTACATGCCCAGCACTATGCTAGGTATTGAAATACAACCATGAACAAAGTAAATAGAGTCTCTGTTGAAATTTAGAGTCTACTGAGGGAACAGACAAGTAAACAGCCAGTTTGTCTATCGGCTGTAACGAGGTCATATCCACTATGGGCACTTGGCCCGGAGTTGGGTGGAAGCAGTGAAGGAAAGTTTTTTAAGGGGCGTTTTTTGTGAACTCAGAATTGAAGGAAAAGGTAAGAGTTAACCAAGGGAAAAAGAGTGAAAATGTTCTAGGCTGTGAATCTGGCAGTGAAATGAGTCTGACCTATTCAAGGAATTAAAAAAAAAATTTGTGTCACAAATATTTACATTTTATGGGCATGTTTAATGTCTTACTATGATTATAGAGCTATAAGAATGCAGAGGAAGGACAGATCACTTCTGGCTGGAGATGAAAGGTATCCGTGAAGTTATATTATCTGTGCTATGCCTGGAATGATGAGTGGACTTGAAATAAGTGGCAATAGTAGACAGCAGAAGGTGTTCTAGACAGAACTAGTGACATTAGTGAAGAATGAAGTGGTGGGAGAATCTGGTGTAACAGCAGCTGAATGTGGGCCTTATGCTTGTTACAGTTCTTTTGTTGGAGAAGGGCTAGCTGAAGGTCTTGAATTCCTGAATTCTTGAATTCAAGAACCTAGACTCAATCTTCCATGGGCAATGAAGTGTCAGTGAAAGTTGGAATGGACAGGAGAAGACTCCTAGTTAGAGAAACTATGTTGGTGGCTAGGAATGAGTCGAGAAGAGTCCTGGATTCTGAGTGGTGCCATTGGTGAAGAGAAGGGATAACTAGGAATCTTGGGCTTTGGAGAAAGGTTCAAGACTCAGCTCTGCCACCTGGTAGCCCTATAACCTTGGACACTTAATACTCAGTTTATTTACGCCTTTTATGTATATATCATGAGGACAATAATACTTTGTAGGGTTATTGTCATACGGCAATCTGTTATGTGAAAGCACTAGTTATTCAGCATTAATATTGTCTCAACTGTTTTTTGAAGGATTTTGAAATTGAACTTTTTAAAGTGGGGTCTACTTCCATGGAGTCCCAATGATTTAATTTTTAAGTGTAATTGGTTTTAAATGATATTATGTTTATTTAAATAGTATTTAAATGATATTATAGTGCATGTCATTATAATTGGATTCCTTTCTAATCCTGTAGATGTTTTTAAAAATTTTAAAAAATGTTTATGTTGAGAGAGAGAATCCCAAGCGGGCTCCATACTGTCAGCGTAGAGCCCAATGTGGGGCTTGAACCCATGAACCTTGAGATCATTACCTGAGCTGAAATCAAGAGTCAGATGCTTAACTGACTAGCCACCCATGCGCCCCTAATCCTGTAGGTTTAAAATTTTTATTCATACTTTTAAAAACATTCCCAGAAACAGTTCATGGTACAAGTCAAAGTTAAGAACTCCTGATACCTTTTTTTTTTTTTTTTAATTTGTAAGTTATATTCTCCCTCCCTCCCTCTCCCTCCCTCCCCCTCTCTCTCTCCCCCTCTCTCTCTCCCCCTCTCTCTCTCTCTCTCCCCCTCTCTCTCTCTCTCTGTGTATATATATATATATTAAAATTTTTTTTAATGTTTATTTATTTTTGAGAGAGAGAGAGACAATGCAAGTGGGGGAGGCACAGAGAGAGAGGGAGACACAGAATCCGAAGCAGGCTCCAGGCTCTGAGCTGTCAGCACAGAGCCCAAAGCGGGGCTCAAACCCACAAACTGTGAGATCATGACCTGAGTTGAAGTCAGATGCTCAACTGACTGAGCCACCCAGGTGACCTAAGTTATTTTCTTATACTTTGGAAAGAGTATATAAATCATTCTATTTATCCACTTTTAAAATTAAGAATAAATACCAAACTCTTGAATGAGTATATCAGTAAGTACGATAAAGATATATTATAGGTTTTTATTATAGAAAAGTTACAGGAAAGATCTAAAGATGCAAAGTAAAAAAAGAATGGGGCAAGAAAGAAATATGGGGATTGAGAAAGAGTGGCAGAAAAAGAGAAATAGGAAATACATTTACATCATGAAGAGAATGCTTTTTTAAAAAAATTTAAGGTTTTAGGGTATGGCTTCTGAAAAAATAGATATGCTTTGCTGTCTGAAATGGGTTGTAAATATCCTTTTTAAAATTTTTTAAAGTTTGAGAGAACGAGAGAGTGCAAGTGGGGGAGGGGCAGAAAGAGGGGAAGAATGAATCCCACACTATCAGTGTGGAGCCTGATGCAGGGCTCGATCTCGATCTCGGAGCCTTTGGACTCTTAACTGATTGAGCCACCTAGGTGCTCTAGTTGTAAATATTCTTAACAAGAGAAAGGATTATTTAAAAGACATCTTAAAATAGCTGTAATAAATTGGATTTCTGGCAGATGTAAGTATTTAATACTTTATTATGCTCATTATATAAATCTTTAAACAAGCACATATGGAATATTCCAGCCTTAAGTGCATTTCTTGGAGGGGGAGGATGGATCATAAGAAACAGAGTAGGGGAGGACAAAGAAAACATTTGAGTGGGCAGTGTATTTGGAGTTTACATAATTCTTTATGTATAGAATGCAGTGGAGAAAGCAGAGTCACAAGATGTGACTTCCAGTTCTGTTATTGTAACTTTTTAGCAAAGCCATCATGGACAAGTATTTTAGCCGTTTCTCTTCAGCAAAAGTAGAGAGTTGTAATTATACCTACTTCACAGGATTGAAATGGGAGATCAAAAGAGAAAAGACTAACAAATGCTTTGTAAGCCATATAGCAGTATGCAAATTTAAGGTACAATAGGAATAAGAACTATTTTCCTTTCTTAAAATTGTTTGGTTCCCTGGGAAAGTCAAGAGGAGTTTCTGTTTATACTTTAAAAACTAGGAGGAAGAGAACAAATGTGCTTTATAATATACTTAGGAAATTGCTGGTTTCTTTCAAAAAACTTAATGTTATACAGAGAACAAATATCCCCAACTGCTATTTATGATTGTTTAGATTTTTTTTCTCAAAAATTGCTAGCCTGTCACTTGTTTCATCAACTGCTTGGGCTTATTTTGTGCATCCTAATTTGAATCTGTTTTTTTTCTTCCACCAGTAGAAGACAGTCTGAAACCCACCTGTTTTCTGAAGGAGAGTAGGCTTGAGAAGAAACCTCAGGAAATTCACCATCCTCTGAACTAAATCAAATGATTTATTAGTAAACTATATTTTTCAGCTAGATTAGCTCTTGCTGCATAGCAGATCAAAACTGGAGGCGTATGACAATACATGTTTATTGCCTATGCAATGGGTTAGCTAAGCTGCCTGCTTATCATCTGTAGACTCACTGATTTGTCTGTGTTCATCTGGCTGATCTAAGCTGGAAATCACTGGGCAGCCATGGATCCCACACCTTCCTACACCGTAGCCTGGGCACATCCTGGTGATGGAAGCCTTGCAAGAGAGCAAGTTCCAGTGTGTAATCTCATTTCAAGCCCCTGCTTGTGCCATGTCAGCTAAAATCCTATTGGCCAAAGTGAGTCATACAGCTGAGCCCGGTTGCTGGGGCCCGGGCTGGTAACTCCACCTAGAAGTAAGGATAGTGGTATAGGGAGGGATGAAGATTAAAGCCAAATGATGCAATGTCCTGCACTCTTGTTCTGAAAGTACTTACATCAGGGAAATATTCTAAGTAGTTTCGGTCCTTCTGCTCAGGAGTAGTATATCCTTCTGGTTTTATAGTCTATAGGGATGGCTTATAGCAAAGTCGTATTACCCAATTTTCCTTCTTGTCTGTAGAGGAAAGCATTATCTTTTGAACATTTAACCTTGATTCATTCTTCATGATTGAATTGCTTGTTTTTAATTAGGGAATGAGACTGGTAGACTTCCTTTGTCTTGATTCTTCATCTAAAATAAAGTTGCAAGCACAACTGCTCAGTGGGGCCAGTGAGGTAACTCACCATGTGAAGCAGGTCCAGTGGGGACTGGGGCAAACAGGAAGGTGCGTGCCTGACTCTAAGGCAACTACGGCGTCCCATGTTGCAATGGGAAAATTCACCCCCAGTGTTGCCAGATCTTTGGATTTTTCAAGAGAAGCTAGAAATTAGAATTTTTATATGCGGTCTCTTTGTTTTCTAATTAAAGCTTTAAAATCACACAGTGAACATTATTTTTAAGTACATGTTGGTTGTCTGTGGTCCTCCAGTGTTCATCCACCCATTTAAGCAAAATGGTGTCAGAAACTTGGGGGTGCTAGTCTCCCTTGGTCCATGCTGATATCTTGCCCAGTCTGAAGCAGTTTGGACAGTTACTAGAAGTTGTCTCTACGCACAGAGGACTTCATTCTTGCCTGCTATTTTGGGAATAGTGTGAGAAATATTTTTTGGCTGGCAAATGCAAGCGTTCAAAACTAGGATTTAATTACAAATAATAAATCCATCTTGGGTTCGTCAGCATCCATTTCTCTTGTAAGTTTTTCTTGAGTTTTCATTTGCTGTTTTTTATCTTGACATGTTTTACTTTTTATTTAATTTTGTAAACTCCCTTGTTGATTTTAGAAGTGTGTGTGGGTGTATATCTAAAATATCTGTATCATTTTGATGGTGAAACAGGGAGGGGATTATTAAGTAACTTTGTTTTCTTTTAAAACTGATACTGATTTTTAGCAACTGGCACATATATAATTATCCGAGCACCTCCTAGTGTTTTTCTCCATATCCGAGTAAGCTGTCCTTTTGTATGGTATATGGCCTTTTCCAGAAATAGCCCTGCTTGGTGGGCACTGGTCCCTGTAACTCTGTTCTTGAACTCAGAGGTACTGGAGTAAAGGGAGCAAAATGCAGCCTAGGAGCTGAGCCTGCCTGGCTTCACCCATGGAATAGAGTGTGGGAGCGTGAGCGGAAGAGAGAGGAAATGCATGGCAGCAGCAGGAATAAATGGGACATACAATAAAAAATCAAACTGTGTGTGTGTGTGTGTGTGTGTGTGTGTGTGTGTGTGTGTGTGTGTGTGTAAATGTTAATTCTCTAAGTTCTTAACTGGAGATGATGATTTAACCAGCACTTGTGCTCCTTGCCCATGCCCTGGGGACATTGAGCAATATCTAGAGACAGTTTTAAATTTACGCCCTGGTAAAGGAATGTGAGAGCTTTGCTTATTTGTACCTTCTTTAGTTCCTTTGAGACAGATGGGTTTTAACTGGTTCCCATTTCTTTTTCTCATCCATCTGTCAAACTTCTACTCATCCTTCGAGATGAGTGGAGGGATCCTTACCTGACTCCCCTGGCATTTTGTCATATTAGCTCACCACGTGTACTACTTTTATGAGTCTTTTTCTCCCCTCAAAGACTGTGATTTTTTAATTTACTTTTATCTTCCATTTCTAATGTAGTGATTCAGTAAATGATAAATGCACGAATCTGTTGCCTCTCTTTGATTCTGTTTCCTTTGTCTTACATTATCTACTAACTGGCTGATGAACTGGACAGTTGATTTTGATCTTCTATTAATTTGCCAAAAGCTTTTGAGGATTTGAAGTTACAAAGGAGCACTGGCATAAAGAAGACATGTACAATTAATAATTGTACGTGGTACTTTCTGCTGGCTTGTTTACTTTTTCTCTTGAGGGAGAAAATAAAGCTCTCAAGTCCTATAGCTATTGAAACAGTGAGAAATGCTTTCTAAAATTTGAACTTAGTGATTAAGCTTAAAAGACACTTCCCACCTCCCCCAATACTCCCTCCAACACATCGTTACCTTGAACATTGAGGACACTTGCCTTGGACAGGGCCAGCTGAGGAGCCATCACCTACTTAACATGCACTAGTCAGCCTGTGTGAAATATCACCCCCTGAGGCTGGGTGCTTATCTTTTATGGAACAGCTTGCAAATCCTAATTGTTTTAAACTGGCTCTGAGGAAAAGAGACTTGAGGACCAATAAATTATAACTCTCCTACATACAAATGTGCATCATTATAATGAAGACAGTCTGATGGCTCTTTAGGTCAAATAACAAAAGAGGTGGACGTGAGCTTGTAAAGATTCACCACAAGTCCTCTTATAGTGTTGAATGTAGTTTTACTCTTTCTGGTTGGTGTTCAGGTCTGTATATGGACATTTGTTTTTGATAGATCCTTAGTGGGAGTGAATTGATGAGAGTTCATTACTTGCTCTGGTGGCTGTATGTCTTCTTTATAAGGTTCATTAAGACAGAAGCAACAATATTTATGCCTTTAAATACTGATGTGTTGGGAACAGCTAAATAAACTATTCTAAGAATTGTACCATCTGGTTTCAGACTGAGAGTGTTCTCTAAGACTCTGGAGACTTTCACCCAAGGTCACCCCTCTTAGTCCTTTCTAGAGTCTTGGAAAAAGCTCACCATCTAAAAAGCAGACAGCGTGCATATTATCACTTTCTCATCAATGAGAAATTTTGTTGTACCAGTAGGTGGTAGTAAGCTGCAGAGAACATTTACTGCTTTTTCTTCAGTTGAAAGAAATGCCTTTCTCACCTTTAACCGGGATTTAGGTGATTCAGCTTCTTTAAATTGTTCTTTAAAAATAATTAAGTAAATAAATAACTGGTTCTTGAAAGAGCTCTTCAGTCATTCTTCAATTTTAGCCACTCTTTTTTTTTGTCAACAGATGTTATGCTCAAATTTCTTATGATGATGGGAATGGAGTTCTAACCCAATTGAATTTTCTTCTTTTAAATCATTAACCATAATGATAAAGATTTTTCTTGAGCATACATTTATGTTTTTCTACTAGTCTTAATAATTTTTCTTTGGGCTACAAATTGTAACTGCGATGAAAAAATCATTCGTGAACCAGTTTTAATTTGTTCCCAAAGCAAAATTTGATAGCATAAGCTATCAGTGCATATTAGTATGCCTTCATGTAGTCCTTCAACTTTTAAGTTTATTCTAGTATTTGGTATGTTTCTTTATGAGAGTCCGTTTTTGAGTCTAATGACTGTCCGCAAGATTGCAAAGGTGGAATCATATAATTGAAAAAAAATTATTCTTTTAGCTCCTAAACTCATGATAAATGGTATCTTTGGTCAGCCAGTATTGTACAGTGTGAAACAGTAGAGACTGGTATTGTGATCCCATCTCTTGAACTCCTTCATTGGTGAAGACTAGTGACATGACCCTACGTAGGCAGATGGTCAAGTAAGTTGCCTGGGAGAAGGAAACAACCACCAAGAACAAGGGAGTTCTGAATACAGCTTTTATTTAAACACCTTTTCCAGGTTGTCCACTTGTTACTAATCTGTTGTATTTATCTTTGTTTTAAGTATACATTATATTTTTCTTTCCACAGTTATTGTGGAAAATTCAGGGAAGATAGGAATGTTTAAAAAAATAGAAAATGACTAACTGCTGGATAATAAATATACTTTTGGTATATTTTCTTCCCCTTTTAAAGTTGTCTTTTCCCGCTCCTTTAAATTTGTTTACTCGCAGTTTATATTCACACACAGACAACATATAATGTATATTACAAAATGGGGACTCATGCTTTTATCCTTGCATTGCTATTAAATGTCTCCAGAAACAGACTTTTTAGAATCTGTATACTGTTTCATTGCATGAAAGGTACTGTGTTTTAATCATTGTTTTATAGTTTGAAATTTAAGTTTTTATTTTCCCTCTATTATAACTTCCCAGTAAATATCCACATATATAAATTCTGTACGTATTCCAGATGATTTTGTTAAGGGAAATTTTTGGAAATGTAGTTAGTGGGTTATAGGTACAAACTGCTATTGATACATACTGCTTGGTTATTTTCAGACAAGTTATGTCAATTTACACATCCCCCTTAGGACAGTAGAGGACTGCTCTTTTCCCTACCAACCTGGCTAACCATAGATATTATTATTTAACAGAAAAAAATTTTAATGGGCTAGCAAATCATCTCATTGTTTAATTTACATTTTAGATTAGGTAGAACAGTTTTGTGTGTGTGTGTGTGTGTGTGTGTGTTTTTAAATTAATGGCCATGCATACACTTTAGTTATGTGACCATTCTCAATATGTTTTTATCAGTGTGGAATAAATCTAATGCTCTGGGTACAGTTTGGGGGGAAGATTTTCAGAGGCCTGGTCAATTTTTATTAACACCAACGATAATAGGATATACAATATTTTTTTAAAAATTAAGTTTTTAATTATAAAATAATACAGTCTCAATGGTGAATAAAGTGTGTAATTGACACTGCTTTGTGGTTTTCTTCTTTAGTCAGCTATATTAAGGGATCTTGGGAATTATTTTAATGGCTCTCCATATATTCCCTGTAGGTTCTGATTATGTGGCTGGCATGACCCTCTTGCCAATACTAGTGGCCACTCCTTTCTCTTTTGTTTCTCCCTCCCTCCGTCAACTCTGTGTCTGGGGAGTCATGGTGTTGGCTGATGAGACATGGGCATCTTTTGATAAGGTTGAATCTCTGCCACCACGGCTGCCTTTTGTGTTGTGACACTTAGGGTAGGGGCTCACTCAGTTACTTTTGAGGGTCATTTTTGACCTTGTGAGTTGTCAGTAGTTAAAGAGAGTGCTCAGTTTTTATCAACAATGAAAGTAGTCTGATTTCTGTTTTTATTACGGATTTTTTAATGCTTCTTCAACATTTATGACACTTATGTATAATTAACGTGCTTAGTTGCTGAATGTTTCATATTTCATATAAACAAAAGTCCCGCGGAATTCTCAGATCAATCTCATCTTACATCTTGATATCTCTATAGGAGTTCCATCAGATGCAGGAGTTTGAACATCTTTTATTGCTCAAAGTAATTGAAATTAATAGCTGAAGACTGTGTGTGTGTGTGTTTACCAGTGAAATTCATGCTGGAAAGTGTGATTTTCTCTTATTAAAAAATATGTAATCCCTAGTAGGGGTAAGTGAGAGGTCTTTCTTTTTCATTTGTATTAAGTGACAGCTACACTTAATTTAGTTCATGTTTTATTTTAAATTCGGATACCCCAGTGTTTTCACTTGTTATACACATACTTTCCAGGTGCATTCAGAATAAAGATCCAGAAAGTCTAGAATATTCTAGATCATTAACAAAAGGTTTCATTACACTGCATTTAATAAACCATAAAAAATGGCCATATAGATTTTAGGAAGATTATAACAATGTTGAAGATTGTTAACCCTCCATTAAGCGAAAAATGAAATTTTTGGGATATTCAACAAACTTCCACTTTTGATCAGTGAGTTTTCTCTCATTCTTCTCTATCCCAATATTTTTTTTCTTTAAATTCCATAAAAGATTTTCTGAAACTTTAGAGATTGTCATGCATGAAATGATTTTATTTTGCATTAAATCAAAAATTGGGGTAAGGATGGGAAGAAAGCATATTTAGGGAATTTTCTGCTGATGAAACTATACTCAGGATGTTTGGCTTTCTCTTTTGGTGGAGATGTTGGGGATGCCTTCTTCTCACATACTTGTTATTATGGAATTTTTACCTCTGTTAATAGCATTTAATTCTGTATTTTAAATTAAGGTTCATGAGGGGTGCCTGGCTGGCTCAGTCAGTAGAGCATGCGACTCCTGATTTCACGGTTGTGAGTGTGAGCCCAACACTGGGTGTAGAGATAATAAAATCTCTTAAATCTCTAAAATCTCTTAGAGATAATAAAATCTCTTAAAAATAAAATCGTAACAAAAGAAGGTGCATGAGAGTGTTCACTGTACACTGAATGGGGTTTCCTTATTTTAGGTCATTTTGTGACTGTTGTATTTTTGTTTAAAGATAACACATGTTGTTACAACTTTGTAGAACGGACGTCAGACTAATATTGAGGCCTATTAAGACCTATTAAGTCTTAGCTGAGAGAGTAACTTTTTGTTTTTTCAATTGTAGAGATGCCAATCTACGAGCACCTTCTACCTTGCAATGTTGTAAGATTACGTGAGATACTGTATGTGAGAGTGCTTTTAAAATTTAGAAACATTGCACAAAACTAAGAGAATATTATTATTTGCAGTTGTAAACATGACTAAAATCGTATCTGAGGAATTGTTCATGTGAGGTGGAAAAAATGAAGGAGAGAGAATTACGTGGGAAGTGACCTGTATTTTCAGGCTATGTGTTTAGAAATTGTGATATGCCAAAGGACTAATGTAATAAATACTTAAGATAGCAATGCAGGTAGTTAATTTAATCTCATATGTCCATGCTCTTTACTATTTGATTGACCTTGACCTGGGTTTGTTTTCAGGATTGTGTACATCAATGGCAGAATCCTCCAGCGATTCAGAACACTTTCGCTCTCGTGACCGATTGAGTCGATGGACTGCCAGGTCAACACACAGGGAAAGTCTAAGTCGTCCTACAGTAGGCGTCACCGAGAAGGTCAACACTATAACGAGTACTTTACAGGTTAGTTTAACAGTGGTTGCATTTAATAGATTTTCAGTAGTTTAAACTGAGAAATAGTTTTGGTCAGTGTATTAGTTTTTTGCTGCCATAGCAAATTACCACAAACTAATTATATAATTAAATAATGATATATAATTTATAATTGTTTGTAATTAATAATTAAAATACCAAAGTTATTTTCTTATAGTTCTGCACATCAAAATACAACACTGGTCTCATTGGACCCAAATCAGGGTTCGGTAGGGCTGCATTCCTTCCTGGAAGCCCATGGGACTCTGTTCCTTTGCCTCTTCCAGCTTTCAGGGGCTGCCTACGTTTTTTTGGGATCCTCTTCCTTCATCTTCGAAGCCAGCAAGGGTGGGCTGAGTCCTCACTTCACATCACTCTGACTATTCTTCTGCTTCCCTCTTCTACTTCTAAGGATGCTTGTGATTACATTGGGTTCGCCCAATAATCCAGGATAATATTCCCATCTCTAGGTCCTTCACTTGAGCTGTATATCATATCTACAAAATCTCTGTTGCCATGGGAGGTTACAAATACACAAGTCACAAGGATTAGGACTTGAACGTCTTATTGTGCCTAACACAGTCAGTAAAGATATTTGAAATATGTGATAGGTTGTGGAAGCATTTTGGGATGAGGCAGTATGCCCAAATAAAATGTGTGGGAGTGAAACGAGTAGGAAGTACCACAGTTTAGCTTCTTGTGGTCATGTGCCTTTGAGAGTAATTGCTCATATTTTGACTAGGCAGATTATTCATGGATGAACAATATTGAGATGCCATTTTTATTTAGGGGCTAACTTTTGGCAGTTTGAAAGGCAACCTTTTAGAAGTTTGAGTGGAGGCAGTATATATCCTTTATGTAGAAAGGGCTTGGGAAAAGAGGTGGGTGAAGGGTAACAACACAGCCATACCGAGGGTGAGGGGGGGTGGGGGAAGAAAACTCAGAAATAGAGTTTTTTTTTTTTTTTCCCCAGCCCCTTAATCTCTTATTTTTGCTTTGCCTGGATAAGCATGGATTTTGGTTTTTAATTGCTTTGGGTTAGTATTCTTTAAAAAAAAAAATTTTTTTTTAACGTTTATTTTTGAGACAAAGAGAAACAGAACATGAGCAGGGGAGGGGCAGAGAGAGAGAGAGGGAGACACAGAAACCAAAGCAGGCTCCAGGCTCTGAGCTGTCAGCCCAGAGCCCGATGCGGGGCTCAAACTTGTGAACTGCAAGATCATGACCTGAGCTGAAGTTGGACACATAATTGACTAAGCCACCCAGGCACCCCTGGGTTAATATTCTTAATGAGAAGAGGCTAATTTCTGGTGGAGGGGCCATAATTTGATTTAAAACTCATAAGGCTCTTTTTAAACTTACATAAACTAGCATAACATTGGATTTTTGGAGTACAAATAAATCCTTGTACTTTCCAACCAATGAGGAGACACATTAGTAAGTGTATCTTTTTTTGAAAGAAATGCCTCCATTAATCTCTGAGGTAACACCTAGCACATTTGGGTGGAAACCATTTTTGCTGAGATTAGAACTAAATTTGTTGTTTATAGCTAAAGGTTAAAGGATACTTTTTCTTCTAATCAAGTTCCACAGTGAAGTAATAATTAAAATAACATCGTTCCTAATGATTTGCTTTTCTTATACACAATCTAAAAGGTTTGTTCTCTCAGGATTCCTTTTCTGTGAAGGAGGTGTGAATTAGTTGAGGTGCACAAATTAATAATGAGGAGTCTTTTCAAATTAGGGTTTGTTCCTGACTTATTGTGGAACATTGGATAAGGATTTAAATTATGTACTTCAGATTTCACACAAGT
This sequence comes from Panthera onca, assembly GCF_046562875.1. Taxonomy (NCBI): domain Eukaryota; kingdom Metazoa; phylum Chordata; class Mammalia; order Carnivora; family Felidae; genus Panthera; species Panthera onca. Next base: position 124,578,599 of record NC_138344.1, on the reverse strand, counting down.
AAATTGTGGATGAATTTGAGTTTCTCTCTCAGTCGTTTTTATATGATTTATCTGATATTTAAGAAGTACTGTATATTAATATCCAACTTAGGTATGATATAATTGTACCTTTCACAAATGGTTGACTTAGTTGTTTGACATACTACTAAGATTGAGAAAAGCATTGTTTGCAACAATTATTAAAATCCATTTTCTTTTTTAAGGACACCAGTCGGAACCTGCGACAAGTAGACCAGATGCTTGGACAGTATCGGGAATATAGTAATGGACAGGCGGGTGCTATAGAACATGTGAGAATGTTTACATATGTTTGTGTTTTTTCTTACCCACCTTTTTGGAAATGCAGTTGTTGAGAAGTAGGGATCTGAGATAAAGGAGAGAACCACTGTGAACCTTTAGCTTTTAGACTGCTTTACTATTTTGTAGTAGGTTAGCTTGTCAGATGGATTGCCAACCAGCTTATATAGATTAGTCTATTGAATTTGAAAGTTTTAAGTCAAAGGAGGAAGTATTCAGGATGTTAATTAAATTGAGACTCACTAAATTTGGGCTGGGGATACTCCTCATGGGAGTTAAGAATTTTATGGAGGGTTTCTTTTAAAGTAATACATGCTCATTGTTTAAATAAATTATAAAACTATCTCTTAGCTCCTCTCAGTTCTACTCCAAAGAGGTAACGATCTGACAGTTCCTTGTATATCCTTCCAAGCATGTTCTATGCATGTATACATATAACTACCTTATTAATAATAGGAGTTAATTCTTTGCTTTTTAGTTTATTAGTGAAAACTTAACATTAAGTAGTAGCAGGAACAAACCTACTTTGTCATGTTGAATGTTAGATGCATAATTATGGTAGCAAATTCCCTTTGAATTGAGGAATTGAGAAATGAAATTATGTGTTAGATAAACTTCTGTATAGATAAACATTTAAAACACAAAATGTACTCTATGGCATTAAGCCTCTGTAGGAGGCCTAGAGCTGAATGATGCTGAACTTTGGGGGTGTGGTTTTATACACAGGAGGTAAATAAACTCAACAAGTATTCCATTTCCATCTGAGTTATTAAGTACATAGAATGCAAAGCTACTCATAAAAATTAAGACACTGGAGAGCAAGAGTCTTTGATTTTGCTTTAGGCCATTCCTTAGTCCAGTCTACATTCTCTTCCTTAGTTCCCCCAAATTCTTGGTCTGTTAAAACAGTTGGCTCTCAGTGTTTTTTCCCTGCAACATACAGAGGAGTCTGTCATTCATTGCCTTCTATTAATACTTACTCATGAGAGCGATGATTTTTACCCTGCCACCTGTAAGTTACCTGGGGCAATATCTGCCATAATCTGTGGGAATATGTATAATTTGGAAAGAGTATTTCCCATGACAAGTGATTCTGATGGGCTCCTCAATGAAAATTGCTTTCTTAGCATTAAATCGTTTTATTTACTGGTATGGAATAGATCATACCTTAAAAGTGAGGTGGGTTTTTGTTTTGTTTTGTTTTGTCTTTTTGTTTTTGATTAAGATCCCTTTAGTTCTAATTTATTTTTTAATTTACATCCAAGTTAGTTAACATACAGTGCAATGATGATTTCAGGAGTAACTCCAGTGATTTGTCACCTACGTATAATACCCAGTCCCTATCCCAACAAGTGTCCTCCTTAAAGCCCTTTGCCCAGTTAGCCCATTCCCCCACCCACAACCCCTCCAGCAACCCTGTTTGTTTTCTGTACTTAAGACTATCTTATGGTTTGTCCCCATCCCTGTTTTTATTTTATCTTTGCTTCCCTTCCCTTATGTTCATCTGTTTTGTATCTTAAATTCCACATATGAGTGAAGTCATATGATATTTGTCTTTCTCTGACTAATTTCACTTAGTATAATACCCTCTAGCTCCATCCATGTTGTTGCAAATGGCAAGATTTCATTCTTTTTGATCACCAAGTAATATTCCATTGTGTGTATACATATATACACACCATGTCTTCTTTATCCATTCATCTGTTGATGGACATTTGGGCTCTTTCCATACTTTGGCTATTGTTGATAGTGCTGCTATAAACATTGGGGTGTATGCACCCCTTTGAAACAGCACTTCTGTATCCTTTGGATAAATGCCTAGTAGTACAATTGTAAATCAGTGTGTGTTTTGTTTAGGGAGGGACCCTGGAGAGTAATTTTTTTTTTTCTTTTGGAGGCTATGCTGCAACTCCTACAAGTCTTCTTGCTGTAAAACCTACTGTTTTCTTTCTTTCTCTTTCTTTCTTTCTTTCTTTCTTTCTTTCTTTCTTTCTTTCTTTCGAGAGCAAGAGGGAGAGGGAACACATGTGAGTGAGGGAGGGGCAGAGGGAAAGGGAAACAAAGAATCTCAAGGAGGCTCTGTGCTCAGCTCAGAGACCCCTGTAGGGCTTGATCTCAGATCATAACCTGAGCTGAAATCGAGAGTTGGAGCTTAACCAACTGAGCCACCCTGGCGCCACCCCCCTTTTTTTAAACTTTTTTTTTTTTTTTTTTTAGTTAATCCACTATTTAACTGTTAAAAATTTCTCTATGCTAAATATACATTGCCTTGTTGAAATTAACATTTCTTTTTTGAAATACGAGAGACTTTCTGTAAAGTGAGACCAATTTGCTTGCTATAGGGAAGACAAGAATTTTTATTAACTTAGATTTTATAAATGATTCTGTTGCTCCACCTTATGAAATGGATAAGTCATGTGTTTGTGTATATCTATGCGTATTTAATATTTGTTTTATTGGGTTTTAACTTTGTGAACATAATTTACAGAAGTGGAGAGGAAATCTAAACATTTGATGTAGCGTTTCCCTCCTGAGATGATCTTCCCCAACAAGAGAACTGTGAGAATTACTCCTGCTGGTTTGTAAAGCCTAAGATCAAGAGTCCGGTCACTTTTTTGATGACGTTGACTTGAAATATATACATCATTTCACTTTTTTCCCTTGAATCTTTATAACCTCCAATCCTGTATTTTATTTTTTGCTCCTTAAATGTGAAGGTCTCTCTATGAGGAGTTGAGCAGTGTTAAAGCATCAGCGATGGGTCTGTAGGACCTTCTAGAGAAGCAGCACCTTCCTTTTCTTGGTCTCTTTGGGAATTTCTCCATATGCTTAGTATATCCCAGACACTTTTTGTATATTAACTCATTTAGTTCTCTCAATAATTCCGTTAGGTAGGTACTTTGATTATCCTCATTTGCAAGATAAAAACACTGGGGCACAGAATGCTGGCTAACTTGCCCATGGTCTCACAGCTAGTTAGCAACAGACCCATGGATAGGCTGTTATCCCAAAGCTCAGCATCAGGATTCATTTACCTCACTGAGTCATGGTTGCTCACATTTTTGTGATGCTGGAGTTCATATTTCTGAAGATTGGGATTTTGGATTCAAAGTTTGAAGGGCTAAATACTTTATGTTGCTAAACTACATTTTAGAAATTATTTTAACTGACTGAACAGCAGAAACCCACTGTCACACAAGTCATTAATGTTACAGCTGATACAATGTCCAGAATGAGAGTTAGGTGAGACAAATAGAGAAATAGAATTGGGAAGAAATCTGGCACTGAGCTAGAATCGGCATTGACAGATTGTCAGAGTTGGCAGGTCTAGCTGCCACTTAGGCAATATGTGGGTTCTGCAACTTGCCTACATCAGCATCAATTTTTCCCTTCCTCCTAAATAACAACCACTGATTTTTTTTTTTTTTTTTTTTTTTAACTAGCCTTTTTTGCAGCCATTCCAAATGAGCCGTATTTAGTTGATAGTATGTCTCAGGGTCTTTGGGCCCAATGAACTTCTTGACTTTACGAAGTGTCAATTTGCATTATTTCTCATGCTGTAAATTTCTTGGGAGGTCTGGGAACATTTGGGCAAAAGGGGACCTGTGGGGAAGGTTTTATTTGAAAGCTTACTGTGAAGATTTGGAATATATTATACTCCCGTATTAAATAGTGCAATTGATAAGCTTAGTATTTAAAATATTTCTAAAACTGTGCATTCCTATTCATGAGAGAATGGGGTCTGTTTTTGTGTTAATACTGTAAAAATGGAATGCCCTCAAGAAAGAATATTCAACATAAAAAGTTAATACCTTTTGCAGTGGAAATTTGGACTGTAGCTGAGACTCCAGTAGTTAATATTGGTTATAAAAGAAAAATACAATTGTCTTGATTCAAATCAGCAGACTTTTTAAGTTCATATTTTAAAGTAAAGATTGTTGGGGCACCTGGGTGGCTCAGTCGGTTAAGCGTCCGACTTCGGCTCAGGTCACGATCTCGCGCTCCGTGAGTTCGAGCCCCGCATCGGGCTCTGTGCTGACTGCTCAGAGCCTGGAGCCTGTTTTGGATTCTGTGTCTCCCTCTCTCTCTGACCCTCCCCCGTTCATGCTCTGTTTCTCTCTGTCTCAAAAATAAATAAACGTTAAAAAAAAATTAAAAAAAAAAAAAAAGTAAAGATTGTTGAAAATATCATAATATCAGATTGGTGAAGATATAGTAATATGAAATTAGAACTTAGGAGACTTGCATTCATATGTAATTTCTCTTCTAATTAAGTACTCTGATTAAAATTTCCTTTTGAGAGTAATAGGATACTACCATCTGGCATATGGACTTTGGAAATTTGAATGTTAAATAAAAAGTGGAGGTTTTTTTGTTCTATTCAGTGGGTTTCACTTCTCAATATACTTAGTGACATCCCAGAATGATAATGGTAATGGTTGAGGGCCAGGCACAAACCACTTGTAATATCCCAAAGCTAATGGTATCTGCCCTTTTTTTCTGGCTGAGTTTTTGTAATTGTCCTGAAGGTGAGACTTGTTCAGTCTTTTAATAACGTTAAAGTTAAGTAGTAAGAGTCTATGGGTAAGAAATTATAATCAAACAAATTCTGTTATGACTTTTTTATAAATATATTTTGGATCTTAAGAATTAGGTTCTTGGAGTATATTTAAAATTATATTACTAAGTCCTTCATGAAACTGCTGGACAGGAGAATAATTTTTACAGAATTTTGCTTTGAGGGTAATGGAGAAATGTAGACTCTGGAGTCAGACTTGAAATTTAATCCTGATTTTTCCACTAGAAACCATTTCATTGACTTTGGACAAGTTATTAAACTTTTCTAAACTTGAGTTTCATCATCTGAAAAATGAACATAGTTATATATCCCTCATTATAACTAACATTTATTGAAGTGGTCACACAGTCACACTGTTTAGAAACTTGCTAAACATTCATGTTTCTGTTGTTTCTTCAATTCATCTGATAATCCCTACCTTGAAGCATTTGCTGTGTTCTTTTTTTAAAAATTTTTTTTAATGTTTATTTTTGAGAGAGAGAGCGAGTGTGTGCATGTGCAAGTCAGGGAGGGGCAGAGAGCAAGGAAGACACAGACTCTGAAGCAGGTTCCAGGCTCTGAGCTGTCAGCATAGAGCCCAATGTGGGGCTGTAACTCACGAGCTGTGAGATCATGACCTGAGCTGAAGTCAGATGCTTAACTGACTGAGCCACCCAGGCGCTCCTTGTTTGCTGTGTTCTTAATGTAGTACGTGGTACATTCTAGGCACTCAGTATTTTCCTTTCTTTGAATTCATTGGGCCCAGACTCAGTTTCATTTGTGTATAAACAACATAATGTGTTGCGACATTCACAGGGATATGTATGTCTGATTATTTTGACTTCAAAGTATATGCTAAATTAGACAACGTACGTAAGATTAGTTTTTGTCTATCTTGTGTTCATGAATATGTCTGTCCACTCATAATACACTAAGATGCTAATAAGAGCACACTCCATCTTCCATGAGTGCTCATTTATTAACATCAAAATATTATATACAAATATTTTTTGAATACTTTCAAAATTATTAGAATGTAGTGGTATACGGGCTTTGAATATATGGGATTTCATTTAAAAATAAAATAGTTACATAAATAAAAATGATGTATTTTTGAAAGGGAGTTTTTCAATTTCAGGAATACTATTATGGGCTTATATTTCCATAAATCAGCATATGGAGAGAGGTTAGGCAAAGCAGCTGGAGCTAATGATCTTTTGGTAAATAAAAAATAAGATAGCAGCAACCATTTTAAAAATACATTTGAGCAACAGATGGTGGGACTGGAAAAATATGCAAACCATAAATTTTCACTCTTGTTTAATTTTTTAAAACTCTTCTCCTCCCCCTCCTCCTCTTCCTTCTTGTTTTAATAGTAGAAGACAAATAGACTGTGAGGAACCAAAATAGAGCTGATACGATTAATTCTACAACCAATGTATTTTGTAGTCTCTTGTCAGGTAAACTTTGGCATTGTGTAGAAAAATAGTCAGTGAAGGAAAGCCAGGCATAAAAGCACTTAAAGTGCCCATGGATGACATCATTATCCTGGACAGAAGTTTTAAAACGACATCTTTTCTGCCTCTACTTTTACCCTGCATTTTTGCCAAGCTGACCTCTAACATGTGTGAATAGAAATACTTTAATTTTTTGATGTCATTATTATAGACATATCTGAACTTACAACACTGTTTCTGTGGTCACCAGTGCTATATATGTTGTGAATGTTTGCTGAATACTGACTCTTTAGTGTTAGGTGAAAATAAAACTAAGTCATTAAGCAGAATATTTAGATATTTCTAATTTCTGCTGAACTATATAGCTAAGTCAATGCAGTTATCCATACCTGACCAAATTTGCATGCATTTCTGTATAATCTATGTTATGTTAGGGGACATATTTTCTTAGTATGAAAATAAGAGACAACTTAGAGTAAAAAAAGTACCTGAAGAAACTGAATGGAATCTTTACATAGTTTCCAGAATTCAAGGCCTACTTTAAAGTGCAGCGTTTATAACTTTTACCAAGGTTATTGCTGGCTTTTTTTTTTCCACCTTCAGTTGTGTTTTTATTTGTGTGGAAGGTAATTAGTTGATGACTGATAGCTAGTATATTTGTGTATGAATAATCACTATCCCTTGTGTATTTCTATTATGGTCTCTAGAATAATGGTAAATATCTTTTAAGAATTTCCTAATGACTATTTTTTGTGTGATTATTTTCCCCCCTCTCACAGTGAACATAGTCAAGGATAGAATTAGTTTTTTAGAGAATGTGAATTTGTGAGATACACTATTAGTGAAGCAGTTACTGTTGCCATATATTTACCGAAAAAGTTGATACATCTCATCTTCCCATATTGAAGCCTAATTTTATTGAATGGCTTATTTCTTAGGTATTTCTGATAGTGTTGGTGGAGTTGATGCCTAGTTTCCTAGCTGTTTACTATTGCTTGGAAACTTTACCTTCCTAGGGACTGGTCAAGAAATTTGCTCTTACAAATTTTGGAAAGTCAGTATTTTTAACCTAAAAAAGCAGACCAGAGTTGCTGGTCCCCGGTAGATAGAGTTAACATATTCTTTGCTGAATACTGCTTTAAAACCGCTACTGGATGCCTGGAGCAGCTGTTTGAGGATCCTGAAAAGTAAATACGGGCAGTTCTGATTGCATGGTTTGGCTGTGCGTGAGTTCCATTACCCCAGTTTGTTCAAATAACACCAGTCCCTAAACAGCACAGTTTGAATTTCAGTTAACAAAGTTTATTAACTGTGAGTAACTGCGAAAAGTTCAAACTTTGCTTCTAGTTCTTCAGTTCACATATTACTATGTAAATAGCAGATCATTGCTTTTGAAGTCTGTTGCTGATTGGTCGTAGGTAATAAAACACACGGTTGTGTTACTTCCTTGTCTTCTAATGATAAACCAGTTTGCCATTTTACAAGAACAACAAATAATAAAGGGATTGGCTAACAGTGCAACAATGAGATGGAAAGTGATCATGCTGGGAGTGAAAGTTGAATCATATTATGGAGGAGTTATATGTGGAATTATAAAGACATGACTGAGAGTGGGAATATTGACGCTGCTGCTACTCAAGGGTCCCTCGATTGCCTACAACTGCCATAACAAACACTACCTTATACTGAGCAAACTAATCTTCCTAGGCATTATTCTAATTATTTTACGTACATTGTCTTATTGTATCCTCTAACGAAAGTATGCGAGAGTTATTATCTGATATGGTGTGAAATATATGGATAGGAGCAGAAGCAGCATAGCTGAGGAAATCACTGCTAGGCTTCCCTCTGGACTTTCTGAATCATGTGTTTTTTGTTTGTTTGTTTGTTTGTTTTTGTTTTTAACCAATCACACCTCTTATTTGGAGAACCCATTGCTGCCTGGATGATCTCCTTTCATAGACTTGGTTTGCAATATAGTTAGTCCTTTTGAGTTATACACTCTTTTCCAGTTCATTAAACTTGCCTTCTATTTTTGTCTCTAATTAGAGTTCTCCTCCTCCTCCTCCTCCTCCTCCTCCTCCTCCTCCTCCTCCTCCTTCTTTTTAAAGTTTAAAGGCACAGAGAGAGGGGGAGAGAGAGAATCCTGAGCAGGCTCCTCATTGATAGCGTGGAGCCCGATGTGGGGCTCAAACTCAGGAACCGTGAGATCATGATCTGAGCTGAAATCTAGAGTTGGACGTTTAACTGAGTGAGCGACCCAGGAGCCCCTCTGATTAGAGTTTTTCCAAATAGAGTCTTCACAGAGCTTACAGAGCTCTATGAGAATTTTAAAGTTTGATATTTTTATTTTAATGGTAATCTAAAAGCTTATGTTTTACAAAATTTCATTTATTTACTAGTTGGCAAAATAAAGAGTTGGTTTCCTACTCAAAAGTAGTGACCAAGGACTTTTTTTCTCTTTGAGGATTATCAACTCACATATTTATGAGTATTTGAAGTGTTTGAATCCATTGTAGTTCATATTTCTATTGATGCTCAAATTATTTCATCATTTCCTAGAGGGAGATCTCTTGACTTCTGAGTTTGAAGGCATGTCTTGACAATTTGGATAAACTACCTTATAATTGCCCTTCAGTTTCAGCGACCAAGTTTCATTTGTATTTATCCCAGTACATAGTAGTAATGCTTCAATTATTTTATTCTAACATCAAATGAAAGGAGATAAGCGAATAGACTTAAAATGTAAGTAATACATTTATGTCAAGTTGAGGTGAAAAAAATGCGCCATAACATGTTCTGGGATGCGGGGCTTATAAGTATTTCAGATAGGGGAAATTGGGTGAAAATGGAGGCATCGCTTGGTATGTATAGAGATAGTGATGCTAAACTCTTAGAACCTGTACCATTGAAGTCTGTACCATAGTCTTGTGGGGAGCATTACTTAGTTTCAGCAAAAAGACATCATCCATCATAGTAAATCTTAAAAGAGTTTTACTAGTATTTTTTTTTTTTTGTTTAGTGTTTTTTGTTTTGTTTTGTTTTTTGTTGCTTTGTTTTGTTTTTTCATTTAATTTCAAGTTGGGCCTGCTTTTTGCATCTAGTTAAGGGTTAAAATCCTAAAGAATATGGAACAACTTTCATAATATCATTATCTCTTTATCTCTTTGTTTTTGTGTTTTAAGAGTTATTGGCTTCATACATCATGATTAGATTTTGTGCAGTATCTCTTGTGTTACTCCTACTTGAAATGTAGATTTTAATTCTATTACATTTTTAGTTTTGTATCTTAGGATCTGTTTTTGCCATATTTGTAGGAGTAATTAAAAAATGTTTACCTTTTACCATTTACATTATAGTTCTTGTTTTTTTATATATCAGCCTGTTTATCTGTTCAGTGGCTTATGATATCTTTTTAGAGTTTTAAAATGAGGTTGCCAAATAATTGGTCTAACCTTTTATAAATTTCCAACATTTGTTATTACTTCTAGATTTTAGGGTAATGTATCATTTGTCTTATTCTGTACTATTTTCCATATGGTTCCATGGTGGGGTTTTGTTTTTGTTACTAGGAAGTGTGTGTGTGTGTGTGTGTGTGAATGTGTGTATAAATTCATTTTATTCATCAGCTTTTAGTTACAGCTTAGGATTTGTTAGCAAATAAACCCACATAAAAAGGATGCTGGCAAGTTCTCCTTCTGGCATCAGTAGATAAGATTATTTGGGATCAACTCTCCTATTTGGAACAGTTAGAAAAGCAAAAAAAAAAAAAAAAGAGGCGGGCACCTGGGTGGCTCAGTTAGTTGAGCATCTGACTCTTGATCTCGGCTCAGGTCATGATTCCAGGGTCATGGGATTGAGCCCCATGTCAGGCTCTGCGCTGAGCATGGAGTCTGCTTAAGATTCTCTCCTTCTCTCCCTCCCTCCCCCTCTGCCCATCTGCCTTGCTCATGTGCTTGCTCTGTCTCTTCTATAATACCAAAAATGAAGTAAAAAATAATACTGTGACTGTGAATCTAGCAGAGAACAACCAAGGCTGTGGGGAACTTTATAGTCTAGGTCTGGTAAAGCTCTGGCAAAAATGGAAGTCTAGAAGGAGTCCTGCATCTGGGACTCTTCTCTTAAGTTAGTAGCTGATTTCAAAAGAGATTGCTTAGAAGCAGAGAGGGTAGGATGAAAGCTATCAATAGACTGAAGAGGCCGGGGAGACCAAAACTAGAATTTAGGAATCTTCCAGCTTTCATCTGAGACCCGAAAGAGTGATAGTGTAGGAAAAATGATGAGGTGAAAATGAGAGAAGAGATGAACTGAAAAATAGACCAGCCCTGGTGGGAGCAGAAGCCCAGTTTTCAGTCATCTTGGTTCCTAACTAGATTAAGGTGGTTTCGGTTTCCTGGTGATTCTAGCCTGACTTTGTCCTAGAAGAAAAACCAAATCTCTTCTGAAGGAAGATGTCATCATCTAGAGTTTCAAATAATCTCCACAATTTTTCATATACAATGTCTATGACATAATCAGGCATAAGAAAATACAAGAGGTGACTGAAAATCAAGGGAAAAAACAGACAATAGAAACATACATGCTAATATTAAAAGAAAAATCTGATTAACCTGTTCAAGAAATTAAAAGACAAGATTGAGGATTTTGACAAAGAATTGGAAACCCCAAAAAAAGAACCAAATGAAAATTACAGAAACTGAAAAATATAACTAAAATACCAAATAAATAAAAACCAATCCTGTTAAGTATAGGTTAAATAGCTGTTTTTTACCAAAAAATGGCTGGAATTGATCCATGAATTCAGCAAAGTCGCAGTATATAAAATCAATGCACAGAAATCAGCTGCATTCCTATACACCAATAATGAAACAACAGAAAGAGAAATCAAGGAATAGATCCCATTTGCAATTGAATTGGAAGATAGGCCAGCATAAGGTATCCAAAAAGAAAAATGGATGAATGAAAGAACCAAATAATTCAGAAAACGATGACATATGGGATTTGGTAAAAAGATAGCTTGAATATATCTCAATTTTCAGAAGGAGAGGGAGGAGAGAAAGGGGCAGAAACAGTATTTGAAGAGATGATGGCTGAGAATTTATAACAGGGAAGATACCGAGGTACAGGTTCCATGATCTCTATGGGTCAAAGATGGGATAACTACAAGTAAAGCTTCACATTGTCATATCACAGTAAAGACATTAACAATCATAGTCAAACAGAAAATCTTAATAACTAGAGCTTAAAAGGGCAGACAACTCACAAAAAGAGCAGTAATAAGAAACAGCAGCTGACTTTGCTTCTAAAAGGATAATAACATCAGGCTTCACTTGAAAAATGTGAATAATAAAGATAAACAAGAAAAAGTTAATAGAGCTGGTTCTGTCACTAACTTGTGTGATCTAAAGTCATTTTACATTTCCAGTCCATTTTTCATGTTATAGTTTAGATTTGAGCTTCTTAACATGGTTTTATTTTATTTGGAGCTTACCCTAGGTTATTGATACACTGTTTTGTGTTCACTGTGTAAATACTTTGGTCTACTTACATGTTAGATTTAATGTTACTTATGTATAAATTACTCTCAAGGTCGACCTTGTTTTCCTGGGCCTCATCTGTTTATTTCTCTGGATTAATAGGCTGGGTTCTATAGCTAGTGAATGCACAGGCAGGGTGGTTTGGGTATGTAGATCCCAATTTAGAGAAGTAGGGGGAAAATTAGCCTCCCCCCCCCCCCCCCCAAAATGAGAACATTAGAGGTACATTCTTGAAATTTTATTTCTTTTAATCCAGAATTTTAACCTTGGTTTTCTAGCAGAGCTAAAGCCAGATAACCAAAAATGAAAGGGTTTGCTCATTTGTGATTCATATTCTTGTGTTTCATCTTGTGCTTTCCCTTCAATGGAGGCTACCTTTTTTTCTGCACAGTTCCCCAAGGAAACAACTCGTTTTCTTCATAAGTGATGTTCTACTCTTTAATTCTGGCTGAATTTAGGAAACCCTCTCCTCTCAATCAGTTTTTTTGACATTCTCTTTAAAGAGTTATGGGTGACTTGTTCTATGGATCAGTTCATTATTAATATTATGTTTTATTTATCCTTGGATAGGATGCCTAGACTTTCAGGTTCTGAATTCCTAGCAATTCAGGGTATGTGGATTTTCTTCAGCTTTAATCTCTTCCCTTGGGTTTCATTTGAAACCTCTTTTCAGGTCTGTAGCTGGGTACGGCTCTGGACATTATTCTTTGTATTTGGTGTCTTTTTATTTAATACAGCCTTTTAGGTCTAAAAGATGTTTTCTTATAACCCCTGTTGGCTGACTCCCTAATAATCTGAAGAGAGCATTTGGACAACTGTAATCCCTAGTATGTATTAACAATTTGACATCTGACCACATAGTTTTCTGGGATTTGAAGTCTTTGAATCAAGAATTTAAAAAATGTTCTGATACACAATTGGACAGTGCACATGATTTTAATAGAAGCAGTCACTCTAAGAGCTGGTCAGTTTCCTGTTTGTTACAGATCTGGGGCTTCTAAAGGAATGTTTACAAGAGAGGAAGACTCCTTTCAGACACATTGGCCTTCTTACGTTTCTAAGCATGGGTGGCACATACATTAAACATTTTATCTGGAGACATCTCTTTCACATTCTGCTAATAGAAAGATGGAATAGGTAGCAACAGATGTTATTTAAAACCAGATGTTAGAATTGGTTCTAGAATATTTATGTTTACTATGTTTCTATTTCCTAACATAACTTACTTCAAATTTTTTTCGGATATAAAGTCTCTTTGGAAAGTCAGATTTTTCTGAAATAGCTTTAAAAATCTCTTGTCTGTTTGTATTTGGAGTTGTTTAAAGAGAATAAATTTTCCTTCACTATATTCTTTAATTTAGTTAAAAGAAAGCTTGGAACAATCAATAGGCCAATTGCGGAGTCAGCGTTTATTGAGAAACTCAGGAGGGAGAAGTATTTCTGTTACAAGTCTGAGTGCAAGTGACCTCGATGGTGGCACTGTGACAGGTAAACTCTTCAGAGATGTTTTGAAACCCCCCCCCCCTTTTTGTTTTGTTTTGTTTTGTTTTACAGATATTCCTGAAGTACATATTGAATGCATTTAATCTTTAGAGAAATAGAACCCATACATAAAATCATAAAATGATGTTTAGAAGATGCAGTCATCAGTTATTTTATGGTGCCTAATTTGAAGTGTGTTCAGTGAGACTTTGTTACTCTATTACTTTTGTTCTCAGACTCCGTAGACCACAGAGGGTTTTACCTGACAAAACTTGAATTTAATTGTCTGCTTCTAATCAAAAGCAACACACAAATAGGATTTACTGTGTGTTATACTTTCTCGATTAGAAGTCTTGTCCCAGCTTCACAGTTTTTCAAAGTCTGATTAAGAAATATCCTATGACACTTGTTAAAAACAGGTGAATTTTATCTTTGGTGGGCAGCTAGATTTCAATGGCTAGATTAAAGCTGATAACACTTGGTTTGCCTGTAGTTAATCCTACTTAATAACTTTCCTACAGCACTGAGATCACATATGAATAGAAAAGTATGCAGTGAAGAGAGGTGATTTAGATAGAAGTGAATATTAGCAACTTGCATTGTTAATAATGCTATTGATCATGATAATAAGGATTAAAAATTGGACACAACCAGCTAATCTTTTTTATGTAGTTTTTATTGATTTTTAAACTATGTTCAGATTTTAGATTACTTTGTTGGAAAAATTCTGTTTTATTGGTATTAAGTTATGTTTTAGAGAGAGAAGTTATTTTTATTTTCCAATTTATTATTTTTAAAAGAATATATTGCTTATTTGAAAAGTATAGCAAATTAGAACTTTTGATATTTTCTATTTCTGTGTTATTTCTGTTGCTCATTTTATCTGCTTTAAGAACAAGATGAGTGCCACTTTGTGGCCTTAGCAAGATACTTGGGAAATAGTCTGGGTTAGGGCGTGTGTATATATCCATGACTGATGTATATTTTCTGAGCAAAATTTTACACGTTTCTTCTCCTACATGTTTTTATTCTCTCTTTTTTGTTTCATCTCTAAAGAGAGCTACCGTTTTCCACCTACCTCACCTCTCAAGGACTATGGGGATCAGCAGGGGAGTAAACGAATTAGGTCCAGAACTGGTGTCCGATTTGTTCGGGAGACTGACGACATGGGCCAGGTACTTTGTACTAGTCTGTAATCTGCTTTTATCTTTTTTTTTTTTTTTCTTTTCTTTTTAAACCAAGTAAACTATCTTATTTTCAGTGTACTAATTATCATTTATTTTGTACTTTGTTCTGGAGGATTATGTTTTGTAGAATATTTAAAAATGAGTTTAGTTTTGGACAATGTTTTATTTCCTTGTTCAGGTGGCTCATTCTTCGGTAAGCCCTGCTAAGTCAGCTACTTTCTATTTTGCTAATTTTGGTTTAGTGTAAACAAGTTAGTCCTTGTGTGGTTAACCTATTGATTTTTTTCATTGGTATTTTTCTGATTGTTGAATCATTGGTGGAGTTACTTAATTAGAAGCAAGAAATTTCATACTCTTTCCATGTATTTCATGTATTCAGTAAAGATTTTGGAAGTATTCATTCTAAGGACATATATCTTTTTCTGCTTCTTTAAGCTTCCATACAAGAGCCGAAAAAATGTTTCTTGTTGCTTTGTGTAGCTAAATTAATTAGACAAAAGCTAGAGGATGTTGCTGACTTTGAGGTTTTTGTTTTGGTGGTTTCAGGATTGCAGCCTCAGAGCTTGTCAGGATACTCACCTGTAGCTTTTGCTTGTTACAGATTAAGATAGAGATAATAGAACCAAGTGCATGAGATGTCCCCTTGTAGAAACTTTTCCTTTACTGTGTGGGTTTTGGTTTTTTTTTGGTAGGTGCAACTTACTAGCGTGTATTGTATGATTAAGCCTAGAGCAGAGAACAATATCCTAACGTTGTTCATTTACTTTTCCATTCTGTTTATTTAGTGCCATTGTTCTGGGACAGTGCTTGTGCTTGGGAATAGAGATAAGCAAAGACCTTGTGTTTTTGTGGAGTTTGTAATCTAAGGGGAGGGGCTAGATATTAAATAAGTACACAGATGCATCCATAATTGTGAGCTGAGATGCATACTAAACAGTAAGCATAGGGTCAGGGGAGTGTGTGGTAGAGGGACTTGCTCCAGGCAGGGAAGGCTTCTTGAAGAAAGGCTGAGGTGAAATCTGAAAGTTGAGTGAGTCATTTTGGGTAGAACAAATACCTTGATAGGAAGGAAGCTAACACCTAGGGCAACTTAAAGCCCATGTGGCTGAAGAAGTATGAAGGACCAAGACTATGCATAGTTTTTGTAAGGGGATAACAATTATTTTGAAAAGATCATAACACCTCTCATGTAGAAAATGAAATCAGTGTGGGCAATCCAGTTAAGAGGATATTGTTGTGTTGTGGGTGTGAGATGGTGGTTACTTGGATTAGGATAAATGGAGTTGGAGAGAAGGTAGGGTAGACTTAAAAGCTATTTGGTGGGTAAAATGAAAGGTCTTGAAGATCAGATGACCATTTGGGGAGGGGGAGAATGATTGTAAAGGAGGGGTCAAGGATGAGTCCTAGGATTCTGGTTTGCAAAACTGGAAAATCATTGCAAAACCTAAGTGAATGGTCTGCTCTTCATCCACTGTATTACCTCCACTCCTTTTTAATTGTTCTTCCTTATTTTAAGTCTCTTTTCTTAAGATGACCTTTAGCTACATGTGATAGTATACTTTCTTATTTATTAAAAAAATTAAGTTTGTTTATTTTGAGAGAGCAAGTGGGGTAGGGGCAGAGAGAGAGACAGGGGAGAGAGAGAATCCCAAGCACTGATGGTGCAGAGCCTGATGCAAGGCTCAAACTCACATACTGTGAGATCTTGACCTGAGTTGAAATCAAGAGTTGGATGCTTAACCAACTGAGCCACTCAGGCGCCCAGACAGTGTGTTTTCCGTAATGTTCTGCACATCATTTGTCATTTGTTTGCATGTCTATATCCCATGTTAAATTCTGAACCCCTTATTTCCTACCACAGTTGCTGGCACTGATTAGTTGCTCAATGTACATTTGTTGAAATGGATTGATTTGTTGTTTCTGCAAATCTCTATAACTTAAATGTTTTTTTTTTATTGTAAATTATAGTATACAGATACATATATGGTATACATATTTACAATTAAAAGTACAATAATGTAAATGAAAATCTATGTAACCACCATCCAGGCCAAGAATCCAAGCATTATTATACCCCTAAAGCCTCTTTTGCACTTCCCCTTTCCCCAGGGCTATCAACTATCCTGACTTTTTTTTTTTTTTTTTTTTTTTTTAAACGTTTTTTATTTATTTTTGGGACAGAGAGAGACAGAGCATGAAGGGGGGAGGGGCAGAGAGAGAGGGAGACACAGAATTGGAAACAGGCTCCAGGCTCCGAGCCATCAGCCCAGAGCCTGACGCGGGGCTCGAACTCACGGACCGCGAGATCGTGACCTGGCTGAAGTCGGACGCTTAACCGACTGCGCCACCCAGGCGCCCCAACTATCCTGACTTTTATAATAACCATTCTCTTGCTTAAAAAAAAGAAAAAAAATTATAATACATACATCTTGTTTAGTATTCCCTGTGTGTAAACTTTATACAAATAGAATAATACTGTATATCTTCTTCTGCTTTTTTTTCAATTGATGTTATGTTTTTGACATTATACCTTACTAATGTGTACTTAGGTTTGATCATTTCATTTTTATTGCTGTGTTATACTCCACTGGGAGAACATATCACAATTTATATATGTTCTGTTCTTAATGGACTTTGTGTTTGTTTTCAGCGTTTTCATTGTGAACAGTGCTGCTCCAAACATTCTTGTACGTGGTTCCTGGTGCATGTGGGCAAGAGTTTCTCTGCAGCATGGGTTGGCATACGATGGCATGTGGTCCAGTTGAATAGGGTTCTTTTGTAATACCGCCACCCATGCTCCTTTGTTTATGGCTACTTCTGTGCTAAAATGACAGTGTTGACTAATTTTGACAGTTTATATATCCTGAAAGCCTGAAATATTTACTATTGTACCCTTTACAGGAAAAGTTTACCGACCTCTTTTTTTGAGGGGGGAGGGGGTATCTAAAAGGACTGGAATTAGTGTACTATAGAGGATGTGATGGTTAATGTTATATATAACTTTTTAAAAGTTGCTTTTCTTTGGAAAAATGTTTCAGAATAGACATTTATTTTGTTTTATTAACATGAAATTTGGGCATTACAGCAAAAAAGTAAGCTCTTCCTCTTCATGGAAGAATTAAACAGAATCCTAAATGGATAACTATGTTTTGCTTTTACTAGTTTCATGCTTTTCATCAGTCCCTCCGAGACCTCAGCAGTGAACAAGTTCGGCTTGGAGACGATTTCAATCGGGAATTTGCCAGAAGAAGCCGGTAAAAGCAGAATATGGTTTTTGTTGGAGGCATAAGTTATTAGAAGAACATAATAAGTTCTGTAATTGATATGTTTGCATGAATTCAAAAACAGTGCTGTTTTTATACCAGTATTTTAAAATTTATTAATAGAACAGTTTAAAATCCTTTGAATTTAGAATGTATTGTGACTCAGTGTTAGACAAATTAAATTCATATTTTTAAAAACATGTTAACTTGCTGCACTGGAGTACTGCCATTATGGAGAGATACATTGTGAGACCTTAGCAAAGAGGTTGATTTGCAAATAGTTGGAGAGAGACAGAGAGAGAAACAGAGATGGAGACCAGATCACCAACAGTGAAGCTTAAAAAAAAAAAAAAAAAAAGCATAGTTTGGCATTTGTCAACATGAGCCATTGTAGAATCCAGTATTTTAGCTTTCAGTTGAAATCTTCAAAAGTGAGTAGTTTATATTTGCCAGCTCTGCAGTTTTGTCAATTTTATGTAGTGCCCAGCAAGTATCACTTTATTTAAAATTTCCTCACTGTCTTTTCATTTTCATCATTAGCAGTGACAGTTGGCTTTCATTTGGAGGCCATATTTTTACAGGAAACCAAAGTCTTTATCCTTCTCTAGAGTCAGTCTCTAGAGTGACTCTCCAGAGTTCTTCTCTAGAGCAGCGATGGGGGAACAACAAAGCTGAACTGAAATTTGTTTACCAAGTTCACTTGCTAACTCCCATTCCATCTAACAAAATCATTCCATACGCCAGTTTTTTGTTGCTGTCTCAAAAAGGGTCAAAGCTATAAATGTTAAATATGTGATTATCAACTGTACTCTGTATAACTTACCTGCTTTTAAATGAGGAACATAGGAAATTTAGTAATAAGAATTAAAGACCTTACTATTACTACTATTAGTAGTTAATATTATGGAACACTTACTTCTTGCCAGATTTAGATTTAATTCTTATAACAACCCTAATGAGGTAATCATCATTGTTTTTTCCATTTTTTGGATGTGGAAAAGGGTAGAGAGATGAAGTAATTCAGCTTGTTGGAGTTCAAATGGGGTATGTGGTAGAGTCAGGATTCAGGTATAGGCATTACGGCCCCAGAGTGTCTGCTCTTTACCACTTACAGCACCCTGTGGTTCAAGATCATTTTCATATATAGCGGGTATGAATAAAGAAATTAAGTTCCTGAATTTTGAGCTGTATTATGGAGTTGTATTGTCATTCTTTTAAACCAGTATTTGTTAGTTAACTTAAAACTAGGTATTTATTTTTGACAAGTTGATAAAATAAGCAAAATGGTGTCAACATTCTAGTATAGTCTGTTCTTGGATTGCTTTATTGTGTAGCTTTTACACATTTGAAGAAAGGGTACAAATTAAGCACTAGGAACATGAATTTCAGGAATTTGTCCTGTTGGAAGACCCAGGAGAAATTGCAGGTTTGATTTCGTTAATTGGTTTCAGTGGTCATTTGGATGTGCAGTGGTAGACTGGGGATCTTCTGATCCATGAGCTGGTACCATCTGGTAATAGTTTGTGTGATCCAGAGGCATGTGTGAGGCAGAGAAACTTTATTTAAGCCAAACTAGAAGTCAAGTTTCTTGTGAAATTGGTGACTTAACTTTCTTGTGAATAGATGAGGAAGATATCCGGATCCAATTCTGCTTTACTTGTACCACAAATTCTTAATTTACGTTTATAAAAATACTGGGTAAGAGGTTGCTAGGTTAAATGTAGGTTTCTCTGTGATTCAGAAAGATTGATATTTAATGACTAATTTTTCATTGTTTTTGGTATTTATTGCAAAAGGTATATAAATAATGAATGTACTGGAAAGCAAGCTTTTAGAAAGCATTAATAAATTTAACTCAGAACTCACTTTGGATGCCATGTGGAAAATTGATTTGAGAAGGGCAAGTTAGGAAACTATTGCATTAGCATGTGAGAGATGATTGCTTGACCATGATTCTGGCAAGGAGGAGATGGACACAGATATGTTTAAGACAGGTTTTTGGAGACTGAAGAAACAGGATATGGCAGTAGATTGGATATGGGGGGTAAAGAGAATAAACCAAGGATGACTCCCAGATGTCTGATTTGAGTACCAGAAGACTGGTAGGGATATGCCAGGTCTAGAGGTTAAGAGTTTGGCCTTGGATATGTTAGGTGTGAGATATTTGTGAGACATCCAGATGTAATATATGCAGCTAGATGTTTACTCTGGAGCTTAAAGGAAAAGTCTGTTAGAGATACAAATTTAAGAGTGGTGAGCATACAGGAGTGGTATTTGAAAATGGGTAATATCTAGCAGCTTTATGGAGAGTATCAAGGACAGGGCTTAGTGCCAAAAAGTTCCAGTATTAGAAGTCTCATATACACAAAAGAGGTAGCTTGAGAAGGAACAGCTAGTGAGATGTGGGAAGTCCAGTGGTACAAAGAACCACAAAGCCAAGAAAGAGGTGCAAGTAAATTTTCAGAGATTTAAAGACTTAGAATATTTACCTTTAGGGTAACTTCTTTCTGAGTAAATTACCTAAGAACACATAAGTAAAGTAAAATGGTAACCAAGAAAAAGTAAGATACAGGTGATGAGAAATAATAAAACTAATCCAGAGATTTGGTGAAAGCAGTCCCCAGAATGGTAACCATGTAGCAAATCCAGGAAATATTCACTCTAAATTAGAGTAGGAAGTAGGTGTCCTTTGAGAAGAATGTAATCCACAAGAATGGAGTTGATTCTTAATAGGTGATTCTGTAAGAAGTCAGAGAAAAATATTAATAATGTGATACATAAGGGCCATATAAGGCCAAAAGATAATAAGAAACTCTAGACAAAACCAAAAGCACAAGACTGTTAACAATGTAGGTATGAAGCTGATGAAAATGGAAACATGATAGGACATAACCAAAAGCATCAATTCTTTATGATGGAATAGTTCATAAGAGGTATAAATATATTATGTAAGTTACATAGGTAACCAGTAGAAAAACTAAAAATAGTAGTGAATGTATCTGAAATTGGAGAGGGGTATCAGTGAACTAAATATTTCAAAACAGAGAGTTAATTGAAAGTGTCTAGAGATGAAAATGGCGGAGTTACCCAGCAAAAGAATGAAGCGTGGAAGTGGTTGAGCATGGGTGCCAGTGGCGAGTGGAACCAGAGTTAAGGAGGTGTGAGAGAGGACAGGCTTTGGTTTTATTTGTAATTCTTTCAGTGCTGTTTCATTATTTATCATGTATGTTATTAATCTGTTAGGAAAAAAGGTAATAGGGAGGTAAGTTGATGAGGACGGACTTTGTACAGCACACACTGATGTAATTTGGTTACGGATTGCTAGAGAGGATTTGAGATCACATTTAGTCCTCCCCCCATTTCCTTTCTTCTTAATTTAAAATGAGGCATATCGCAACCTGTTTATTGAAGGTAATGGTCCAGTGTAGCGCTTGTTCTCAAAGTGTAATTCCCAAATCAGCACCATCAGCATCAACTTGGAATTTGTAGAAATGCACATTCTTGGATCCCATTGCAGATCTACTGATTCAGCAGTCTGTCTTAATAAGCCCTCCAGGTATTTCATATGTTTGCTAAGATTTAGGAACCACTGCAGTAGAATATTATGTTAATAACATGTTGTATGTTTCACTGTGTATATTTTTTCAAACAGCCAACTTAAAATATTTTTTTTTTTGCCTAGGTCGGATGCTGAAACAAAAAGGGCTTTGGAAGAATTAGCTGAAAAACTTAACGAAGCCCAAAAGCAAGAAATGGTGAGAACTGTTTGTTTATAAAACAAATTTCATACACAGATGTTAGAGTGGTGGGCCTGGTTGTAATCGCGCTGAAGTTTAGTAGATCTTAACTTTTTGGATGATACACGCCATTTTATCTAAATTATGTTCTTGTACTTCTTATAAAATGTTCATGAATTTGGGGTGTTTAAGATTAAAATATTTACAATGGTAATATATTAGAGATTGAATTATTATTTGTCTAATTTTTAGAGTTTCCTTATGAATATTCAAAAGATATTTTAAATTTCACTGACCCAGTGATTATATGGCTTTTCTTAAATGATGTTTTAGAAATACGGAATTTTTTGATAGGGACTCTGTAGCACCCCTCATTAAGTATTTTCATTTCACTTAGGTGTGTAATCGGTTGCTGCAAAGACTCTTAATTCTCGAGTTTTATTTTCTCAAACTCAGATTGTTGAGAGTCGTCATTCAGGGGTTTCTTTTAATCAACCCACTGTTGTTGGTGGAATTGAAGTGAAAAATGAAGTACATACAGTGTCTGTTTCTTTGCATCATCAGTTGTTTGTTTTAGGAGGAAAAAAAATCAATAGAAATTGTCCTTAAACTTGGAAACTTATCAACTTAAGGAGCAATGTGTATTTATTCATATCCCATAGCACCTTTTGTTTTTTCAAGACCAGGAATGGTAGCAGAATTTTTTTCCTTAACATGTTTTATTCAAACGGAAAGTATATTAGCAGATATTTTTTTTCTGCAGTTTTTATTATGTTTATAGATCCTTACACAGATATGTTGAGTTTATTTTAGAATTTGAATTTATTGCCTGCATATGCTAAGAGACGGATATACTCTGTTTTCAAAGGGATCAACTTAGTTACTCTTTTTGCAGTGAAATTTGCCCATTTCAAAAATTTGAGTAAACATCTGGCCATATGAAAAGTACATTCTTCTTGTGCTCTTGGTGCTGATTTCTTTGCGAAGCACCCCAGAGAGGTGAAGATATTATGTGTATCTTCTGTTGAAATAGACAAGATCTTCACAGTTAGTGTGTGATGATATGGCATTTGATGTGTGATCGGAATATGGGATATTTCTTTTTTTACATAAAGTCTTAGATTTTTCCAGGCATTACCAAGATTTAAATTGTGCCAGTCTAAAATACCTCAACTATCACACTTCAAAAAAAAAAAAAAAAAAAAAGTATTTTCTCATATTAACAGATTGGTGCCTTTCTTAGTTAATTGCAGTGGTTTACACAGCAAGAAATCTATGCCATTGTCTGATTTTCATACTGTCTAAACAGGAGTGGAATGCACACACTTTTAAGAATGTAGCTTCAAGATCCTCTGTAGCTTAATAAGTGATCTTCTGGCTCTTCTCCTATATTCTAGAATGGAACCCATCACCTGACAGTGGAACCTGCTGAAGCTTCATCTTTTTTTTTTTTTTTTTTTTTAATTTTTAATTTTCTAAATTTGGAGGTATAATTTACTTACAGAAAAGTACATATATTATTGTAAAACTCAATGAATTATTACAAGGTGAACAGGCCCATTTTAACCACCACCCAGATCTAGAAATAGAACATTACCACTGTGCAAGAAGCCTCCTCATTCTCCATCCCAGTCACTAATTTCTCCTTCTTTTTCAAAGATGACCACTCTTGTGACTTTTTAATACCATTGGTAAATTTTGCCTGTTTTAAATATTTTACATAAATGGAATTATACAGGGTGTGTTTTTTATGTCTGTTTTTTGCTAATCTTGCTAATCATATACTTGTAGTTTGTTCATTTTTATTGCTCTTTGGCATTCCATTGTATGGATTTACCGCAACGTATTTTAACATTTTATGATGGATATTTGAATTAATTCAAATTTTGGGCTATTACAAAGAAGGCTGCCATGAGTAATCTTATTTATTATTTTAGTGCACATGTATGTGCAGTTCTGTTAGTATGTAATGTGGAGTGCAATTTCTAGGTGCCTTCAAATTTAGTAGATACTGATAAACAGGTTTCCAAAGTGGTTATGTTAATTTACATTCCCACTAGCAATGTAGGAAAATTCATGTTGCTTTTTATCCTTTCCAATATTTGGTATTATTAGTCTTTAAATAATAGCCATTATGATAGGTGTGCATAGTGTCTCATCATGGTTTTAATTTGCATTTTTATGATTACTAGATGATGAGCATTTTTTACATTTTGTTTTTTCCAGAGTTTCCAATTTCTTACTGAATTGCCTAGTAATAATCTACTCCATTCTTGTGGTCATTGGCAATTTCTTTTTTGAAATACTGGTTCACTTCTTTTGTCCCCCTTTTTTTATTGGCTTCCTTGTATTTTTGTTATTGACCTGTGGGAGGTCTTTATATATTTTGTATATGAGCACAATGTCAGTTATATGTATTTCAGTGTTATCTCCAATAGTCTTCAGCCTCTCATTCTCTTAACTCTCCCTTCATGGGGTCTTCTGTTAAAATAATCTAGTTCAGTTTTCTATCTTTTCTTTTGTGGTTAGTTTTTTTTTTTTTTTTTTTTTTTTTTTTTAAATCTGTTTAAGAAATTGTTCCCTATCTTCAGAACATGAAAATATTTTCTTATGTTCTAGAAGCTTATTGTTTCAACTTTTACATAAAGACTTAGTATGTACTTGGAATTGGTAAGTTGTTCAAGGTGTGAAGTAGGGATCATACATTTTATATGAATATCTATTGATGCAGTTTCATTTATTTTTTATTTATTTATTATTATTTTTTTTAATTTTTGTTAAATTTATTTATTTTTGAGACAGAGAGAGACAGAGCATGAACGGGGGAGGGTCAGAGAGAGAGGGAGACACAGAATCTGAAACAGGCTCCAGGCTCTGAGCTGTCAGCACAGAGCCCGACGTGGGGCTTGAACTCGCGACCGCAAGATCATGACCTGAGCCGAAGTCGGATGCTTAACTGACTGAGCCACCCAGGCGCCCCCAGTTTCATTTATTGAAAGAATCAGCCCTTTGTTACTACTTTACAGTCCTGTCTTGGTCATACACCAAATGTTCACATTTGCAGGCTTCTGTTTCTGGACTTGTATTTGATCCTGTGGTTCATTTGTCTATTCCAGTGCCCATATCACATGGTCTTGATTACTGTTGCTTAATGATAAGTTGTGCTATAGTAGAGTTAGTCTTTTTTGTTTGTTTTTATTAAATATAATTTATTGTCAAGTTAGCTAACATACAGTGTATGTGGTGTGCTCTTGGCTTTGGGAGTATATTCCCAGGATTCATCGCTTACATACAATACCCACTGCCTATCCCAACAAGTGCCCTCCTCAATGCCCATCACCCATTTCCCCCTCTTCCCTGCCCCTCCCATAAACTCTCAGTTTGTTCTCTGTATTTAAGAGTCTCTTATGGTTTGCCTCCCTCTCTCTTTGAAACTATTTTTTTCCCTTCCCTTCCCCTATGGTCTTCTAAGTTTCTCAAGTTCCATATGTGAGTGAAAACATATGATATCTGTCCTTGTCTGATTTATTTCACTTAGCATAATACCCTCCAGTTCTATTCATGTTGCAAATGTCAAGATTTCATTCTTTCTCATTGTCAAGTAGTAAGTAAACCATTGTACGTATAAACCGTATCTTCTTTATCTGTAAGTTGATGGACATTTGGACTCTTTCCATTATTTGGCTATTGTGGAAACCATTGCTGTAAACATAGGGGTTCATGTACCCCTATGAATCAGCACTTGTGCACCCTTTGAATAAATTCCTAGTAGTGCCATTGCTGGGTTGTAGGATAATTCTGTTTTTAATTGAGGAACCTCTACACTGTTTTCTAGTGTGGCTGCACCAGTTTGCATTCCCTCCAACAGTGCAATTGGATTCCCATTTTTCCACATCCTTGCCAACATCCGTTGTATCCTGAGTTGTTAATTTTAGCCACTCTGATCAGTATTATGTGTTATCCCAATGTAGTTTTGATTTGTATTTCCTGATGATGAACAATGTTGAGCATCTTTTCATGTGTCAGCCATTTGGATGTCTTCTTTGGAAAAGTGTCTATTCATATCTTCTGCCCATTTCTTCACTGGATTGTTTTTCGGGTGTTGAGTTTGTAAGTTTTTTATAGATTTTGGATACTAACCCTTTATCCGATATGTCATTTGCAAATATCTTCTCCCATTCTGTCGGTTGTCTCTTAGTTTTGTTGATTGTTTCCTTTGCATTGCAGAAGCTTTTTATCTTGATGAGGTTCCAGTAGTTCATTTTTGCTTTTATTTCCCTTGCCTTCGGAGATGTGTTGAGTAAGAAGTTGTTGCGGCTGAGGTCAAAAAGGTTGTTGCCTGTTTTCTCCTGTAGGGTTTTGATGGTTTCCTGTCTCATGTTTAGGTCTTTCATACATTTTGAGTTTATTTTAATGTATGGTGTAAGAAAGTGATCCACGTTCATTCTTCTGCATGTTGCTGTCCAGTTCTCTCAGTACTGTTTGCTAAAGAGACTGTCTTTTTTTCCATTAGATACTCTTTCCTGTTTTTTCAAAGATCAGTTGGCCACACATTTGTGGGTCCAATTCTGAGTTCTATTCCATTGGTCTATGTGTCTGTTTTTGTGCCAGTACCATACTGTCTTGATGATTACAGCTTCGTAGTAGAGGCTAAAGTCTGGGATTGTGATGCCTCCCATTTTGGTTTTCTTTTTCAACATTACTTTGGCTATTCGGAGTCTTTTGTGGTTCCATACAAATTTTAGGATTGTTTGTTCTGCTCTGAGAGGAATGCTGGTGCAATTTTGATTGGGATTGCATTGAGTGTGTAGATTGCTTTGGGTAGTATTGACATTTTAACAATATTTATTCTTCCAATCCATGAGCATGGAATGTTTTTCCATTTCTTTGTGTCTTCAAATTCTTTCATAAATTTTCTATAGTTTTCAGCATACAGATCTTTTACATCTTTGGTTAGGTTTATTCCTAGGTATTTTATGGTTTTGGGTGCAATTGTAGATGGGATTGATTCCCTGATACCTCTTTTTGTTGCTTCATTATTGGTGTATAGAAATGCAATTGATTTCTGTACATTGATTTTGTATCCTACAACTTTGCCAAATTCATGGATCAGTTCTAGCAGCTTTTTGATGGAATCTTTCAGGTTTTCCATGTAGAGTATCATGTCATCTATGAAGAGTGAAAGTTTGACTTCTTCTTTGCCAGTTTGGATGCCTTTTATTTCATTTTGTTGTCTGATAGCTGAGGCTAGGACTTCCAACACTATGTTAAACAACAGTGGGGAGAGTAGACATCCCTGTCATGTTCCTGATCTTGGGAAAAGCTCTCAGTTTTTCCCCATTGAGGATGATATTAGCTGTCGGCTTTTCACATATGGCTTTTATGATGTTAAGGTATGTTCCTTCTATCCCGACTTTCTTGAGTTTTTATTAAGAAAGGATGCTGTATTTTGTCAAATGCTTTTTCTGCATCTATTGACAGGATCTATGACAGGATCATATGGTTCTTATCCTTTCTTTTGTTAATATGATGTATCACATTGATTGATTTGTGAATATGGAACCAGCCCTGCAATCCAGGAATGAATCCCACTCAACCATGGTGAATAATTCTTCTACTGTTGAATTCGATTTGCTACTATCGTGTTGAGGATTTTTGCATCCATGTTCATCAGGGATATTGGCCTATAATTCTCCTTTTTAGTGGAGTCTCTGTCTAGTTTGGGAATCAAGGTAATGCTGGCTTCATAGAATGAGTCTGGAAGCTTTCCTTCCATTTATTTATTTATTTGTGGATTTTTGGAACAGCTTGAGAAGGATAAGTCTTAACTCTGTTTTAAATGTCCGGTAGAATTCCCTGGGAAGCCATCTGGCCCAGAACTCTTATTTGTTGGGAGATTTTTGATAACTGATTCAATTTCTTTGCTGGTGATGTGTCTGTTCAAATTTTTTATTTCTTCTCATTTGAGTTTTGGTAGTGTATGGGTGTCTAGGAATTTGTCTATTTTGTCCAAGTTGTCCAGTTTGTTGGCATATAATTTTTTGTAGTATTCTCTAATAATTGTTTGTATTTCTGTGGTGTTGGTTGTGATCTCTTCTTTTTCATTTGTGATTTTATCTATTGGCGTTCTCTCTTTTCTTTTTGAGACGTCTGGCTAGGGGTTTATCAATTTTGTTAATTCTTTCAAAAAACCAGCTCGTAGATTTATTGATCTGTTCTGTTTTTTTGTTTTTTTTGAATTCTATATTGTTTATTTCTGCTCTAATCTTTATTGTTTTTCTTCTTCTGGCTTTTTTTTTTTTTGTCTGTTTTTTTTTTTTGTTTTTTGTTTTTTGTTTTTTTTTTTGCTGTTCTTTTTCTAGTTCCTTTAGGTGAATGATTAGGTTTTGTATTTGGGATTTTTCTTGTTACTTGAAGATAGGCCCAAATTGCCTCTTAGGACTGCCTTTGCTGCATCCCAAAGGGTTTGGACTGTCGTGTTTTCATTTTCATTTGCTTCCATATATTTTTAAATTTCTTTAATTGCCTGGTTGGCCCATTCATTCTTTAGTAGGATGTTCTTTAACCTTCATGCATTTGGAGGCTTTCCAGATTTTTCTTGTGGTTGATTTCAAGTTTCTGAAAATGTGTATCGTATGATCTCAATTCTTTTATATTTATTGGGGGCTGTTTTGTAATCCAATATGTGATCTCTCTTGGAGAATATTCCATGTGCAGTGCATTCTTTTCCAGTGAGAAGAATGTGTATTCTGCTTTTGGATGAAAAGTTCTGAATATATCTGTCAAATCCATCTGGACAGTGGTCCAAGGCCATTGTTTCATTATTGATTTTCTTCCTAGATGATCTGTTCATTGCTATAGTAGAGTATTCAAGTCACCTGCAATTACTGTATTCTTATCAATAAGATTGCTTTGTTTGTGATTATTTGATTTATGTATTTGGGTGCTTTCATATGGGGGACATAAACATTTACAGTTGTTAGTTCTTGATGGATAGACCCCGTAATTATGATATAATGCCTATCTTCATCTCGTTATAGCCTTTAGTTTAAAATCTAGTTTGTCTGATAGAAGTATGGCTACTCCAGTTTTCTTTTGACTTCCAGTAGCATGATAGATGGTTCTATATCCCCTCACTTGTAATCTGAAGGTGTCCTCAGGTCTAAAATGAATCTCTTGTAGACAGCATATAGATGGATCTTGTTTTTTTTGTTTTTTTGTTTTTTTTTTTATCCATTCTGATATCCTATGTCTTGATTCGGGCATTTAGTCCATTTCCATTCAGACTGATTTTGAAAGATATGGATTTAGTGTCACTGTGTTATCTATAGGTTTCATGTTTGTGGTGATGTCTCTGGTCCTTTGTAGTCTTTGCAGCATTCCACTCACAGAGGCCCCCTTAGGATATCTTGTAGGGCTGGTTTAGTGGTCATGAACTCTTTCAGTTTTTGTTTGTCTGGGAAAGACTTTATCTCTCCTTCTATTCTGAATGACAGTCTTGCTGGATAAAGGATTCTTAGCTGCATATTTTTCCTATTCGGCACGTGGAATGTTTCCTGCCACTGCTTTCTGGCCTGCCAAGTTTCAGTAGACAGGTCTGCTACTATCCTTATGTATCTACTCCCTTTGGAGGTTAAGCCCGTTTGTCCCTCGCTGCTTTCAGATTCTCTCTTTATCTTTTGTTTTATTATTTTTTTAATGTTTATATACTTTTGAAAGAGAGAGAGACAGAGTGTGAGCAGGTGAGGGACAGAGAGAAGGGAGACACAGAATCGTAGCAGACTCCAGGCTCTGAGCTGTCAGCACAGAGCCCAATGCGGGGCTCAAACTCACGAACTGCGAGATCATAACCTGAGCTGAAGTTGGATGCTTATCTGACTGAGCCATCCAGCCACCCAAGAATTCTCTCTTTATCTTTGTATTTTGCCAGTTTCACTGTGATATGCTGTGGTGAAGACCTTTTCTTGTTGAATCTGATGGCAGTTCTCTGTACCTCCTGGATTTGGATGTCTGCTTCCTTCCCCAGATTAGGGAAATTCTCAGCTATAATTTGTTCAAGTAAACCTTCTGCCTCTTTCTCTTCTTCTGGAACTCCTATGATACAGATATTACTACGTTTCATTGAATCACTTCATTTTCTAATTCTCCCCTTGTGGTCTAGTATTTTCTTATCTTTTTGTCAGCTTCATCATTTTCTGTATTTTATCTTCTGTTTCATTTATTGTCCCCTCTGCTTCCTCCATCCTTGCTGTCACTGCATCTAGTTTATTTTGCACCTCATTTGCACCTCATTTACAACATTTCTTAATTCATTGTGACTGTATCTTATCTCCTTGATCTCTGCAGCAGTAGATTCTCTGCTGTCTTCTATGCTGTTTGCAAGCCCAGCTATTACTCTTATGACTGTTTTTCTAAATTCTTGATCAGATATATTGTTTATATTTGTTTTGAACAATCCTCTAGCTGTCATTTCTTCCTGGAATTTCTTTTGAGAATTCTTTTGTCATGTTACCTAGTTTCCTGTCCTTTATATGTTTTATAATATTTTTTTTTTTTTTCCAACGTTTTTTTTTTTTTTTTTTTTTTTTTTTTTATTTTTGGGACAGAGAGAGACAGAGCATGAACGGGGGAGGGGCAGAGAGAGAGGGAGACACAGAATCGGAAACAGGCTCCAGGCTCCGAGCCATCAGCCCAGAGCCCGACGCGGGGCTTGAACTCACGGACCGTGAGATCATGACCTGGCTGAAGTCGGACGCTTAACCGACTGCGCCACCCAGGCGCCCCAGTCCTTTATATGTTTTAATAACTTGTTATGTGTCCTGTACCTGTGAGCACTACTATATTCAAAAAAGGTCATATACTGTCCTGGGACTGGCCCTTCAGGAGGTGTTTTTGGAGTGTGTTGCATGCTCTCTGTTGTGAGTCTGGTTGCTTTATCTCCCTATTCGTAGTGGTGGTTTGGACCTTCCACCAGGTGTGCTTTGATTTGTGCGTTGAAGAAACCCTGGAAAAAATTTAAAAAGGAGAGGGTGGTGGAAGAAGCCTTATCCCATACAAAGAGAGAAATGACAGGGGTTGGGAAAAAGAAAAGAAAAAAAAAAAAAAGTGACCAGGCAGAAAATCAGAGAAACTATATGGCTTAATCCCGAGAGAGACAGGAAAATAGAGAAGAAGGAGATATGAAAGAGATGTAAAAAGAATAGATTAAAAATGTCTGCTTAAAGAAACCAACAATCAGAGAAGGGAAGAAATGAGAGGAAGAAAAGGAAGAAAAAATGTATATATAAAATAAGAATTGACCAAATATCAAATCAGAAAATGCAAAATTGGAGAACTGATACCTGATGGTGCCTTGGAACCAGTGGCTGCGTTGGTCTGGAGGAGGGGCTGTCTGGTTCCTTAGAGACCATCCTGCTCCGGTAAATACACAGTTATCAGGCAGGGAGGGGTGGGGTTTGGTGTAGGTGGGTCCAGCCTCCACTGGGAGGCCGCTGTCCTGTTCCCTGAAGCCTCACCTTGTTGGTGATGGGGAGAAAAACGATGACAACCTAGTTTCTCCTCCCCAGACCAGGTGTCTCAAACCACTCTGTTCAGGCTGTCCTCACAGTGTTGCGTGGGCGTGAACCCGGTTTGTCCCGCTCCACTGTCTCCCGCGCCTCCCAGTGCTCTGCTGGGATTCAAACCCCCATGTCTTAAAGGATCCCGCTCTGCCCTGGTTCCAGGGTAGTATCATTCTGCCCAGCCAGCCAACAAAGGGCCTCTGGCTGGCAGGTGCCTGCCGGGTCTTTTGTCCTTGGAATGGCTATATACCTTCTTCCTACAGCATTCAAGGGAAGTAACTGCTCTCTCCTACTTCGCCTCTGAGCTCACTACCCAGCCAGGGGCTGGCTCTGCCTTCCCCCTAGACATACATAAAGGGTGGCAGGCTCCAATCTGCCAGTTGAGGAAGACTCACAACCCTGGATCATGTTAGAAATTGGTTCTTTCTCTGTTTTTTTCTGTTCCCCGGTCCATGGTTTTTCTCTTGTCCAGATACAATCCTACACTTCCACAGCCTCTCTTTCTCTTCCTTTTGTCTCCACAGAAACGGATCCCTCCCCTCCTTGCCTCCCCACCTATTTTATCTTTATCTTTCCCAATTCGCACTCACACACCTTTGGCCTGACAAGTTGTCACCTGGGCCCCTGGAGATGTTTCTGTCACTCTGTAACCAGGATTCCTGGAATTCCAAGTCTTCTGGCCTCAATACTGCTGTGCTGATGGATGAGGGAAATTCAGGTCCCCCTACTTCTCTGCCATGTTGACTCCTCTCTCTTAGAGTTAGTCTTTTTACTCTGTTCTTCAAGTTTATTTTGTGTAATTTTTACTCTGCATTTCTGCATACATTTTAGAATCAGCATGTGAAATTTTAAAAACCTGGGATCTTGATTAGATTCCATTGTGTCTATAGGTCAACTTAGCATTGAAATGTTTACAATGTGAGTTTTCCAGTTCATGAACATAGCACATCCTTCCATTGCTATATTATAGTGTCTAATCTAGAGGTCTTATGTCTTATACATAATTTTTAAGATTTGCTTTTTGACTTTGATATTTTTATGACACTATAGAGTGTCACTTAATATTAAAAAAATTAACAATCTTTGTCTTTTATTTGGAGGATTTACCCTATTACATTTATGTAAATATTCATTTAATTTATATAAATCTACCATATTATGTTTCCTTTCAGTTGGTTTCACCTGTATTTTTCTTTTTTTACATTTTTTTCTTGTGTCCTTTGGATTTATTAGTTTTCTTTAAAAAAATTTTTTTTTAAAGTTTATTTACTTTGAGAGAGAGAGAGAGAAAGCGTGAGTCAGGGAAGGGCAGAGAGAAAGGGAGAGAGAGAGAATCCCAAGCAGGCTCCACACTGCCAGTGCAGAGCTTGAACCCATGAACTGTGAGATCATAACCTGAGCTGAAGTCAAACATTTAACTGAGTGTGCCAGGCACCCCAAGTATTCATTTTAAAATTTTTTCCATATTTATTATCTTGGCTATTGTACCTTCTTTTGTTATATTTTCATGGTTAATATAGGTATTAAAACATTCACTCTTAATTTATCAAATCTTAATATAAACTAGCACTTCAAGCTTTTTCCAGAAAATACAAGGATCTAAAGAACACCCTAACTCCTTTAACTTGTGTTTCCACTTTCATGTTCTTATTGTCAGTAATTTTCATTCTTTATATAATTGATCCACATAAGACATTACTATTAATGTTTTATACAGTAATATTTACTCTTTAGCAGTCTTCATTTCTTTCTCATTCCTTTTTGCATTTTGAGATTCCTTTTCTGCCCTAAGAACATAATTTGAAATTTCCTTTACAGTGAATATATACTTGAAAAAATCCAATATAGTATTTCATTTGGAGTGGGTTCTTTGGTGACAGACCATCTCTGTATTTGTCTGAAATGTCTTTACTTTCTTTGTTGAAAGAGATTTTCACTGAATATAAAATTTGAAATAGTCCTTTTCCTTTTTTCTCTTGTCTGTATTTTGAAGATATTTTATCATTTCTCAGTTCCATTGTTGCTGTTGACAAGTCAGCTGTGAGTCTTGTTGGTGCTTTTTTTTTTAATTTTAATTTTTTTTTTTTTACATTTATTTATTTTTTTCAGAGACATAGAGAGACAGAGCACAAGTTGGGGAGGGGCAGAGAGAGAAGGAGACACAAAACCCAAAGCAGGCTCCTGGCTCTGAGCTATTAGCACAGAGCCCGATGCGGGGCTTGAACTCACAAACCGTGAGATCATGACCTAAGCCGAAGTCAGACACTTAACCCATTGAGGCTACCCAGGCACCCCTTGTTGGTGCTTTTTTGATAGTCATATATATTTTTCTCCAATTTGATTTTGAGTTTTTCCTCTTACTCTTTGGTTTTCTGCAATTTTACTATAGTGAGCTTAGTTGTGTTCTTTTGATTTGTACCTATTCCCTTTGTTTCTTAGGTTCATTTTTATAAATTTTTATTCATTGTTTTCATTCTTTATTTTGAATATTTTCTTCTGAACTTTCATATAATTTCTCTTCAGCTTAACCAACTCTATTAATCCACTCACTGCTTATCATGTTTCACTTAGAATTTTCATTTCATCATTTTTAATTTTGTAGTTCTTTGCCAAAATCCTTAATCTATGTATCTTTCATAACTCCATTGTTAAGATTTTTTTTTTTTTAATTTTGTTAATGTTTATTTATTTTTGAGAGAGAGGGAGAGGCAGAGACAGCACAAGCAGGGAAGGGCAGAAAGAGAGAGGGAGACACAGAATTTGAAGCTGTCTCCAGTCTCCAAGCTGTCAGCACAGAGCCCAATGCGGGGCTCGAACTCACAAGCTATGAGATCATGACCTGAGCTGAAGTCAGAGGCTCAACTGACTGAGCCACCCAGGTGCCCCATCCATTGTCTAGATCTTCTAATGGTCTGTTTTTTTTCTGTTCTTTCTCATTTTTCTTGGATTTCGATCACAATTGTTTTTGTGTACTGTTTATTTTTGATCAGTTACTTTTGTTTGACAGAAAATACATTTCATTCTTATTTAAGAATGAATAATTTGATAATTATTGTGTATGAGAGGACATAATTACTTTTTGTTATAGATTAAGAGCTATAGCAATCATGGATTTCCTTGTTATTTTTGCTGAGCTGATTCAGTGTTAAACTTCAGTGCTGGGGTTCAGCTGTTTCTGGTTCACCTTATTGCTAGTGGATAGCTCTTCAGGATTCTAGCCTAAAGGCTGGGTGTGGAGTGGGGGAAGTTTAACCAGGGATCTCCTTCCTTAGAAAGGTACCCAACTCCAGTTTTCCCCCCGTAACTCCACACATTGGTTAAAAACTCTATTTAGCTTCTAAGTGTCACAACTGCTTTTTCTGAAGCAGGCTGATATTTCAGGGAAAAAAGATGGACTAATCTCTCTTACTTTCTTTCTTCTCTTTCATGTTGGTCTCCTATGTCTTCTTTTTTAGCTTTCTAGTGCCTTAAAACTGATTTTTGTTTAAAATATTATTTCTAGTTTTTCAGTTTCTTTTAGTGGAAGGTTTGGTGTAAATTATCTGATCTGTCATTTTTGGAAATGAAACTCTCTGAATGTTTTCATATGTATCAGATTCTTTTACTATACTTGATATTTCTAATGCTATTTTTGCCAGGACTTGTTATTTTGCAGCTGTAGTATGAAGCTCCTTTTGCTTGGTACATAGGTGCACAACTTGTGAGCATGCTTATAACAAAGACTTTGCTCCAAACTCAGAAATCCTCAGTGTTCTGCTGAGGTTTTTTAGTTCTGAGTAAGCTGTGGACATTGTTTATTTGGGATAGTTTGAGTTTGGAGTTTGAAAGTACTGATTTGCATAGTGCACATCACATTTGTTAATGGTTCACCTTTCACTACTGACAAAGAATCCATAATGAAGAGTTATCACTTTATTTCTATTTCTTTCATATAGCAAATAAAACTAGTAAGAAGTCTCTACATGGTCAAGGGCATTAATGGGGATCTGACTTGTAATTACTGAGCTAAAAGTTAACAGTTGAATTTTAAAAAAGTCCAACTTCTTTCATACCATTATTACCATGTATCAAGATTTACTACACATCAGATAGACCTATGATTGCACAACTGGTGTCACACTTCACTAGCACTCAGCTCATTGGTGTAATTGGTGTGTATAATTCACCAGTTTACCCAGCTGTCCAGTGTGCCCAGCTTATCAGGGCATATCCTGTATATTGTTTAAACCTGGAAAATTACACACACTTAATTGTGCGCTGGTTGAATTGTTCATCTGCCAGTTCGTCCCATCAAGTTGTGTTGCTACGGCTTGTTTTGTGTTTTCTGTAATTTCCTTTCAAAGTAAGGGTTCACCTAAGTGAGGGCATCTCATACCTCATGTGGGTGTATGTAGTCCTGATTGAGAAACAATTTCCTAATGCAAAACTTAACAATATTGAATTTTAGAAGGTCTTCTGAAGGCCACATGATGTTTGCTTCTAATTTGTACAAGGCTTAATATAGATTTTTGTGACTCACTTATTCCAATTGAAGTCAACATTTACACTTCATAACTGTTTGACATATTGTGTTGTATTTGTGAATTCATGATAGCATGCTGTCAGAGAACATGCAGTTTTGTTATTTGAATGTTAAACTTCACAACATCTGCAGCTGTTTCCCATCCAGATTTAAGTTCAAAATACAATTACCAAAGTGAGACATGTTCACTGTGGAAAACTTTAAAATACTGTACAAATATAGAAAGAAAAATGAATGCCTACCCTTATCTCCCACCAATTTCAGTTCTGTTGGTAACCATTGTTAATGACATTTATCGTGCATTGTTCTAAGGTTACAGTTGCTTATCGTGCATTTTCTCAGTAACTAAAATATATCTTAAAAGTTTACAGGACACAATTTTCTTTGAGAAGCAAAAAGTATTGGTTCCTATCACACATGCCAAGATCTGATTTGTTAATCCTTTGTGACTCATAGAATTTTGTTGGTTTAGTTTCTTTCTTTCATACTTCCCATTGGAAGGGAATAGTTATTAATTATAACATAATATTATGAAAAATATTTTCTGTTAAGACTTAGTTTTGGTAATAATCAATATTGCATGGGCCTCATACCACAGGGAAATTTCAGCTTATTAGTTGTCTCCATTCTACCCATTTGAGTGTGATATGTGTATTTATTAAGTTTGATTATTCATGGAGTAAAAGTCTATTTTATTTTAGTTTTCTATAGGGCAGTAACTGTTGAAATTAAAAATGTACACGTGGATCCAGCTGTTTCTGCAAGAGTTGGTTATTAATTGAACTTTGAGAAATCTGTCGACACTGCATTTAGGATGACATGGTTATTGCATAGATTACAGCAGCAGAATATATAACAAGTATTTACTGAAATGGATTTTAAACCAGCAGATATTGTTCAGGATATGAGGAATCAACATACTGAAAAGCTAGAATACAATCCCATAAACAGAATGCTTTTGCTTCTTGTACCTTCTTCCATTCAATGCTAACATTAAAAGACATTCTAATTTGTATTTTATTATTTTGCTGTTTTTATAACAACAGATTTAGGGCTTTTTCAGATCTTAGTAATAAATTTAATTGATTCATATCAACTCTGATGTGTTACCTTTCCAAATTTTTTCTTGTGGTTGATTTTGAGTTTCATGGCATTGTGGTCTGAAAATATGGATGGTATGATCTCGATCTTTCTGTACTTCTTGAGGGCTGATTTGTGTCTCAGTATGTGGTCTATTCTGGAGAACGTTCCATGTGCACTGGAGAAGAATGCATATTCTGCTGCTTTAGGATGAAATGTTCTGAATATATCTGTTAAGTCCATCTGGTCCAGTGTGTCATTCAAAGCCATTGTTTCCTTGTTGATTTTTTGACTAGATGATATGTTCATTGCTGTGAGTGGGGTGTTGAAGTCTGCTACTATTATGCTATTGCTATCAATGAGTTTCTTTATGTTTGTGATTAATTGAGTTATATATTTGGGTGCTCGCACATCTGGTGCATAAATGCTTACAATTGTTAGGTCTCCTTGGTGGATAGACCCCTTGATTAGGATATAATGCCCTTCTGCATCTCTTGATACAGTCTTTATTTTAAAGTCTAGATTGTCTGATATAAGTATGGCTACTCCGGCTTTCTTTTGTTGACCATTAGTATGATAGATGGTTCTCCATCCCCTTACTTTCAATCTGAAGGTGTCTGTATGTCTAAAGTGGGTCTCTTGTAAACAGCATATAGATGGCTCTTGTTTTCTTAAATATTCTGTTACCCTGTGTCTTTTGATTGGAGCATTGAGTCCATTGATGTTTAGAGTGAGTACGGAAAGATATGAATTTATTGCCATTATGATGCTTGTAGAGTTGGAGTTTCTGGTGGTGTTCTCTGGTCCTTTCTAGTCTTTGTTGATTTTGGTATGTATGTATGTATGTATTTGTTTATTAATATTTATTTATTTATTTTTTCATCTTTTCTCCCCTCAGAAAGTCCCCCTTAGAATTTCTTGCAGGGCTGGCTTAGTGGTCACAAACTCCTTTAATTTTTGTTTGTCTGGGAAACTTTTTATCTTTCCTTCTATTTTGGTTGACAGCCTTGCTGGATAGAGAATTCTTGGCTGCATATTTTTCTCATTCAGTACATTGAGTATATCCTGCCACTCCTTTCTGGCCTGCCATATTTTTGTGGATAGGTCTGCTACAAACATGATCTGTCTTCCCTTGTATGTTAAGGACTTTTTTTCCCTTGCTGCTTTCATGATTCTCTCCTTGCCTGAGTATTTTGTGAATTTGATTATGATATGACTTGTTGATGGTTGGTTTTTGTTGAATCTAATGGGGGTCCTCTGTGCTTCCTGGATTTTGATGTCTGTGTTTTTCCCCAGGTTAGGAAAGTTTTCTGCCATGATTTGCTTATATAACCCTTCTACCCCTATTTCTCTCTCTTCCCCCCTATGATTCTGATGTTGTTCCTTTTTAATGAGTCACTGATTTCTCTAATTCTTAAATTGTGCTCTTTTGCCTTTATCTCCCTTTTTTTCTGCTTCATTATTCTCCATAAGTTTGCCCTCTATATCACTGATTCTCTGTTCTGCCTCATCCATCCTTGCTGCTGCTGCATCCATCTGTGATTGCAGCTCAGTTATATCATTTTTTATTTCATCGTGACCAGTTTTTACTTCTTTTATCTCTGCAGAAAGGGATTCTAATCTATTTTCAACTCCAGTTACTATTCTTATTATCGTGATTCTAAACTCTGGTTCAGACATCTTGCTTGTATCTGCATTGGTTAAGTCCCTGGCTGTCATTTTGTCCTGCCGTTTCTTTTGGGGTGAATTCCTTCGTTTTGTCATTTTGAAGGGAGAAAAGGAATTAATGAGGTAGAAAAAATTAAAGTAAAAAAATTAAAATTAAAAAAATATTAAAATTAAAAAATTAAAAACACACAAAAAGAATCGAATAAATGATGCTAGATCCTAGGTGTGTTTTGGTCTGGGTGTTGAAAGTGGCTTGATAGATTAGAGAAAAAAGGGGAAAGAAGAAAAAAAAAGGAAATCATTTGAAAATTTGAAAAAATGAATACACTGAAGTAGACTAAAATGAAATGATGGACGTAAACTAGAATTTGAAAAAATTTACACAAAAGTAAAAAATATAGTAACAAAATTAAAGAAAAATATTTTTAGTAAAAATGGAAAATAAAAGTGAATTCTTTTCTCTTTCTGTATTCAAGAAAGAGAAAAGAAATGAAAAAAAAAAAAGTGAATAGATGGACCTGCTAACATACTGAGTTTAACCGCTCAGTTCTCCAGTAGATGGTGTTGCTAGCCTACTGGGGTGGATTGTTGTGGCACTTGTAGGTGCATATGTGCATGTGTGGGAGTGGTGAAAATGGCATCACCCAGCTACCCAGTCTCTAGTATTGGAACTCTCTTCTCCTTGATCAGCAATCTCTCACCCGTCCTTTGTCTTCAGCTTTCATCCACTCCCTGCTTTTACACTGTCCGTGACTGAGCCCCAGGTTGTACCTCTCTCCCGAGTTTTGTCTCAGATGTGGCCATTTTCCCTGGCCCCTTACTTCTGAGGGACTGCAGCTTTGACCCATTCTGCCCCTCTGTGGAGGGTCTCACCAAGCAATGGCTGAATGCTGGCCGCACCCAGGGAAATTCACATTACTGTGCTGCTGATGAAGCCCATAGACTGCGGCCAGGTGCCACCCGCCCCAGAAAAAGTTCATTAGATAGTGTAGCAGCAGCATTTCAGGGATTATGGAAAATCACAACACATATTTGGCACTAGTGTTCACCCTTAATGACCTTGTTCCAGGATCAGCGATGTTGCCGTTCTCTGCGGTCTGCTGGGCCCAGGTTGCCTCCCAGCCTCTAGCAAATGTCCTTCCAGCAGTGGAACTGCTTCTCCCCGTGTGGCTCAAGAACCTCCTGGACCCCACTCTTCTCCTGGGGATTTGCTGTTAACCACAGCGCTGCCACGTATTGAGCTGCGGAGTTGCAGACGATCTGCGGTCCCCCTGTTTATAGTCTTAATGGAATTTAAACCCTCTCCTTTCTCTTTTCTCCCTTTTTAGTTCAGTCCCTGTGGCTGTTTCCAATTTTCCACTTTCTCTCCAGCTGCTTTTGTGGGGGGTGTTTTTCCTATATTCTCCCCACCGTCTCTGTTCTCTCTCCACACTCAAAAGCACCTCTCTGCCCTCTGCGGTTTCTCTCTCCTCAAGTTCACTTCTCTGCACTGCGTACCTTCTGACTTCTGTGGTTCAGGTTGTGCATATTGTTGTGTTAATCCTCAGATCACTTTTCTAGGTGTGCAGGATGGTTTAGTGTTGGTCTGAGTGTATTTCATGGATGCGAGACACAAAAAACTTCCATGCTGTTCGTTCATCTTGGCTCCCTCTACATTCATTGTTTTAGAACTCTTTTTATCTTGTAAAACAAACTATACCCATTAAGTGACAACCCCCCAAACTCCCGTTTTCTAGTCCCTGGACGTCACCTTTCTACTTTCTGTCTGTATGAATTTCACTACTCCAGGTACCTCATATAAGTGGAGTGATACAGTATTTATCTATTTGTGACTGGCTTATTTCACTTATCATAATGTCTCCAAGGTTTATTGATGTTGTAGCATGTGTAAGAATTTTATTCCTTTTTAAGACTTAATAATATTCCATTGTATTGTGTAAATCACATTTGGTTGATCTATTTATCTGTCAGGGGACACTTGGGTTGCTTCCATCTTTTGGCTATTGTGAATAATGCTGCTTATGAACATGGGTCTACAAATAACTCTTTAAGACCCTGCTTTCTATTCTGAGTGTATATCTAGAAATAGAACTGCTGGTAACTCTATTTTTATTTTTTAAGGAAGCAACTTACTGTTTTCCATAGGGATCTGTACAATTTTATACTCCCACTAACAGTGTACCAGGGTTCCAGTTTCTCTCCAACACCTGTTATTTTCTGGGTTTTTTGTTTTTTTTTTTTTTTTTTTTAATTTTGTTGTTCTGTTTTTTTGGATAGCCATCCTAATAAGTGTGAGATGGTTCTGTATTGTTTATTTTCTGATGAATGTTGCTATTAGTTACTTTTTACATTCATAGTGAATATAAAAGTATTTCAGTTTTGTAAAAATTGCATGAATTAACCTTTTGTTTTTTTAGTATTTATCCAATATTGTTTTCTGCTACAGTAGGTACTGCATTTATTTCAGATGCAGTAGTAAATTGTTAATTGGGACAAGGTTGATTACTAGGATAAATGAAAAGCTTAATGCTAAAGGATGTTTTGAGTTTTTAGTAAAGCACTGTGAATATCACAGTAAATATCTTAGTTGTTTTTAAGCAGTAGAAATTGGAAACCCAAGAATGATCATTCTTAGTAAATAGTAACTGCTAAATTTTTTGATAGGATATTTTTGTTCAGTGTTTATTGACAGATTAAACTTATATTGACCAATGTCTTTTTAAAAACCAACTTGATTTGAGCTATAATTTATCATAAAATTAATCTGCTTTATGTGTACAGTTCAGCGATTTTTAGTAAATGTACTGAGTTGTGCGACCATCACCGTAATCCAGTTTACAACATTTCCATTGTCCCAGTAAGATTCCTTGTGACCAAGACCCTCCTGGCTATATAGAATTGTTGGCAAAAGATTTCTTATAATGAGGCTGTATTTATTGCTTCTCTTAAATGAATCCAAATGTTTTCTATCCCTTGTATCCTGCTTCACCAAATATACATTGTCAAATAGGTAAATTTTATTTAGGGGTCTATATAATGATACACATGAAATGTGTTTGAATTTGTACAACTTTTAGCAAGGAAAATCTTGCATCAGAGAAAGAAATTTTTTCATGTTTATTTTAGAGGGTCCCAATTAAACATTTTTCTGTTTGACTTTAGTTTTTGATCTTTTACAGCTGGTTTATTTTCAGTAGATCACAGTAGAAAAGATTGACAAGCTCATGAAAAACGCTTTTAATTATTTGCTGCTCATAGACATCAAAACCTTTCTAGGCAGGTCATGTTTATAGATAATTAAAATGAAAAAGAACTAAATAGATCAGTTTATCATTAATAGAGTAATAAATGCAGTTGTTGGCAAACTTGGCATTTTCCTTCTAATTCACCAGAGGGCACTCTTTTCTAGTCTATTTTAACTCTGATCTTCTGATTATTGTATTATACTTTGAAAGATTTAAGTCCTTCATTGGGTTCCAGGTGTGGATTATTTGGAGACTAATGATTGTTTTCTTCTGTAACTTTCAGTCAGTTTTTTTGTGATCTGCTTTATAATAAGCATCGTTAAAAAGGGCACTATAAACAAGCTATTCTTAAATGCTGTATAGGCAGTAGTGTATGCGGCATGAAATATCTCTCCAATGTTGTCTTTTATTGCCTACCAGCTCTCATCTCACTGTTTCTGTCTGTTGATGTTAAGGTTTCAGATCGGGTGGAACGACGGCTTCAGGAAATAGAGAGAGAGATGCGCACAGAAAGGGAGCTGGTGGAAAGACGGCAGGATCAACTGGGACTTATTTCTTTGCAGCTACAGGAGGTTTGTAAAAAAATACCTTCTCAGAGAGTAAATCTTAAGCTTGATAATTACTTAGCTGCTGTTAAAATGATTAGAGTTCCTTGGTTGTTGCATGTGGCAGTATATTTCATTCCATATGAGAAATATAGCATATAGTTTGCATAGTTCAGTGTGAAGAAGACAGCCCTACCTGGTTCAAACCCAAAGTCTGCTGCTTGCTAGCTTTGTGACCTTGAGCAAGTTCCTTAGTTTGTCTGGGCTCATTTTCTCTGTGGAAAGTGGAAATAATAATAGTTTTTACTTAATCAGGTTTTTACCTAATGTAGTGTCTGGCATGTATTCAAAATGTTAACTGAAAGTATTATTATTCTGATAAATTTTCTTTGGCATGAACTAGACCAGGGGTCAGCAAACTATGGCCAATGGGTCAAATGTGGCCCACTGCATATTTTTGTAAATAAAGTTTTATTGGAACAAGCTGTTCCATTCTTACTATTTGCGGAAGGTGGTGTTTATTTTGTTCTGTTTTTATTTTAAAACACCGTGGCAGCATTGAAGAGTTGTAAAAGAAACCATCTGACCCACAAAGCCTGAAGTATTGACTGTCTGGTCCATTTATAAAAGTTTGCCAACCCCTAGACTGGACTATGGTCAAACCATTTCCAAATTGAGATCACTTACCTTTCAGGTATCTTTTGAAAT
The DNA here is from genome assembly GCF_046562875.1 of Panthera onca. NCBI lineage: Eukaryota > Metazoa > Chordata > Mammalia > Carnivora > Felidae > Panthera > Panthera onca. The sequence continues at coordinate 124,535,753 of NC_138344.1, read as the reverse complement.
TTCAGACTTATGAGGGCATTGAAAAAATTACAACAAAGGACTTCTGTATACTCGTTACCTAGATTCTCCCAATATTCACGTTTTACCTGAATAAATTCACATTTTACTTGTTTTATCATTATATATGTATGTATGTTATAATAATCATAATCATGTAAAATAATTATTTTTATTAGATACGATTTTTTTGAGCTGGTTGCAGACACGATGTAAATACTTACATAGCTAAATAATAAGGTGTGTACATTCTCTTCCATAATCACAGGAAATTAACTTTGGATCAATACTATGATATAATCTATAGTTTGTTTTTTTTTTTTTTTTAATAACCTATAGTTTTTATTCAAATTTTGCTACTAACGTCCTTTTCTGGTCCAGGGTACAATACAGGGTCACATATGGCATGTGACCATCATGTCTCTTTAGTCTCCTTTGATCTGGAACAGTTTTTTCAATTTTTCTTTTTTGTCATGACTGTGACAACTTTGCAGAGTACTGGCCAGTTATTTTGTAGAATGCCTTTCTTTTTGGTTTTTTGATGTTGCCTCATGACTAAATTCAGGTTATGTACTTTTGGCAGGAAATCCAGAGAATTGGTATTTCACTTTTCCCAGGATATCTTACTAGGAGGCATGTAATGTCCATTTGTCCCATTACCAGTAAAAATGGAACATTTGGTTGAGGTGTTATCTGCCAGGTTTCTTCACTGTAAATTTTACTATTAGGCCTTTTTAATTATTTATTTTATGGAGAGATTCTTAGAAACTTGGAAATAGCTTATATCTTATCATATTTTTACCCACAGATGTTAACATTTATTAATATTCTCTCTTGAAACAGTTAAAACTCCTAAGTGATGCTAAATGGTGATTTTTTTTTTTTTTACACATTGCATCATTTTTTCTACATTTATGAATTGGATTCCTACTGTGTGGAAGGGCTTTGCTTTTTCTCTTAATGTTGGTGTAGATTTGTGAATTCTCACTATATTACATTGGTGATGTTTTATTACTATCATTGTAGAAAATTAATTTGTTGAAATTCCCTTTAAATGTGTCTTAGATCTATACATAAAGTATAAAAAATTAAAACAAGAAAACTTAAAAATTAAAATGATTTCTTTCTTCTTTACAGAATGGTTTTCTCTAAAAATGGTGTTCTACAAATGTGCTTATGTGTGCATGAACATCACTAACCCTTATAAATTGATGTATTAAAATTTTTTCCTAAGTATTAGGAGACACTGCCAATTGAAAATTAGGAGCAAAAAGTGCAACCTTAAATTATAATGTAAGCTGACAGAAAAATCTACTTTTGTTTTCTAAAGTTCCGTTTTTCTCCGTTTCACAAAAGGAGGCATACCCTTGTTAGTTGGTAATTACTTTGAAGAGGATACTTTGTTGAATAATTAGATACAGCATGTGGGTAGCCTTTTTTTTAAAACCTTGATTTTTATACATTTGTTCTCAAAGCAAATTGCATCTGGTGAGCTTAAGAATAGTACTGAAGAGACAATTGTTCTTTTTTACAAGAGAAAATTAGAGAAATTTTCTGTACTTATTTTCCTCTTTCTTTGCAGAATGCACAAAATTACAAAGAAAGAAGGAGAGGAAGATTGCTTCCCACCCCTATTCTTGAGAAACCAGAGCCTGAATATTTGCATTGTAATTGTCAATTTGACTAAAAGCTTGGGTTGTGATTTGGAATTCCATCTCTGACAATACAATAGAGGATCACTATTGATGAGAAATGTTTAATTTCATATTTTGTCACTTTAAGTGGTGACCTATATGCTTTTAAAAGGTGGTTTTGGATTAAACAGTGCAGTGGAAGCTGGAAAGGATTAATTTAGGCTGATACGTTTTCCTACTCCCAAGTTAAGTGGCTTAGGCTGTTCTGGAAAGGTCATGTTTAAGGAGAGGAAACACTTTGCTTTTTGTTCAATATTAAAAAACACTTTTGCAAATACCTGTACTGTACGATCATAGTAATTGATATATTTTGTTTCTGGCTGTGGTGAGAAAATGAAAGTATAGGTGAGTAAGGAGGCCTGATTTTAGCCACTGTGCTCTTCTGCCTCCTTAAAATGTATAATTCAATCTTGGTGAATATTATGACATTTAAAAATTGTTAAGAGATTAGGTGTATTCATTAAAAATTCCAGGATGTCAGAGATTTCTAGGTATAATGTCATATTACAGCGAGGCAATATGTAGTTTTGGTTAAAACCTGCTTCTTTTTAGTGAGCTAATGAGGTCCTTAGAACTTTATTCCCATTTAATGGAAAACACAGTAGTAATCATTGGAAATAGATTGAGAACGGCACTCTCCTCTTCTTGTTTAGAGGTCTTAAGAAGGAATTGTTCACTTTTTAATGTGTATGTGTGTTTTTCCCCCTCCTGGTCTAAGCATGTGAGCTGTGGACACTCTGGAATCTATTCCCTTTATTAAGTGTCAGCTACTCATGTGCTACTGATGTCACATGAATATCAGTTTTTCTTAACTTGGTAAGGACCTTCACTGGCCTTCAGACTTCATATTTTAAACCATGTTGTTTTGGGATCTCAGTAGAGGCCTTTTTAGAGAGGTGAATATTTCATAGTGTGCAGTAAATATTCTTTTTATATATCTTTTTAAAATTTTGAATGGTTATTCTAGTACTCTGAACTTCTATTAATAAAGTTCAAATATTGTTAAGCCTATAACCCTCAGTCTTTCCTTGTTAAACCAGTATGCAAACAATAAAATATTTGTTTAATGTTTATGATATTACAAACTCTTAGTAAGCTAACTTTGATTAGTTAAATATAGTGGAGGGGGGTTGGCACGGTGAGTGTTAGGGTCACAAATGAGGTCTTTAGAAGTAAGCTCAAGTCAAAGCTTTTTCTTTTTTGCAGGCCCCAAAATAACATAAGATCCTAGATAAAATTTCTAACTCTTGGCTATGGCATCTTGGGAATTCCTGACTTGTTTTTTTTTTTTTTTTTCTCCTAGCTGTTTCTTGTAAATTGAATGTTATTTCTCCATCTTCATTTGAATTACTTAAAACAAAATACATGAGACAAATGCTGGGTGCATATTTGTAAATGCTTCTCAGATCATTTCATAGAATATTAAAGTGCTAGCTCTCCCACTTACCCCACCAGTAATATTCCATGCTTGCTGATGATCTTGGGGGAATCAGGTGCCTCAAGGTTTAAAGGTGCTTTGTGGAGAAGCCTGTGGGGGAAGGTAAAGGATGGAATCTTAATTGAAGATGGTGAAGATTAGTGGGGAATTGTTAGTGTAAGATGGGAGTCCAGCTCAGTGGTTTTTCAGTCTGTCTGTCTATGGGAAACCAGATTATGTGAGCCTCATCAGTAACATTAAAGTCATGTACAGAAAAATTAAAGTGATTGATAGATTTTTTTTCAATATTTTTCTTCATCTTTTGGCATTCGTACCAATTGTGAAAAACCTAATGAAGAAATAGCTGTTTGTTCCTTCCCAGAAATGTCATTGTGGCTCCAGAGATGCTGAGTAATATGGATACTTCACCTAAGAAAAGCCTTGGGTACAGTTTATAAATGTATTTAGTTTGGACTCATTAAGGGAGAAGCTTCTAAGGAAGCCAAGAATGTTTTCTTAATGTCCTTTTAATAGCTTTAGCATCTCCCTTGAGACTTCTGTGTCAATTCAGAGGAGAACCTAGTCAGGCAAATGTTCTAACGTGCCCCTCATTAACCCTTTCCTTTCAAGGCTCCCCTACTCCGGTTTGGAGCCACAGGGGCCTTTCTAAGGCTGGTTGATTTTGAACTCCCCTTCACTTATCTTTCTAGGGCTGAATTGCATAACTTTTGCATGGCACTTTATCCTCTCATGTTGCCATAGTCTGTGCCCCCACATTTTCACATGTTTATTTCTTAGTACACACTTCCCTTACCCCATTAATGTTATTAGATGCCTTTTATATAAATGTCGGTTAAATCATCCTGACTTTGACCATCCCAGTAGCCTTCTTGGGCTTTGAGAAAGACCAGTAGAATTTACAAGCAAACGGGAATGTAAAATACAAGTTCCGTGGAAAGCTCAGAAGATGTACCGTATTTTCCCAGTCCCTGGGACATGAGTTCTAGAATGCAGTCCTTTTCAGGCCCAGGTGACCGGGGGGGATGTGGTAAGCAGAGAATAACACAGTAAGGGTGACATTTGGGGCCTTCAGACTGCCAAGGGCCTGAGAGCACTGAGTATCACAAAAGCACAACTACACGTGTGCTATTCTGTAGGAAAATGTGTGTAGCTGGGGGAAATTCAAAAATTCTTGCTCTAGTGTGTATTCTTTATGGAGTGGAGCTGTTTGTGTGGGATAAATCTGAGCCTTATTTTAAGCCATGGTTTTTATTCAATAAACCCAGATCCCATCAACTATTTTTCTCCTTTTACAGACATGGCTTTTTTCTCCTCACTATTCAGCTTCTAGTGATATATTTCACATGAGGTTTTTTTGTCTCAGGTCATTACTAATTACTATTTCTATTACTATTTTTATTAAATATTAAACATTTATTAACATATTTATCAAATATTTTATTAGTATTTTGTATAAATATGTTATTAAATATGGAAAGTAACCACATTTAATAAATGAATAACTGATGTGATCATATCATAAATGCTCATGCATTCTTTTTAATGTAGCTTTATTTATTTGTTTGGCTCATTCCCCTATCTCTTATGTGTTCTCTCGTTATCAACCATTAATCCTACTCACTAAGAAAAAGGAACCAGTGTAAACATGTGGAAGAGATCCCTTTATATTTTCCCTAATTATTGCTCTTAATTGTCCTAGACAGACATCTGTGGACCATATTACACCTTTGCATGTATAGGATTTTTTGTATATTTTATCTTGATAAAATGGGATCACATTATATATATGTACATTCTGCATTTTGCTTTTTCCTCCCACCAATACTTCCTGGAAATTCCTTGAACTAGCTGATGTGGTTCAAACTTAATCTTTTATTACCACGGTTGGATTTTTATCATAATAGAGGTTATAAGATTATTTTTTCAGAAGGTTCCAACCTTTTACATTTCTGTTCATGAAATGGTTGAGAATGGCCCTTTTCTCTCCATTCTCTTTAATATTTGCCAGGCTCCTGGGTATAAAGCATTAACTCATTTTTATGTTTATTTGCATTTCCCTATTAGTGAACTTGAACATCTTTTCACATATTTGTCGGCAGTTTGCATTTGTGCCCGTACAGATAGCTTGCTTATCACTGCTCATTTGGAAATACTGGATTACTTGTGTTTTCCCTCAGGAATTTTACTTTTTTAATGACAGGAGGAAGGAATCTGTGTTGTTTTTTATGTGACTAATGAGTTGCCTCAACATCATTTTTGAATAATTTGTTCTTTCCCCTCTGATTTAAATGCTACTTCTGTTATATATCTAGTTTCCCATGGTGTCTGTCTGGTTCTATATACTTTTGTATTGATCTGTTTGTCTATCCCCGAACTGATAGCATTTTGTCTTCATTATTATAGCTTTCATTATATCTTGGTAAATGATAATGAAAATCTCTTGTCATGTTCCATGAAAAATACTGCTGGCATTTTGATTGTAATTGCACTGAATATATAGATTAATTTGGAGAGGTATTTTCTAATGTTCTTCAGTAATGTTTTATAATTTTATAGAAAGGTCTTATACATTTTTGTTAGAGTTATTCCCAGGTATCTTAGGGTTTTCCTTTCTATTGTGAATGGAATATTTTCTTTTATTGCATCTCTGATTGGTTATTTAGAATATGTAGGAGTACAGTTGGTTTTATATGTGGCTTTTGTATGCAATGCTTTTGCTTAATGATCTTATTTTCTAATTTGTTAGCAACCTTCATGTATTACTATCATGTACTATATTTTGTGTAGATAATCATATATAAAATGGAAGGCAGTTTAGTCTCTAACTTTATTATTCATTTTTTTTTTTTTTGTCATTGCTTTATTGCACTGGCTAGAAACTCAAGTGCAATATTGAATAGAAACAAAGATAGCAAGAATTTTTGCTTTGTTCCTATTTTTATAGGAATGCTTCCAAAGTGTTAAAGTGTTTCATATTGTTTGCTTCTGTTTTTTTTTTTTTTTTCCAGTGCTGTCCTTTATCAGATTAAGAACATTGCCTTCTATTCATAGGTTTTCAAGAAGTTTTTTGTTTGTTTCTTTCTTTCTTAAAAATCATAATGTGTTGTGGAATTTATTAAATACTCTTGCTGCTTGCTGTATTTCTCTTTTGATATTGAAATGTGAATGTTACCAATGAATTTTGACCCCTCCTTGCACTTGTTTATTTGGTCAAAATGTGTTGATTCTTATACATTGCTGAGTTAATTTGCTAGCATTTTCTTAGGATTTTTATCTTTATGTTTATGATTGAGGGCTTATAATTTTCTTTGTACTTGTCTTCTTGGATTTGGAAGCAAGGTTACATTAACCTCATAAAATGAATTTGGTAGATTCCTTCTTTTTCTATTTCCTGGCTCTGTTTAAGAGAGAGATTGTCTATTTCTTGAATGTTTGTTAAAACTCACCCATAAAACCATTTATACTCGTTATTTTTTTGGTTGCCCGAGGTTTTCAATTTCTTCCTTTCTTTCTATTTCTTCCTTTCCCTTTCTTCTTTCTTTCTTTCTTTCTTTCTTTCTTTCTTTCTTTCTTTCTTGGTTTATATAGCCTTTTTACTTGTTAAGTCAGTTTGGTAATTCATGATTTTATATGTTATCCATTTTGTCTGTATTTTGAAATTAATTTTAAAAAGCAATCATAGGGGGCACCTGGGTGGCTCAGTCAGTTAAGTGTCTAACCCTTCGTTTTGGCTCAGGTCATGAGTTTGAGCACTGAGTTGGGCTGTATACTGACTGTGGAGCCTGCTAGAGATTCTCTCTTTCTCTCTCTCTCTCTCTCTCTCTCTCTCTCTCTCTCACTCTGCCCCTCCCCAGCTCCCACATGGACTCTCTTTCTCTCTCTCAAAATAAATAAACTTAAAAAAAAAAAGCAATCATAGCTCTGATTTATTATTTTTAAATCTTTCTCTGAAGCTGTTACTCTTTTGCTTTAGTGTTATTTAGTTTTTCCTTTTTCATTATTAGTCTTGCTAGATATATGATTATTAGTTTTCATTTTGACTAGCTTTATTACTCCATCACTTCTGTTTTAACTCTATTACTTTTTTCAAACTTTTTTGTTTAATTTTTTAGGATAATTGTTTCATTTTTTAGACTTGCAAGTTAAAAACATTAGTTGATCTGGTTTTCAAAATTAATACTGAAAATTCAAGAAATTACCATATGTTTTGATATGCTGTTCTTTTTTTGTTTTTGTTTTCGATGGCTGGATTAGTCAGTTTACACTTATGATTAATTGATGCATTTGGAATTTTTTTTTAATCATTTTATGTTTTTTTAAAACATATTTCTTTCCTTTCCTTTCCTTTCCTTTCCTTTCCTTTCCTTTCCCTCCCCCTTCTTTTTTGTTTGGTACTGGATTGAAATGTATATTCATTCTAATACTTCTGGCTCTAAAGCTGTAGATTATATTTCTATTTTTTAGATGGTTATTCTCAAATTTTAAACATTACATCTATAACTACAAATTATTCTAAGAAATCTGTGCTCTAAGCATAGTGATGTCCTCTCAGTGTCTTATCAGAACATTTTTCTTCTGACCCTCAGCAAACTTCTCTCTTCTCATCCTTAAGGTTTCATTGTTGTCTCCTCTTCAGGAGGCTCTGTTCCCTCCCTCCCTCTCTTTTCTAAAAAAGCTCTTTTCTGCCCCAGTTTTTTTTCTTTTTTATCAAATTACTTGAGCTTTTCATAGCACTTAAAAACTGCCTGTAGTTGTATATTTGTTTACTTATATTATGGCATGTCTCCACCACTAAAACGGGAACTCTGTTAGCAGGAACTTTGTCCATCACGCCTGCTTTCCGGGGCATGTAGTGCTGTGTGTTTCCCACAGCAGTCATTCCGTGAGTACTTGTTGAAGGGATGACCGTTGTTTTCACACAGGAGTGACCGTTTAGCTATATGTAGCACACTTGGTTAAAAAAACTTTTTTTTTTTCCTTTCAAACTTTTTCCCACTGCTCGTATTTCTGCAGAGAACAAAGTAAATGCTAACAGATTTTAACTTCTTTGAAGTTGAATATATAATAGTCTAAGTGATTTAATTGAAATCTCACAAACATTCTTCAAGAATTCAGACCATCACAATTAAATTCTCACTTTTTAGAGTATGTTGATATGGTGGTTTACTGTTTTTCAAATTGTGTTGAGAACTTAGAACAGCTAGGTTACTGGTTTCTTAATGTAAAACCGACAAAATTAGAAAAAAAAATTAGACTAGAACTGCTCAGATACATGAATTCTGAAATTAAGACTTTAAAATATTAGTTACAGATTTCTGAAACAGTGTTGATTTGGCTGTGTGGATATGAATGAACTGATTCTTCATGGAGTTGTTCCAATTTGGGGTCAGTACCAGAGGCTGATTGGCTTTGATTTGGGAACATAGCAAATAATAGACAGAAAAGAGATACATTATTTTTCTTTTTAATTTTCAGAACTTTTGAAAGTTCTTTCAGTATAGGTTTTTCACATAATTTACACTAAATGTTTCAAATGTAGATGATAAAAGTCTTAGGAAGATACTCAAAAATAGGAAATTACTGCATGTTTTTGACCACTAGTCGTCAGTATTGAACCATCAATTGTGACCAAGCAGGCATCCTTCGTTAAAGTTGCTAAACTTTCTTGGAAAATGATTATAATACATGTATCTCTACTATTAGGACTCCCTGAAAGTATACTTGGCACAGACAGTACAACTGAAAAATAATGTAATTATTTAACTTTTGTTATTTGAAAATTTACATTTGAAACAGTGTTGCTTTTTACTGTTGAAAAATAAAATATGACGCATTGAGTATTATATATTAAGACATCTGTTAAATTTACCACTAAAACTATCATTTCTATGCCTTTTGTTGGAGTTTCTTTCATGCTTCCCATTTAGGGTTACGGTTTTTCCCTCTCTCACTCCGTCCCTATGTGGAAAAAGTCTTTTTACTTCTAGTAAAACAATGAGAGACTGTAATTTGATATGAGTTATTCCACTAGAATCATGTATTCTCGTGCCCTTTTCCATGGTTCATGTATCTAATATATATAGAAATGTGCCAAAGATGCACTTTCTCTAAATTTTTATCTTCTATAGATCCAAACTTTCTCCTAATTATTGTTTTCGTTTCCTTAGTAATCAGTGCCTTTGCAATCTGTTGTCTACCCAACCTAGTTACAGTCATTTTCCACTGGTGTTCTAATGCTGTTTGATCTTTCCTCTGTGTAATCTTGTTTGTTTGTGTTTCTTTACCTGGCAGAAAAGCATTTTTTATAGCTCTATTATGACTCATTGCATTCCTAGTTAATTTACATTTGTATTGAGTACTCATGATCCTTTTTTCTTTTTGTAAATACTGAAGCTGTGGTATTCATTATTTATTGCCCAAGAAATGGGAATCTGCTTAGAGTTTCCTAATATATCTTTGTCCATCTTATGGCCAAGTTAGAACAGTATTTACACCTCTAACTTTATTATGTAGTCATTTGATGGGCCTTGTATGGCAGTGAGGAAAAGTTGTGTGATTTCATATTTTTATCTGAGTTTGAGATCCTGAAGCATTGTTATCCACTGTCAGTCTTGGATGGGAATTGTGTTAGAGGAGTGCTGTGATTCAGAGCCACAAAAACTTGGGCAGACGTGGGTTGCTGGAGCTCCATTTCCTGTTCTTTCCTCTCCTGACCTGGGAACTTGTACAGAAGGTGCTAAATTACATCTTTTTGTGTGATTTGTCCTAGTAAGTAGCTCCTATGATTGATTTCTTCTTGCAAAGATGGATACTCATCTTGACAACAAAAACAATTTTAATTTTATATTTAAAAATTTTTATGTGGTTCTTTTCTGTCCCTTCCTTTGCCATTTCTCTCATCTTTCGCATCCAGTCCATCATTAAATTCTGTCTAATTTAAATTCTGTTTTAAAAAATACGTTCTGAATTGGTAACTGCTCATCTCCTCTACTACTATTACTTTCATCTATCCTCTTGTCTCTGTTTTCTCCTGCTTGGGCTGGTGTAGAAGCCCCCTTGTTTCTATTCTTAGCTTCTTACAGTCTTTTCCCCACAGAATCAGATAGTGCCATGTCATTCTCTCTGAACCCTTCAATGGTTTCTTTATCATCCTCAGAATGAAATGTGAAGTCCTCAACCTACAAGACCCCTCTGATAGGGTTTCTACATGCCCCCTCACCCTAATTCTCTGTCATTCTTCATGTCCACTGTAGGCCAAGGACAGTGTTGCTTTTCCACAGCCAGGCACCCTCCTGCTCTTGGACATCTGCACTTTCCATTTCCATAGCCAAGAATTTTCAACTCTGAAAGCAGTTGCGTTGTTTACCCTTATGTCATTCAGGGCCCTACTTCAGCAAGGCCTTATTAACTATCCTAGATAAAATACCCTTTCCTCACTCTTGAGCCCCTTATGTTGTCGTACTTTTTCTTGATAGCACTTTTCATTACCTATCATCTGTCTGTCCTCTGAACAAAATGCAGGCACAGTTTTGATCATTGCTGTATCTGTAGTTCCTAGAGCAGTGGCTGACATGGAATAAGGCCCCAAAAAAGTGTTTCTTAAAGAAAGGAATGAATAAATGTTGTCTACTATGTAGTCAGAATTGTATGTAGTAAAATATTCATCTGCACATACCTTCATGTACTTACTATATACCAGGTACTGTGCTGGGGACTAGGGATTTCATGGTACTTACAATGCTGTCTTCACTTTTAAGGGCTCCCATTTTAGCTGAGAAAGAAACGTTAACATCTAATTCACTGAGGGTGTTATTTAAGCTTTGAAATGGGCTTCAGAGTAGCTCAGAGGGGAAATAATTCCCTGTTCTTGATCCTTTGGGAAAATTTGGGTGGAAGAAGTGGCATTTTTGCTGAGACTTTGTGTTTTCAGATCACTGTAGGCATTTCTTTTATGAGTGTGATTCTGCCCCATTGCTTATTGCTACATGATAAGCACTTTACCAATCTGTGGCTGAAATTCTTATTTAAATTCTGACTCACTGTAGTTTTGATTTCAAAATTGTTCTCTCTCATTTTGTGACATGTTAATTATTTTCTTCTCTCTTTTATGTTTGTTACCTGTGGATTACTAATGTTTTTGCAAGGATAAAGTAAACACTTTTCTGTAAGGTTGTGAAAGAACCATTAATGTTACCATGCTGTTAAAAAGGAAATAGATGGAAAAGAATGATGGTCTATTATGGGATTTGTCTTTCAAAGCTGGTTGAACACTATTTGGCACAGCTTGAAATGTGCAAGTCCAAGATATATCATGTTCTCCAGTTTTCTTCCTTAGTCTTTTTCTTGATTTACCTCTTTGCCTCCTGCACCCCTCCCTGCTGATTTAACCTATAAGTCTGTTTTATTAGGCTTTGATCATTTCACATGACACTAAAACACTTTTAACATCTTTTCTGTGGAAAATATCTTTTCCCCCAAAACTCCTTGTAGAAGAGAAGCTGGAAGAGATCTTTTTTTTTTTAAAAAATTTTTAACGTTTATTTATTTTTGAGACAGAGAGAGACAGAGCATGAACGGGGGAGGGCCAGAGAGAGAGGGAGACACAGAATCTGAAACAGGCTCCAGGCTCTGAGCAGTCAGCACAGAGCCCGACGCGGGGCTCGAACTCACATACCGCGAGATCGTGACCTGAGCCGAAGTCGGACGCTTAACCGACTGAGCCACCCAGGCGCCCCTGGAAGAGATCTTTTATGTTGTCTCTTTCAACCTTGTACTCACTCAGTACTTGAATTTCTATTAACAGAGTAAACTTCCCATGGATATTATAGACAGCTTGCACAAGCCATATTCCCTTTCTTTTATTGGGAAATACTGATAGTGATAGCTGGTCAGATTAAAGAATATTCCAGATTTGATGATATATTTCAGAAGCCTATTTAATGTTGATAAAACAAAAGTTGGTAGGGTAGAAATATTTTCTACATCATAGAAGTAATATGTCAGCTGTTAACATGCCAGCAAAGGCCTTTGGATTCCTTTGAAGGATTCAGTTTTATGAGATGATGTATAGATATAAGTTGTCCTGAAATTCTTAAAGTCTCATTTCTGTATAATTAACACTTATGTCATCTATTCTTAGGCCTTTTACTTTATTGAGAAAATATTACCTAAGACTATTAATTATTAAATGTTTATAATGTGCTTTCTGTCCCCTTTTACCTCTCCGTTTTCAGTGACCTTTCTTCCAAATCCTCCCATGTAGATAACATATTTTCTTATTATTCACATGTCCTTGAACGAGGTGTATTCTTCCATATATTTTCCTGGATTGATCAATTTGCTTGTAGCTTCCTTATTTCTACTCTCATTGAAGTTAGCCCTCTTGTGATTTTTTTGATCCTCGTTTTTTCTTTTTTCTTTCTTTTTTTTTTTTCCCCTGATCATTTGCCCTCTAGGTTCTTAAAGAGCCATTTCTTATTTTCTCCAAAATGGCCATTATGGTCTCTGGCTCATTTCTTTTTTTTGAGAGAGAGAAAGAGATTACAACTGGAGGAGAGGCATAGAAGGATAGGTGAGACACAGAATCCAAAGTAGGCTCCAACCTGAGCTGTCAGCGCAGAGCTGGATTCATGGCTGAACCCATAAACTGTGAGATCATGACCTGAGCTGATGTCTACTGAGCCCCCCAGACACCCTCCTTTCTTTATTTCACCTGTTATTTAAGCATATGTATAGATGTTCTTGTAAAGCACCTGACATTCTGTTTGGAAATAGTTGCGGTTTGCATTATAAATAAATACTCTTATTGCTGCTGTGAGTTGCATTTAAGTCTGACGCATTTTATGTTCGTACCATATATGACTACATCTTAAAATATTGTTTAATCACATTTATTTTGCTATGTGTACTTATTTGTTGTTGCCAATATTGTCATCATAAACTGTAACAGATAAGGCTAGCATGGATCTGTGCGAGTCCCTCTGTAGCACCATATGCAAATAGACATTTAATGCCGCTAATGCTATGATGATGAAAAATATCTGTGCTTCTGTTGACTGAACAGCTGCCTGACAATAGACTGAGATTTTCTGAGTGCAGGACTTGTTTAATTTCTACTTTGTGCTTTTCTTGAGGAGTGTAATGTTTCTATCTACATTTTCAGTGAATCTATCCTAGACCATCTGTTTATAAAGCCCTTTTCCATCATTATCAATTAATATTTATTGGGCAGCTACTGAGTGCATAGTGATATTGTGTAAACAGAGACCACTCTGCTACAGATAGACTTATTCATTGACTTGGTACTGTTTTATTTTGATTAGAAAATGGTAAAAAAAAAAAAAAAAAAAATCCAGAAGCATAAAATAACATCCCCTAACTGTAAACAGTGAAAGATGTTGTATATTTACAGGGCATTCTGCTCAAATACAAATAAAACTTGAGAGATTTTAAATTAAATTTTTATAATTATCTGTGATCTTCTGTTTGTCAACAATTCTAACTCACTTGTCCTGTAATTAGAAAGTCAGATGAAGTGTCATATCTCTCTGGGATTTCTAGTAAAACTGTGAGTCTCTTTTTTGAGAGGAAACTACTCAGATAAAAACAGACCCTCCACTAAGAGCTTTTGCTTTTGGATTTTGAAGGAAATCCTGGAAAGTGCACTTGTTGGGCTCACATTTAACTTTACTTGCAAGATTTTTATTAAGTAAAAGATTGCATAAAAATAAACTCCATTCCAGTAAAAGCAATGGCATTTTAAGGAATAATACTCATTACCATTGTTGCTTTTGTATTAAAGAAGGCAAAAGCCTTGTATGTCTTTTCAGCATACCAACTTTGTAGGCAGTGATTAAGATTTTGTTTTGCATATTGGCAAATTTAATAACGTATAAAGAATGAAATCTTGACAGTAGTCAGTAGGGGTTTTACTTTAGAGTTATTTTTATAGTCATTGTAGTGGATCTTGCTGATTCATCCAGGATCTCTGGCCTAGTTATTCTTCTATGTGGCCTTTGGCTAAGGTTTAGGGTAAAGACTATGACCATGGAACAGAGCAAAGGGAATTGGCTTTCATGGTGATTGAACCCATGACCTTGGTTGGCTTTGTGGGCACAGGGTGCCTGCCCCAGCCAGTCATAGACTCCATAAATATGGACATAGTAGAAACAGTAAGTTTCCTTTATAGGTCAGCAATAAGTGTCTATCTGTCCTCCCACGATAATTTCTATAAAAGTTCTTTGGATTCCTGAAAAAATAAACACCTTAGCATAAGAAGACAAAAAAGAAAAAAAAAAAAAAAGAAGAAGAAGAAAAGACATCTGGGCCATTCTCAAACAGAAGCTTTGAGTTTTATGTTTCAAAACCTCAGGTATCTTTAAAGAATGTCATTAAGGATTACAATTACCATCAGAAATAATACCAATGTACTTAACTACTGATAAATCTTACTTAACTACATGATACTTGATATTACTCTGCCTTTTGAAAAACAGGAATGGTTGCATCTTGTGACTCCATGCACTATGTGCTTACCACTTCCATCTGGAAAATACACATAATTCAACTGGCACAAGTTTTTAGAATTTCCCCCTTACTTTGATATCCCGGAAATCTGTATGGTGTTATAATAGTAATGATTACAGTTGGATTCTTTTTGGACTTTATCATGTAATTTCTACTTTAACTTATTAAACTTATTTTTTTTTTCTTTTTTGTAGTGGTAGATGTTGGTATAGAACTTTTGTTCCTTGGTTATGGCTGAAAAATAAATTTCTTTGAACAATTTAAGTAAAATCTGTCTGGCTATTTTTAAGTTAGATATTGGTTCAGGGATTTAGAATATGAATGCATTGTTTTCTGCCTTAAAAAGAAAGTTAATTTTTTTTGTTTTGCTTGGTTTTTGTTGGCACAGATAATCCCCAACTGGATGAACTTAAAGGCTAAAATTTTCCATGACTTGAGCTAGTTCTCATGTGGGAGGAATCTCTAACTTGATTTAGGAAAAAACAAAATTTAGAAATTCACAGAACTTGACAGAAATAAAATCTCTGTTAATTTAAGTGAGTAGTACTAGTTCTGAGCAATAAAATCCTGCTGCATTATGCATATATATTCCTTTTCAAAATATGTATTATTCTATTGATGTTTGATGGTTTTAGAGCTGTGATTTAGGTTTCCAAACAAGAATTTTAGAAATAGACACCAGATCTCCATCTTAAAAAAAAAAAAGGAGTTAAATGAGTTTCTTATTTACAGTATTCTATACATACTAAGTACTTAGTAATTTTTTTTCTTGATTTGAAATAAAGCAAATGTTCTTAAAGCTATTTAAAAATTTTAATATACATAAATATAAACAACTTTTAACTTTATAGTTCATGTGGTCTTATTTGGCTCAGAATAGCATTATATCGTGAAGCTTAAAATATTTGCTGACTTTTATTTTGTACCTACATGAAGAATTTAATTATAAAAAGCACAGTCAAATGAGCTATAAAGCAATGAAAAGACATAGAGACACTTTAAAGGCATATTATCAAGTGAAAGAAGCCATCCTGAAAAGACTACATACTGTATGATCCCAACTATGTGACATTCTGGGAAAGAAAAACCATGGTGACAGTAAAGAGATCAGTGGTTGCCGGAATTTGGGAGGTAAGGGATGAATAGGTAGAGCACAGAGGATTTTTAGGGCAGTGAAAATATACTATAATACTGTAATGATGGATACATGTCATTCTATATTTGTTTAAATCCATAGAGTGTATGGCACCAAAAATGAACCCTAATGTAAATTACGGGTGATTATAATCTGTCAGTGTAGGTTCATTAGTTGTAACGATGCACTACTTTGTTGAAGGAAGTTGATAATGGGGGAAGTTATGCCTGTTTGAAGACACCGGTGTATATGGGAACTCAGTTTCCCTCTCAATTTTTCTGTGAACCTAACCCCCCGCCTCCCCAAGGAAAAAAAAAGTCTTTCAGGTGTGATGTTACTGACCTGTTGTTTGATATGAGCACAGTCTTGTTTTTCTATAGTCTGGTTGGTTTACCAGTGAGTCATCTACATGTTCTCGCCCTTGTGACCAAAGGCATGCACTTGTAGCACTGCTGAATGATGAGGATGAGACAGGATAGTTTATGTTCATCATTTTTTTTTTTTATTTTTTATTATTTTTTTTTACATTTCAGTGGCCTGTGTGGGAGTTATCATAGGACCTTTATTTCATTCCAGCTTCTTCATTCTTACCCAAGCTGACTGGTCCCTTTACAGTAGACAAAGGGCCTTTAATTCCCTATTTGTTCTTTATTTTTGAGTGTGTTATTTTTTAGAGCCTCTTCATAAACATGCCTGTTGTCAAAGTTGTGGGAGCTTTTATGGTCAGATGAGATGTCTACAAACATTTTCCTTTTCTCCTTTCCCTTACTTTTTAAAAGAAAAGGCTGTTCCCCCCCCCCCCCCCGATTTTATAAATAACTGAGAATTCAGAATCATCTACCTTCAAAGAACTACAGTAATATAATACTCAATATGTTAGTCTTTTTAATGGAAATAGGTATACTTAAGGAAAAGAAGAAAAATTGTTGTTATTAAAGATTTAAATGTGCCCCAGGGACCCACTATTAAGGCTCAGTGTTGTTGCTGTAATCTTAAACATGTAAAAGACAGTCTGCATCCTGGAGCAGGGTACCTGATAGCTTTATAGCTAAACTGCTTTTAAGGAAAAAATGAGCTTTAAAAAGCAAAATTACATAATAATAGAAATTCATTGGCATGTGATTTTTTCCCTCTTTTTATAACTGCTTTTACTGGGTCAGTTTTAATATAATTCTCAGTTTCTTGATCTAAGTCAATGGGAAGGAAATCTAGTGTCGCCTTATACGCTTAAAAAGGTAGTAAATGAGTCAAAGTTTGTTATTAAGGTTTAAAGAAATATCTTGTATTTTCAATTCAGTTAGTTTTAAAAATCTTTATCTTTGAGTGTTATTTGTGTTTTCAGACTTTTAAAGTGCATTAAAATATATGTATGGGGTCTTAGGAGTTAGATTTTCTTTCTTTGTCTTTCATTATAAACTATGTAATGTAGAAAATAGATTCAGTAGTCTGGGCTAGAATTGCATATGTGTTTATTTGTTTACTGACTGATGGTCTGATGTTCAAACTTAATGACATTTCTAGGTGATGTGGTGGAAACGTAGTAATTTGCTTTGGGTTCTCCTTAAGACCTCACTTTTGTTCCTCTACTGAAAACAATAGTATTTAAGTTCTCACTGATTAAAACTTTCTAAGACTTCTATATCTGTAGAGTAAAAGGAGAAATAAAAAAGGGGGGTGTTAAATAACATTTTGGGCACCAAGTAGAGCTATAATAGAAAGGTATATTATTTGGAAAAGAGATATCACAAGTTAACTGGTCAGATGTGGAAGGTAGAAAGTGAAGAGGAAAGGACATTTTATTGCATATTCCTAGGTAGCCAAAAGAATTAGAGGTTCTTTTATTCATTTATCTCATATATGGAAATTTAGATTTTTAAAAAGTTGACTTTCAGAAGAATTAATGTTTTTATGAGGCATAATTCCATGTACTATAAAACACAATTTGTTTAATTAAAGTTCAGCTTATTGATTTCTATTTCTTTCGCATCAAGTATTAATATTTATACTAATTATAAGAAATGAAGATTAAATATTTCTTAGCCTAAGCATGAAAATAATTTCTCACATTGCCCTTTAAGGGGAATTAATTCTGGTAACTGATAGATCTTTACAGGGGTGGGAATGTAGGGGTGTTGGGTGTGGTTATGAGTTTAAGTTTTCGAAATTGAGAACTGGAAAAGAGGCACACTGCTTTGCATAACCTGGAGAGGGAGATTTAGAAGCCTGTGGGGAAGTTCCAGAAGGTGCAAAGAAAGTAAACAACGAGGATGGACAAGATGTGAGGGAACAGCAAATAGCCCAAGAGAATTGCGAGAGCAGCCAGTGTTTGGTGGCTCTTTGATGAGCATACTCCACTGATCTGTAATAGTCTTCTGTAAATTCCAGATCCTAACAGTGTCTTTTGGTTTTCTATGGATTTTGGACTGATACACATTTTTGTTTTATCTTTCATTCTAGGCACTGAGGAAACAAGAAGCTAAAGCAGATGAAAATGAGGGAGCCATGAAAAATAAGCTAAGACAGACTGAAACTGAGAAGAGTCAAGTAAGATTTTGAGAAAGTAACGCTGTTTGGAGCCAGTGATATTTGTTGAGTGTCTTAAAAGTTGTCCCTGGGATCATTTGTTAAGACACAGTGAAGCCTTTATGTTCTGATATGGAATCACTTGGTTTGATGGCTCTGCCATTCTCTGTTGCTTGGTCTGGGAAACGTGTACAGGTCATTTGCTACCTTTTCACCTGGCCACTTCCTTTCTAGAGGCGAGTCGAACTTGGAACATGCAAGGAGCTTGACTTTGCTGAAGGGTTAGGAAAAAGACTTGTTGTTTAAAGGATGGGTATTGTGAATATATTCATTTTCATCATAGAAGACAGGCGTAGGCGCAACCTACAGGAAGAATCCTCTATTCTCATTAGATATTAAGGACTTTTGACATGTATTCACGTCTGCAAACCTATAGAGCCTAGGGCATTAGAATTAGAAAGGAATTTAGAAGATAGATAGCTCTCCTCAGTTTGCAAATGAATAGATTCAAGGGTGAGCCCAATGATAAAATGAAAATTTGCCCCGCTGTAATATTCTTACTCCATATCACTTTAAAAGTCTACCATTGCTTCCTTGATTTTTATTCACCAACCTAGTCAAGTTAAATGATGCATCCATGCTGCCTTTCTGGTAAGCGAGTTAGGTCAGGTCATCATGCTTGCCCTTTGGGGGTCGAGGCTGCCAGAATTATCCAGTGGTCGTGACCAGTATGGGCCAAGGTAGATTCTGAAGCCATTTTGACTGAAGTGTGATTCCTTCCTTCTTTATTTCTTCAAAAAAAGAAGACAAGTCAGATAATATTTTGTGTGGATTCTGTGATTGTATACATACCTTATTATTATTTTTAGAATATGGTATTTTATTGGCCACATGTATAATTTTTTTTAAAACTTCTATAACCAGATTTAAAAATTATTTTGAAATAGTTACAGATTCATAAGGTGTTGCAAGACAGAATGTGCAGAGAGGTAATATGTGCCCTTCACCCAGTTTCCCTCAGTGGTAACATTTTGCATAGTTGTCATTCCATATCAAAACCAAGAAACTGATTTGGTACAGTTCACAGAATTTATGCAGATTTCACCAGCTTTATGTGCGTTCATTTGTGTGTGTAGTTCTGTGCAGTTGTATCTCATGTATAGATTCATGTTGCTGTCACCACAGCAAAGATACAGAAACACAATGCCCCATTATGCTACTCCTTGATAACCATACCTACCACCTGGACCATATTTGAAGGACTAATATATAGAAAGTAGTTTGGTCAAGTGAAATAATAATTTAGGATAACTATCACAAATCTAAGCACTTAATAACACCTTAATGTAAATTTGTGGTTTCATAGAACAGCCTTACTGTTACAAAATGCAAACATGTCTAACATATGTATTCTCTGGAATTTTAACAAACATGTGTCCCATCTGTAGGTGTGAAAAAGTAATTTTACTCTTCTCGGTTCTTTGGCTAATTTAATAATTAAGTTGACATAAGACAGGTTAACAGGAGAAAAACAAATTTGATTTTGTATGTATAGAAGCTGCATAAAAATAAGAGCCTCAAAGACAGGGAGTTGAGGCTTATATGCCATGCTGAGCTAAGGAAAGGGGATAGAGGTCTGGGGCTTCAAAGGAGAGGAAAACAATTCATAGGAAGATGAGAAGAGCAAATGTTTGGTAAACAAATGTTTGCCTTGTCTTACAGAGAAGTCTTTCAGGTATAAAAAGTTATCTCTGGGAATAGCTCTCTTCCTGGTACAGACTCCCTCTCTAAATTCTTTAATGCAATTAAGGGAGAGGTAAAAGCTTTTCCAGAGTCTGTTGGGTCTTGATTGCCTTCAGCCCCAAAAATCCGTATGCCAAAGAGGCCTAATTTGGGTTGGCACATTCCTCTTCCCTTCACATCCTTTTAGATTTTTCAGCTTGTAGGAAGCTAGGCACATTCAGACTTTGTAGGTATTTGCACACTTTCTGTGAATATTTATCTTATGACTATATTAAGGAAATTTTAAGTATCTTATTCTGAGATTAAATATTTTTAAGTTTTAGGAATGTTACAAATATTGGAAATATTAGGAACGTTAGAATATTATGAATACACAAAATCACCATTTAGATGAAATATACTTTTAGTCATTGGGTCCTCGAGGTTTTTATTCTAATTCAGTTCATATGACATTACATGTACTAAAGAAAAAAAGTGTTTTGGAATTTAGATTACAGTGATTTAGAACTGGAAAGAATCTCAGAGATCGTCTAATACAAAGTCCTTATTTTAGAGATGACAGAAAGGAGACCTAAGGAAAAGAGGGTCATAGTTAATATGGAACTGACTTAGAACTCAGACCCCCTGAGGTCTGGTCTGGTTCACTTTGTTGTTATGCAAATAACATTTTCTTGGAAGCATCAATATGTTTTGATAGCAAGATGTTTTCTCCTGTTAGCTGTAAATATCTTCTGAAAACTTTTCCATTTTTCTACTCTTAAACTATACCTATAATAATTTAGTTATTTTCTGCCCCACTGGACATTTTTCTTTATCCTCTGTTGAAACTCTAGCTTGAACAAGAATTGGAGCTATCTCGAAGGTTATTGAATCAGTCGGAAGGCAGCAGAGAAACACTTCTGCATCAGGTAAATCTATGCAAGCTATGATAATCTGCTTTTAAATTAAATCAGGACTGGGGTCCCTTGGTGGTTCAGTCGGTTACGCATCTGACTCTTGATTTCGGCTCAGGTCATGCTCTCGCTGTTTGTGATGTCAAGCCCTGTTTTTGTCTCTGCGCCGACAGCAAGGAGCCTGCTCAGATTCTCTCTCCTTCTCGTTGCCCCTTTTTCACTCATGCATGCTTACTCTCTCAAGATAAATAACCATTTAAATAAACTTTAAAGAATAAAGATAAAAATTAAATTACGATTGAGTCGCCTTTTCTATTCAATGTCTCTGTGAAAGGTAGAAGATCCCACCTAGGTCTAGAAGTTTTTTTTTTCCGCCCCCTAAAGAATGTATATTAAAACGCATAAGCAAAAGAAGAAATCCTTTCAGGAAGAGTCAGAGAAACCTAGTACAAAGCACTGGCGCAAGTTCCCACTGTGATAGTGAGTGCTGCTTGCTCCAATTTAGGATTTACCTCTCCTAGCATAACCAGTGTAAAAATGAGACTGGATGCATGAGATAAAAATTTCCCAGGAGTTTAATTTTATTCAAGGAGGCATTGGGAGAGTGAAGGAAGAAGTAAAATACATTAAACAGACCTTTGCATATTCAAGTTACTTTGCATTATTGTCTTATATTTATGGTTTTCAAGATGCTGCCTGCTCCTTTTAACCAAAGATAAAGCTTAATTTTAAAGCATAGCATTTTGTAGCCCATAAGCCTGTAATGAGAGTTTCGTTCTTCTGCTATTTAAAGTTCAATAACTTGAAGTAGTCATCTTACATTGGATAAGGGCATGTGTTTCTAATCGCCTGTCAGTGTTTGGTAGAAACTGCAGTTGTACCTTTTTCTGTTTTGAGGTGTGGCTTGCATAACTCACTACATAGTATGCTAGGTAGGCAGAAATGTCAGGCATCTTCGATGCTCAGAAGTATTACATTTTGACAATTAATGCTAAAAATATATGATAACATCTAATTTGCAAAACCTTTAAAAATGTTCACTGACTTTGTTCTGCAGACAGTGTTACAGTGGAATTAATATTGGCAGAGTTCAGGTTTTCTTTTTTTCTAGTTTATATTTGTAGTCATTTACACTCTGATTTATTTATTTATTTATTTATTTATTTATTTATTTTTTTGGTACTCTGACTTGTGATTTCTGATCTCATCTTTTGAAGTAAGAGATTACCATATTCAGGTTGTCATTGACTTAAACTGAGTCTTTTTGATACTCCTAATTTGCTTAATGGTCACTGGAGACATACCTGCTATGCGTTAGGCAATTTGCTAGTCTTTAGAAATACAGATGAATAACATAGTTCCTGACCTCAATGAGTTTATAGTTTATTTAACAGCATTTATTTCTCACTTATTTTGAACAGTACTTTGATATTATAATATGCTGAATTGTGATCTTTTCACTTGAGTTTACCAGTCAATAGGTCATATTCACATGAAAGAGAAGGAGTAAAAAATATAAAAATGATTATGTAGGTGGTTTCGGTTAATAGTGGTGGAGTGCACTGAGTTCACAATAAGGGATTTTTGGGGTTTTTTTTGTTTGTTTGTTTGTTTGTGTGTGTGTCAAATTCTTTGTCCCGATAGACACACAGAAGGGGAAAAAGACATTCATTCTCTGTGGAAGTAATGGGAGAAATAAAGAAAAGGAGCGAGAGACTGTTCCACTGTGCTTGGCATAACAAGGAGGTTAACTGGGCTTCAGTTTGTGCTGACAGAAGCCCATGAGAAGTAATTTTTTTCCCTAGAAAAAATAATATACAATAATTTGTGAGTTCATTTATTCTTTTCCTGCACTGAAAACTGATACAAGTTTCATTTTTGACTATACGTGTTTAGGTAGAAGAGCTCCGTACACAACTTTTGAAAGCAGAAGGTGATCGAAAGGGTTTACAGCATCAAGTGTCTCAGATTTCCAAGCAACAATCAAACCATCAAGATGAACAAGGAGATGACTGGAGGTTTAGGAGAGGTACAATTGTGATTTGCAAATGTGTGGGTTGTTTTTGATCTTCCTTAAATACTTACCACTTTCAGAATTGCATTTCTTACATTGCGCTCTTGTCATCTTATTTCTTGATCTACAGGTTTTCAATAAGCTAATCATGATTTAGCATCTAGTTTTTAAAAGCAGACTGTGTTTTTTAGTTTTATGTTTATAGCAATATTAAGCAGAAGATACAGAGATTTTCCCTGTGCCCCCAGCTGCCACACATGCATAGCCTCCCTGCCCTCCCCACCCCGTATCAACTTCCCCCCCCCACAATGGAAGTATGTTTGTTATAACTGATACCCCTGCCTTGACACATAATTATCACTTGAAGTCTATAGCTTGCATTAGGATTCACTCTTGGTGTTGTGTATTCTATGAGATTGGACAAAAGTATAAATGACATTTAGGTGCCATTACTATATCCTAGAGTAATGTCACTGTCTTCAAAATCCTTTGTGCTCCACCTATTGATCCCCTTCTCTCCCCAGCACTGGCAACCACAGATCTTTTGACTGTCCCTATAGTTTTGCCTTTTCCAGAATCTGATATAGTTGAATCATACAGCCTTTCAGATTGGCTTCTTTCATTTAGTAATATACCCCAAATTTTCCTCCATGTCTTTTCTTGGCTTGGTAGCACTCTCTCTCACCTTTTGTTTTTGTTTTTGTTTTTCTTTTTTTTAAAGCATTGTCTGAATGTACCACAGTCTGTTTATCCATTCACCTACTGAAGGCCATTGGTTGCTTCCAAGTTTTGGCAATTATGAATAAAGCCACTGTAAACCAAACATCTCTATATAGATTTTTGTATAGACATAGTTTTCATCTACTTTGGGTAAATACCAAAGAATATAATTGCTGGATTGTATGGTAAGAGTGTATTTAGTTTTTTAGAAATCATCTCAGCTGTGTTCCAAAGTGGCCTTATCATTTCTTCATTTCCACTGGTAATGAATGAGAGTTCCTGTTCTTCCACATTCTTGTCAGTATTTGCAGTTGTCCGTGTTCTGGATTTTGGCTCTTCTCATAGGTTTGTAATGGTAGCTTGTTTTAATTGTATTTTCCTGATAACATATGATGTGAAGCATCTTTTGTTACTCATATTTTCCACCTCTATATCTTCCTTGATGAGATTTTTGTTAAGGTCTTTGGCCCAGTTTTTAGGTGGTTGTTTGGCTTCTTGTTGAATTTTAAGAGCCCTCTCTCTTGATTATTTTATATAACAGTCCTTTACCACCGTGTCTTTGTGAATAATTTCTCAGTTTTTTCATTCTTTTGACAGTGTCTTTTGCAGAACTGAAATTTTTAATTTTAATGTAGCCCAGCTTATTAATTATTTCTTTCATGGAGGATGACTCTGCTCTTGTCTCTGAAAAGTCCTCGTCAAACTCAAGGTCATCCATAATGTCTCCTATCTTCTAAACGTTTTATAATTTTGTGTTTTATGTTTGGATCTGTGATCAGTTTTGAATTCCTATAAAAGGTGTAAAGTCTGTGTCTAGGTCCTTTTTTTTTTTTTTTTTTTTTTTTTTTTTTTTTTTGCTTGTGGATGTCCATTTGTTCCAGCACTTTCTGTTGAAAACAACCTTGTCTGCATTGTATTGACTTTACTTCTTTGTCAAAGATCAGTTGACTGTTTTCATGTGGGTCTGCTTCTGGGCTCTGTATTCTGTCCCATTGATCTATTTTTTTTTTGCTACTGCTACAGTGTCTTGATTATTGTAGCTTTATAGTGAGTCTCGAAGTTACATAGTGTTAGTCTTCCAACTTTGTTCTTCTTCAATATTGTATTGGCTGCTCTGGATCTTTTGCCTCTTCATATATCTTTAGGATTAGTTTGTTGGTATTTACAAAATAACTTGATGATATTAATTTGGATTATGTTGAATCTATATATTATGCTGGGAAGAACTGCTATTTGGCAATATTGAGTCTTCCTATCCATGAATATGAAATACCTCTCCATATATTTCATTCAACAATGATTTCTTTCATCAGAATTTTTTAGTTTTCCTCATACAGATTTTGTTAGATTTATATTTAAGTGTTTCATTTTTTTTTTTTTTTTGGATGTGAATGTAAATGGTATTATGTTTTTAATTTTAAATTTCCCTTGTTTGTTGCTGATATTAGCATCCAATTTTTTTTTTTAATTTTTTTTTTTTAACATTTATTTATTTTTGAGACAGAGAGAGACAGAGCATGAATGGGGGAGGGGCAGAGAGAGAGGGAGACACAGAATCGGAAGCAGGCTCCAGGCTCTGAGCCATCAGCCCAGAGCCTGATGCGGGGCTCGAACTCACGGACCGCGAGATCGTGACCTGAGCCGAAGTCGGACGCTCAACCGACTGAGCCACCCAGGCGCCCCAATATTAGCATCCAATTTAATGTCTCCTCTGCTTTATTTTTAAACCCATTTCAGACTTGCTTATCATGGGGCTTTCAGCCAGAAAGAACCAGCAAAGCTGGTAGCGGAGTTTCTTCCAAGCTTCTTATTTCCATGCCTGTGTGTGTGTGTGTGTGTGTGTGTGTGTGTGTGTGTGTATACACTTGTCCTTGTACTTATATTGGAAATACCCCTATGTTTTCACTTTCTTTTATTCCAATTTTAAATATTTACAATTAAAATTAAGATTTTGTCTTTTTTTGTTACCCAGATAACAGTGACAAAAATTAATCATCTGGTAGAAGTGGTCATGAACCATATGACTGGCTTTTTCTTATGTAGATTAGGAATACTTTGTGCTTGAGAAACGTTAGAATACCTTTTTAGTGGTGGTGTTGATTTAGGTTGTGGAATTTAATGAGTCTGGATATATTTCTTTTTGGAAGTTCACTTGTAACAGAAATGGTAATACTGAAATTTTATAATGGTTTCTAATAGACTAGTCCAGATTGTTCAGCTGTAAATTATTTTAGTAATGAGGCTTCCTACTCAAATGTCCATATTATTGGAGAAACTCTTGTAAGCATTTGGTGTACTATCAAATTCAGGGAAGATAAATATTTGCCCAGATTCCCCACACATAACTCAGTATGTTGCCTAAGTAAGAATTTCCACATTGCCAGAAAATCTTCACTAGATGGCAAATTCTGACATACCTATCCTAACATAATTGCATGCCATTAAGTTCCCTTAAGTTTCATGTGATGTTATAATTGAAATATATTTTGACATCAAATATTTTAAAATTTATTTTTAAAAGTAAACTCCTAAGGTTTTCGATTATTCATCACATTTTCATAAGGATGTACACAGGAACTCTTATTTTGTTTGGAAAAAGACTCTGTGGAACATGTTATATGTTTCCTTGCCTTATAAAAATATAGTTATTTTTGGTATAAGTCTTTGAGGACTAAAAGAATCTCCCATTTTCTTAACTGTTTATCAGGTTTAAAAAAAATATGTAAGTTCTCTCATCAGTATAATAGACTTCTTCACCTTCTCTTAACAGTTCTAGAGTTTTCATCTTTATAGAATTCTTGTATTACTTTTAAAAATTCTGCATAAGAAATCACTCATTGTCTTTTATCCAGATAGCCAAGTCTAAAATACAAAGAACATCCAAATTATTCCTTCTCTTCTCCATCTTCTTTGTCCCTATTTATAGATCCTGATATTTCTTGAATTTGGCCCATCTTGTTCTTTATTCCCACTACCCCAGTTTTGGCATGCTTCGTCTCATTTGTATTACCCTCTTAATAACTTGTTCTAGTTCTCTGTAACCTGTCTTCTATACTTCTGCTACTAAAGGGATGCTTTCTAGGCCACAAACCACTCATTTTACTCTTGCTTAAAACCTCTTGTCCTAAGTTATTGACCTTTTACTGCGTACAAGGCACTTTGCTACCCATTGTACATTGTCTCCTCTATGAGAAGGGTACTAGTCTTTTTTCCATTTTAATGATTTAAAAAAAAAAAAATGAAGAAGAAAGAGATTGAGTACCTTGCCTAAGGTCTTATTGGTGGGGAGTAACAGACCCAAATCTTTTTCTCCCCAAACTTGAGTTTGTAAAACTGCTTTCCTGTAGTGACCCATTATGTCTGTAGCAAGTGTTTTCAAAGTGTAGCATATGAGACAGTCTTCTGGGTTTGGGAGGAGAGTGTTTATAGCACTATTTATATTTTACACCTTATGTTTTAAGTATTTTAATTTTGCTAAATGTTTCATTATGTATGTATGTGTGCCTAGCTATACATATCCATACCAATTTATATGTGTCTAGATTATGAAATTTATCAAATTATTAGGTCTCACATTAAACTTATATGTTTCATGAAATATGTATTATGGTAGTGCCTGGGTGGCTCTGTTGGATGAGCATCCGACTCTTGATTTTGACACAGATCATGGTCTCACAGTTCATGAGGTTGAGCCCCACATTGGACCCATGCAGTGCGGAGACTTCTTGGGATTCTCTCTCTCTGCACCTTTGCTGCTTGCTGTGCACTTGCTCTCTCAAAATAATAAATAAGCTAAAAAAATATAAAATATATATTATGTATGTATTTACACATGTATTCATATAAATATCTCTATATTTTATATACTATATATTCCTGTTACTTTATCTATATACACTAACATATATCCTGAAATGCATGTCTATATATAGATAGACACTCTGGAGATATGTGTTACATATACACATGTATGCATATATACATATCTAAACATAAAATTTAAAATATATATTTATAAAATAAAGACATTTACACTTAAACAAATATTGCATATTTTCACATTGGAAACCGAGCAGGGGTGGGCAAAGTATGGCCCAAGGGGCAAATCCAGACTTTTGTAAATAAACTTCCTTGGAATATAGCTATTCCCATTCATTTATTCACTGTCTAGGTTACTTTTGCAATACAATGGCAGAGTTGAGTAGTTGTAACAGAGATCATAAGGCTAAAATATTTACTATTTGACCCTGTACAGAAAATGTTTGTGAACTCCTGGTCTATGGGATAATTTCTAAGCTCCCTAGCAATGTATAAACACCCTGCTGACTCTCCCCCTTCCCTTGCTCATAGGTGGTAGCTATGTGGAAGTACTGTTTGCAGCTACCTCAATATTAAATCCATTATCGTACCTCTGTGCTTTATGGTGCTTCCTTTCCCTGAGTTATCACCCTAGCTCCTTTGCTTGGTGAAATTCTGTATTCATTCTTTAAATCCAACTTAGTTTCCAATTCTTCCTACTCCAGTTTTTCAACAAGATAGAGTTAATCACTTTATGTAAAACCTTGGTTTGTGAGCATAATTCATTCCAGAAACATGCTTGTAATTCAAAGCACTTGTATATCAATGCGAATTTCCCCATAAGGAATATTGGAAACTCAGATAATTTGTTCCACAACCCAAAAATATTCATATAATAATGATTACAATACTGTAATATAATACAAAATAACACAGAAAA
This sequence comes from Panthera onca, assembly GCF_046562875.1. Classification (NCBI taxonomy): domain Eukaryota; kingdom Metazoa; phylum Chordata; class Mammalia; order Carnivora; family Felidae; genus Panthera; species Panthera onca. The sequence goes on along the minus strand of NC_138344.1, from coordinate 124,507,332 downwards.
TACAGAATATAAAGAAAAATAACTTAACCTGCATTTACCTTTGAAAACCTTCGGGGCTGGTTTGTGAGGGAGACCAGAGAGGAGGGTTACTGTGTAGGACAGCTTTCCCTATCACTAATGGAATCACTGCTATCTATTGGCTCAATGGAATCTTTTTCTTTTTGTGCACTTTTAACAAGGAACCTATCCAATGACCTAGAATGAAGCAAAGCGTTCTTAAGCTTACTCTTGTGTGGAAAAGCAAAGGACTGTCCATAGGGACTTTGAAATGACAAAAAACTAGTGCCAGTTGTGGGCACCTTCCAATGTTCTGAAAAATCACTCATTTCTGCCAAACACTGTGGCCTGATACTGAGCATCCAAGCATGGGAGAAGATCACCCACAATCCTGCAGTGAGCAAGTGAGCGAGCCAGCGAGCGAGAGAGAACCATTGACTCCATTGTGATCATGTGATGTTTGACGTCACGTACTATTAGTGTTTTTTATCGAGATAAAATTTATTAGAAATGTTTGCTTATCTTGCAGAACACTCTCAGAACAAGTTACTCACATTCCAGGGTTTTACTCTATTTCTTTCTGTGTGATAACTGTATCTGTAAAATCTGTATAGTATCTGTTATTACTTTTATGCTATTAAAAATTCCTATATATTTTCCATTCATGTATCCACATTCATCCAAGATGTGAAATTTTGAACAGTGTGATTGATATCTCTCAGTTCAGATGTGTCTTGTGAATGATGTATAAATTGAATTTGCTAATGTTTCCTTCCCTTTTCCTTTCCGAGAAAGGAAACTACTGGAAAAACAGTAGTTTTAAATTGGTAGTAGATGTTCTAATTTTTGGTATCTTAGACTCCGGGAAGTACTTTATTTATATGTTTTATTTCTATTCGTGGAGTGTAAGTTCATTGTCAAAGGGTTTTTATGGTATTTATCTTTGAAGAAGATGGTACAACAGTGTCTTGTGTGTCCTGGACCAAGTGTGCTGAATTAAATGCTAAGTCTGTGTATATTGTTCAGTGATGATAATTTCAGGTAGTAGTCTCCAGAATTAGTAAATTAGTTAGTGGTCCTACACAATCAGAGATTTAACAGTATCATTTGTTTATTTTGCAAGAAATCATCATTTTGTGTGTCAACTTCAGTAACCTTCAGCTGATGTAGAACTTAGCTGAAAACTCTTTCAGTATTTCTGTATTATAGTTTAGAGGTAGGGATGTAAAGAAAGTTAAAGAAAAAAATATATAGGATTTTCCTGAACTCAGTTCTACTAGAAACCTGATACCAACTCAAGTTTTAGTATCACAATGGAATAATACTGGATAACACATCAACGTATACATTTTAGAAAACTGAGTGAGACTTGAAACAATAGACTCGCAAATTCTGAACAGTCTGTAGAGTGACAGTGTTAATAAGTGGATTGTGTTAGCTGGAATTTTCGAACGTCAAGGCTTTGTACCATTTGAAAGTACATTCTCCTGTGAATGAAGAACAATCATCAAGCTTTACATTTTCTCTTTTAAGGGGTTGAGCGGGAAAAAGAGAATCTGGAGAAGCAGATGTCAGATTTGAGGGTGCAGCTGAACTTCAGTGCAATGGCATCTGAGTTAGAGGAAGCGAAGCGGTGCATGGAACGAAAAGACCAGGAGAAGGCACATTTTGCAGCGCAAGTAGAGGTGACTTTGCTATTTTCAAGCTGTATTTGAAGGACATTAGTTTCATTTCATAGAATTGCTTAATGAAGTTTTAATGTAAAGTTTGTGATATTTTATGAACTGGTTTGGGTAAACATAACATAAAGTTATATAGATGACTATATATAGAAATGTCTGTAGATTCATTTCTCTTTCATTTGGACCTTAAAGCCAGGAACCTATTAAACTTGGCAGTATTTTTGTTCTAGTAGCAAATTGAGCCCTTCCTTCAGACAGAAAGTACCTTTATTTGAAGGAATGGTGAATTATCATTTATTTTGGGGGTGGAACTGGAAGACGGCACAGCAAAGAGGGTATTATTGGTATTTCTTCTTTGGAACCATGAATGTTTTTAAATCTCTGCCTACTGTGGAAGAGGTGGAATTATACTGCCTCCATTAATTTAGGGTGTGTGGTAATCATGAATGAGGTGTAAGTAGGTAGCTACCTTTCCCCATTTGCCTTTTTTTTTTTAATGTGTATTTATTTTAGAGAGAGAGAGAGAGCACGCGCAAGTTGGGGAGGGGCAGAGAAAGAGGGAGATGTAGATTCTCAGGCTCCAGGCTCTGAGCTGTCAGCACAGAGCCTGACACGGGGCTCAAACTCAGGAACAGAGAGCTCATGACCTGAGCCAAAGTCAGACGCTCAACAGACTGAGTCACCCAGGTGCCTCCCCCCCGTGGCCTTTTATCTAGCGTAGACAGGGTAATTATCTGAAAATATTAAAAATCAAAAGAAAGAACTTCATAAAAAGGAAATGTCTTAATTCCAATTATAATTACGCAAATTAGATCAGACATGGATGACACATTTAGAAATAAATATGTATCAGCCCTCCCTTTATATCTGTTTTTTCTTAGTGGAGTTGTATTCCAATTATAATAAGGTGCCATATTTGAAGAATTTTCTAAACTATAATGAAAGGTAGAAAATTGGTGTTAAAGATATCAAACTTTATATAACCCAAAGGAAATATTTAATGTTATGCTAGTCTGAGTTTCTTTTTCATCTTGGAAAGACGCATTTTCTTCATTTTCATCAATGGAAAAATGTATTTTAGATTTGCTTCAAGATTCAGATTGTAAAGCTGATGAAATACATACTTTTTACAAAGCCCTTTACATGTATAATAAATACTTATCAGAGACATTATCAGAGCAATTGTAATTTAGGACTTCAAAAGTTTGCTTCACAGGTATTGTTTTAACCCTTGATCCTGTTGGCAAAAGTGCTAAAATATTATTTTGCCAAAGTTAAGTATTAAAAAAAAAAAAACCCTATACTAGTAAATATCAAAGGTAGAAAAATTCCTTGGCTAACCTGTTTATAACCACATATTGGTCTGTCCTTCTTCCCTTCCTTCCTTTTCATTGTTTGATTTCATTTACCACTTGCAGAATCAGTTGAAAAAAAATCTCACATAAGCATTTAAAAAATTACTTATAAAAACCTAATAATGCCCTTATTCAAAGAGCCTGGCTTTCCCCTTGCCCTAACAATAGATCTTTTACATTTTCACCTGGATTAGGGAAAGGCTTGGGGTTCTCTTGGATTAGTTTGGGTTAATTATACAGGTTTGGATGTGAAAGACAATTGGACAGAGAGGTTGAGCATTTACTCACATATTAAACACTTAATGACTGTCTGTTACATGTCAGGCACTATTCTAGGTGGTGGTGACATGGCAATGAACAAAAGGCAGATTTCCCTGTCTCTATGCAGGTGACATTCTAAAATTGATGAAAAAAATTCTTTGGGTTTGTCTCAAGTCTAATTCAAATTTAATTCAGAGGATGAAAATGTTTTTTTCCCTGTTACCATTAAAATGGTATTACAAAAAGATACTGTTTTTTCTGGAAGAAATTCCCATTAACCAGTTTTTATTTTCCTGACATTATTTTTAACAATAAAATAATTAAATTTATAACCATTGTTTTAGATTAAAAAATTTTTTTTAATGTTTATTTTTGAGAGAGAGAGAGAGAAAGAGAACACCACGTGAACAGGGGAGGAGCAGGGAGAGAGGGAGACATGGAATCCGAGGCTCCAGGCTCTGAGCTGTTGGCACAGAGCCCAACATGGGGCTCAAACTCCTGAACCACAAGATCTTGACCTGAGCTGACGTCGGATGCTTGACCGACTGAGCCACCCAGGCGCCCCCCACCATTTTAGATTTTATGACATTTCTGATTATGGCTTATTTTTCATACCTTGTGAAGGCCCTTTGAATATCTTTATTCCCAAGCTATTCTCAGAATGACATTTAGTGTAGACTTTGTGAAGGTATTGGTCATGGATCACTCAATGTAACTTCTAACAGTCATTTTATTGAAATTTAACTGAAAGATACTTAGTCTCTATTTTTCAGATATGTTTGATAGCATTTATTTTTCAAAAATATTTGGTGTTGCCTTATACATTCTGTAAAGAATGGCTATTAATCCTCTTTAGTTCCTTTTTAGAAAGCAAATACGAATAAGACAAGATGCTCACAATGTGACTGTTGGTCAGGCCCCCAAATATTTGCATAATACTCTTTCTTTTGGCTTGTTCAGTCAGTAATCTCTCTCTTTTTAATGTTTATTTGCTTAATTTTGAGAGATAGGGACAGAGAATCCTAAGCAGGTTCCACGCTGTGAGCACAGAGCCCAGCTTAAGGTACTTGATCCTAAGAACCATAAGATCATGACCTGAGCTGAAATCAAGAGTTGGATATTCAACCGACTGAGCCACCCAGGAGCCCCTAATCTCTTTTCCTTCCTGAAGCCTTCTTAGACTCTATCAGCTGCAAGTGATAATCCTTCCTTCTGTACCTCATCCTTTTGCTCACATCACTAATGTTCTTATGGCACCTTTCTCACACTGCCTTAAAGTAGTCTGGGTAGATGTCTTTAAAATTTCAAAATGAGTTGAAATGAAGGAGAAAGGGGACTGCATTAGAAAGTTGCCCTGTCAGTAGGACAAATCTGACCTTGATGTCCTTACCTTGGTGAACACCTCATGTTTCAAGATCTTGTCCTCACATCTGGAAACTTGAACTTTTTGTGTTCTAGAATTAATGTGACCCAGGAAACTGGTTCATACTAATAATGAAATTTACTAGAGAGCAGTATATAAAAGAGTGCCAGCTCATTCATGTACCCTCTGGGGGTTTCTTTATGGATGTTTAAACACTGATCTCTTATGCAGGGCACCAGTCTCCCAGTTTTCTATATCTAGGTTTTAGAAGGTTGAATTAGTGACCAAAAAGTTGCTTGGTGAACACAGTCAGAGAATGATGTCTGAAGAACTGTTTGTTCCTGGCTATTGTAAGGCTCTCTCACCCTCCACCTTTCTTTACCATAGTCCTTGTAACCAGAGACCTGTTTATTTCCTTAGATTCCTATCTTTATTTCTGGAGTATGTTGAACTGCCCTTTTTTGTGTGTGTGTGTAACAGTCTTCTCAGCTTCCACTCTGATGCTCAACCTTCTGTTTGCATTTTCTTCTGATATGTTGTGGTGCACAGATTTTGCTCTGGGCTGTTTACCAGTATGCATTGATGTTGTAATTCAAACTTGTGGCATTCTGGAAGCCACTTATGAATTAAATACTTATATCTTTTTCAAATCATAAATGAGTATGGGTTAAGAACCAGGTCTTGTCTCTATACTCCTTTGTGCTCCTTGACAGTGTCTTACCCATATTAGTTGCTAAGTTAGTATTTGTTGACCAAAATCGTAAATTATGCAATATTTTTGTGGTTATTTTTTAAAGCTAACATTTGTTATCTGGTCATTTTTTTTTTTTTTTTTAATTTTTTTTTTTTTTTTTTTAACATTTATTTATTTTTGAGACAAAGAGAGACAGAGCATGAACAGGGGAGGGGCAGAGAGAGAGGGAGACACAGAATCTGAAACAGGCTCCAGGCTCCGAGCTGTCAGCACAGAGCCCGACGCGGGTCTCGAACTCACGGACCGTGAGATCATGACCTGAGCCAAAGTCGGACGCTCAACCGACCAAGCCACCCAGGCGCCCCTATCTGGTCATTTTTTAAAAGCACGTTAAGGGTGTCTGGGTGGCTCAGTCGGTTAAGCGTCCGACTTCAACTCAGGTTATGATCTCACAGTCTGTGGGTTCCAGCCTCTCATTGGCCTCTGTGCTGACAGCTCAGAGGCTGGAGCCTGCTTCAGATTCTGTGTCCCCCTCTCTTTCTCTGCCCTTTCCCTGCTCTCTCTCTCTGTCAAAAATAAATAAACATTTAAAAAATAAATTAATAAAAGTCTGTTAATTTCTGGAAGAGTTGTCAGTATTCCAGAGGACCTTTGCTCTTTCTTACTGATGGCGTCAGTTTTTGTTGATCCAGAATACACATTTTAAGCAGTTGTTTCACACAGGAGAAAAACAGGGAAAACACCTTGTAAAAACCGGAATGAAAGGTGCATTTAGGTTTGCATAATTTACCTTTAAAATTATACCTAAAACCTTAAATCTGTATATGCATAGAAAATACTAAGTACGTTTTTTTCTTCTTCTAAACTTGAGTTGAACCTCATTAACCTTGATAGGCTATTTGTATTCATAAGAATTCCAAGTATCCTTGATCATTGATTCCCCCTGATTTAATCTCAGCCTCTATCTTCCATCAACTTACTTTTCTTGAAAAAAAAAAAAAAATTTGACTTTTAAATTCAATGAGGAACTTCAAAGAAAGGGGAAAAAAAAACCCAAGGTGCTGTACATAATTTAGATTAAATGTTGAAAGTGATAATTGAGTGACAACTGACATGATTATTCATTAGCAGAAACTTGGGACTGTAATGCCATAATTTACTTTTAAAAAGAGGATAGTGGAAAACAGGAATGATAATCAATAATAACTTTTCTTTTTGATGATTAGTACATTAGGAACAGAAGGAAGGTTGTTCCTTTTAATGCACTTTTAATATAAACTCTTGATTCTTGGATTTCTTATACAAAGCTGGCTACTTTACTATGTACTTTGCTATAGTGTTATACAATACTATACAATATTACTTTTTTTTTTTTTTTAATTTTTTTTTTTTTCAACGTTTTTTTCTTATTTTATTTTTGGGACAGAGAGAGACAGAGCATGAATGGGGGAGGGGCAGAGAGAGAGGGAGACACAGAATTGGAAACAGGCTCCAGGCTCCGAGCCATCAGCTCAGAGCCTGACGCGGGGCTCGAACTCACGGACCGCGAGATCGTGACCTGGCTGAAGTCGGACGCTTAACCGACTGCGCCACCCAGGCGCCCCGACAATATTACTTTTAAACCCTTCTTAGAGATCTTAATTGCCCTGTCTGTAATTTCTACTGTTCTTTTTTATCTGAATAATTTATTCCTTATCTAAGTGCTTGTTGTAAAATAAGGTATTATCTGAGTACTAAGTAGTACTTAATGCATAGATTATAAAGAAAACAAATATTGACAGCAAAGCTTTATAACAAAGGCTAAAATTGTTGAACCTAGTGGAGAGGAGATCTGTCTTTGTTATTAACCAAATTCACTGACAGTGAAACAGATTGCTAAGTCCACAGATGCTCTGTACTCCAAGTTCTTCATAAAGGCAATTACTGGCAGAGATGCCCTATGATAAAAACTCTAAAACTAAATAAACCTTGACACTTTGAGGAAGATTTAGTTTCTCAAATCTTACACCTATATGGGATAATAAAGGAATTCTAGGAGCTGTGAAGAGAGGCAGCTTTTACATTTTCTGTAACCTAGAGTTGCGTGAATATTTCCATAAAGCTAGAAAGTAACAGTGGACCAAATATTTTAAGTTTTCTTTTAAGGTATCACCAGTATTTGCTGTAGTTTATCATTTGAATACGGTCAGTAAAGCAATAATTTGGGAATAAAAGTGTCTATTTTCAAAATCTTTATTTTCTGAAGTCATGATATCTGTTTCATGTATTTTAGGTATAAAATACATGTAAATTTCATGTATTTTATGTATATATTGACATAAATTTCATGTATTTTATGTATATATTGAATATATATAAATTGAAAAGGCCTCTTTGTATATGTCTGTGGCGTGTGTGTGTGTGTGTGCGCGTGCACGTGCATGGACATAGTTGCATGAAGTTGGCGGGGAGAGAGGGAGAAACATTCCTCACAAAATAAGTATTGATAACTTATGTTAGTTATCGATTTGATATTAAAAGCAATTATAAGGATAAAATATACCTTTGGGGATAATTATTGAATGACTTAACTATGGAAAAATACGTGATATCAAATGAATAAGGTAACGTTTTTGCAGAATCTAATTTATAGTTGTTCTTTTCTTGACTACCACAAATGATATTAAAGAGCTATAAAGTAGACTTTATAATAAGCATATTTGACTGTTCATGCATTATCCCTATAGTCTTTACAGTTAATTTTAGAGTGATTTTAATTGATAAGGTATCATTTTAAGTGGAGAGTTAAATTACATTTTAGATGTTTGTTTTCAGGCAGCTTTCTACAAGGAGAAATGAGATTAAGCTCAGCCTCAAACAACAAAAAAGTCCGTGGGCCTGTAATACTCTTGAAAATGTTTGAATGGTATAAATTATCTTTACAAAACAAAGTTTTTAATAAGTAACACATGGCTAACATAAAAGTCAGTGTTAGCAACTTTTTTTTTTTTTTTCAAATGTATTACACATTTAATTTCTGGTACTTGCAAGAAATATGTGTTGATGTCAGTACTTATTTTGTGGGGGAAACTATCATGATGTTAGACTATGGTTTGCTCTTCCTTAGAGAAGATTAACCAGTTAGGCAAATTTTTGGCAATTGTCATTAAAGAACAGTTTATGCGTTTGTTAATGGTGGATTACCTTGTAGAACAAACTTCCTAGTGAGAAAAACTGGAAAAGCTGGGTAAGACATGTATTTAAAAAAAAATACATATATCTTTGAAGTTGTCAGAGAGTTATCTGGGTGCAAGGACAGGAGGAGTCCTGTATTCTGCTGAGGAGTAGAGTGCAGAGTGATTAGTCTGACACTGGGTGCCACTCTTCCCCTGAAATGTCACAAACTGAGCAAGGCTTACCAATAGAGCGTAGGTTCGTGAAAGAAGCAGGGCCCTTGTAAACGTCCCACACTCTCAGTTGGGATACCCAAAGCGCTTCTGGGTGAGCGGAAAATGCACGAACAGTCACAGAAATGTAGCTTTGAATCTGCTGTGACGTTATCTGTCCCTACTCTAGCCATCTAAATAAAAGTAGATCTTTTGTGGGGTGGGGGGAAAGGTATTATCCAGAGCCCTCGTGTTATTTCTGTAATTTGTCTTACAGTGTCTAGCATTTTATCAAAAACTTAGCAGTCATATCAAGAAACAAAACGCACATTACTAAAAAGCAAGATATAAGCAGGAAATAGAAATAGGTATATAGGCTGTTCAGATATTGGAATTAACACATCAACTTTAAAACAATGGTTATTAATATGTTAAGAAATTAGATCATAAGATACTTAATTCTAGCAGAGAACAGGACATTATAAAAAGAATAGAAATCTGAGAACCAAAATATATAGTAACTGAAATTAAGAGCTGGATAGGTAGGTAAGGTTTAACAGAAAATTAGACACCTTTTTTGTTATTCTTTTGAAGAAATTTATGAGGCTTCCATTCATATGTATGTTTAAGTTATATAATTTGTGGTTTGGTTGCTGGCTTTATGATCTGTTTTTCTATCTTCTAATTGGTAAAAAGAAAAACAATTCAGTCTTTCATTCAATTAATTTTTATTAAGGGTCTATTAGGTATTGAGTCTGGTGCTAGAATCAGGGGTTACACACATGAAATCAACATTCATTGCCCTCAATAAAGTCAAAATCACCGAACTTCTATTTAGCACTGAAGTTTCAGTTCACTAGAAAAGCCAGGCCCCCTTCACCCTTGAGAGGAAGAATCATAGTGAGACTTAAAATGAGGAACAGGGACGTGGGGGGTCTGAACCTTAGGAAGTAGGCATGAGGAGCCTCCATCCCTATGGTACCAGGATGGCCTCCCTCCTCCAATGGCAGAACAATAAATGTAAAAGCAAAGAGTCCTTGAAGACAAAAGCAGAAATACCTTCAAATATAAATTGGTATTTGGTGATTGAAAATATGAACGATGGTTTTATAGTCTCATAGGCTTAACAATTCCATTATTTTGTCACATTGGCCCGTTCTATTTGTCCCTTCTAGATTACAAGAAACTGAGACACACTCAAATGAGGTTTCATGTAGGGAGGCAAGAAACTATCTTGACAGCTGCCCTACTGGGCTTCATGGAGAAAACAAATTTTATACATGTTACCACACTGACTCTGTCATTGAGACTCCTTAGATTGCAACGATAAGAAAACTTGAGGGTGCCTGGGTGGCTTATTTGGTTAAGTGTCCGACTCTTGGATTTGGCTCAGGTCATGATCCTGTGATTTGTGGGTTTGAGTCCCGGGTCAGGCTTCCTTCTGGCAGTGCAGAGCCTGCTTGGGAATTTCTTTCTCTCTCCTTCTCTTTCTGCCCCTCCCCACTTGAGTTCAGCACTCTCTCTCAAAATAAATAAACTTAAAAAAAAAGAAAAGACAAGACAGGGTGCCTGTGTGGCTCAGTTGGTTAAGCATCCGACCTCCGCTCGGGTCACAATCTCACAGTTCGTGAATTGAAGCCCTACGTCAGAGTCTGTGCTGATAGCTCTGAGCCTGGTGCCTGCTTCAGGTTCTGTGTCTCCCACTCTGTCTGCCCCTCCCCTGCTCACATTCTCTCTCTCCCCAAAATAAACAAACATTAAAAATACTTAAAAAAAAAATAAAGAAAAGAAAAAAAAAGAGAAAACTTGAGCCATTTTTAGATGACTGTCTTGGATTCAGCATTAATTCATTGGTACAGTCATCTGTGACCATGGTGGTGTAGTCATAGGACTCGACTACAGTCTTTTTTTTTTCCCTGTGAATGGATTTGAGTTACTATTGACTATGAATTGCTTTCAAGCTAAGAAACTTCATTTAATTTTTCTTGTAAAGCTGGTTTACTAGCAACATATTTTCTTAGTTTTTGTTTACCTGAGAATGTCTTTATTGCACCTCATTTTAAAAAGATAATTTTGCTGGATATAAAATCTTAGTTGACTTTCTTTCAGCACTTTGAATATGTCATCCTGCAGGTTTTGTTTCTTCCTTGTTTCTCATGAGAAGTCTAATGTTAATCCCATTGCATTCCTGTTCCTGAGGAGCCACTATTTCTTGTACTGCTTTCAAGATTTTATCATTGTCTTTTGCCTTCAGTGTTTGATTTGGATATGTTCTTTGTATTTAACCTACTTGCAGTTCATCAAGCTTCTTGGATATGTAGCTTATGTTTTTTTTTCATATTTGGGAAGTTTTAGCTATTATTTTCTCTTACATATTTTATTTGTGTCTCTCCATTCCATCTAGTGTTTTTTTGTTTTTTTTTTAAGTTTATTTTGAGAGAGAGCACGTGTGCGCACAAATGGGGGAAGGGGCAGAGAGAAAGGGATAGAGAGAATCCCAAGCAGGCTACACACTGTTAGCACAGAGCCCGATGTGGGGCTCCAACTCATGAACCGTGATAGCATGACGTGAGTTAAAATCAGGAGTCAGATGCTCAACTGGCTGAGACACCCAGGTACTCCCCTCCACCCCCATCTAGTATTTCTGTTGCATGTATGTTGGTATCCCACATTTCTTTGGGGCTTAGTTCATTTTTATTTTTTCTCTTTCTCCTTAAGTTGGCATAATCTCCATTGATTCATTGAGCCTTTCAAATGAATTTTTTATTTCACTGGCTGTATTTTGCAACTTCAGAATTTCCATTAAAAAAATAATTTCTATCTTTTTATTGCTATTCTCTATGACATTGTCATTATACACTCTTCTTATTAAAAAAAAAATGGTTTCCTTTAGCTCTTTGAACACATTTATTAAAGCTTTTTAAAAATCTTTGTTAAGTTCAACATCTGGTCCCCCTCAAAGATAGTTTCAGTTGTCTTCTTTTTTCTTTGTAGAGGTCACACTTTTTATTTTTTGTTTATTTTTTATAAAGTTTATTTATTTTGAGAGAGAGAGTGCATGAGTGGTGGAGGGGCAGAAAGAGAGAGAGAGGGAGAGAGAGAGAGAACACCCCAAATAGACTCTGTACTATCAGCACGGAGCCACCGACGCAAGTCATGAACCTGATCTGAAATCAAGAGTCAGATGCTTAACCGACAGAGCCAACCAGGCACCCCGCGGTCACACTTTTTAGATTTCTTTTCATATGTACTGATTTTTATTGAAATTGGACATTTTATGTATTAAGCCTGGATACTAATTCCCCACCTTTTGGGGTTCGCTGTTACTATTTGCCTTTTTGTCTCTCCTGTTACTCCTCAGAGGGTACAGCCTTAAGTATGTGTGGAGTCTCCTTGACAACCAGGGATGATTGTGGTTTTAGCTGGGTTCTCTTTGACTCTCTAGTTCCCTGACTCTCCCCATTAAACTTTTGACTTTTGGATAGTCTGATTCTGTTGATACCCTACCTGGCTTTATCCTCTCCAGTAATTGCTAGCTGATCTTTTTTTTTTTTTTTTTTTTTGGACAATGCCCTGGAATTGTACCACAGTCTGATTTTATTAAAGACCGCTCTTCTTAGCTTTTTCCTTGACTCTCTCTGTTAAATTTCTAGCTGATCTGTTGTTTCACTTGTTGCTACTAGTATTATGGAAATTACCAGCTTCTTAACCACTCGCCCCCAAGATCTTCATCATTTTTGACATCATCCTTAGACATTAATTTCCTTATGTTCTGTTACAAGTAAAGTCAGTCCCCTTAGAACTTTGAGCTCTCTGTTTATGTAACTTCCCTCTTCTCAGCTGAGCTCAGGGACTGTAGCCTGCTTCCCTCTGGGGTGGTGCCCCAGCTCTTCAAGTGTGGTGCCGAGTGGGGATGGTAGCCCCTGATCTTCTGAGCTTGTCTCTTCTGTTGTGGAACCTTCACTGTATGAGAGAGCTGGGGCAGGAGCAGTCTAAGTCTGCGATGCCTTCTGTCTTATGAGTAGAGGTTGGTTGGGAAAAGAGACCCTCAGTCCTTTGACTATGTCTATTTGGCATAGAGTTTCCACACATTCATCTGGGGGGTGATGGTCCCTCTATGGGTCCTTGAATCTAAGATGAAGGATGTTGTAAAATTTACTAAACTACTTTATATGTTAATAAGTGAAGGATGCATATAATAATCTCTAGGGTAACCACTAAAAGAAGAGTAATGGGTATATAGCTAATACAGAAGAAAAAAGTGAAACAATTAAAAATTATTTCCAGGGGTGTCTGGCTGGCTCAGTCCGTACAGCATATGATTCTTGATCTCAGGGTTGTGAATTCAAGCCCCACTTTGGGCGTAGAACTTACTTAAAAAAAAAAAAATTACTCCCCAAAGAGAACATAAAAGAAAATCTTCACAACATTTTGTAAATGAATATTTCTTCCAAAATTTCCACATTACACTTGGCTGCATTAGGAAAATGAAAAGAACAAGCAACCCTGGGAGAAGATATCTGCAGAACATATATGTAACAAAAGACTGGTATTGTGTTTATATATCATTCCTGTATATTTGGTGACTTACGACTGTGCTTGGTTGTTTTAACATTTGTAAAGTATATGAGAAAATCCTATTAGTATCTCAACAGATAAAGCATTTATGAAAGTTCAATATCCATTAATTAGGGAAACTTTTAGTTTCCCTAGTTAAAAGGAAGAGAGGGAAACTTTCTGATACTGAAGAATATCTACTAAAAACCTATAGCAAATGTCATACTTAATAGTGAAATACTGATTTTCTTTTATTTTTATATTTTTAAGTTTATTTATTTTGAGAAAGAGACACCGAGTACATGAGCAGGGGTGGGGCAGAGAGAGGGAGAGAGAATCCTAAGCAGGCTCTGCACTGCCAGCGCAGAGCCCAGTGTGGGGCTAAAACCCACAAACTGTGAGAGCATGCCCTGAGCTGAAGTCAAGAGCTGGATGCTCAACTGACTGAGCCACCCAGTCACCCCTGAAATACTGATTTTAAATGAAGGAAGCACTTTCCTCTATTCAATAATGTAATAGGGTTAATAGTCCAGGCAATAAAGGAAAAAGAAGGCTATCTGTTAGGAAAGGAATTAATAATGTCTTTATTTCCACTTGATATTTTTAAAAATCCATGCACTCTACAGGTAAATTATTAGCATTAACAAGTGAGGTATATATTTAAGCTAAGATAATTAAAACCACATATCAAAATAAAATGAACTTTGATCAGACCTTTAAGGCTAAACTAAAAACCACTGAATCATGTTCAGTCACATTGTTTCCACAAAACATGTTGTCCTAAGTACTGATTAAAAACAAATAGAATTTTTTTTGCACTCTTGGTTAATTTATGTAATTTATTTATTTATTTTTTTTAAAGAGAATATACATAATCAACATTAAGCAAGAAAAGAATTCTACCTGTACATATGAAGAAGAAAAATTAGTGTATCAAGTCATTATATTAATATGAATCAGTGGCTGCTCTAGATTAGCATCATCTGGTAGCACTTTCAGCAGTGAGGGAGATGTTTTAAATCTGTGCTGTTCAATATGTTAGCCGTATGTACCCATAGAGGACTTGAAATGAGGTCAGTGTGGCTGAGTTTTTAATTTTAATTTTACTTAATTTAAATATAGGTGGAACTTAAATGGTGGGAATGTGATTGGATGGTGTGAAATTAGGTTAGGAGCCATGTCTTATATTCCTGTGGGTGTAGAAAGCACACTGATTTTCCTTTGATTGTCTGAAATATGACCTGGCTGTGTTGTGGGAAGGTGGTGTTCTTGGACTTGATTGAGAACTGATTAAAGGAACATCCTTCATAGCCAGCCCTTTCTAAGTGTATAGGAGTCAAGAAAGGGATTTCTTTCTTTCTTTCTTTCTTTCTTTCTTTCTTTCTTTCTTTCTTTCTTTCTTTCTTTCTTTTACTGTGGTAAAATACACAAAACATAAAATTACCATCTTCACCATTTTTTAAATGTACAATTCAATGGTATTAAATAAATTCACATTATTGTACAACCATCCATTCTCATCCCCACTGAAACTCTGTATCTATTAAATAACAACTCCCACTTCCTATCTCCCTCAGTTTCTGGCAACCACTATTATACTTATTATACCACTCTGAGTACCTCACTGAAGTGGATTCATGTAGTATTTCTATTGATGTGGTTGGCTTATTTCACTTAACATAATGTCCTCAAGTTTTATCTGTGTTGTAGCATATTGCAGAATTTCCTTCCTATATATTCCATATATGGAATCCATATATCTATATAGCTATATCTACACACACACATACATGTATGTATGTATGTATATATATATACTGATGCATAATTAAGTAAAATGAGGTCTATATTTTGCTTATCTATGGTATATATATTCCATATATGGTATACCATAGATAAGCAAAATATATATCACATTTTGCTTATTTATCCATCAGTTCATGGATACCTGGGTTGTTTCCATATTTTAGCAATTGTGAATAATGCTGTTAGGAATAATGCTGTGAGTGTATAAATATCTCTTCGAGACTCTGCTCCTAGTTTTTTGGGGTATATATCCAGAAGTAGAATTATTAGATCATATGGTAATTCTGTGTTTAATCTTTTGAGGAACCACCATACTCTTTCCCACAGTGGCTATACCATTTTATATTCCTATCAACAGTGCACAAGGGTTCCAGTTTGTCCACATCCTCATCAACACATGTTATATTCTGTTTTTTATTTATTTGTTTGTTTTTTAGTAGTAGCCATCCTAATGGATATGAGGTGGTATCTCTAGAGATCATTATTTTTGTTTGAAACAGTATTAACAAAAGAAAAAAAAGGCTCCCCTATTCCATTTAGCCTTCCTTAGCTTTGATTTCTTTCAAGAAATCAAAATTGAGAAATTAAGAAAAGTTGATTTCTCTTAACTGCACAATGTTACTGTGTCACGTAAGATAATATGTCTGTTTTCTTTTAAATAAACTGTAATTCTCTATTAGAATGTAGAACGTTAATATTAAGTGTTAGGTTACATTTAATTTCTCCTCTTGACTATATGTCACGTAATTAGAGATACAATATTTCTTTAGTTGAACTATGTAATTTATGTTGGTCCTCAGCTGCCACATCAATATTGGTAAGAACACAGGTTTCTGTGTTTTATTGATGCCTGCTTTGTCCTAATACATTTCATAGCAAATGTATAATCAGAGGTTGTTCTGCTTCAATCAAAAGCAGTCGCAAATACCAACCTGCTTAAAGCAGAATAGTTTTATCCCATCTATATTCAAATTTTCTTCTCCCAAAGTGCTTGCTTTAGTTAAACATCAGAGTTGCAGAGTTAAAATTATCAGTCAGTGTGAGAAAAACTAAGAAAACACAAATGTACTTTGAGATAATGTGTGCCAGGGTCAGAACTTCCCCAGTGTGTTGCTGGGGCCTAGATGTTAATTATATGTCCCCTTGTGTTTTAAGTTGAATACTGTGAAGAAATGTGTATTTAAAATATTCCATGTAGTGAACATCATGACTAATGAAACAGAAGTTAATATTTTATTTCTTCACAAGGATATGAATGTATTTAATTAATTGAACATTATTTTCTATACTTTGCTTAAACTAAGTATCATGTTTCATTAAAAAGTACAAGGAAACTATAGTTGTATGAAGCAGATATGTTCTCATAGGATTTGTGGAGAAGTAATTATTTTTAATCACTGAGAAAGTCCAAGGAACCTGTTATTTGGGATTAATGTGCTTTAATGTATCTCTGCTTCATTTGACAAAAAGAAAATGATACTAGTATACATGGTCAAAATTAGAAGGATAGAAAAGACAGAAGGTTATATTGGTAAAGGAAGAATTTACTTGTGACATGGTTACTACAGTGGTCCCTGATGTGTAATGTGACTGATCCCTAACTCATAAAAGGGTTTGGATCAGTTATTTTTCCTTATTTTTAAGAACTTTTTAATTAAAAATTTTTATTTTTTGAGAGAGATTTGTAAGCAAGTTCCATGCTAAGTGTGGAACCTGATGCAGGCCTTGATCTCATGACCCTAGGATCATGATCTGAGCTGAAATCGAGTTGGACACACAAACCAGCTGAGCCACCCAGGTGCTCCTAGATCAGTTATTAAAGACAATTAATATGTATTTTGCTTGAATTAAAAGAAATTGACTCAGATTTTAGGTATATATTCTACTTTCAGCCAATCATGACTTAAAAACAAAAAGTTTTAAATAGTGTGATCTCAATGAGTGATGGTCTAATTTAGCTGTGTGTAGCTATATTTTGGGGCTACCACACTTGTTTTGATTGATTTGAGTTCTTTTATTCAGAGACTTCCCTTAACTCTCCTGACTGTGGAAAATTGATTAGTTGTCCTCTCACTATCAGTTCATAAAACACCTAAATTATACCGAAATGAATGAGTTTATCAAGACATGCAAGAATTTGTCAGGCTCGTTTCCCAATAGAGGTGAGTGGGGCATGGCTTAATTGAGAATCTGAGAATTTCAGGTGAAATACTGTTAAATCTGTCCTTTTGTTTATACAGTAAAGGCAAAACTTTATAACATCAGTTAGGGGTTAGTGTGGGAAATAGAACTGCTCTAGGTGTTTTATGCAATAGTTGTTTATAATAATATTGGCAGATGTGGCTTGGCCTAGGCTTCTAAGAAAGGGTAGCATGAAGGGGGATATTCACTGCAGAACAAAATAAATTGTATCTATGAGACCTTGCTGGCCAGCAGCAAAAAGCCAAATTAGCAAGTATATTGTCTCCACCTCATTTCCACAGTTTAATTCTGTCTCTGTTGAGTCTGATTTGCCCCCAAACCTAGCTCAAGGGAGTACTGAACATTCAGTTTTGTAGCCTCTGTGGAATGGGAGAATGTATTAGAAGGAATTGGGCATAGGGACTGACTGCTTTTGGTCCTAAACCACAGTGCTAGTAATCAGGTTTTCTTTTAGCTGAGAAACATGACCTTGCTTTGTCTTTGAACCTAGCCCCGTGTCCATAGTTGGCACTCTGCGAATGCTGGCTGAATTCATGTTAATCCTAATATCATATTTACAAATACCGTCCTGTGCATTAGTAATGTTATATTCAATCCGTAGTTTCTTTGCAGGTTTTTGTTTTTGTTTTTTGTTTTTCAAGCCTCCTGTCCATTTTAGGTTTGTTAAAATCAAATCATCTATATATGCAAAGTCACATGGAAACTAAAATGTTCCAACATGCTAGAAAAGAGTTTAGCTTCAATAAACACACACAAAACAAAAATAAATAAAATTTTAGTGTTCTTTTTTTTTTTTTTTTCCTGTACTTGAATCAGTTCTCTTTCTCACCTGAGAAATTTGCATCTCCTTTTGGCTGTAATATCTCTATTCAATCAATGTTTTCATCTTGTGTCTTCTTTAAGGAAGTCATATTTTGGACTGGAATTAGTCTTATCTTTGTTCACAGAGTCAATATTAAGGTAATTAATTGAATTCTGTTTCTAATGGTGTTCTACTTGAGGCTTGTGTGTTACTTATTAGCTTTAATGTCACTGTTTTTGTCCATATAAAGAACTGGATTTATATGCCTGTACTTTAAATATCGTTTTTGTTTCAGTATATCCTTTTGATATAGAGAGTTGCTACTTTTCACTGTGCTGGGTATTTAGAGACCTTATTGTGAAACAGATCATTCTGTTGTGGTTTTGTGTGTTTTTATATGAGAAATATCGTAATTAATAAGGGTGTTTTCAACCAAGGAAACTTGGTAACCAAAACACTCTTAAAATAACTGGTTGTCAATACCAAGATATAAAAACTCTTAATCTTTGTAGTAATTAAAACTTAAAAGTATTTATTAGATTTGGTAAAGTGGGTATAATACAAATACATAATTGTAAACGTTTTTAATGTACTAAAAAAGTGTGTGGTGTGTGTGTTTATCTTCAACTGTGGTACCATATATTTGATGAATGTAAAACTGAAAGGCTCGAATTATAAGAATTAAAAGAAAAATTTATAGGTAATTTTGTCCTAGAATTTAGAAGGCAGTTTAATCAAACTGTTTGGGAAGATTGAACAAATTGAACAAGTGGCTTTTTCTCTGCACTGATTTTTCATTACTATATAGAGCCTTTACAAATAATTGTATTTCTATTTGGTTTGCCCCCGATTTGGAATCATTCATTTTCAAACATTGCAAAATCAAGTTAGTTTGAATTCTGACAAAAGATTATTTGCAAATGTTTGGGAGAGGTGTCTAGTTGATCGGATTCTCTTGCTGACCTTTTTCCCTCTTCCCCCTTCTCCTCTCAACACCATTTCCCATTTCCCCTTTCCCCTTTCCCCTGCCAACACCAGTATTAGGAGCACTTCCATCATGAAGGAAGCTACCGAAGGGAAACAGAGGACAGGAGTGCTAGGCACACACTTGCCCTGGCTGTGTCAGCTGCTGTTGACTTCTGAGACTGACTGCCACGGACACTCATTTTCTCTCTGGCTCTGTTTGTCTCTTTCTTCCCCCTGCCTCCTTCTCTTGCTCTCTTTCTCTTTATTACTTTCAATAGCAACTGCAAATTATCTTCTTTTTGATCCCTTAGCCACCGCCTAATGGTGTTAGCTCAGGGCTCTTTTCTTTTTGACAAAGAATCGTTGCTAGAAAACATTATATAAAGATAAGAACAGAGGTAGACAGTAAGAAATGAAACAGAAGTGTAGATTAGGTAGCATAAATTGGGAAGAGAGGCAAAATTTGAAATACAGAAGGAAGAATTGCTCACATACATCACATTTATTAAAAATAACTGTTATGTCTCTGTTTCCCCAACTACGCTGTGTGGTTCTCTGTAGCAGTAGAATGGAGAACCACCCCTTCTTATTCATCTTTTTGTCTCAGAAGCTTGGTTGTTGCTGAGTGCAGTAAATGTTTATTGAATGAATGAAAACATACCTGTATTTTCTTTGGAAAGACTGACAGGTGATTTTTTTTTTCTTGCTTTTTCTTTTTTTTTTTTTCCTAGTCTCTTGAATGCCATAGATGGTTCTTATCTATTATAAGGCAGCTCTATTGAATTTGATTGCTGAAATGAATTCGGATGAGGAAAAAATTGGTTCTAAAAGTCCATTCCTGCTTTAAAAAAGATGATCTTCAATTATTTTTAATGTTGCTATAATATTTTAATATCCTAGTGTTAGCATAATGTCCTTTGGTGATTAATCTTTCTCAAGCACATATCTGATCATGTTATTCCCTTGCCGAACAACTTTTGAAAGCTTAAGCTGGATTTCACCATTCCCCCAACCTGGTTCCTGACCTTACTTTTTAAATCTCTTTTTAGCATTCTTGAAATTTACTCTTTTTTCCCCCTACTGTTTATTAATTTATTTTGAGAGAGAGAGAGAGAGCGAGCGAGCACGAGCAGGGGAAGGGCAGAGAGAGAGGGAGACAGAGAATCCCAAGCAGGCCCCGTGCTGCCAGAACACAGCCCCGCGTGGGGCTCTCACCCACAAACCATGAGATCATGACCTGAGCTGAAATCAAGAGTTGGGTGCTTAACCAACTGAGCCACCCAGGTGCCCTGAAAGTTACTCTTCATGAACAGCCCTGGTGGCCCAGCCTGTGGCTCTTGCCCATGCTACCATTGGTCTTAAATGCCTGTCATTTGATCAGTGACCCAGTCTTTTCTGTTCTTGACACTTGAGTTTGCCCATTGTCTCCTTATTTTATGTGCCTTTCTTGATGAGTTCTTGCGGATCAGAGTAGTTTCTCTTGAATTTACTTGCTTAAATCCTATTTCTACTAGCCAGCACTGATGTCCCTTCCCTCCTGCTTGGCTGTATTTGTCCCAATCAGTATTTCCCATACAGTACTTTCCTTGGTCCCTCGGCAGGGTCATGAACATAGGAGGGGATAACTAGTCTATGCCTGATTTTGTTTTAACCAAGCCAACTCTATTCTGTGATGTTTTTTTTTTTTTTCCTTTCAGCTTCAGAAGTTTCCAGAAACATACATGCATCAGATATTGTATAATTCCTATTCAGGATTTCCTCCTAGCTCAGGAACATGGTATCTTACTTCATTATTTAAGAGGTTGTTTGGCTAGTATCCAAGTTGGTAATATAGTTACTAACTATATGGAATCAATATTAGTTTTAATATTAGGGACCTGTGGCTAGTCTTTTTTTTTTTTCTGCTGTAAACTATCTCCCTTATCTGGGATTGATTACTTTATCTCCTTGTCCCTCAATTTCCTTATCTCTAAAATATAGGCATTGAATCACATCTCTAATTTTTTTAAAAAAAAATTTATTTTAGAGAGTGTGTGAGTGGGAGGGAGGCAGAGAGAGAGAATCTTAAGCAGGCTCCATGCTGATCATGGAGCCCAACACGGGGTTTAATCTCATGACCCTGGGATCATGACCTGAGCCAAAATCAAGAGTCAGATGCTTAACTGACTGAGCCACCCAGGCACCACCACACTACTTTTTAAAATAGAATATCTCTGGGCGCCTGGGTGGCTCAGTTGGTTAAGTGTCCGACTTCAGCTCAGGTCACGGTCTCGCGGTCTGTGAGTTCGAGCCCAAGTGGGGCTCTGGGCGATGGCTCAGAGCCTGGATCCTGCTTCCGATTCTGTGTCTCCCTCTCTCTCTGCCCCTCCCCCGTTCATGCTCTGTCTCTCTCTGTCTCAAAAATAAATAAACGTTAAAAAAAAAAAACATATAAGTGTTAAAATAGAATATCTCTTTTACATTTTCTGTTTTCGTTTTAATGCCTTATTCATTTGAGTACGCTGTCTGTTGTTTTCTTAAAATTTGAATACGACCACTGCAGCAATTAAAAAGGGAGCCATTGGCAGCCAAAGCCAGTTTCAAGGGGAGAGTTCTTTTCTCCCATCTTCTAAATGCATTGCTGTAATGCTAATGCATTCTTTTTTTTTTTTTTAATTCTTTTTTAAAATGTTTATTTTTGAGAGAAAGAGAGAGCAAGTGAGCGTGCGTGTGCGTGCAAGCCGGGAGGGGCAGAGAATTCAAGCAGGCTCTGCGCTGTCAGCACAGAGCCTGTTAACAGGGCTCGAACTCATGAACTGTGAGATCATGACCTGGGCTGAATTCAAGAGTCTGACACTTAACTGACTGAGCCCCTGTAATGCATTCTTTAATACATTCTTTTCCTTTCTGTCTATTCTTTGGCCATTTTAATACAAGGACAAAAAGAGTTAACATAGTAGTTAACATAATTTCCTTAGGCCTGCTTCCAAAATAGGCCCTTGTTTGGCATCTGGGAGACTTAATGATGATCAAGTTAGAAACTTTCCTTGATGAGTGTAGCTCATGGTGCCTAGACCTTTTGTACAAAGAATATGGTTTATGCTGAACACTTGCTTTCTTTCTGGGAGTCTGGAATTTTGGTATATACCAGGCAGATGGTACGTGAGTGACTAGTTGTAAAACTTGGGGAACTGAGTCTCTAGTGAGCTTCCTTGGTAGATAGTACTTCATACATGTCGGAATTCACTGCTAGAAGAATTGTGTACACCCTGTGTGACTACTGAGACAGGACTCTTGGAAGCCTGTGCCTGGTCTCCACTGGTTTATGCCCCACATTGTTTTCTCTTTGCTGATTTTGCCGTGTATATTTTCACTCTCATAAATCTTAGCATAAGTACGACTATATACTGAATCCAGTGACTCCTTCAAGTTCTCGCCAAACCTGAGACCCTCAACACAACTACTCATTAACATGTTTTCCTACCTGAAGAAAGAGAAACAGAAAAAGACATTAAATGTATGTTTTAGATTAAGTTGGAGCTTTTAAGCTTTATAAACCTTTGGTAACGTACTGTGAAAGGGATCAGGACATACCACCCCAACATATCACTTTGGTATATTGATTACTTTGAGCTGGAGGCACTTGAGAAATAGTAGATGCAGGAAGAGTACTCTGAGCTCTTTTTCTACCTAAAAAGAAGATACCCTGAGGTAGATACCTCAAGAATCCCCTGAGGAAGATACCCTCCCTCTACCAGGAAGAGAAGAACATTTTTTATCATTGGAAACTGGGAGCTGATTCCAAAATGGATCTGAACAGACAAACCTAAAATAACCCTGATCTTCCATTAGTTTCCACCATGTATTTCCTAGTCACTTGTCCACAGTTTACTGCCCCCTAGAAGCTCATTAGATCCCTTTTCCTTTTTCTTGTCATAAATTAGAATTTATAAATTCAAATGAATTAAAAAAGGCTTAGAAGCTCTTGGTCCTAACCACTTTTTTGGGTCTTCATGTTTCCAACAAAGGCTCTTAGGTATATGTATAAATATTAAATAAAATTTGTGTGCTTTTCTTCTGCTAATCCATCTTATGTTGGTTTAATTCTCAGGACCAGCTACAGAACCTAAAAGGTTCCCTTTAGGAACCAAAAAGTCTTCTCTACCAAAAAACTGGAAGGAATTCTTGGGAAAAAGAACATTTCTATGTTTTTGGATTACGTTTGTCTTTGACAGTACTTATGTAGTGATAAATAAATAATAGACTTGATTAAGTGATATGAAATTTAACCACCCTGCTCTAGTGGCTGAGATAATTTCATATAATTTAATTGTAAAAAGTTCTTTAGGATAGAAGAGGCTTCCAGGAATGTATGATAGTATTAACAGAATTGAAAATCATTCTAATGGAATAAATAAAATTGCTTTTCATTTAGCATTTCATGTAGTACATAGGAAGATACTAATATTTAGTATACAAAAACATTTATTTGTGGGTTAATGATGTGTTTGTTTACTTGTGTGCTCTATGTATATGTGTGTGTGCCAAGGATTGTTATGAGGGTTCTGTAATATAATCTCTTGATTGTTGGGGGAGAAATGTATATTACAACTAGATAATTGTGATTGGTTATTTGAGGAAGAGGGATTAAAAAAAAAAACAGTCAAAACAGTGGCTGAGTAGAACTTACCAAGGAATGAATATAGAAAGGAATTCTATGACAGGTTTTACCTGAAGTATAACACAGATAGACTGTTGGGAGCAAATCAGTAGCAACAGTTTCCAGACTCAGGGCAGTTAGAGGCAGTGTTCATCCAGTTCAAATTCAAACCTACTTTCCCATCAGTAGTGAGAACTACAATTCCTCAGGATTAGAACCTCATCCTTTTCTGTTTATTTATACTAACATACCCAATCAATACCGTGATGTTTTCAAATACTCTTCTTAGTGAAATATTGTATGTAATATGTTAATATGAAAGTGTATAATTTTTAAAATGTGAGAACAAAGGAATTTATGTGCTGAAGCTCTGGGCTTACGTATATTAATCATGTGCCTATTCTTGTTCTGTAATTGCAGAAGAATAAATAGTGTTGAACTAATTTTCCTCCTGGGTTCAAAAGCTTGCTGGAGAAATTTGAAAAATTTGTATACTTGAGTCCATTATAAATTTGAGGCTCACTGTGACCTTATTTCTGTTTGTTAGCTTCTAAACATTTATCTCTTGTTCATTTTCTCTTCTTTTCCTATAGCAGTTATTTCAGACTTTCTCACTATTTAAATATACAATTCCATTCCCATTTCTATACTCTCTCAGCAGAGAAAGTCTTTACTGCCATTTTATTAGCAGGACCACCTTTTTGTTAGGAGTTGGGCATCAAGTAAATCCAGTTTTTTTTGACATACTAAAATTAAGATGTCTGTGGGATTCCCAAATGTAGCCTGTCATTATGTAGTTAGGTATTTAAAGGCCTGGAGTTTATCAGTCTGGCTCCTGAACTAGAAATCACTTATATTTCTGTCTACATACTTACTTAGTAGAGATATTTTATAGATAGGATGGTGCTTAATACTAGAACCCTATAGCATTATCTGTATTTAAAGGCTAAATGTAGAAGAGACCCAGGAAAGGAGATTATTAAAGAACAGGAAGAAAAAGAACTAGTAAAGAGCGGTATATGAAAGTCAGGGAAGAAGAGAGACGTAAAAATCAGAAGGGGCAATTGACAGTGTCACATAGGAAACTAGGATAGATTGTTAAAGAGTTCGTTGTGTTTGGCTATAGGTGATCTTTGGGCGTCTTGATGAGAGTTCTTTTAATTGTATGGTAGGGATGGAACCGAGATCCAATGAATGGAGAAAGGAATTAGGAATAAAATTGTGGAGTATCAGGTGTGGACTGCTCTTTCTAGGAGTTTGGCTTAATAGAAGAGTGTAGGGTGCTGGTTAGATCATGTTGGATTGATAAAGGTTTTGTTTGTTTCATTAAAAAATAATATTGTGATTTTATTTTCTTATTCAAGTATAATTAACACACTGTGCTACATTAGTTTCAGCTATACAACACAATGACTTAACAATTTCACACATCTTTCAGGGCTCATCAAGATATAACCCCATCCCCTCTTCTGTGACAACAGCTAGTTAATTTTTTTTTTCTGTTTAAGAGTCTATTTTTTCTATTGAAGAGTCTATCTATTTTTGTCTCTTTTTTATTTGTGCATTTGTTTCTTAAATTTCACATGAGTGAAATAATATGATATTTGTCTTTCTCTGACTTATTTCACTTACCTTTATACCTTCTAGGTCCATCCATGTTGTTGCAAATGGCAAGATTTTATTATTTTTTACATTGGAATAGTATTCCAGTGGTGTGTGTGTGTGTGTGTGTGTGTGTGTGTGTGTGTGTGTATCACCTCTTTATCCATTCATCTATGAGTGGATACTTGGGTTGCTTCCATATCTTGGCTATTGTGAATAATGCTGCAGTAAACATAGGGGTACATGCATCTCTTTGGATCAGTGTTTTCATTTTCTTTAGGTAAATGCCGAGTAGTGGAATTACTGATCAGATGGTAATTCTAGTTGTAATTTTTTGAGGAACCTCTATATTGTTTCCCCACAGTAGCTGTTCCAGTTTGCATTCCCTCCAACAGTGCATGGAGGTTCCTTTCCCACCCCGCCCCCCCACATCCTCACCAACACTTGTAATTTCTTGTGTTTTTGATTTTAACCATTCTAACAGGTATAAAGTGATATCTCAATATGGTTTTAACTTGCATTTCTCTGATGATTAATGATGTTGAGCATTTTTTATGTGTATGTTGGCCATCTGTAAGTCTTCTTTGGAAAAAGATCTGTTCAGGTTCTCTATTTTTTATTTGGATTATTGGTTTTTTTTGGTATTGAGTTGTGTAAGTTCTTCATGTAGTTTGGATATAAACTTCTTATATGATATATCATTTTTAAATATCTTCTACATCTTGGTAGGTTGCCTTTTTGTTTTCTTGATAGTTTCCTTTACTGTACAAAAGCTTTTTATTTAGGTGCCGTTCCAATAATTTAATTTTGCTTTTGTTTTCCTTGCCAAAGGACATATTTAGAAAAATTGTTTCTATGGCCATTGTCAAAGAAATTACTGCCTATGTTTTCTTTTAGGAGTTTTATGGTTTCAGGTCTCATGTTTAGGTCTGTAATCTATTTTGAGATTATTTTTAGGTATGGTGTAAGAAAATGGTCCAGGTTCATTCTTTTGCATGTAGCTGTGTAGTATTTCCAGCATTGTTTGTTAAAGAGACTGACTTTTCCTATTGTATATTCTTGCCTTCTTTTTCATAGATTAATTGACCTTAAAAGCATGGGTTTATTTATGGATTCTTGATTCACACTGATCTTTGTGTCTACACTTGATCTTAGCCAAAAGGCCGAGAAGCGATTGATCTTTGTGTCTATTTCTGTGCCAGTACCATACTGCTATGATAACTATAGCTTTGTAGTATACTGAAATCTGGGATTGTGATACCTCCAGCTTTGTTCTTTTTTTCCAAGATTGCTTTGGCTATTTGGAGTTTTTTATGGTTCCATACAAATTTTAGGATTATTTTTTCTAGCTCCGTGAAAAATGTTTTTGGTATTTTGATTGGGATTGCATTAAAAGGGTAGATTGCTTTGGGTAGTAGGGACCAATCCATGAACATGGAATACCTTTCCATTTGTTTGTATCATCTTCAATTTGTTTCATTAAAAAAAAAAATTACTGTGATTTTTAAAGATGGGAATAGTAGAGAATAATGATCCAAGAGGAAAAGAGAGGTTCAATACAAGGAAGAGAAGGCATAATTGTTGTAGTGAAGCCCTTGATGGAAGTGGAAGGAAATTACAAAGATAGGCTAATTTATTTAAGAAGGATCCCTTTTCCTCAGAGGCTGGAGAGGAGGACAGATTAGCCATTGGTAAGTTTTACAATAATACATTAAGGAAATTTGGGTGATGTCCTGCCGAATGGCCTCAGTTTTATTTCTGAAGGAGGAGCTATGTTACATACTAAGAGTGAGTGAAAAGATGGTAGGTGTGAGACAGGACATTTTAGATGGGCCACATGTGGATTGGAAAGCGGCATGCAGTAGAATTTCTGGGCGTTGAGGAGTTGCCTGTCCATGTGCCATCACATCAACTAATACTCCTGTGTGATTTTCCTTAGAGGACTCAGTAACTGGATATAGGAAACAGGAAATTTGTCAATTCCCCAAGAGCTGGCGATTTTGCCATTCAAGTTTTGTTTTAAATAGGAGTTTGAAACATGAACAACAGAGTGGCTAAAGTGAAAATTAAGGAAATTAGGTCAAAGAACTTGGATTTAAAGCCAGCAAATGAAATATCAAGGCGTGGTCATCTTCCTGACAATGAGGAGCAGATGTATCACCAGAAAAGGAGTGAGGGAGCTGGGCAGATTGGTAGATAAAGCCTAAGGCCTAAGGGGTAGGAAGGAGGGGAGGATGGGGTAGTGGGAGGGAGAGGGAGTACTTGGACATACCTCTTACTTCAAAGGTGGCAGTTCTGAAAAAAGATAACTCGCTAAGATAGGACTGTGGGAGTAGGTGACAAAGAGGCATGGAATTAGGGTCATCTGAGAATCTGTCCTCTTAGCAAAGAGTTGGAAACATGGCCTCTGGAGTCAGACAATCTGGGTCTGAATCCTGTTCCCTCACATATTAGGTATGTGACCTAGGACAAGTTCCAAGTGTTGGTTACTCATCACTAAAATCAAGATAATAATAGTGGGATTGAATGAGATCATTCTTATAAAGCATTTGCTTAGTCCTTTGTATAACTCAAGTGCTCAATAAACTTCAATAGTAGTAATAATAATAATAATAATTACTATTATTGCTGGTTCCTCATTTAGATCTCAGCTCCTATGTCACCTCCTGAGAGAGAACCCTCTCCAGCCAGGCTGTAAGATATAGGCCTCTTCAAGTAACCACCCATCATTTTGGTATCTAGCATTATCTATTCTTGTAATCTAGTTGTTAGTGTGAATAGCTCCCCAATTTAGATTAAGCCAGGTCTTATTAACCATTCAGTAAACTATGTGCTAACACATAGGAAGGGTACCCAGTCTCCGAAGCGTTGGTTGGGGAAAAAAAAAAAAAAAAAAAAATACTAGTACCTCTCTCTGCTGATGGAGAAATCACATGAATACTGCTTGTTAATAAAGTTGATTTCTAGCTTCATGGTAAAACTTTTAGATAAGGGCAAAGGGTAAACAGCCAGCATCATGGT
The DNA here is from genome assembly GCF_046562875.1 of Panthera onca. Taxonomy (NCBI): domain Eukaryota; kingdom Metazoa; phylum Chordata; class Mammalia; order Carnivora; family Felidae; genus Panthera; species Panthera onca. The sequence goes on along the minus strand of NC_138344.1, from coordinate 124,479,020 downwards.
TTTCTGATTTTATTTTACAATTTTCCACACAAACTTGTGCATAGTTCTCAATTTACTGTTTTGGTTGGGTAGATAAAGGAATGACTCCTCTCTTCCAGACTGCACTGAATTTAGCAAACTGAGCAAATGCAAACCTGTTGCTCAGAAAATGAAGCTTATTTTAAGGCATTATTTTTATTTTTTTGCCAGAATGTCAAACCATGACTTTAATCATGAGAGAAATTGTATTTAACTATTTGAGCCACAGTTCAAATATAATGGAATCTGGAACTGAACATTATACTGTTAGAGTCAGAGGAAGCTGGTAACTATTTCCAGTCTTCATTTGTAGGCACCTTACAACAATGTAGATGATATTTATTGTTTGTCCTAGTGTCATCTTAGTCCCCTGGACACATGGTCTTTTCAGGTTATCATTGTCACCCCCAGTATTTAGAAAGTAAGGCTCAGGAGGAGCAGCTTATGGGATACATTATTTCTGAATTTGTCACTCCTTTCCAAAGCTTTATAAGATTGAAGATGGAAACATTCTTTTCTTTGTATAAAATGTTATATAAAAGCAGTGCCTTCTCATTTTTGAAGTTAAAAATAGATCTTCACCAATTCTTCTCAAATTAAAAATAGGTATGAATCATGATGATTTAGTGCAATTTCCAAATGTATGGTTGACCACTTCTGCTTTAGGGAAACTAGATTTTAAGAGTCCAGGTTTGCTTTTCTTGATTATTACGTATTCCAAGTAAATTTAAGTTTGTTTAAATATCTGTCCCACAGTGATTCATATAAGCTTGAGATAAGTTCAGCAACTTGTAATGTTAGACTTAGCTGGAAATAATCTATCTATAAACACTTTGAGAGCCTTTTAAATAGACTTTCAAGTATAGCATTATCTATACTGATGTTTCTATCATCAATGCACATTTTTATTATAGATTTTTATTTTATTGTAACATTTTATGTGCTGCCAGAAAGTGAAATATTATGTATGATTGCTATGATAGTCTGACAATTGTAAACTATTGATCTTTTTTCCAGTTGGACAAAGCAAGAGATTTTACAAAAGTAATGCACATTGTTTTTCTCATCAACAAGGCCTTCTATCTCAGTGACAGTCAATTGGAAAATACATATCTTCCCTTTTTGGATAATGAAATAGTGTAAAAAAGGAAACTATTCCTATAAAAAATTATTCCCAACTAATGTTCTTATAAAATACACAGAAGGGGACTCATATTTTCTAGACTGATTACTAATGAAATTTAATACAGATGATTCCCACTTCAGTGACATTAGAGAGTCTTGTTTGATGATATGTTATGCATCCAATTTTGACAAGAACATGTTCCTAATATTTCACATGCTTTATTCCCAGAATTTAACACGTGAATTGGAGAACAGGGAAAAGCAGCAACTACAGATGTTGGATCAACTTAAGGAGATCCAGAATCACTTTGAGACTTGTGAGGCCAAACATAAGTGCGCTGACCTTCAGATCTCAGAGCTGACTCACCATGCTGAGGATGCCACCAAACAGGCCGAGCAGTACCTTCTCGAGTTCCAGCAGTCAGAGGCCCTGAGACAGGCAGCGGAGAAGAGGAGAGAAGAGCTGAAGACGAAAGCTCAGGAGTCCATTAGACAGTGGAAGCTTAAGCATAAGAAAATAGAGCGAGCACTGGAGAAGCAGTCTGAAACTCTCGAGCAACTGACAGACAAGAATAATCAGGTATAAAAGCCAAATTCCTAATGGGTGATTTTTGCTGTGACCAGCCATTCATTCATCCATCCTTTGAACAAACACTTGAATGCCATGCTGTTCATATAGTCTATCAAGATGTCCTTGATAGAGAGTCTTTATGTCTTGGCTATTTCAAGGTAAAAAGGAACTTAGTTTTTTAACTTCTTAAAGCCTTTTTCATAGTTTAACATTCTGTAGATTTTTAGAGTTTGGCCCTTAAAAGAGATCCACCTCCTCCCCCATCTCCCAGTTTAGCTTTTAGTTCCCTAAGTTGAAATTGTTCTTTAATATTCAAATGGAAAAAGAGTAGTGAAATCTTCCATAACATCACTTGACTTTCTCCCCCAGTGCATGAATTTTAGAATCTCATCTTGTTATGTATTTCAATTTAAGTATTAGTTGGAAAGAGACATTTAAAGATGTGGTAGTTACTACTGGACCATTTTTTTGGCAGTAACTACAATGGGTTTAGTTAAATGAGTGCTGTGCACAGTCTCACTGAGTAGTGTTATCAGGTCGCAAGCCTCTTTAAAACTCGGCTTTTGTGCCTTTTTGATAGCAACAAAAAGCATTTCCCTGATCCATGTGTGCATTTCGAATCATCTTTTCTCTTGTATAATCAGTTAGTTTAAATGGATTTTATGCTCCTATGTTGATTCTCAACTCTATATTTGGGTTGAATTAAACCAAGATGTTTATAATATGATCAGGAAAGTCAGGGTTGACTTTTATCCATGTGTATTCTTGGTTTATCATTTTTCCTTTGTCATTTGTCACTTGTCAAGAATTCTGAACATTCCAGAAGAATAATCATTTGGATAAGTTGACTTTGTTTCAAAAGAAAACAAACTGTGGGGCAATTATATTTATAAAATCAATTGTCAGCCCTTAAGAGTGACAGATGCTTATTTCAGATGAGCTGGCATGGAGAAGATGCTTTACCATTTAGATACAAATGTCTCAGATATAAGATGGAGGAAGTGATCACCTTGGGCTCACTCTGGAGGGCTTTTCAATTTAACCCATCTGACACATACTGGGTGACTGGATGCCCTGAGGTAAAGCAGTTCTAAAGCTTTCAGACTTGAATCTGAACTGATTTGATCCCAGGAAATTGCTCTACCTTGATTATTCTGTTGTCAGTCTGGCCTGGTAACTGGTTCAGTGAGCATGACTGTAGGGGAGGCAGCTAGAAAGAAGGGGGGGTGGTGAGAGGGGTAGACTGATTGAGAAGTGTCTGGGGACTTTACTTAATTAGAGGAAATTTAGAAGAGTCCATGTCATCAGATGGTATCCTAATCCACAATGCAGAGTTTTCTAGATGGAATTTTTTAGAATATTCACAATTGTTAAACAGTTATTTCCCAGAATGCTCCTGATATAATTATTTTTATCACTTAGCATTGCTAATGATAAGCAAAGAAGTAGTTTTAAAGTGATTGCCACAGTTAGGGTAGTATCACAATTATCACAGCAGGCTTTGTAATTTTCACTTTAAAAGCCTTAAAAATTAATGCAGCATGTTGGAGTTAGAGCAATGGTTAATCAAAGAAGAAAGGGTAACATATTTCACTGCAAATTCAAGTGTCCGGTAAATCCATGATGTGGAAATACACTGTAAATAATTTCAGAAAAAAAGCATGTATATTTTTATGTCTTAGTGAATAATACCCCTAAGGAGTATTTAATACTTAATAAAATCACAAAGCCACCCTAAGGCATTAGTTATACAGCCTATTCCTTTTTTGTTTTGTTTTGTTTTCTTTTTTGGATTATTTTCAAAAAGTGACTCCAGGGTATATTTGGAAGTATGTATTAAAATAAAAATAATACTAATTTACAAATAAAACACATTATGTTTTACAGAATAAATTAATTGCTTACTAGGTAACTTTGTTAAGCCATTTTCCATGCTTAAATGATGCAATTTTTTGTGTTTTCTAAATACTTCTGTGTCTACTTCTCTCTTTTTCCAGCATAATTTATTTTATGCTTTAAGATTTGCCACTTAAAAATGTAGTAGAAAGCTAAAGGGTTTTATTCTCCTAAAAATTGCACTGATTTCTTTTTTTCTTTTTTACATTTTTGGAATTTTGGTAAGATTATCAGATACATATTCTGTTATAGAACTACTTCATTATTGAATGATATGAAATACCAAACAAAAAGCAAAGCATTGCAGAAAAAAAAAAAAAACCCAGGGAGATCAGATTGTATACTTTCCTTGAAAGAAAATGGCATGGATGTTGACATTAGGGAATCATGATGTTCTTTAAGAATATGTAGATGAACACATATTGGAAGACCTAAAATTCTGTAGATACAAATAAACTAATCATTAGTTGTGATTCTTGTGTCTTTATATTTTTTATTTTTTATGCATTTTGTCATCTTTTTTAAAGTGTTGTTTGAAGTTATTGGTTCTTGTATGTGCTTTGAAAATGATAAAGGAAAAAAATGTTGAACTTGGATTCTGATCATAATGTATGCTTTTCTGAATATTTCCAAATTTATATAACTTTTTAGGTTGTTTGTTTTTCTTGCTGAGTTGGCAGAATAATTGGTTTGGCCCTGAATATTGAGCTTTTTACTTGATAATATTTGACTTCAAGAATCTTAAATTGCCATCTTTTCCTTTTGTGTATTGCCTTCATGCTGAGGAGAAAAAGAGTGTATGTAATATATACTGTCTTTTAAAAGCTGAGTTTTTTAATTTAAAGGTTGAAAAGTAAGAAGGATCAGTGATAAAGTACATTTTAAATATGTACCATTTCTATCACATGCAATTTTAGAAAGGCTCATGTACTGATATATTAGAATAATCCAGCAGTCTGTCTGCATGTACCCTCAAATGCAGAAAAATAACTTTTTTTTTCTTTCAAAAATTTCTGTCTACCTTTTAGTTAATTCAAACAAATAAACAGACACAACTTGCATGTACTTTGTGGTCAGGCTTTTGAGGAGTTGGTTCCTGTTCTTATTAAGGTTTTAGACAGTATCATTCTTCTGGCTTCACACAGCCATTTTCAGTCCTTCTTTCACAATCTTCTCTTATAGCTTTTCATCTTTGGAAGCAGGGTTTGTTTGGTTAGAACATTCTCTTCTCATTGATCCTGACTGCTGCTTATTTTCCATTATGCCTCCACATTTCTCAAAGATTTTTACACCTGGCTTCCCCTCAACCTGTTTCATTACATGCAAGTCTTATCATCTTTGATGATTCCGAAGTTCAAGTTGGCAACCCATTGAACTCTGTGTCCTTAAGCTTCACTAATTTCCCATTTTACAGTGACCTTCAAGTTGCTCAGCAGCTAATTTCTGTGGGTAAAATTTGTCCTCATCTGTAATTCTCTATGTTCATATCTTCAGTTCCAAAATTTCAATCTCTGATCTTACACATTTCTTTTATTCCCTTTTCTTTTTTTAACCATTAACATCTGATTTTGATTTTCCACATTCCTCTGGTTGACCAGCCATTTCCTGGAATCTATTTTTTCCTGTCAACTGGACTTCGTGAAAAGCTCCTCTGATGACATGCACATCATCATCTTCAGTTTCTTCTTCCACCTTACGTGTCTTACTGATCGTCAATCTGGAATCAAACCAACTCTTTACTTTTTCCATTTCCACTCCTGAATAGTACCAGCACAATTTACGTAGAAATATCAGTTGGCTCCTATAGTGGTCTTGATTATCCCCATCTCCCCCTGCCCCAGTCCGTTTCGTTCAAAAAGTAATGCAGGCCAGTTACCAAGCACACAGCCCTGTTCCAATCAATGAAGAATGAGTTATGAAATCTGTTGGGGGAGCTTCCGGTAAACTCACTCCTGAAGAAGCTACCTAAGAGACATTTTCTCCTTCTCTGGTTTTGTTGTATTTGGCTGTGATACCTGCAGTGGCTGAAGCTGGCTGTCTTGCAATGGTCCTGAGAATGAAGTCTCACACACAGGGAGGTATTGCCAAGAGAAGTTCAGAGAGGTGGACCTGAACTTTGGCACCGTGTCTAGAGCCGTTCTGCATGGAATGATATTAAATTGCCTTGTAGTTTAAGTCAACCTGAACTGGAGTGTTTCTGTACCGTCAGCTGAAGATAGTCAAGCTGATATGAGACATCAATTCTGGGAGCCAGGAGCTTTAAGTAAAAGAGCCTAAAATGTAAGATTGACTAAGTGGGGAATAAAGTGGGGACCGGAGGAGCCTACCTTTCTAAATGGAAAGTTGGCAAATTGTGCTATTGGAAGTAGTTAGTTGAACCATTGGAAATCATATGTTGGGTTAGTGATGTTGTGCCTCAGAGTGGGGTATTAAATGACCAGAATGAAAACTTGAGGACGTTGGCGTGTGCTGTGAACGTACTGCAGCCTTCAGAAGAGGCACACAAGAGAAAGACAAGTGTAGGTTGAAGCCTGCCTGTCTATATAAGCAGAGAAAAATAAATAATAAAAGCAGAGAGCAAGATGTTTTGGGGGTAGAGAGATTGAAAATCTGCAATTTATAATCCAAATATACAGAGTCTGTAATTTGGAGTTTTTTTAGCATTGGAATAGCCAAATGATCTATGCATGCTGAAGTTAGCCCAAGCAAGAGAGGGAGGTAGGAAACTTAGAAATAAAAATGGGATAAAAAAACAAGCCTGATTTCTCAGGCCCCTTTCAAGTGCTTCTCCTTAAGCATTCCTGGCCTGACAAAGGGGATCCAAGTCCATTGTTTTGAATCCCCTCAAGATAAAGCTTATTCAACTGAGGGCCCCTGGGAATGTCCAGGATATTGAGGTAGCAGTCGAGACACGGTCATTTTCAGACTCAGAGACCATGTCTAGACAAAAACTTGGGCTGTGGCTACCAGCCAAGCAATTAACAAAAAGAAAATAGAACTTACTTAGTTTTTAGTAACTATATTGGCAAAGAAATTAAAAATTTGACCAATATAGTCTGTGACTGTCCACTCTAAGGCTGCCACCCATTGTCATGTGATGTGCTGCTTGGAACACTGAAGCAGAGGGCAAAACCTGGAGAACTGTAGAGAGGCAGAGCCTGAGTTTTGAAGGGCTCTTCTTGAACTGTTCCATCTGTGGTGTTCCTGTTATGTGAGAAAAATAAATACCTTTGCTGTTTAAACCAACTTCAGGAAGACATTATAGTCTTTTGTGTTCCAAGATGTTTTACCTGCTAAAGCTTTGTCTTGAAAATATAATTTTCATTGTTAGAGCTGCATGGAAGTCTCTTAACTTCTGGCCAGGGGCGTCTGTTATGTGTTCCACACATTAATCACTGTCTTGAAGCCACGTCTCCTTGTTCTCAGGCCCGTCCTGCATGTCCTTATAGCCAAGACTTGATTCTGTCCATTTCTGTCTTCTCTAGTATGGTAAGCAGAGTGACCTCCCAGAAATGAGTTACCCTAATTTTTGGACACTGTGAACATGATGAGCTGTCACTCTCATGATTATGTTATATGGCTCAGTTGACCTGAAGATAAGGAGATTATCCAGATGGGCCTAATCTAATCACAAGAGTCCTTAAGAGCATAGACATTTTTCTGGCTGTTGAGAGGAGGGAAGTCCAAGGCTTTGAAACAAGAGAAAGATTCATTGTGGTGTCACTGGCTGCAGTCTGAGGAGTCCATGAGCCAAGGAGTGTGGGTGGCCTTAGAAGCTCAGAGCAACCCCTGGCCCAAAGCTAGCCAGAAAACTGGGACCAGAGTGGTGAGAGCATGGAACTAAATTATTCCAACAACATGGATGAACCTGAAAGTGGAGTCTCCCCCCAAAGCCTCCAAGTAAGAGCCCAGGCCAGCTGACACCTTGATTTTAGCCTTAGGAAACCCTGGGCACAATACCTCTCCTGGCCTTAGGATCTATGGAAACAGAGAGATAATAAATGGGTATTGTTTTAAGCTACTGAGTTTGTTGGAATTTGTTACACTGAAATAGAAAAATAATACATCTACCCTTAGACCCTATAGTTCTAGCCATTTTTCCTGCCTTTCAAGGTGAATTCTTTCCTCTGTGGACCTGAGTCTTGTCAATCCAGGGACCTTGCTTTTTCAATTATACCTCTTCTTCACAGAGTTGATCACTGTCTTGAACAAATACCTCCTTGAGATCCTGGCTTCTCCTTGAGCTTGAATCTTCTGTCCAACCAAACTCTTTTCTACTAGTCTTCATCCCAACCCTATGATATAGGTGTTATTGTTATCTTTATAAAGATAAATAATTTCCTTAAGGCCCAAGAATGACTTATGGCTGGACTGAGAATCATATTCAGTTCTTTCTGGTCACAGCCCAATTGCATAACCACCTCCTTTCATTATTTCTCATGCTAGCTTCATTCTGTTTCTCCTTTGCTAAAACTGACAAGGATTTGAGGAAACTATTTTTTTGGAGTGATTGCCTTATTGCAGTTTATCATGAATTGTTTCATACTGAAGTATAAAACATAAAGTGTAAAACTTCCTTGTAAGTATTTGTGTCTTTAGTCATTATTTCTAATTCTGAAATGAGAATCTTAATTTTCTTTTTTCTGTCATCAAGCTGTGACATGTGCCCATAAGCAGGGACAGAGATTGTTCTCAGTGCCAGTGTTGGGGGTTGATGGGGAGAAATGATTTCAGCTTCCTTAGCTGCTGGCTGGCGCAGGGTGATGGACATCCGGTCCCTTGACTTTTCTCTTGAGTCCCTTCCCAACCTCTCCTAATCCTAATCTTAATCTTAATCTTATTTCTGTCTTTTTGGGACTTCAAGACTCCCAGTTACATACTGGTGTATTTCTTGTCACTAACTTTCTTTATTAATGACGGTTGATGTCTTTCTTAGATTGTATCTTCATATATCTTCCATATATTATCTTCCATATGTTTTTTGAGGTTTCTCCTTTTTAAAAGTGTGCTATTGAAAAAAAAAACTGTGCAATTAAAATGCAGAGAATTGTTATTTTAATTAACATTATATTATTTCAACCTCTGGTAAATTATAATAGGAGTCTTTTTTCCCCCCATTCTTTTGCTGAATCTTATCCTACATTTAAATACTTATAATCAAGGACTGACCTGTGTTGGTGATGAGAATCTGAAACATATATTTCAATGTGGCACTACTTCAGGGTAATTGTATTTTTCTAGCCTGAAAATTATTTTTCATTAAAAAAATGGAAAAATACAAAATTTTATTTTATGAATTTTTCTTCTCTGTGTGTATTAAACTTTATTTTCTGACAGTCCCTATGATGACCTTTACAGTGAATTTTTTTTTTTTTTTTACCTGATAGATTCTAAAAGAAAAGGATGAATTGAAAAGCCAGCTTTATGCAGCGTTACAACAGATAGAGAATCTTCGAAAGGAATTGAATGACGTCTTAACCAAGCGGGCCCTTCAAGAGGAGGAACTTCACTGTAAGGAGCAGAAACTAAGTGATATTAAGGCTCATCAAGCTGACCTTGAACTAGAAGTCAAGGATTCCCTGGACACTATCCATAGGCTGGAAAGTGAATTGAAGAAGCAGAGTAAGATTCAAAGCCAGGTGAAAGTTGAGAAAGCTCACCTGGAAGAAGAAATCGCAGCGCTAAAAAAGGGCCAGGCCAAGGACAAAGCTCAACTTCTCGAGATGCAAGAGGCTGTCAAGGACTTGAGTGCCATCCGGGCCGATCTCGCTAATAAACTGGCTGAGGAACAGAAAGCCAGGAAAGAGGTGCTTAAGACCCTTGCTGACCTCAAGACACAGGTGAAATCTAGAGATGAAGAAACAGCTACAATCGTTACACAGTTAAAGCTAGAACGAGATGTTCACCAGAGGGAGCTGGAAGATCTCACATCATCATTGCAGAGTGTGAAAACTAAACACGAGCAGAACATCCAGGAGCTGATGAAGCACTTCAAGAAGGAAAAGAGTGAGGCTGAGAATCATATTAGGACACTGAAGGTACCTGTGCTGAATTATCCTGATGATACTGAAGGAATTTTTCTGGTGGCTCATGAAGTTAATAAAGCGTAAACTTTTAGAGATCATTTTGTATTCCTAAGCACTGAAGGGAAGATAAAACTAACAGTAAAGAGGCTTATTCTTGCCTGTTCGGCCGGGTTGAAATGAGTTATAGCAGCCACCTGGGAGCACCTATTTCAGAGCACTGAAACCCTTTAAAAAGAACGTTTAGCTATTTTGGGAGTTCAGGAAAGGCAGAGGTGGCAGTAAGTCGTGGACCTGAAACGTGCCCTCATTCAACATTTGTGACCTCCCCAAAATATAAAAGGCAAAGACTTGTCAAGGCCATAGAAGCTATAACCACAGTCCTTATTGGCATGGTAACTAAAGTGGATCCGCTTATGAGCTGTGTAAACCCAAGGCTTTTGAGATTTACCCCTTCTTTTCCAAATCAAAGTTGCCTGGATAAATGCTTAATTGAGATCCGGCATTTGGGGAAATGTTTCTAGGGTCTAATGGTATCAGCATTATCCCCACGCAGGGGAGTTATTTCATAACATGATTGTCAGGAGTGTGATAAATCTATCCCTCCTTCCTGCTTTAGTTTTTTTCCATAGTACTTATCATATGATATAGATTCCATATTATTGATTTTTTATTCTCCCTTTATTAGAATGAAAAGTCCATGAGGACTGAGATTTGAGTCTATTTTGTTTACAGCCATATCTTCAGTGCCTAGAACAGTTCCTGGAGCATTGTAGATATCTGTTGAATAGGTAAATAAACAGATAAGTCTTCAAAGGTTAATTATAAGTTTTTCAAAATTCCTTGAAATAGAACTACCATAATAATGCTTATGACGAAAGATGAAATTATATTGAACTATCTGACATTTGTCAAATGCTTTCAGCTATTTTATGAATTCTTCCCCAATTCCATATAGCCTACTGGCTGTAGTGGATTTGGGGTTATTAATTGGGGTGAGCAGAGCAGAATGGAGGCTGGAAGAATAGGTAAGAGGGCTTTACTATATTTCATTGAACCTAAGACACCATCAGTTGTCAGATGCATCATTATATCTACTAAGAAAAAAAAATACATGATATACTATCAGCTGCAAGACAACATCCCAAGACAGAGATGGTAAAATGTGAGAAAATATGTCTTAATATTGATGAAGTATGGCATAATAGTCTGTCAGAGTTGATGAGGACATAAAAGTAGAATCAGAGTTATGGAGAAGAGCTAATCTTAAAGAAAATAAAATATGTGTCATATGTTGATTGATTGGCTCTTGACAATAATAATAATACCAGCAGACTTTTGTTTGTTTGTTTGTTTTACTACTCAGTTTGTGCTAGTCATTGTAAGAAACTTACATGGGTTAACCATTTAATACTCATGTCATCCCTGCAGATTGTTTGGTATTTTTTTCTCTAATGAGGAAATTAAAACATAGGAAGTTAATAGCTCAGTGTGTTACATTTGGAGACTAGTGGCGACCGGGTTTGAACTTAGGTAGTCAAGTGCCTATGTTCTCAACTACACTGCTATACTGGAAAAGGTTTAGAATTGATGATGACTAGGTATAGACTTGGGTGACTAGGTGGATAATGAAGCTGTTTGTCAAGGTAGATAACACAGAACAGATTTGGAGAGAACAGTGACAAATCCAGTTTTTTAGCATGTTGAGTTTAGGTGGAAAGGACCTGAAGCCTAACCATGAAAGTCTAGGTAGAACAGTTTTCAGTGCATAATGGGTTAGACATTAAGGAGGAAATTGGGATTAAAGTTAAATATTTGGGATCCAGTAACCCATTGGTGGTAGTTGAAATCATGGGATTTGGATGAGATCGTGTAGGGAGAAGAGAATTAAACTCTAGAACACCAATCTGTAAGGGAAGTACTAAGAAAGAGGTTCTAGCAAATAAGAATAAAGGATTATATGAGAGACAGGAGGGAACCAGAAGAGAATGGTATCTTGGAAACCTAATTGTATAACAGGTTATTTTAGTTTCTGTTCTATGGAAAGTGTAAAGCATTCAAACAAAGGGTTTTAATATAGATGTTTTTTTGCACCCATGCTGTTGATTGCTAAATGTAATAGTCTGATCATGATGCTGAATAAATGTGTCTTAAAAAAAAAAAAAAAAAAAAAGGAAACCTAGGCAGGGCATTTCAGGAAAGGTATAGTCAAGAGTGTCCAATGTGGCGGACAGGTTAAAAAGAAGAACTAAAAACATATTCCATTTGTCAGAGATTGGTGGAGAAGGTTGCTGAGGAATTGTGAGGGGGTTGGATCAAAACAGAGTGCATAGTATTCAACAGGAGACTGGGTGGTTTTCCCCATCCTTTCTTTAGGAAGTGCTTTGTGTTCATGTGTGGTGAGATGACAGTAAAGCTGTAAGAAATTACCTTTATGTAAAGAATATGTAATTTAGAAATATGCTGTAGATATTCTGAAATTTTTAGGCATTTTTTAAATTCGAAAAACAGATATAGGAGGGGTGTTTTAACCACTCTTTAATGTAGTACAAAAGCAGCATAAGAGCTTAAAAAGAGAACCAGAGATTGTGAAAGCCCAGCACTTTTTATTTTTATTTTATTTTATTTTATTTTATTATTATTTTTTTAATGTTTACTTATTTTGAGAGTGAGAGAAAGAGAGACAGAAAATCCCAAGCAGGCTCTGGGCTGTTAGCACAGGGCCCCACACAGGGCTAGGTGCCAGGAACCATGAGATCATGACCTGAGCCCAAATCAAGAGTTCTGCACTTAACAAACTGAGCCCCCCAGGCGCCCCCCAGCACTTTCATTTTAAAGTTAATGAGTTGCCTATCAGGAACAACCCTTGCCTCCTGCTATTTCATTTACATAATTCTATACTTTTTACTTATTTATGTTAATTAAAAGGAGTTAATAATGGTCATCATAGGTGATTTAGCATACTGAATTATGTACAGGAGGACTTTGGACAAGTAGCTCTATAAATGTTATATTTCTTTGGCTTTTGGCTTCACCTTTATTAGTTTTCTGAGTCTAACAAATGCCTATACATTACCCATATTTTTTCTCACAATATATATTTTCCCCATCTAGAACTACTCTTATGCTTTTTTAAAATTTAAATGTAAAATATTTTAATGAAATACTCTATTTACTATTAATATTTGAAGGATATTGTGTTATCACCTCATTATGATTTCAACAAAAATTTTGGTAGAGCCTTTTTATGGAATCAAAAGACCAAGGATTTGAACTCTTTTGCTACTTGCTGGCTTTTTGACCTCAGTCAAGTTACTTAACCTTTTTGCACCTCATCAATAAAATGGGACTAGTAATGTCTTTATCACAGGGTTTTTGTGGTATTACTTTGTAAACCTTAGAGTGAGGTGTAAATGTAATAATAAAACCGCAACAAGAAGTACGTTCTTAGTCAAATTTAGGCATTAGCGTGCTGGTAAATATTTCAAAATAGGCTCTCAGGGAGTACAGGGGGAAACACTGATTTACAGGATTTGTCGGGTTTAGTGTTATATAAATACATCATTTGATTTCAGACTGTGAAAGAAGATATCACCGAAGAGGGAGAGTGTCGCGAAGAGATGGGCACAGCTGGTTCTTAAGGCTCCCTGAGCCAGCTCCAGCTTGCCGTTGGCTTTAGGGGGAACCTTGTATACCTAAGAGTTTCACTGATCATAAAGAAAAGGCAGAGCGTTCTCTTGAAACCTAAAATCATAATTGAGCAATTTTCCTGATGAGAAACTTTATTTTGTAGTTTTATTTTTGGGTTGTGAAAACAGGATTCCTCATTAAAAATCAATTCTTTTGTTAATTTAAAATGGCATCTAGTCTTAGGTGAATTTTGTGAGGTGAATATACTATAGATTTTGTCGAAAGCTGACAAAACTTCCTTTCAGGACATTGATTCCAATGATCTAATTCCTACATCCCTGATTACACATGTATAATACACTTGTAAAAAGAAAAGAAACATATATTTTAGGAGTTAATATATTTTAAGCAGATCATAGGTAGTTGCTTACAGCCTGTTGGTAACTGGTAGGTATGACCAGTTAACAATGACAAGTGTATGCAGCTGGTTTTTTTAAAAATGACAAATTTACCTTTTTAAAGGCAGTGCAGCAGAGTAGTTGAAAGCATGGACATTAGAGAGAACTCTTGGGTTCACATCCTGGCTCTGCAGTTACTCATTACATATCCTGGGCCAAGTTATGAGTGTCTCTGGGCATCAGCTTCAAAAAAGGAGGCAGTAAAAGTAGTACCTCCCTGGTCGGGTTCCTGTGAGGACCAAATGAGGGAAAACTATGCAGAGAGGTCTGAGAGTAGTGCAGTGCCTGACGTATAGCAAGTGTGTACGTTGTTGTTATTTTTAAATTCATTTAAAATGTTAAATGTTTATTTAAAATAACACTTAAAATGGTATCTTAAGTTTCACGTGCCTGACAAATCTTTATTGAATCCCATACATGGAATAGATTATTTCTCACTTTTTCTGAAACTTGATTCTGGCTTATTCCAAAAAAAAAAAAAAAAAAAAAAAGAGCAAATACCAGGTACTTTCTTATGCTGTTGGTACTGAAACAATCACTGGCAAACTCCTTTTCACATTAAATTATTTGTAGTTGCTTGGCTGCCATGATTCATAATCCTTTTAGCCTCAAGGGTGGTTCGGTAATTTTGTGGTACTGAAAATACATAATTCTTTCACAAAACCCAGGATCGTAGATGAAGAAACTGATCAGTCAGTACTGTGTCTTAGTATTTCCTTTTGGGGCGCTTCTGTCATAAGCCCTCAGCAGAGTTGGTGTCCCCTCCCTGGGCTGTCACAGTATCTGCTTCTGCCTTTATTAACACTCCTCATTCGTTGTTGTGGAACGGATAGCTGCATCTGATGCCTCTACTCTTCATATTCGTTATCTCCGCACCTAGTGTGGTACCTTTCACTGAGGAAGTGCTCTGCGAGCGCTGAGGAGTGATTGAATAAACGCAAAGGGCATTTCCTTTGTGTGTATGTTTCTGGACAGCTGCGTAGAGCAAAATCTTGAAGTTTTTGCCCACTGATCAAATGTGTACTTTTTTGGTGTACAATTTGCCTGTGGCCAGTGGACTTTCTCTTTTCTTCTCTTTTTCTCAGGCAGAAAGCATAGAAGATAAGAATACGGCTAAAGTCCATCGTTGTCAGCTAGAGAAGTTGAAATCTCAGTGTGACAGGCTGACAGAGGAATTAACCCAGAATGAACAGGAGAACAAAAAACTGAAGCTAAAATATCAGAGTTTGAAGGACCAGCTAGAAGAAAAGGTAAAAATATGAACGAATGCTCATTTTAAAGACGAATTCAAATTTCTTCTAGGATTTCTTCTTAGGATACGTTTTATGTATTAATAAATGCTAATTGTAGTCTTTCATAGGTAAATTGTATTGGTGCCAGAATAAAATGTTAGTTTATTAAAATGATGGATTTTTATTCTTTGAACCAACTGTTAACATTCTACTACATTAGATGTTTAAGTTTCTTCTGGGTCTTGAAATAGTTTAGAGGCAAGGTAGCAAAGAAAGGAATTCTGGTTTATTGAGGACGTGCTATACGTCAGGCATTTATGCTAGTTTATTTACATATGTGTCCTTATTCAGTTCTCACAACTCTGGGTTGGATTTTATTGATCCCTTTTAACCTATGAGGAAACTGAGGCTCAAAATAAAACCTGTAATAGTTAAGTGCACGCTATATGATAGGCACTTTTAATGCTCATGGTAATTTTGTGAAATAGATACTATTATGCTCATTTTTGCACTTGTAGAGATGGAATCTTAAGAAGGTTGGTAACCTTGGAACATCCCTAGCAGGCTTACCACTTTCCTTTCAGTGGATGTGTGTGAATTTATTTTGAGTATCTGCTGTACACAGGAATTGGGTAGAATATGAGGGACTTTTAGAGAGTCACTACTTTTGTGGCAAAAGTCAACTAAATATAGAAGACAGAATATTTTTCTTCTACCTGCTTCCAAAAAGGATTTGCAATTGAGTGTGATAGAAGTCAAATGTAAATAAAGATGACCATTGAAATACTGATAGTAGAAGACAGCATAAACTGGGCCAAATGAATCCTGTACTTGATAAGGGTTACTAGCATCTGTGAGGAAGGTGCTACCATTGGGTAGGATATCATAAAATGCTTCATAAACCTTCCTTAACGCTTTACTGATCTTTTCCTCTTTTTTGTATTTTGCAAAATTCCTATATTTTGTACACACACACACACACACACACACAGTTTTGTTTTTTTTTTTTTACCTTTCTAGTAATTCTTAAAATCAAGGAAATAAGATAGAAGTTAGGTGTTTATGATTAAATGTGCTAAATTAAGTTGCTGAATTTAAGCCTACAATCTTGACAACTGCTGCAATTTAGTTCTTATGTCATGTTTTGGTTTTAGTGTGTCCAGTGTTCACACATATTTACTGTATCTCTTGCCAGGGTGTAGTTGCTGTGGAGATAATGCAAAACATTCCAACTTTTCTGTAATTAAAATTCTAGTCAGAAGATTGTGTTAACATGTTTTATATTTACCTATTTACATTTAAGAAATAGTGGTTCAAATTTCATATATTGGAATGTAAAGTTTATCTTGTTCTGCTTAAATATTTCTTCACTGATTCTGTTCATGATGTTCTAGATATATATGTTCTCAGGCATTCAGATAAATGGAGCATTTACCTTAGGACAGAGTTTCAAGAATTATTGACTGTATTCCATTGCTATGTATTGAGCATCTAGTATGTGGCAGGCCTTGTGCCGGGTGGTGAGGGTTGGATGTAGATAAGACACAGGTCTGCAACTGAATGCTTATGACTGGATTGTGAAAAACTAAATCCCTTTCAGTTGTTAAAACTGTATTGTTGAGTCTTGACATTGGGTACTAATGCAGAGAAAAGATATCTCCTGAGTCTAAACTGGAGAATGATCTTAAAGATACAATAGTCTTAAACACACCTATATATTTATATATATATATATATATATATATATATATATATATATATATATATATATACACACACACACACACCTTATATGCTTGCTTTTCTTTAATAAACTTTTTGTGTGTGTGATTATATACTTTTGGTTGACTTAGCTGTTTATGTTGACTCATGCCTTAGTATATGGCTACATATGAATCAAAATTTTGTTGGGTCAGGGTCTGGGTGGCTCAGTTATTTTGAGTGTCTGATTCTTGTTTTCAGCTCAGGTCATGGTCTTACAGTGAGTTTGAGTCCCCCATTGGGCTCTGCACTGACAGTGTGGAGCTTGCTTGGGATTCTCTCTCTCTCCATCCCCACCTCCTCTCTCTTTCTGTCTCTCTGCACCCCCACCTCAAAATAAATATTTTTTTGTTGCGTTAAGCCATCTATAAATAGGTCTGAGAGGTGATAATAGTATTAGTGGCTATGGGCAGAACGTTGAGTGTCAATCATTTTCTAGCCGTATGTCTTTGGGCAAGTTGCTTAAAACTCAAAGCCTGTTTTATCATCTTTGAAAAGATGATAGAATTAAATGTGAAAGTAATTCTATTATAGAATTAAATGTGAAAATGTATATAAAGTGCTTGGCAGAGTAACTGATATCTAATAAGCTATTAGTAGTGTCAATTAGTAGATGCCATTATTTTGTTATTGTTGTGTTTCCAGATATTGCTGGTTAGTGGTTCAACCAAACAGTCAACCAATCAGCGAGTATTGACTGCCTGTGTTTAGTCTAATAATGTGTTAGGCAGTGAGGGGCCAGGGAACTGGGAATAAAAATTATTGCACAGCTATGCAGATTGGAAGTTGAGAACGAGACTGCGTTGAGTCACTTGAGACAGATGGCCCCCAAAAGGAGGCTCCCTTGTGAAAAGACCTGGCAGTTCTATCAGCAAGTGATATTGAAGGCACGTGTGTTAAGCAAACCAAACAGGTGGGAGGTATTATAATATGTTTTCTATTGGAGGACAGGAATCAAATCTTGATTGTTTTTCCATCTCCAAGATCAGGCATAGAGCCAGGTACACAGTAGATAATTTATAAGTAAATTGTGGGTAAAGAGGTGTGTGTGTATACACACATACATGCTTATACATGTATGTAACAGATAAAAAATATGGATAACCTATGGGTATGTGTGTGTGTGTGTGTGTGTGTGTGTGTGTGTTGTGGCCAGACTGCAGAAGATAAAAACAAGAAAAGATGAAAATACATTTTCAGTGGGGAAAAAAAAAAAAGGCCCTGTGACTTGTAGCCCACAGATTACTATGTGAGCAGTGCAAGTGAACTTGGTAAATGGGGCCTTTTGCATTGAAGAGGTTTCAAATGTGGTTTTTCTGCAATCAAAGGGGAAGCCTTTCTTGTTTGCCTAACACAGCATTATTCTTGCATGCCCGTCTTATGGCGTTAATACACACTTCCCCTCTTTTTTTTTTTTTTTTTAAGTGTTTATTTATTTTAGAGAGAGCGAGTGTGAGCCGGGGAGGGGCAGAGAGAGAGGGAGACAGAGGATCTGAAGCGGGCTCTGCACTGACAGTGGAGAGCCTGATGCAGGGCTCGACCTCACAAACCATGAGATCACGACCTGAGCCCAAGTCTGCCACTTAACCTACTGAGCCACCCTGGTGCAGCATACTTCCTTCTTTTTTAAATGTCTTGCTACTATTTTGACTGCATACTTTAGGTCTTTGTTTTTTGTCATGTTCTTACTTGGTAAGCTAAGAAATGTTAAAATTTCATCAAAATTCATATAAAGCATTAGCATCAGCAGCCTTAATCAGGCGATCAGGAGAAGATTGCTGTTAGTATATATGCACAGAATAACTAACTTTAGCATATTTTCCTAGTGCATTCAGTGGTGATATGTGGTAATAAAATGCATTTTTTTCCAACATCTGATTTTGCTTTAACATCAAATGTTATTTTTCAATTTTACATGACAAAGAGAACAAGTATTATGCAACCACAGAATTTTTACATATGCATTTAAAACTTTATTATGAGCTTCTTACCAGGGAAAAAGCTCTCATGAAGTGTTAGAGATAGAACTTTTTCTCCATCTATAGTGTCATTGAAATTTATTATTCCTTTTGCTTAAAATTTTAAAAGAAAGTATTTGATTTCTTTTGTTCTAAAAGGTTATTAATATTAATCTTTTTATTTTTCTGGTTTTACCTGGAAACTCATAATGTTGTTTATTTTATCAGAAATCTATTTTTATTAGTTTCCCTGAAATCTAACTCATCAAAAAGTTCATGTATAATTAAGTCATTTTTGCTCAGCAGGTCAACATCAAAATTTATATAGTGAAGGTTTTAAATGTTTTATCTATACAGACCTATATCTGATCCAACCTAAAAAAATTATTAAAGTATGAGTTTATTAATGATTATTAATGGTCATTTTTGTGGAGCTTTTCAAATAATTTTGTAGTGTAAGTATTAAACATTGTTTTTAATTTTGAACATATTTACATAATGTTTGAGACATAACTGGTGTCTAAAAAAATTGGGAGAATATTATTTTGTAGATTATTCTGTTCATACTATGTGTATTATCTTGAACCTTATGTTTTAGAAGAATGTTTTATGAAAAAATATATAAAATATTTTATGCAGATACATTTATAAGCAATGCAAAAAATGCTATAAAAATGTGAATAATATTCTGAGATGTTTTCCTATGTCCAATGCAGACATAATGAAGACATTAATTTTCAGGAATTAGGGAAACAATTTAATTGGGCATATTCATTTTTATAAATTCTGAAATTATAGGTTTAGAAAATATATTGTTCTTTATAAGGGAACACTTAAAAAGTATGAAAACAGGGACTCAGTGGGTTAAGTGTCTGACTTCGGCTCATGTCATCATCTCAGAGTTCGTGAGTTCAAGCCCCACATCAGGCTCTGTGTTGACAGCTCAGAGCCTGGAGCCTGTTTCAGATTCTGTGTCTCCCTCTCTCCCTGCTCTTCCCCTACTTGTGCTGTCTGCCTGTCTGTCTGTCTCTCTCTCTCTCTCTCAAAAATAAATATTAAAAAATTTTTTTAATTAAAAATTAAAAAAATTATAAAGCAAATTTTCATTGTGGAAAATGCAGGGTACTTTATAGGGAAGGTTTAAAAACTCACCTATAATCTCACCACCTAACTTTCCTACATTCAGTTTTTGGTGAAATTCTTTTCAGGGTTCTTTTCTATACACACAGATACTCAGGTCCCATTTAGGATCATTTGCCATGCACAGCTTCATAGTCTGAATTTGCATGTCATTGAACATTTTTCAAAATCAAGTTTATTTGGGGTGCCTGGGTGGCTCAGTTGGTTGAGCATCTGCCCTCGGCTCAGGTCATGATCTCTCAGTTTGTGAGTTTGAGCCCTGCATCGGGCTCTGTGCTGACAGCTCAGAGCCTGGAGCCTGCTTCAGATTCTGTGCCTCCTCCTCTCTTTCCCCTCTCATGCTCTATCTCTCAATAATAAATAGATGTTAAGAAAAAAAAATTTTTTTTAAATTGTTTATTTAACACCCAGTATTTTATCTGGTGAATGTGGCATTCTTTTGTTGTTGATTACATTACTGTTTTTTCTATTTTAAAATTATAGATCAAGTGATTTCTATCCAAATAATCTAGTACTTTCCGTATTTGGATATTTCATTTGTATTTTTTACTGATTTAATTCTAAGCAGAATTATGCAAATATGCTTCTTGCTACTAGATATTCAAATCTGGAAGAGAAAGGCATTTACTCTCTTCATTTTGCTTTCTCCTTTAATCCACCCCTAAACACAACCACATGTAGAACTTCCTCTGTTACTGGAGATGCTGTCACATGGATACATATACCTTGTGATTATAGCTAGCCATGGCAACGTTGGAAGATTTTTCAGTAGTTTGTTTTTCTGCCCCATATCTGTATGCTAGATTTTGATTTTTTTTAATAAACATTGTCTCAGATTTACAAGATCGCACTGTAATATTGTGCAGAGGTGGTGGTTCCCAAAACATTTGGCACCAGTGTAATTCTAAAGTATGAAAGAGCCTTGAACAGTACCAACCTCCCCATTCTCCCCCCTTCTTTTATAGATGAGGCAGTTCTGACCTAAAGAGTTAGTTGACTTGCCCAAGTGTTCTCAGCTGTCCATTGGTAGAAATGGAAATAGGAATCAGGTTTACCAATCCTATTCTCTCTATTGTATCAGAATTTATAGGACCTACTATATTGATTATATAGGTTATTTGGGATGTTTAGTTATCTCATATAATTCTTGCTTATTTCTGTAGTATACTGACTTCTCTTTAGAGGACTTTTTTTCTCTGTTATTCTTTCAGGAAATGAGAATCCTTGATGAAACAATTAGGAGCATGTTAAAGCCACAGATGGTGCGACATCCAAGGCAGTTCATAGGAACCTAAGTTGTTGAGTAGATCAGGATTCATAGAAATGTATTTTTGTTCCTTCCCACGAAATGCTTTATTCAAGTTATTTGTGAAGCGACACCTAGCAACATATTTTAAAGCTATGATTATATTGGATTAAAACATTTAGGAGATAGTTTTCTTATACAAAATGTGGATCTTTGAAAAATGGTAATTACAATTCTCATTTGCAAATGTAATCACGATACCCATTTTTACAGATGGTGGAGACTGAGGTTAAGAGTGTAATATAGTGACTTGCCCAACATTGCACAGCTTGTGGTAGAATCAAGATATGAGCAAAAATTCCTTGTATTTTTTCCCTTTATTTGCTGCCAGTAAAATGACTCACATTTGTATCTTTTCATTGAACTCATAGTGTTGAATTTAAATTTAGGGTTATTATATTCAACAGATTACCATATACTCTTTTATTTTTTTAGCTTTACACCAATTTTGGGAAAGGAGTCATCAGATTTTGTTAGAAAAATCAAATTAAAACCTGATATTGTGACATAAAATATATCCATGGCAAGAAAATATGAATCAATGTTGTTTAATTTTGTGTTTCAGTTCTAATTTGACCATCTGTTAAGGACTGCTACTTTTCATGATGTGGAAAAATACATATGATTGTCAGATGCCTGTTCTATAAAATATTCACTACTTTGCAAAATCACATTTCTGTATTTTCTTTTACTAAAAACTCAGATCGTAGCAGGCACAGTTCTCTGATTTCAGTGGTGTGTGTGTGTGTGTGTGTGTATTTGTTTTTTGTTTTTGTGTGTGTGTGTGTTTTTCAGTACAAAAAGAAATAGAAGCAAATGAGTTGTGACTTTTTTCACTTACTTTAGGTCATTTTTAAGCAGACTTCCTTTTTCTTTTGTGTTTCATCTATTTTAAAAGTGTTAAGTAGGGTAAAGCTGTAGCTACCACATATTAATTTGGAGGCAAATTTAAAGCAGATACTCTAAATAAACACTGACTACGATGTTACAAGTAATTTCCTTTGAGATTGCTGTCATCTTAAAAAAAAACCCAAAAAAACAAAAATAATAAGATGGTCAAATTAAAGGTAAAATGATAAATTTTGTATATGTCATTTATAAAGTGATTTTAATTGAACCACTTATAGTCATTAAGTCCAGGGTAGTCCTTGACTTTTACAGAGAACTGGCTGAAGCATAAGACTGCTTACCATGTATGAAATACTATGCCAGATTTTAAGAAGCAAGTTTAAAATGCAAAGGTGACATGACTATGCATTGACTGGGTTGGGGGGCAGTTACACATGCAGCTGTGGCAGAGGATGGGGCAAGAAGTAAAAGTTGTATAGAAGTACATTTGGTCTCTACTTTCCAAAATGGAACGTAGGTATGGAGAAGCCATTTTCAAACTCTGTTCCATTGGCAGTGACTTTTCCACGAACCATTTGCAATCAAGGAGGTCCACTTTAAATAAAGGTAATGAGTGAAGTCAGAGTTTGCATCTTTATCATTCCTGATTTGGACTTGATTGAGAGGCCTGCCATTTAATCCTTAATTCATTGAGTGGTTGATAACTACAGGGGCTTGAGAGGAAAGTAGTCTTGTTGGACACTATCCTTTAAAATCCTGTACTGTTAGTTTGATTTCATTTAATTTTGAAATTGTGAGTGATACCCATAGTGTAGGAATTAGGCTAAATAATGGTACACATGGTTGTGGTGTGGAAAGCCAAGGGGAAAAGTTCTATATTATATCTGTTTCAGTGCTTTGTTGGAAGTTAAGCAGGCCTAGCCTGCTTGCTTTGGTAGACCCTAAAAGGAAACATAAAATGAATGTCCAGGTTTGTTTTCATTGAGGTTTCTTTCTTTCTTTTTTTTTTTTTAATCACAATTTAAAATGACTGAATCTGTTTTGTCATTTAATGTTGAACAAGTAATATTCTGTTAATTTTAGGAACAAAAACAAACAGGAGGTACTCATTGCTTACATAAGTTATATTATTTAGAAATTTGTTTTTAAACTTTTCCCCCATATTCTTTCATAAGAATAAATGCATGCTTAAGCATCTTTTAAGAAATAAAAAAAAGGAGAAGAAATCCTGATGGTTTTTAAAGACACTGTAAGCTTATAAACATTTGTCTGGTGATGAATGATGCATTTTTTTCTTTTGAAAATTAAACAATGTTCGTTCCAAATGCATAATTTGAAACTCTAGTTGTTTGTTTCCTTGTCCATGTTTTGTTTCAGAAATAGAAATGCATCAAAAGTGGCTGATTTTAAATAACTAACGTTATTTCTGTTTCCCAGCATTTGACTTAAGAGAAATACGTAATGATTGCAAAATGGCCCTAAAACTTAATGAATGCATAAAATACCCTTCAGTGGTATTTTTGTTTCCAACTTTGAATATTAATTTCTAGGAATGTATCCAGTACATATCCTGACACCTTTCTGATTATGCTGCCAATGATCTTTGTATTGCTCAATATTCCCCTAGAAAAAGATACTTAAAAAGCCTGAGGCAAGAATAATTTCCTTAAGTGGGGTTAGAAGTTTAAATCTGAATTTCCATTTTTTGGTTTCTGTTTTATGGATAACTTTCCTATGCCTGCTTAAGACTAGGCTCTGGGGGCGCCTGGGTGGCGCAGTCGGTTAAGCGTCCGACTTCAGCCAGGTCACGATCTCGCGGTCTGTGAGTTCGAGCCCCGCGTCAGGCTCTGGGCTGATGGCTCGGAGCCTGGAGCCTGTTTCCGATTCTGTGTCTCCCTCTCTCTCTGCCCCTCCCCTGTTCATGCTCTGTCTCTCTCTGTCCCAAAAATAAATAAAAAACGTTGAAAAAAAAATTAAAAAAAAAAAAAAAAAAGACTAGGCTCTGGATCGGAAAGTCTTTCATACTCAAATTTTAATGTGCGTCAAATCATATATCCAGTGTTCTAATTATGCCTTACTTTTTTTCAGTTAGCTCTACTGTTTTACTAATGCTCTCAGTTCTTATTCTTAGTATGCTATTAATCCTAACTTCTTCCCTTCCTTTGAAGGAAATAGTGTAAAGCATCTGCTTACAGAGGAGAAGAGAGTATATCTAACCCACAAAATAGGTGCAATTTTACTTTAGGAAACCAATCTTCTAGTAGGAATTACAATGTTCTTTTGCTTTTTAAATACATGTAAAGAATCATCTCATTCTCTCACACATGGATCCGTACTTAATTTGTCAGCAGACTTTATTGATTCTACCCTTAAAACTTACTCTGCATCTGATTGCTTCTTGCCACAAGGCAGTGCTCTCACTTTTGTGACATCACCTTGCCTTGATGGTTACAATAACCTGTAATTGACAAGATGATTGCCTTCAATGAATTTACTAATTAATTTATTGCAAAAATAAACTTACAGAAACACAAGCAGTCACTTGAGTTCAGAGGTTCTGTTTTTTTTTCATTATCATATAGTTGGGGTCTATTCTGCCTAGTACATAGAGAATACACACACACACAAATGCTCACAGGATGAATGGAACGTAGGAGAATATATATGTTTCAGAAAGATTTATCGATCGACTGCTGTGTGACACACTACTAGGTACTGGGATGTTTAAATAAAGAATAAGATCTCTACCCAACAGGAACTCACAGTCTGGTGGGGAGACAGACATAAAAGACACTCAAATAGTAAGAACTCTAGGGGAAGCTTGTGTAAAGTGCCTTGGGAGCATAGAGAAGGGGTAGACATTCCTATTATTCCTAAGAGCTCAGTTATCTGTTGTTGTTATAATATCCATGTGGGTGAGGAGGGAGGTTCCTCATGTTACTGCACTTCTATAGCAAGTAAAAAATTCAGTTTATGACCTTCCCTTGTCCTCTTTATTCCTGAGTAGTGTTGGGTTCACTGAGGATAAAAGATTTACATAGGTTAGATCCATGGAGACTTTTAAAAACTGATCTGAATTGTTGATTGTGGAAGTGTTGCTTTGTTTTATTTTTTGCGTATTTTTTGATACCAATCTAAACATTTAATATATAGCCGTACTTTGAATTTAAGAAATGCACCATCATATAAAGATCTTGTATTTTTCAGAAATAAGTTTGTAGAAAGTAGTTATGGTGTGGCCAATACTTAATGTTTTGTTTATTTATTTTCTTGCTGTTTTGCAAGACAGTTTGAACTGCAGTGTGGTAGTTTTCCAGATTAAAGTCTTTTCAGATACCCTGTAATATCTATGGTAGATCCTTCTCTTTTAGTTGTGAAGTTTCTGCCTTGGTTGGCATTTCATTGTAACTTAACTTCCTTGCAGCTGAGTCAACTCTGTTGGCATAAGTAATATGAGCTTTCTTTAGAGAGTTAGATAAATGGCTTCCAGACAGATCCAATTTTTGTTCAGGATAGTTTCATAATTTGCCTTGTAATGCCAGTGTCCTGAATTTAAGGCTTAGGCATAACAGTTATCTTGAGTTATGGAAATATTCTTTCTCAAACTTTTTAGGCAGGGGCGCCTGGGTGGCTCAGTCGGTTGGGCGTCTGACTTCGGCTCAGGTCATGATCTCGTGGTTCATGGGTTCGAGCCCTGCGTTGGGCTCTGTGCTGACACCTCAGAGCCTGGAGCCTGTTTCGGATTCTGTGTCTCCCTCTCTCTCTGGCCCTTCCTCTCTCTTTTTCTCTCTCTCAAATGTAAATAAACATTAAAAAAAAATTAAAAAAAAACTTTTTAGGTGATATGTGCTGGTCTATAGTTTCAACATGCCATGCTTCCAATAACTTTGTATTATATTATGTTAGCTTAAATTCCAACCTTTAATATAATTTGATCTCTCTCTGCCTCTTATCCTATTTCTCCCCCACCTACTGCTGATGTGTTAAAGATGGCCTTGGGGCTGAAATATTGTCATTCTTGATTATTCAATTTAGTTTTCAGTGAAGGAATAGCTTTAACTTTGTAATTAATGACTTATTTAGTCATGGGAGTGTGTTTTATTTGCTAAAATCTTTATTTTAAGGTATATTAAGAACTGTTTTCATGTCATTTAACAACCGTATTGGAAATAACATGGCTTTTCTGGAACTCTTAAGATATTGAAGGAATCTCAAAATTTTTGCCAAGGAGATATCATTTTGGACATGCTCTAGTTTTACTATAGTTCTATTTCCATTAAGATTGTGTCTACTTGTAATCTTTACAGCCTTTGGGAAAGTGAATGTTCTGAGTTGTGAAGAGCATGTGG